>NW_025727551.1:755981-1482532 GCF_021461385.2 Schistocerca piceifrons
GTTACTCGATTTAGAAGGAGAAGTCATAGAACCCATAGTATTTCATAGCGACGCAATTTCCGTGTGAATTCGTCAATGAGTGGGAGTGAGGGATGCAGTAAAGAAGGATTAGTGCATCGAGAGGGACATACTCGTATCGCAAAAGAAAAGCCAGTCGTTTCCATAGAAAAGTTACTCGATTTAGAAGGAGAAGTCATAGAACCCATAGTATTTCATAGCGACGCAATTTCCGTGTGAATTCGTCAATGAGTGGGAGTGAGGGATGCTGTAAAGAAGGATTAGAGCATCGAGAGGGAAATACACGTATCGCAAACGAAAAGCCAGTCGTTTCCATAGAAAAGTTACTCGATTTAGAAGGAGAAGTCATAGAACACATAGTATTTCATAGCGACGCAATTTCCGTGTGAATTCGTCAATGAGTGGGAGTGAGGGATGCAGTAAAGAAGGATTAGAGCATCGAGAGGGAGATACTCGTATCGCAAAAGAAATGCCAGTCGTTTCCATAGAAAAGTTACTCGATTTAGAAGGAGAAGTCATAGAACCCATAGTATTTCATAGCGACGCAATTTCCGTGTGAATTTGTCAATGAGTGGGAGTGAGGGATGCAGTAAAGAAGGATTAGTGCATCGAGAGGGAGATACTCGTATCGCAAAAGAAAAGCCAGTCGTTTCCATAGAAAAGTTACTCGATTTAGAAGCAGAAGTCGTAGAACCCATAGTATTTCATAGCGACGCAATTTCCGTGTGAATTCCTCAAAGAGTGGGAGTGAGGGATGCAGTAAAGAAGGATTAGTGCATCGAGAGGCAGATACTCGTATCGCAAAAGAAAAGCCAGTCGTTTCCATTGAAAAGTTACTCGATTTAGAAGGAGAAGTCATAGAACCCATAGTATTTCATAGCGACGCAATTTCCGTGTGAATTCGTCAATGAGTGGGAGTGAGGGATGCAGTAAAGAAGGATTAGTGCATCGAGAGGGAGATACTCGTATCGCAAAAGAAAAGCCAGTAGTTTCCATAGAAAAGTTACTCGATTTAGAAGGAGAAGTCATAGAACTATAGTATTTCATAGCGACGCAATTTCCGTGTGAATTCGTCAATGAGTGGGAGTGAGGGATGCAGTAAAGAAGGATTAGTGCATCGAGAGGGAGATACTCGTATCGCAAAAGAAAAGCCAGTCGTTTCCATAGAAAAGTTACTCGATTTAGAAGGAGAAGTCATAGAACCCATAGTATTTCATAGCGACGCAATTTCCGTGTGAATTCGTCAATGAGTGGGAGTGAGGGATGCAGTAAAGAAGGATTAGTGCATCGAGAGGGAGATACTCGTATCGCAAAAGAAAAGCCAGTCGTTTCCACAGAGAAGTTACTCGATTTAGAAGGAGAAGTCATAGAACCCATAGTATTTCATAGCGACGCAATTTCCGTGTGAATTCGTCAAAGAGTGGGAGTGAGGATGCAGTAAAGAAGGATTAGTGCATCGAGAGGGAGATACTCGTATCGCAAAAGAAAAGCCAGTCGTTTCCATAGAAAAGTTACTCGATTTAGAAGGAGAAGTCATAGAACCCATAGTATTTCATAGCGACGCAATTTCCGTGTGAATTCGTCAATGAGTGGGAGTGAGGGATGCAGTAAAGAAGGATTAGTGCATCGAGAGGGAGATACTCGTATCGCAAAAGAAAAGCCAGTCGTTTCCATACAAAAGTTTCTCGATTTAGAAGGAGAAGTCATAGAACCCATAGTATTTCATAGCGACGCAATTTCCGTGTGAATTCGTCAATGAGTGGGAGTGAGGGATGCAGTAAAGAAGGATTAGTGCATCGAGAGGGAGATACTCGTATCGCAAAAGAAAAGCCAGTCGTTTCCATAGAAAAGTTACTCGATTTAGAAGGAGAAGTCATAGAACCCATAGTATTTCATAGCGACGCAATTTCCGTGTGAATTCGTCAATGAGTGGGAGTGAGGGATGCAGTAAAGAAGGATTAGTGCATCGAGAGGGAGATACTCGTATCGCAAAAGAAAAGACAGTCGTTTCCATAGAAAAGTTACTCGATTTAGAAGGAGAAGTCATAGAACCCATAGTATTTCATAGCGACGCAATTTCCGTGTGAATTCGTCAATGAGTGGGAGTGAGGGATGCAGTAAAGAAGGATTAGTGCATCGAGAGGGAGATACTCGTATCGCAAAAGAAAAGCCAGTCGTTTCCATAGAAAAGTTACTCGATTTAGAAGGAGAAGTCATAGAACCCATAGTATTTCATAGCGACGCAATTTCCGTGTGAATTCGTCAATGAGTGGGAGTGAGGGATGCAGTAAAGAAGGATTAGTGCATCGAGAGGGAGATACTCGTATCGCAAAAGAAAAGCCAGTCGTTTCCATAGAAAAGTTACTCGATTTAGAAGGAGAAGTCATAGAACCCATAGTATTTCATAGCGACGCAATTTCCGTGTGAATTCGTCAATGAGTGGGAGTGAGGGATGCAGTAAAGAAGGATTAGTGCATCGAGAGGGAGATACTCGTATCTCAAAAGAAAAGCCAGTCGTTTCCATAGAAAAGTTACTCGATTTAGAGGGAGAAGTCATAGAACCCATAGTATTTCATAGCGACGCAATTTCCGTATGAATTCGTCAATGAGTGGGAGTG
This sequence comes from Schistocerca piceifrons, assembly GCF_021461385.2. Taxonomy (NCBI): domain Eukaryota; kingdom Metazoa; phylum Arthropoda; class Insecta; order Orthoptera; family Acrididae; genus Schistocerca; species Schistocerca piceifrons. Next base: position 758,618 of record NW_025727551.1, read on the forward strand.
AGGGATGCAGTAAAGAAGGATTAGTGCATCGAGAGGGAGATACTCGTATCGCAAAAGAAAAGCCAGTCGTTTCCATAGAAAAGTTACTCGATTTAGAAGGAGAAGTCATAGAACCCATAGTATTTCATAGCGACGCAATTTCCGTGTGAATTCGTCAGTGAGTGGGAGTGAGGAATGCTGTAAAGAAGGATTAGTGCAACGAGAGGGAGATACTCGTATCGCAAAAGAAAAGCCAGTCGTTTAAATAGAAAAGTTACTCGATTTAGAAGGAGAAGTCATAGAACCCATAGTATTTCATAGCGACGCAATTTCCGTGTGAATTCGTCAAAGAGTGGGAGTGAGGGATGCAGTAAAGAAGGATTAGTGCATCGAGAGGGAGATACTCGTATCGCAAAAGAAAAGCCAGTCGTTTCCATAGAAAAGTTACTCGATTTAGAAGGAGAAGTCATAGAACCCATAGTATTTCATAGCGACGCAATTTCCGTATGAATTCGTCAATGTGTATTAGTGAGGGATGCAGTAAAGACGGATTAGTGGATCGGAAATGTGATTGTCGTATCCCAAAAGAAAATCCTGTCGTGTCCATAGAAACGTTACTCGATTTAGAAGGAGAAGTCATAGAACCCATAGTATTTCATAGCGACGCAATTTCCGTGTGAATTCGTCAATGAGTGGGAGTGAGGGATGCAGTAAAGAAGGATTAGTGCATCGAGAGGGAGATACTCGTATCGCAAAAGAAAAGCCAGTCGTTTCCATAGAAAAGTTACTCGATTTAGAAGGGGAAGTCATAGAACCCATAGTATTTCATAGCGACGCAATTTCCGTGTGAATTCGTCAATGAGTGGGAGTGAGGGATGCAGGAAAGAAGGATTAGTGCATCGGGAGGGAGATACTCGTATCGCAAAAGAAAAGCCAGTCGTTTCCATAGAAACGATACTCGATTTAGAAGGAGAAGTCATACAAGCCATAGTATTTCATAGCGACGCAATTTCCGTGTGAATTCGTCAATCTGTATTAGTGAGGGATGCAGTAAAGACGGATTACTGGATCGGAAATGTGATTGTCGTATCCCAAAAGAAAATCCTGTCGTGTCCATAGAAAAGTTACTCGATTTAGAAGGAGAAGTCATAGAACCCATAGTATTTCATAGCGACGCAATTTCCGTGTGAATTCGTCAATGAGTGGGAGTGAGGGATGCAGTAAAGAAGGATTAGTGCATCGAGAGGGAGACACTCGTATCGCAAAAGAAAAGCCAGTCGTTTCCATAGAAAAGTTACTCGATTTAGAAGGAGAAGTCATAGAACCCATAGTATTTCATAGCGACCCAATTTCCGTGTGAATTCGTCAATGAGTGGGAGTGAGGGATGCAGTAAAGAAGGATTAGTGCATCGAGAGGGAGATACTCGTATCGCAAAAGAAAAGCCAGTCGTTTCCATAGAAAAGTAACTCGATTTAGAAGGAGAAGTCATAGAACCCATAGTATTTCATAGCGACGCAATTTCCGTGTGAATTCGTCAATGAGTGGGAGTGAGGGATGCAGTAAAGAAGGATTAGTACATCGAGAGGGACATTCTCGTATCGCAAAAGAAAAGCCAGTCGTTTCCATAGAAAAGTTACTCGATTTAGAAGGAGAAGTCATAGAACCCATAGTATTTCATAGCGACGCAATTTCCGTGTGAATTCGTCAATGAGTGGGAGTGAGGGATGCAGTAAAGAAGGATTAGAGCATCGAGAGGGAGATACACGTATCGCAAAAGAAAAGCCAGTCGTTTCCATAGAAAAGTTACTCGATTTAGAAGGAGAAGTCATAGAACCCATAGTATTTCATAGCGACACAATTTCCGTGTGAATTCGTCAATGAGTGGGAGTGAGGGATGCAGTAAAGAAGGATTAGTGCATCGAGAGGGAGATACTCGTATCGCAAAAGAAAAGCCAGTCGTTTCCATAGAAAAGTTACTCGATTTAGAAGGAGAAGTCATAGAACCCATAGTATTTCATAGCGACGCAATTTCCGTGTGAATTCGTCAATGAGTGGGAGTGAGGGATGCAGTAAAGAAGGATTAGTGCATCGAGAGGGAGATACTCGTATCGCAAAAGAAAAGCCAGTCGTTTCCATAGAAAAGTTACTCGATTTAGAAGGAGAAGTCATAGAACCCATAGTATTTCATAGCGACGCAATTTCCGTATGAATTCGTCAATGTGTATTAGTGAGGGATGCAGTAAAGACGGATTAGTGGATCGGAAATGTGATTGTCGTATCCCAAAAGAAAATCCTGTCGTGTCCATAGAAACGTTACTCGATTTAGAAGGAGAAGTCATAGAACCCATAGTATTTCATAGCGACGCAATTTCCGTGTGAATTCGTCAATGAGTGGGAGTGAGGGATGCAGTAAAGAAGGATTAGTGCATCGAGAGGGAGATACTCGTATCTCAAAAGAAAAGCCAGTCGTTTCCATAGAAAAGTTACTCGATTTAGAAGGGGAAGTCATAGAACCCATAGTATTTCATAGCGACGCAATTTCCGTGTGAATTCGTCAATGAGTGGGAGTGAGGGATGCAGGAAAGAAGGATTAGTGCATCGGGAGGGAGATACTCGTATCGCAAAAGAAAAGCCAGTCGTTTCCATAGAAACGATACTCGATTTAGAAGGAGAAGTCATACAAGCCATAGTATTTCATAGCGACGCAATTTCCGTGTGAATTCGTCAATCTGTATTAGTGAGGGATGCAGTAAAGACGGATTACTGGATCGGAAATGTGATTGTCGTATCCCAAAAGAAAATCCTGTCGTGTCCATAGAAAAGTTACTCGATTTAGAAGGAGAAGTCATAGAACCCATAGTATTTCATAGCGACGCAATTTCCGTGTGAATTCGTCAATGAGTGGGAGTGAGGGATGCAGTAAAGAAGGATTAGTGCATCGAGAGGGAGATACTCGTATCGCAAAAGAAAAGCCAGTCGTTTCCATAGAAAAGTTACTCGATTTAGAAGGAGAAGTCATAGAACCCATAGTATTTCATAGCGACGCAATTTCCGTGTGAATTCGTCAATGAGTGGGAGTGAGGGATGCAGTAAAGAAGGATTAGTGCATCGAGAGGGAGATACTCGTATCGCAAAAGAAAAGCCAGTCGTTTCCATAGAAAAGTTACTCGATTTAGAAGGAGAAGTCATAGAACCCATAGTATTTCATAGCGACGCAATTTCCGTGTGAATTCGTCAATGAGTGGGAGTGAGGGATGCAGTAAAGAAGGATTAGTGCATCGAGAGGGACATACTCGTATCGCAAAAGAAAAGCCAGTCGTTTCCATAGAAACGATACTCGATTTAGAAGGAGAAGTCATACAAGCCATAGTATTTCATAGCGACGCAATTTCCGTGTGAATTCGTCAATCTGTATTAGTGAGGGATGCAGTAAAGACGGATTACTGGATCGGAAATGTGATTGTCGTATCCCAAAAGAAAATCCTGTCGTGTCCATAGAAAAGTTACTCGATTTAGAAGGAGAAGTCATAGAACCCATAGTATTTCATAGCGACGCAATTTCCGTGTGAATTCGTCAATGAGTGGGAGTGAGGGATGCAGTAAAGAAGGATTAGTGCATCGAGAGGGAGATACTCGTATCGCAAAAGAAAAGCCAGTCGTTTCCATAGAAAAGTTACTCGATTTAGAAGGAGAAGTCATAGAACCCATAGTATTTCATAGCGACGCAATTTCCGTGTGAATTCGTCAATGAGTGGGAGTGAGGGATGCAGTAAAGAAGGATTAGTGCATCGAGAGGGAGATACTCGTATCGCAAAAGAAAAGCCAGTCGTTTCCATAGAAAAGTTACTCGATTTAGAAGGAGAAGTCATAGAACCCATAGTATTTCATAGCGACGCAATTTCCGTGTGAATTCGTCAATGAGTGGGAGTGAGGGATGCAGTAAAGAAGGATTAGTGCATCGAGAGGGACATACTCGTATCGCAAAAGAAAAGCCAGTCGTTTCCATAGAAACGATACTCGATTTAGAAGGAGAAGTCATACAAGCCATAGTATTTCATAGCGACGCAATTTCCGTGTGAATTCGTCAATCTGTATTAGTGAGGGATGCAGTAAAGACGGATTACTGGATCGGAAATGTGATTGTCGTATCCCAAAAGAAAATCCTGTCGTGTCCATAGAAAAGTTACTCGATTTAGAAGGAGAAGTCATAGAACCCATAGTATTTCATAGCGACGCAATTTCCGTGTGAATTCGTCAATGAGTGGGAGTGAGGGATGCAGTAAAGAAGGATTAGTGCATCGAGAGGGAGATACTCGTATCGCAAAAGAAAAGCCAGTCGTTTCCATAGAAAAGTTACTCGATTTAGAAGGAGAAGTCATAGAACCCATAGTATTTCATAGCGACGCAATTTCCGTGTGAATTCGTCAATGAGTGGGAGTGAGGGATGCAGTAAAGAAGGATTAGTGCATCGAGAGGGAGATACTCGTATCGCAAAAGAAAAGCCAGTCGTTTCCATAGAAAAGTTACTCGATTTAGAAGGAGAAGTCATAGAACCCATAGTATTTCATAGCGACGCAATTTCCGTGTGAATTCGTCAATGAGTGGGAGTGAGGGATGCAGTAAAGAAGGATTAGTGCATCGAGAGGGACATACTCGTATCGCAAAAGATAAGCCAGTCGTTTCCATAGAAAAGTTACTCGATTTAGAAGGAGAAGTCATAGAACCCATAGTATTTCATAGCGACGCAATTTCCGTGTGAATTCGTCAATGAGTGGGAGTGAGGGATGCAGTAAAGAAGGATTAGAGCATCGAGAGGGAGATACACGTATCGCAAAAGAAAAGCCAGTCGTTTCCATAGAAAAGTTACTCGATTTAGAAGGAGAAGTCATAGAACACATAGTATTTCATAGCGACGCAATTTCCGTGTGAATTCGTCAATGAGTGGGAGTGAGGGATGCAGTAAAGAAGGATTAGTGCATCGAGAGGGAGATACTCGTATCGCAAAAGAAAAGCCAATCGTTTCCATAGAAAAGTTACTCGATTTAGAAGGAGAAGTCATAGAACCCATAGTATTTCATAGCGACGCAATTTCCGTGTGAATTTGTCAATGAGTGGGAGTGAGGGATGCAGTAAAGAAGGATTAGTGCATCGAGAGGGAGATACTCGTATCGCAAAAGAAAAGCCAGTCGTTTCCATAGAAAAGTTACTCGATTTAGAAGCAGAAGTCGTAGAACCCATAGTATTTCATAGCGACGCAATTTCCGTGTGAATTCCTCAAAGAGTGGGAGTGAGGGATGCAGTAAAGAAGGATTAGTGCATCGAGAGGCAGATACTCGTATCGCAAAAGAAAAGCCAGTCGTTTCCATAGAAAAGTTACTCGATTTAGAAGGAGAAGTCATAGAACCCATAGTATTTCATAGCGACGCAATTTCCGTGTGAATTCGTCAATGAGTGGGAGTGAGGGATGCAGTAAAGAAGGATTAGTGCATCGAGAGGGAGATACTCGTATCGCAAAAGAAAAGCCAGTAGTTTCCATAGAAAAGTTACTCGATTTAGAAGGAGAAGTCATAGAACTATAGTATTTCATAGCGACGCAATTTCCGTGTGAATTCGTCAATGAGTGGGAGTGAGGGATGCAGTAAAGAAGGATTAGTGCATCGAGAGGGAGATACTCGTATCGCAAAAGAAAAGACAGTCGTTTCCATAGAAAAGTTACTCGATTTAGAAGGAGAAGTCATAGAACCCATAGTATTTCATAGCGACGCAATTTCCGTATGAATTCGTCAATGAGTGGGAGTGAGGGATGCAGTAAAGAAGGATTAGTGCATCGAGAGGGAGATACTCGTATCGCAAAAGAAAAACCAGTCGTTTCCATAGAAAAGTTACTCGATTTAGAAGGAGAAGTCATAGAACCCATAGTATTTCATAGCGACGCAATTTCCGTGTGAATTCGTCAGTGAGTGGGAGTGAGGAATGCTGTAAAGAAGGATTAGTGCAACGAGAGGGAGATACTCGTATCGCAAAAGAAAAGCCAGTCGTTTCCATAGAAAAGTTACTCGATTTAGAAGGAGAAGTCATAGAACCCATAGTATTTCATAGCGACGCAATTTCCGTGTGAATTCGTCAATGAGTGGGAGTGAGGGATGCAGTAAAGAAGGATTAGTGCATCGAGAGGGAGATACTCGTATCGCAAAAGAAAAGCCAGTCGTTTCCATAGAAAAGTTACTCGATTTAGAAGGAGAAGTCATAGAACCCATAGTCTTTCATAGCGACGCAATTTCCGTATGAATTCGTCAATGTGTATTAGTGAGGGATGCAGTAAAGACGGATTAGTGGATCGGAAATGTGTTTGTCGTATCCCAAAAGAAAATCCTGTCGTGTCCATAGAAACGTTACTCGATTTAGAAGGAGAAGTCATAGAACCCATAGTATTTCATAGCGACGCAATTTCCGTGTGAATTCGTCAATGAGTGGGAGTGAGGGATGCAGTAAAGAAGGATTAGTGCATCGAGAGGGAGATACTCGTATCGCAAAAGAAAAGCCAGTCGTTTCCATAGAAGAGTTACTCGATTTAGAAGGGGAAGTCATAGAACCCATAGTATTTCATAGCGACGCAATTTCCGTGTGAATTCGTCAATGAGTGGGAGTGAGGGATGCAGGAAAGAAGGATTAGTGCATCGGGAGGGAGATACTCGTATCGCAAAAGAAAAGCCAGTCGTTTCCATAGAAACGATACTCGATTTAGAAGGAGAAGTCATACAAGCCATAGTATTTCATAGCGACGCAATTTCCGTGTGAATTCGTCAATCTGTATTAGTGAGGGATGCAGTAAAGACGGATTACTGGATCGGAAATGTGATTGTCGTATCCCAAAAGAAAATCCTGTCGTGTACATAGAAAAGTTATTCGATTTAGAAGGAGAAGTCATAGAACCCATAGTATTTCATAGCGACGCAATTTCCGTGTGAATTCGTCAATGAGTGGGAGTGAGGGATGCAGTAAAGAAGGATTAGTGCATCGGGAGGGAGATACTCGTATCGCAAAAGAAAAGCCAGTCGTTTCCATAGAAAAGTTACTCGATTTAGAAGGAGAAGTCATAGAACCCACAGTATTTCATAGCGACGCAATTTCCGTGTGAATTCGTCAATGAGTGGGAGTGAGGGATGCAGTAAAGAAGGTTTAGTGCATCGAGAGGGAGATACTAGTATCGCAAAAGAAAAGCCAGTCGTTTCCTTAGAAAAGTTACTCGATTTAGAAGGAGAAGTCATAGAAACCATAGTATTTAATAGCGACGCAATTTCCGTGTGAATTCGTCAATGAGTGGGAGTGAGGGATGCAGTAAAGAAGGATTAGTGCATCGAGAGGGAGATACTCGTATCGCAAAAGAAAAGCCAGTCGTTTCCATAGAAAAGTTACTCGATTTAGAAGGAGAAGTCATAGAACCCATAGTATTTCATAGCGACGCAATTTCCGTGTGAATTCGTCAATGAGTGGGAGTGAGGGATGCAGTAAAGAAGGATTAGTGCATCGAGAGGGAGATACTCGTATCGCAAAAGAAAAGCCAGTCGTTTCCATAGAAAAGTTACTCGATTTAGAAGGAGAAGTCATAGAACCCATAGTATTTCATAGCGACGCAATTTCCGTGTGAATTCGTCATTGAGTGGGAGTGAGGGATGCAGTAAAGAAGGATTAGTGTATCGAGAGGGAGATACTCGTATCGCAAAAGAAAAGCCAGTCGTTTCCATAGAAAAGTTACTCGATTTAGAAGGAGAAGTCATAGAACCCATAGTATTTAATAGCGACGCAATTTCCGTGTGAATTCGTCAATGAGTGGGAGTGAGGGATGCAGTAAAGAAGGATTAGTGCATCGAGAGGGAGATACTCGTATCGCAAAAGAAAAGCCAGTCGTTTCCATAGAAAAGTTACTCGATTTAGAAGGAGAAGTCATAGAACCCATAGTATTTCATAGCGACGCAATTTCCGTGTGAATTCGTCAATGAGTGGGAGTGAGGGATGCAGTAAAGAAGGATTAGTGCATCGAGAGGGAGATACTCGTATCGCAAAAGAAAAGCCAGTCGTTTCCATAGAAAAGTTACTCGATTTAGAAGGAGAAGTCATAGAACCCATAGTATTTCATAGCGACGCAATTTCCGTGTGAATTCGTCATTGAGTGGGAGTGAGGGATGCAGTAAAGAAGGATTAGTGTATCGAGAGGGAGATACTCGTATCGCAAAAGAAAAGCCAGTCGTTTCCATAGAAAAGTTACTCGATTTAGAAGGAGAAGTCATAGAACCCATAGTATTTCATAGCGACGCAATTTCCGTGTGAATTCGTCAATGAGTGGGAGTGAGGGATGCAGTAAAGAAGGATTAGTGCATCGAGAGGGAGATACTCGTATCGCAAAAGAAAAGCCAGTCGTTTCCATAGAAAAGTTACTCGATTTAGAAGGAGAAGTCATAGAACCCATAGTATTTCATAGCGACGCAATTTCCGTATGAATTCGTCAATGAGTGGGAGTGAGGGATGCAGTAAAGATGGATTAGTGCATCGAGAGGGAGATACTCGTATCGCAAAAGAAAAGCCAGTCGTTTCCATAGAAAAGTTACTCGATTTAGAAGGAGAAGTCATAGAACCCATAGTATTTCATAGCGACGCAATTTCCGTGTGAATTCGCCAATGAGTGGGAGTGAGGGATGCTGTAAAGAAGGATTAGTGCAACGAGAGGGAGATACTCGTATCGCAAAAGAAAAGCCAGTCGTTTCCATAGAAAAGTTACTCGATTTAGAAGGAGAAGTCATAGAACCCATAGTATTTCATAGCGACGCAATTTCCGTGTGAATTCGTCAATGAGTGGGAGTGAGGGATGCAGTAAAGAAGGATTAGTGCATCGAGAGGGAGATACTCGTATCGCAAAACAAAAGCCAGTCGTTTCCATAGAAAAGTTACTCGATTTAGAAGGAGAGGTCATAGAATCCATAGTATTTCATAGCGACGCAATTTCCCTATAAATTCGTCAATGTGTATTAGTGAGGGATGCAGTAAAGACGGATTAGTGGATCGGAAATGTGATTGTCGTATCCCAAAAGAAAATCCTGTCGTGTCCATAGAAACGTTACTCGATTTAGAAGGAGAAGTCATAGAACCCATAGTATTTCATAGCGACGCAATTTCCGTGTGAATTCGTCAATGAGTGGGAGTGAGGGATGCAGTAAAGAAGGATTAGCGCATCGAGAGGGAGATACTCGTATCGCAAAAGAAAAGCCAGTCGTTTCCATACAAAAGTTACTCGATTTAGAAGGAGAAGTCATAGAACCCATAGTATTTCATAGCGACGCAATTTCCGTGTGAATTCGTGAATGAGTGGGAGTGAGGGATGCAGTAAAGAAGGATTAGTGCATCGAGAGGGAGATACTCGTATCGCAAAAGAAAAGCCAGTCGTTTCCATAGAAACGATACTCGATTTAGAAGGAGAAGTCATACAAGCCATAGTATTTCATAGCGACGCAATTACCGTATGAATTCGTCAATGTGTATTAGTGAGGGATGCAGTAAAGACGGATTAGTGGATCGGAAATGTGATTTTCGTATCCCAAAAGAAAATCCTGTCGTGTCCATAGAAACGTTACTCGATTTAGAAGGAGAAGTCATTGAACCCATAGTATTTCATAGCGACGCAATTTCCGTGTGAATTCGTCAATGAGTGGGGGTGAGGGATGCAGTAAAGAAGGATTAGTGTATCGAGAGGGAGATACTCGTATCGCAAAAGAAATGCCAGTCGTTTCCATAGAAAAGTTACTCGATTTAGAAGGGGAAGTCATAGAACCCATAGTATTTCATAGCGACGCAATTTCCGTGTGAATTCGTCAATGAGTGGGAGTGAGGGATGCAGGAAAGAAGGATTAGTGCATCGGGAGGGAGATACTCGTATCGCAAAAGAAAAGCCAGTCGTTTCCATAGAAACGATACTCGATTTAGAAGGAGAAGTCATACAAGCCATAGTATTTCATAGCGACGCAATTTCCGTGTGAATTCGTCAATCTGTATTAGTGAGGGATGCAGTAAAGACGGATTACTGGATCGGAAATGTGATTGTCGTATCCCAAAAGAAAATCCTGTCGTGTCCATAGAAAAGTTATTCGATTTAGAAGGAGAAGTCATAGAACCCATAGTATTTCATAGCGACGCAATTTCCGTGTGAATTCGTCAATGAGTGGGAGTGACGGATGCAGTAAAGAAGGATTAGTGTATCGAGAGGGAGATACTCGTATCGCAAAAGAAAAGCCAGTCGTTTCCATAGAAAAGTTACTCGATTTAGAAGAAGAAGTCATAGAACCCATAGTATTTCATAGCGACGCAATTTCCGTGTGAATTCGTCAATGAGTGGGAGTGAGGGATGCAGTAAAGAAGGATTAGTGCATCGAGAGGGAGATACTCGTATCGCAAAAGAAAAGCCAGTCGTTTCCATAGAAAAGTTACTCGATTTAGAAGGAGAAGTCATAGAACCCATAGTATTTCATAGCGACGCAATTTCCGTATGAATTCGTCAATGAGTGGGAGTGAGGGATGCAGTAAAGAAGGATTAGTGCATCGAGAGGGAGATACTCGTATCGCAAAAGAAAAGCCAGCCGTTTCCATTGAAAAGTTACTCGATTTAGAAGGAGAAGTCATAGAACCCATAGTATTTCATAGCGACGCAATTTCCGTGTGAATTCGTCAATGAGTGGGAGTGAGGGATGCAGTAAAGACGGATTAGTGCATCGAGAGGGAGATACTCGTATCGCAAAAGAAAAGCCAGTCGTTTCCCTAGAAAAGTTACTCGATTTAGAAGGAGAAGTCATAGAATCCATAGTATTTCATAGCGACGCAATTTCCGTATGAATTCGTCAATGTGTATTAGTGAGGGATGCAGTAAAGACGGATTAGTGGATCGGAAATGTGATTGTCGTATCCCAAAAGAAAATCCTGTCGTGTCCATAGAAACGTTACTCGATTTAGAAGGAGAAGTCATAGAACCCATAGTATTTCATAGCGACGCAATTTCCGTGTGAATTCGTCAATGAGTGGGAGTGAGGGATGCAGTAAAGACGGATTAGTGCATCGAGAGGGAGATACTCGTATCGCAAAAGAAAAGCCAGTCGTTTCCCTAGAAAAGTTACTCGATTTAGAAGGAGAAGTCATAGAATCCATAGTATTTCATAGCGACGCAATTTCCGTATGAATTCGTCAATGTGTATTAGTGAGGGATGCAGTAAAGACGGATTAGTGGATCGGAAATGTGATTGTCGTATCCCAAAAGAAAATCCTGTCGTGTCCATAGAAACGTTACTCGATTTAGAAGGAGAAGTCATAGAACCCATAGTATTTCATAGCGACGCAATTTCCGTGTGAATTCGTCAATGAGTGGGTGTGAGGGATGCAGTAAAGAAGGATTAGCGCATCGAGAGGGAGATACTCGTATCGCAAAAGAAAAGCCAGTCGTTTCCATAGAAAAGTTACTCGATTTAGAAGGACAAGTCATAGAACCCATAGTATTTTATAGCGACGCAATTTCCGTGTGAATTCGTCAATGAGTGGGAGTGAGGGATGCAGGAAAGAAGGATTAGTGCATCGAGAGGGAGATACTCGTATCGCAAAAGAAAAGCCAGTCGTTTCCATAGAAACGATACTCGATTTAGAAGGAGAAGTCATACAAGCCATAGTATTTCATAGCGACGCAATTTCCGTGTGAATTCGTCAATCTGTATTAGTGAGGGATGCAGTAAAGACGGATTACTGGATCGGAAATGTGATTGTCGTATCCCAAAAGAAAATCCTGTCGTGTCCATAGAAAAGTTATTCGATTTAGAAGGAGAAGTCATAGAACCCATAGTATTTCATAGCGACGCAATTTCCGTGTGAATTCGTCAATGAGTGGGAGTGACGGATGCAGTAAAGAAGGATTAGTGTATCGAGAGGGAGATACTCGTATCGCAAAAGAAAAGCCAGTCGTTTCCATAGAAAAGTTACTCGATTTAGAAGAAGAAGTCATAGAACCCATAGTATTTCATAGCGACGCAATTTCCGTGTGAATTCGTCAATGAGTGGGAGTGAGGGATGCAGCAAAGAAGGATTAGTGCATCGAGAGGGAGATACTCGTATCGCAAAAGAAAAGCCAGTCGTTTCCATAGAAAAGTTACTCGATTTAGAAGGAGAAGTCATAGAACCCATAGTATTTCATAGCGACGCAATTTCCGTATGAATTCGTCAATGAGTGGGAGTGAGGGATGCAGTAAAGAAGGATTAGTGCATCGAGAGGGAGATACTCGTATCGCAAAAGAAAAGCCAGCCGTTTCCATTGAAAAGTTACTCGATTTAGAAGGAGAAGTCATAGAACCCATAGTATTTCATAGCGACGCAATTTCCGTGTGAATTCGTCAATGAGTGGGAGTGAGGGATGCTGTAAAGAAGGATTAGTGCAACGAGAGGGAGATACTCGTATCGCAAAAGAAAAGCCAGTCGTTTCCATAGAAAAGTTACTCGATTTAGAAGGAGAAGTCATAGAACCCATAGTATTTCATAGCGACGCAATTTCCGTGTGAATTCGTCAATGAGTGGGAGTGAGGGATGCAGTAAAGACGGATTAGTGCATTAAGAGGGAGATACTCGTATCGCAAAAGAAAAGCCAGTCGTTTCCCTAGAAAAGTTACTCGATTTAGAAGGAGAAGTCATAGAATCCATAGTATTTCATAGCGACGCAATTTCCGTATGAATTCGTCAATGTGTATTAGTGAGGGATGCAGTAAAGACGGATTAGTGGATCGGAAATGTGATTGTCGTATCCCAAAAGAAAATCCTGTCGTGTCCATAGAAACGTTACTCGATTTAGAAGGAGAAGTCATAGAACCCATAGTATTTCATAGCGACGCAATTTCCGTGTGAATTCGTCAATGAGTGGGAGTGAGGGATGCAGTAAAGAAGGATTAGCGCATCGAGAGGGAGATACTCGTATCGCAAAAGAAAAGCCAGTCGTTTCCATACAAAAGTTACTCGATTTAGAAGGAGAAGTCATAGAACCCATAGTATTTCATAGCGACGCAATTTCCGTGTGAATTCGTGAATGAGTGGGAGTGAGGGATGCAGTAAAGAAGGATTAGTGCATCGAGAGGGAGATACTCGTATCGCAAAAGAAAAGCCAGTCGTTTCCATAGAAACGATACTCGATTTAGAAGGAGAAGTCATACAAGCCATAGTATTTCATAGCGACGCAATTACCGTATGAATTCGTCAATGTGTATTAGTGAGGGATGCAGTAAAGACGGATTAGTGGATCGGAAATGTGATTTTCGTATCCCAAAAGAAAATCCTGTCGTGTCCATAGAAACGTTACTCGATTTAGAAGGAGAAGTCATTGAACCCATAGTATTTCATAGCGACGCAATTTCCGTGTGAATTCGTCAATGAGTGGGGGTGAGGGATGCAGTAAAGAAGGATTAGTGTATCGAGAGGGAGATACTCGTATCGCAAAAGAAATGCCAGTCGTTTCCATAGAAAAGTTACTCGATTTAGAAGGGGAAGTCATAGAACCCATAGTATTTCATAGCGACGCAATTTCCGTGTGAATTCGTCAATGAGTGGGAGTGAGGGATGCAGGAAAGAAGGATTAGTGCATCGGGAGGGAGATACTCGTATCGCAAAAGAAAAGCCAGTCGTTTCCATAGAAACGATACTCGATTTAGAAGGAGAAGTCATACAAGCCATAGTATTTCATAGCGACGCAATTTCCGTGTGAATTCGTCAATCTGTATTAGTGAGGGATGCAGTAAAGACGGATTACTGGATCGGAAATGTGATTGTCGTATCCCAAAAGAAAATCCTGTCGTGTCCATATAAAAGTTATTCGATTTAGAAGGAGAAGTCATAGAACCCATAGTATTTCATAGCGACGCAATTTCCGTGTGATTTCGTCAATGAGTGGGAGTGACGGATGCAGTAAAGAAGGATTAGTGTATCGAGAGGGAGATACTCGTATCGCAAAAGAAAAGCCAGTCGTTTCCATAGAAAAGTTACTCGATTTAGAAGAAGAAGTCATAGAACCCATAGTATTTCATAGCGACGCAATTTCCGTGTGAATTCGTCAATGAGTGGGAGTGAGGGATGCAGTAAAGAAGGATTAGTGCATCGAGAGGGAGATACTCGTATCGCAAAAGAAAAGCCAGTCGTTTCCATAGAAAAGTTACTCGATTTAGAAGGAGAAGTCATAGAACCCATAGTATTTCATAGCGACGCAATTTCCGTATGAATTCGTCAATGAGTGGGAGTGAGGGATGCAGTAAAGAAGGATTAGTGCATCGAGAGGGAGATACTCGTATCGCAAAAGAAAAGCCAGCCGTTTCCATTGAAAAGTTACTCGATTTAGAAGGAGAAGTCATAGAACCCATAGTATTTCATAGCGACGCAATTTCCGTGTGAATTCGTCAATGAGTGGGAGTGAGGGATGCAGTAAAGACGGATTAGTGCATCGAGAGGGAGATACTCGTATCGCAAAAGAAAAGCCAGTCGTTTCCCTAGAAAAGTTACTCGATTTAGAAGGAGAAGTCATAGAATCCATAGTATTTCATAGCGACGCAATTTCCGTATGAATTCGTCAATGTGTATTAGTGAGGGATGCAGTAAAGACGGATTAGTGGATCGGAAATGTGATTGTCGTATCCCAAAAGAAAATCCTGTCGTGTCCATAGAAACGTTACTCGATTTAGAAGGAGAAGTCATAGAACCCATAGTATTTCATAGCGACGCAATTTCCGTGTGAATTCGTCAATGAGTGGGAGTGAGGGATGCAGTAAAGACGGATTAGTGCATCGAGAGGGAGATACTCGTATCGCAAAAGAAAAGCCAGTCGTTTCCCTAGAAAAGTTACTCGATTTAGAAGGAGAAGTCATAGAATCCATAGTATTTCATAGCGACGCAATTTCCGTATGAATTCGTCAATGTGTATTAGTGAGGGATGCAGTAAAGACGGATTAGTGGATCGGAAATGTGATTGTCGTATCCCAAAAGAAAATCCTGTCGTGTCCATAGAAACGTTACTCGATTTAGAAGGAGAAGTCATAGAACCCATAGTATTTCATAGCGACGCAATTTCCGTGTGAATTCGTCAATGAGTGGGTGTGAGGGATGCAGTAAAGAAGGATTAGCGCATCGAGAGGGAGATACTCGTATCGCAAAAGAAAAGCCAGTCGTTTCCATAGAAAAGTTACTCGATTTAGAAGGACAAGTCATAGAACCCATAGTATTTTATAGCGACGCAATTTCCGTGTGAATTCGTCAATGAGTGGGAGTGAGGGATGCAGGAAAGAAGGATTAGTGCATCGAGAGGGAGATACTCGTATCGCAAAAGAAAAGCCAGTCGTTTCCATAGAAACGATACTCGATTTAGAAGGAGAAGTCATACAAGCCATAGTATTTCATAGCGACGCAATTTCCGTGTGAATTCGTCAATCTGTATTAGTGAGGGATGCAGTAAAGACGGATTACTGGATCGGAAATGTGATTGTCGTATCCCAAAAGAAAATCCTGTCGTGTCCATAGAAAAGTTATTCGATTTAGAAGGAGAAGTCATAGAACCCATAGTATTTCATAGCGACGCAATTTCCGTGTGAATTCGTCAATGAGTGGGAGTGACGGATGCAGTAAAGAAGGATTAGTGTATCGAGAGGGAGATACTCGTATCGCAAAAGAAAAGCCAGTCGTTTCCATAGAAAAGTTACTCGATTTAGAAGAAGAAGTCATAGAACCCATAGTATTTCATAGCGACGCAATTTCCGTGTGAATTCGTCAATGAGTGGGAGTGAGGGATGCAGCAAAGAAGGATTAGTGCATCGAGAGGGAGATACTCGTATCGCAAAAGAAAAGCCAGTCGTTTCCATAGAAAAGTTACTCGATTTAGAAGGAGAAGTCATAGAACCCATAGTATTTCATAGCGACGCAATTTCCGTATGAATTCGTCAATGAGTGGGAGTGAGGGATGCAGTAAAGAAGGATTAGTGCATCGAGAGGGAGATACTCGTATCGCAAAAGAAAAGCCAGCCGTTTCCATTGAAAAGTTACTCGATTTAGAAGGAGAAGTCATAGAACCCATAGTATTTCATAGCGACGCAATTTCCGTGTGAATTCGTCAATGAGTGGGAGTGAGGGATGCTGTAAAGAAGGATTAGTGCAACGAGAGGGAGATACTCGTATCGCAAAAGAAAAGCCAGTCGTTTCCATAGAAAAGTTACTCGATTTAGAAGGAGAAGTCATAGAACCCATAGTATTTCATAGCGACGCAATTTCCGTGTGAATTCGTCAATGAGTGGGAGTGAGGGATGCAGTAAAGACGGATTAGTGCATCGAGAGGGAGATACTCGTATCGCAAAAGAAAAGCCAGTCGTTTCCCTAGAAAAGTTACTCGATTTAGAAGGAGAAGTCATAGAATCCATAGTATTTCATAGCGACGCAATTTCCGTATGAATTCGTCAATGTGTATTAGTGAGGGATGCAGTAAAGACGGATTAGTGGATCGGAAATGTGATTGTCGTATCCCAAAAGAAAATCCTGTCGTGTCCATAGAAACGTTACTCGATTTAGAAGGAGAAGTCATAGAACCCATAGTATTTCATAGCGACGCAATTTCCGTGTGAATTCGTCAATGAGTGGGTGTGAGGGATGCAGTAAAGAAGGATTAGCGCATCGAGAGGGAGATACTCGTATCGCAAAAGAAAAGCCAGTCGTTTCCATAGAAAAGTTACTCGATTTAGAAGGAGAAGTCATAGAACCCATAGTATTTTATAGCGACGCAATTTCCGTGTGAATTCGTCAATGAGTGGGAGTGAGGGATGCAGTAAAGAAGGATTAGTGCATCGAGAGGGAGATACTCGTATCGCAAAAGAAAAGCCAGTCGTTTCCATAGAAACGATACTCGATTTAGAAGGAGAAGTCATACAAGCCATAGTATTTCATAGCGACGCAATTTCCGTATGAATTCGTCAATGTGTATTAGTGAGGGATGCAGTAAAGACGGATTAGTGGATCGGAAATGTGATTGTCGTATCCCAAAAGAAAATCCTGTTGTGTCCATAGAAACGTTACTCGATTTAGAAGGAGAAGTCATTGAACCCATAGTATTTCATAGCGACGCAATTTCCGTGTGAATTTGTCAATGAGTGGGAGTGAGGGATGCAGTAAAGAAGGATTAGTGCATCGAGAGGGAGATACTCGTGTCGCAAAAGAAATGCCAGTCGTTTCCATAGAAAAGTTACTCGATTTGGAAGGAGAAGTCATAGAACCAACAGTATTTCATAGCGACGCAATTTCCGTGTGAATTCGTTAATGAGTGGGAGTGAGGGATGCAGTAAAGAAGGATTAGTGCATCGAGAGGGAGATACTCGTATCGCAAAAGAAAAGCCAGTCGTTTCCATAGAAAAGTTACTCGATTTAAAAGGAGAAGTCATAGAACCCGTAGTATTTCATAGCGACGCAATTTCCGTGTGAATTCGTCAATGAGTGGGAGTGAGGGATGCAGTAAAGAAGGATTAGTGCATCGAGAGGGAGATACTCGTATCGCAAAAGAAAAGCCAGTCGTTTCCATAGAAAAGTTACTCGATTTAGAAGGAGAAGTCATAGAACCCATAGTATTTCATAGCGACGCAATTTCCGTATGATATCGTCAATGTGTATTAGTGAGGGATGCAGTAAAGACGGATTAGTGGATCGGAAATGTGATTGTCGTATCCCAAAAGAAAATCCTGTCGTGTCCATAGAAACGTTATTCGATTTAGAAGGAGAAGTCATAGAAACCATAGTATTTCATAGCGACGCAATTTCCGTGTGAATTCGTCAATGAGTGGGAGTGAGGGATGCAGTAAAGAAGGATTAGTGCATTGAGAGAGAGATACTCGTATCGCAAAGGAAATGCCAGTCGTTTCCATAGAAAAGTTACTCGATTTAGAAGGAGAAGTCATAGAACCCATAGTATTTCATAGCGACGCAATTTCCGTGTGAATTCGTCAATGAGTGGGAGTGAGGGATACAGTAAAGAAGGATTAGTGCATCGAGAGGGAGATACTCGTATCGCAAAAGAAAAGTCAGTCGTTTCCATAGAAAAGTTACTCGATTTAGAAGGAGAAGTCATAGAACCCATAGTATTTCATAGCGACGCAATTTCCGTGTGAATTCGTCAATGAGTGGGAGTGAGGGATGCAGTAAAGTAGGATTAGCTCATCGAGAGGGAGATACTCGTATCGCAAAAGAAAAGCCAGTCGTTTCCATAGAAACGATACTCGATTTAGAAGGAGAAGTCATACAAGCCATAGTATTTCATAGCGACGCAATTTCCGTATGAATTCGTCAATGTGTATTAGTGAGGGATGCAGTAAAGACGGATTAGTGGATCGGAAATGTGATTGTCGTATCCCAAAAGAAAATCCTGTCGTGTCCATAGAAACGTTACTCGATTTAGAAGGAGAAGTCATAGAACCCATAGTATTTCATAGCGACGCAATTTCCGTATGAATTCGTCAATGTGTATTAGTGAGGGATGCAGTAAAGAAGGATTAGTGGATCGGAAATGTGATTGTCGTATCCCAAAAGAAAATCCTGTTGTGTCCTTAGAAACGTTACTCGATTTAGAAGGAGAAGTCGTAGAACCCATAGTATTTCATAGCGACGCAATTTCCGTGTGAATTCGTCAATGGGTGGGAGTGAGGGATGCAGTAAAGAAGGATTAGTGCATCGAGAGGGAGATACTCGTATCGCAAAAGAAAAGCCAGTCGTTTCCATAGAAAAGTTACTCGATTTAGAAGGAGAAGTCATAGAACTCATAGTATTTCATAGCGACGCAATTTCCGTGTGAATTCGTCAATGAGTGGGAGTGAGGGATGCAGTAAGGAAGGATTAGTGCATCGAGAGGGAGATACTCGTATCGCAAAAGAAAAGCCAGTCGTTTCCATAGAAAAGTTACTCGTTTTAGAAGGAGAAGTCATAGAACCCATAGTATTTCATAGCGACGTAATTTCCGTATGAATTCGTCAATGTGTATTAGTGAGGGATGCAGTAAAGAAGGATTAGTGCATCGAGAGGGAGATACTCGTATCGCAAAAGAAAAGCCAGTCGTTTCCATAGAAACGTTACTCGATTTAGAAGGTGAAGTTATAGAACCCATAGTATTTCATGGCGACGGAATTTCCGTGTGAATTCGTCAATGAGTGGGAGTGAGGGATGCAGTAAAGAAGGATTAGTGCATCAAGAGGGAGATACTCGTATCGCAAAAGAAAAGCCAGTCGTTTCCATAGAAACGATACTCGATTTAGAAGGAGAAGTCATAGAAGCCATAGTTTTTCATAGCGACGCAATTTCCGTATGAATTCGTCAATGTGTATTAGTGAGGGATGCAGTAAAGACGGATTAGTGGATCGGAAATGTGATTGTCGTATCCCAAAAGAAAATCCTGTCGTGTCCATAGAAACGTTACTCGATTTAGAAGGAGAAGTCATAGAACCCATAGTATTTCATAGCGACGCAATTTCCGTATGAATTCGTCAATGTGTATTAGTGAGGGATGCAGTAAAGACGGATTAGTGGATCGGAAATGTGATTGTCGTATCCCAAAAGAAAATCCTGTCGTGTCCATAGAAACGTTACTCGATTTAGAAGGAGAAGTCGTAGAACCCATAGTATTTCATAGCGACGCAATTTCCGTGTGAATTCGTCAATGAGTGGGAGTGAGGGATGCAGTAAAGAAGGATTAGTGCATCGAGAGGGAGATACTCGTATCGCAAAAGAAAAGCCAGTCGTTTCCATAGAAAAGTTACTCGATTTAGAAGGAGAAGTCATAGAACCCATAGTATTTCATAGCGACGCAATTTCCGTGTGAATTCGTCAATGTGTATTAGTGAGGGATGCAGTAAAGACGGATTAGTGGATCGGAAATGTGATTGTCGTATCCTAAAAGAAAATCCTGTCGTGTCCATAGAAACGTTACTCGATTTAGAAGGAGAAGTCATAGAACCCATAGTATTTCATAGCGACGCAATTTCCGTATGAATTCGTCAATGTGTATTAGTGAGGGATGCAGTAAAGACGGATTAGTGGATCGGAAATGTGATTGTCGTATCCCAAAAGAAAATCCTGCCGTGTCCATAGAAACGTTACTCGATTTAGAAGGAGAAGTCATAGAACCTATAGTATTTCATAGCGACGCAATTTCCGTGTGAATTCGTCAATGAGTGGGAGTGAGGGATGCAGTAAAGAAGGATTAGTGCATCGAGAGGGAGATACTCGTATCGCAAAAGAAAAGCCAGTCGATTCCATAGAAAAGTTACTCGATTTAGAAGGAGAAGTCATAGAACCCATAGTATTTCATAGCGACGCAATTTCCGTGTGAATTCGTCAATGAGTGGGAGTGAGGGATGCAGTAATGAAGGATTAGTGCATCGAGAGGGAGATACTCGTATCGCAAAAGAAAAGCCAGTCGTTTCCATAGAAAAGTTACTCGATTTAGAAGGAGAAGTCATAGAACACATAGTATTTCATTGCGACGCAATTTCCGCGTGAATTCGTCAATGAGTGGGAGTGAGGGATGCAGTATAGAAGGATTAGTGCATCGAGAGGGAGATGCTCGTATCGCAAAAGAAAAGCCAGTCGTTTCCATAGAAAAGTTACTCGATTTAGAAGGAGAAGTCATAGAACCCATGGTATTTCATAGCGACGCAATTTCCGTATGAATTCGTCAATGTGTATTAGTGAGGGATGCAGTAAAGACGGATTAGTGGATCGGAAATGTGATTGTCGTATCCCAAAAGAAAATCCTGTCGTGTCCATAGAAACGTTACTCGATTTAGAAGGAGAAGTCATAGAACCCATAGTATTTCATGGCGACGCAATTTCCGTATGAATTCGTCAATGTGTATTAGTGAGGGATGCAATAAAGACGGATTAGTGGATCGGAAATGTGATTGTCGTATCCCAAAAGAAAATCCTATCATGTCCATAGAAACGTTACTCGATTTAGAAGGAGAAGTCGTAGAGCCCATAGTATTTCATAGCGACGCAATTTCCGTGTGAATTCGTCAATGAGTGGGAGTGAGGGATGCAGTAAAGAAGGATTAGTGCATCGAGAGGGAGATACTCGTATCGCAAAAGAAAAGCCAGTCGTTTCCATAGAAAAGTTACTCGATTTAGAAGGAGAAGTCATAGAACCCATAGTATTTCATAGCGACGCAATTTCCGTGTGAATTCGTCAATGAGTGGGAGTGAGGGATGCAGTAAAGAAGGATTAGTGCATCGAGAGGGAGATACTCGTATCGCAAAAGAAAAGCCAGTCGTTTCCATAGAAAAGTTACTCGATTTAGAAGGAGAAGTCATAGATCCCATAGTATTTCATAGCGACGCAATTTCCGTGTGAATTCGTCAATGAGTGGGAGTGAGGGATGCAGTAAAGAAGGATTAGTGCATCGAGAGGGAGATACTCGTATCGCAAAAGAAAAGCCAGTCGTTTCCATAGAAAAGTTACTCGATTTAGAAGGAGAAGTCATAGAACCCATAGTATTTCATAGCGACGCAATTTCCGTGTCAATTCGTCAATGAGTGGGAGTGAGGGATGCAGTAAAGAAGGATTAGTGCATCGAGAGGGAGATACTCGTATCGCAAAAGAAAAGCCAGTCGTTTCCATAGAAAAGTTACTCGATTTAGAAGGAGAAGTCATAGAACCCATAGTATTTCATAGCGAGGCAATTTCCGTGTGAATTCGTCAATGAGTGGGAGTGAGGGATGCAGTAAAGAAGGATTAGTGCATCGAGAGGGAGATACTCGTATCGCAAAAGAAAAGCCAGTCGTTTCCATAGAAAAGTTACTCGATTTAGAAGGAGAAGTCATAGAACCCATAGTATTTCATAGCGACGCAATTTCCGTATGAATTCGTCAATGTGTATTAGTGAGGAATGCAGTAAAGACGGATTAGTGGATCGGAAATGTGATTGTCGTATCCCAAAAGAAAATCCTGTCGTTTCCATAGAAACGATACTCGATTTAGAAGGAAAAGTCATAGAACCCATAGTATTTCATGGCGACGCAATTTCCGTGTGAATTCGTCAATGTGTATTAGTGAGGGATGCAGTAAAGACGGATTAGTGGATCGGAAATGTGATTGTCGTATCCCAAAAGAAAATCCTGTCGTTTCCATAGAAACGATACTCGATTTAGAAGGAAAAGTCATAGAACCCATAGTATTTCATGGCGACGCAATTTCCGTGTGAATTCGTCAATGTGTATTAGTGAGGGATGCAGTAAAGACGGATTAGTGGATCGGAAATGTGATTGTCGTATCGCAAAAGAAAAGCCAGTCGTTTCCATAGAAACGATACTCGATTTAGAAGGAGAAGTCATAGAACCCATAGTATTTCATGGCGACGCAATTTCCGTATGAATTCGTCAATGTGTATTAGTGAGAGATGCAGTAAAGACGTATTAGTGGATCGGAAATGTGATTGCCGTATCGCAAAAGAAAAGCCAGTCGTTTCCATAGAAACGTTACTCGATTTAGAAGGAGAAGTCATAGAACCCATAGTATTTCATGGCGACGCAATTTCCGTGTGAATTAGTCAATGTGTATTAGTGAGGGATGCAGTAAAGACGGATTAGTGAATCGGAAATGTGATTGTCGTATCCCAAAAGAAAATCCTGTCGTTTCCATAGAAGCGTTACTCGATTTAGAAGGAGAAGTCATAGAACCCATAGTATTTCATGGCGACGCAATTTCCGTGTTAATTCGTCAATGAGTGGGAGTGAGGGATGCAGTAAAGAAGGATTAGTGCATCGAGAGGGAGATACTCGTATCGCAAAAGAAAAGCCAGTCGTTTCCATAGAAAAGTTACTCGATTTAGAAGGAGAAGTCATAGAACCCATAGTATTTCATAGCGACGCAATTTCCGTATGAATTCGTCAATGTGTATTAGTGAGGGATGCAGTAAAGACGGATTAGTGGATCGGAAATGTGATTGTCGTATCCCAAAAGAAAATCCTGTCGTTTCCATAGAAACGATACTCGATTTAGAAGGAAAAGTCATAGAAGCCATAGTATTTCATGGCGACGCAATTTCCGTGTGAATTCGTCAATGTGTATTAGTGAGGGATGCAGTAAAGACGGATTAGTGGATCGGAAATGTGATTGTCGTATCCCAAAAGAAAATCCTGTCGTTTCCATAGAAACGATACTCGATTTAGAAGGAAAAGTCATAGAACCCATAGTATTTCATGGCGACGCAATTTCCGTGTGAATTCGTCAATGTGTATTAGTGGGGGATGCAGTAAAGACGGATTAGTGGATCGGAAATGTGATTGTCGTATCGCAAAAGAAAAGCCAGTCGTTTCCATAGAAACGATACTCGATTTAGAAGGAGAAGTCATAGAACCCATAGTATTTCATGGCGACGCAATTTCCGTATGAATTCGTCAATGTGTATTAGTGAGAGATGCAGTAAAGACGTATTAGTAGATCGGAAATGTGATTGCCGTATCGCAAAAGAAAAGCCAGTCGTTTCCATAGAAACGTTACTCGATTTAGAAGGAGAAGTCATAGAACCCATAGTATTTCATGGCGACGCAATTTCCGTGTGAATTAGTCAATGTGTATTAGTGAGGGATGCAGTAAAGACGGATTAGTGAATCGGAAATGTGATTGTCGTATCCCAAAAGAAAATCCTGTCGTTTCCATAGAAACGTTACTCGATTTAGAAGGAGAAGTCATAGAACCCATAGTATTTCATGGCGACGCAATTTCCGTTTTAATTCGTCAATGAGTGGGAGTGAGGGATGCAGTAAAGAAGGATTAGCGCATCGAGAGGGAGATACTCGTATCGCAAAAGAAAAGCCAGTCGTTTCCATAGAAACGATACTCGATTTAGAAGGAGAAGTCATAGGACCCATAGTATTTCATGGCGACGCAATTTCCGTGTGAATTCGTCAATGTGTATTAGTGAGGGATGCAGTAAAGACGGATTAGTGGATCGGAAATGTGATTGTCGTATCGCAAAAGAAAATCCTGTCGTTTCCATAGAAACGTTACTCGATTTAGAAGGAGAAGTCATAGAACCCATAGTATTTCATGGCGACGCAATTTCCGTGTGAATTCGTCAATGTGTATTAGTGAGGGATGCAGTAAAGACGGATTAGTGGATCGCAAATGTGATTGTCGTATCGCAAAAGAAAATCCTGTCGTTTCCATAGAAACGTTACTCGATTTAGAAGGAGAAGTCATAGAACCCATAGTATTTCATGGCGACGCAATTTCCGTGTGAATTCGTCAATGTGTATTAGTGAGGGATGCAGTAAAGACGGATTAGTGGATCGGAAATGTGATTGTCGTATCGCAAAAGAAAAGCCAGTCGTTTCCATAGAAACGATACTCGATTTAGAAGGAGAAGTCATAGAACCCATAGTATTTCATGGCGACGCAATTTCCGTATGAATTCGTCAATGTGTATTAGTGAGAGGTGCAGTAAAGGCGCATTAGTGGATCGGAAATGTGATTGTCGTATCGCAAAAGAAAATCCAGTCGTTTCCATAGAAACGTTACTCGATTTAGAAGGAGAAGTCATAGAACCCATAGTATTTCATGGCGACGCAATTTCCGTGTGAATTAGTCAATGTGTATTAGTGAGGGATGCAGTATAGACGGATTAGTGGATCGGAAATGTGATTGTCGTATCCCAAAAGAAAATCCTGTCGTTTCCATAGAAACGTTACTCGATTTATAAGGAGAAGTCATAGAACCCATAGTATTTCATGGCGACGCAATTTCCGTGTGAATTCGTCAATGAGTGGGAGTGAGGGATGCAGTAAAGAAGGATTAGTGCATCGAGAGGGAGATACTCGTATCGCAAAAGAAAAGCCAGTCGTTTCCATAGAAAAGTTACTCGATTTAGAAGGAGAAGTCATAGAACCCATAGTATTTCATAGCGACGCAATTTCCGTGTGAATTCGTCAATAAGTGGGAGTGAGGGATGCAGTAAAGAAGGATTAGTGCATCGAGAGGGAGATACTCGTATCGCAAAAGAAAAGCCAGTCGTTTCCATAGAAAAGTTACACGATTTAGAAGGAGAAGTCATAGAACCCATAGTATTTCATAGCGACGCAATTTCCGGGTGAATTCGTCAATGAGTGGGAGTGAGGGATGCAGTAAAGAAGGATTAGTGCATCGAGAAGGAGATACTCGTATCGCAAAAGAAAAGCCAGTCGTTTCCATAGAAAAGTTACTCGATTTAGAAGGAGAAGTCATAGAACCCATAGTATTTCATAGCGACGCAATTTCCGTGTGAATTCGTCAATGAGTGGGAGTGAGGGATGCAGTAAAGAAGGATTAGTGCATCGAGAGGGAGATACTCGTATCGCAAAAGAAAAGCCAGTCGTTTCCATAGAAACGATACTCGATTTAGAAGGAGAAGTCATAGAACCCATAGTATTTCATGGCGACGCAATTTCCGTGTGAATTCGTCAATGTGTATTAGTGAGGGATGCAGTAAAGACGGATTAGTGGATCGGAAATGTGATTGTGGTATCCCAAAAGAAGATTCTGTCGTTTCCATAGAAACGTTACTCGATTTAGAAGGAGAAGTCATAGAACCCATAGTATTTCATGGCGACGCAATTTCCGTATGAATTCGTCAATGAGTGGGAGTGAGGGATGCAGTAAAGAAGGATTAGTGCATCGAGAGGGAGATACTCGTATCGCAAAAGAAAAGCCAGTCGTTTCCATAGAAACGATACTCGATTTAGATGGAGAAGTCATAGAACCCATAGTATT
Source organism: Schistocerca piceifrons (assembly GCF_021461385.2). Classification (NCBI taxonomy): domain Eukaryota; kingdom Metazoa; phylum Arthropoda; class Insecta; order Orthoptera; family Acrididae; genus Schistocerca; species Schistocerca piceifrons. The sequence continues at coordinate 784,411 of NW_025727551.1, forward strand.
TCATAGCGACGCAACTTCCGTGTGAATTCGTCAATGAGTGGGAGTGAGGGATGGAGTAAAGAAGGATTAGTGCATCGAGAGGGAGATACTCGTATCGCAAAAGAAAAGACAGTCGTTTCCATAGAAACGATACTCGATTTAGAAGGAGAAGTCATAGAACCCATAGTATTTCATGGCGACGCAATTTCCGTGTGAATTCGTCAATGTGTATTAGTGAGGGATGCAGTAAAGACGGATTAGTGGATCGGAAATGTGATTGTCGTATCGCAAAAGAAAAGCCAGTCGTTTCCATAGAAACGATACTCGATTTAGAAGGAGAAGTCATAGAACCCATAGTATTTCATGGCGACGCAATTTCCGTATGACTTCGTCAATGTGTATTAGTGAGGGATGCAGTAAAGACGGATTAGTGGATCGGAAATGTGATTGTCGTATCCCAAAAGAAAATCCTGTCGTTTCCATAGAAACGATACTCGATTTAGAAGGAGAAGTCATAGAACCCATAGTATTTCATGGCGACGCAATTTCCGTGTGAATTCGTCAATGTGTATTAGTGAGGGATGCAGTAAAGACGGATTAGTGGATTGGAAATGTGATTGTCGTATCGCAAAAAAAAAGCCAGTCGTTTCCATAGAAACGATACTCGATTTAGAAGGAGAAGTCATAGAACCCATAGTATTTCATGGCGACGCAATTTCCGTATGAATTCGTCAATGTGTATTAGTGAGGGATGCAGTAAAGACGGATTAGTAGATCGGAAATGTGATTGTCGTATCCCAAAAGAAAATCCTGTCGTTTCCATAGAAACGTTACTCGATTTAGAAGGAGAAGTCATAGAACCCATAGTATTTCATGGCGACGCAATTTCCGTGTGAATTCGTCAATGTGTATTAGTGAGGGATGCAGTAAAGACGGATTAGTGGATCGGAAATGTGATTGTCGTATCGCAAAAGAAAAGCCAGTCGTTTCCATAGAAACGATACTCGATTTAGAAGGAGAAGTCATAGAACCCATAGTATTTCATGGCGACGCAATTTCCGTATGAATTCGTCAATGTGTATTAGTGAGAGGTGCAGTAAAGGCGCATTAGTGGATCGGAAATGTGATTGTCGTATCGCAAAAGAAAATCCAGTCGTTTCCATAGAAACGTTACTCGATTTAGAAGGAGAAGTCATAGAACCCATAGTATTTCATGGCGACGCAATTTCCGTGTGAATTAGTCAATGTGTATTAGTGAGGGATGCAGTATAGACGGATTAGTGGATCGGAAATGTGATTGTCGTATCCCAAAAGAAAATCCTGTCGTTTCCATAGAAACGTTACTCGATTTATAAGGAGAAGTCATAGAACCCATAGTATTTCATGGCGACGCAATTTCCGTGTTAATTCGTCAATGAGTGGGAGTGAGGGATGCAGTAAAGAAGGATTAGTGCATCGAGAGGGAGATACTCGTATCGCAAAAGAAAAGCCACTCGTTTCCATAGAAACGATACTCGATTTAGAAGGGCAAGTCATAGAACCCATAGTATTTCACGGCGACGCAATTTCCGTATGAATTCGTCAATGTGTATTAGTGAGGGATGCAGTAAAGACGGATTAGTGGATCGGAAATTTGATTGTCGTATCCAAAAGAAAATCCTTTCGTTCCCTTAGAAACGTTACTCGATTTAGAAGGACAAGTCATAGAACCCATAGTATTTCATGGCGACGCAATTTCCGTGTGAATTAGTCAATGTGTATTAGTGAGGGATGCAGTAAAGACGGATTAGTGGATCGGAAATGTGATTGTCGTATCCCAAAAGAAAATCCTGTCGTTTCCATAGAAACGTTACTCGATTTAGAAGGAGAAGTCATAGAACCCATAGTATTTCATGGCGACGCAATTTCCGTGTTAATTCGTCAATGAGTGGGAGTGAGGGATGCAGTAAAGAAGGATTAGTGCATCGAGAGGGAGATACTCGTATCGCAAAAGAAAAGCCAGTCGTTTCCATAGAAACGATACTCGATTTAGAAGGAGAAGTCATAGAACCCATAGTATTTCATGGCGACGCAATTTCCGTGTGAATTCGTCAATGAGTGGGAGTGAGGAATGCTGTAAAGAAGGATTAGTGCATCGAGAGGGAGATACTCGTATCGCAAAAGAAAAGCCAGTCGTTTCCATAGAAACGATACTCGATTTAGAAGGAGAAGTCATAGAACCCATAGTATTTCATGGCGACGCAATTTCCGTGTGAATTCGTCAATGTGTATTAGTGAGGGGTGCTGTAAAGACGGATTAGTGGATCCTAAATGTGATTGTCGTATCGCAAAAGAAAAGCCAGTCGTTTCCATAGAAACGATACTCGATTTAGAAGGAGAAGTCATAGAACCCATAGTATTTCATGGCGACGCAATTTCCGTGTGAATTAGTCAATGTGTATTAGTGAGGGATGCAGTAAAGACGGATTAGTGGATCGGAAATGTGATTGTCGTATCGCAAAAGAAAATCCTGTCGTTTCCATAGAAACGTTACTCGATTTAGAAGGAGAAGTCATAGAACCCATAGTATTTCATGGCGACGCAATTTCCGTGTGAATTCGTCAATGAGTGGGAGTGAGGGATGCAGTAAAGAAAGAGTAGTGCATCGAGAGGGAGATACTCGTATCGCAAAAGAAAAGCCAGTCGTTTCCATAGAAACGATACTCGATTTAGAAGGAGAAGTCATAGAACACATAGTATTTCATGGCGACGCCATTTCCGTGTGAATTCGTCAATGTGTATTAGTGAGGGGTGCAGTAAAGACGGATTAGTGGATCCTAAATGTGATTGTCGTATCGCAAAAGGAAAGCCAGTCGTTTCCATAGAAACGATACTCGATTTAGAAGGAGAAGTCATAGAACCCATAGTATTTCATGGCGACGCAATTTCCGTGTGAATTCGTCAATCTGTATTAGTGAGGGATGCAGTAAAGACGGATTAGTGGATCGGAAATGTGATTGTCGTATCGCAAAAGAAAATCCTGTCGTTTCCATAGAAACGTTACTCGATTTAGAAGGAGAAGTCATAGAACCCATAGTATCTCATGGCGACGCAATTTCCGTGTGAATTCGTCAATGAGTGGGAGTGAGGGATGCAGTAAAGAAAGATTAGTGCATCGAGAGGGAGATACTCGTATCGCAAAAGAAAAGCCAGTCGTTTACATTGAAACGATACTCGATTTAGAAGGAGAAGTCATAGAACCCAAGATATTTCATGGCGAAGCAATTTCCGTGTGAATTCGTCAATGTGTATTAGTGAGGGATGCAGTAAAGACGGATTAGTGGATCGGAAATGTGATTGTCGTATCGCAAAAGAAAAGCCAGTCGTTTCCATAGAAACGATACTCGATTTAGAAGGAGAAGTCATAGAACCCATAGTATTTCATGGCGACGCAATTTCCGTGTGAATTCGTCAATGTGTATTAGTGATTGATGCAGTAAAGACGGATTAGTGGATCGGAAATGTGATTGTCGTATAGCAAAAGAAAACCTGTCGTTTCCATAGAAACGTTACTCGATTTAGAAGGAGAAGTCATAGAACCCATAGTATTTCATGACGACGCAATTTCCGTGTGAATTCGTCAATGTGTATTAGTGAGGGATGCAGTAAAGACGGATTAGTGGATCGCAAATGTGATTGTCGTATCGCAAAAGAAAATCCTGTCGTTTCCATAGAAACGATACTCGATTTAGAAGGAAAACTCATAGAACCCATAGTATTTCATGGCGACGCAATTTCCGTGTGAATTCGTCAATGTGTATTAGTGAGGGATGCAGTAAACACGGATTAGTGGATCGGAAATGTGATTGTCGTATCCCAAAAGAAAATCCTGTCGTTTCCATAGAAACGTTACTCGATTTAGAAGGAGAAGTCATAGAACCCATTGTATTTCATGGCGACGCAATTTCCGTGTGAATTCGCCAATGTGTATTAGTGAGGGATGCAGTAAAGACGGATTAGTGGATCGGAAATGTGATTGTCGTATCCCAAAAGAAAATCCTGTCGTTTCCATAGAAACGTTACTCGATTTAGAAGGAGAAGACGTAGAACCCATAGTATTTCATGGCGACGCAATTTCCGTGTGAATTTGTCAATGTGTATTAGATAGGGATGCAGTAAAGACGGATTAGTGGATCGGAAATGTGATTGTCGTATCGCAAAAGAAAAGCCAGTCGTTTCCATAGAAACGATACTCGATTTAGAAGGAGAAGTCATAGAACCCATAGTATTTCATGGCGACGCAATTTCCGTATGAATTCGTCAATGTGTATTAGTGAGGGATGCAGTAAAGACGGATTAGTGAATCGGAAATGTGATTGTCGTATCGCAAAAGAATAGCAAGTCGTTTCCATAGAAACGTTACTCGATTTAGAAGGAGAAGTCATAGAACCCATAGTATTTCATGGCGACGCAATTTCCGTGTGAATTCATCAAAGTGTATTAGTGAGGGATGCAGTAAAGACGGATTAGTGGATCGGAAATGTGATTGTCGTATCCCAAAAGAAAATCCTGTCGTTTCCATAGAAAAGTTACTCGATTTAGAAGGAGAAGTCATAGAACCCATAATATTTCATGGCGACGCAATCTCCGTGTGAATTCGTCAATGAGTGGGAGTGAGGGATGCAGTAAAGAAGGATTAGTGCATCGAGAGGGAGATACTCGTATCGCAAAAGAAAAGCCAGTCGTTTCCATAAAAACGATACTCGATTTAGAAGGAGAAGTCATAGAACCCATAGTATTTCATGGCGACGCAATTTCCGTGTGAATTCGTCAATGTGAATTAGTGAGGGATGCAGTAAAGACGGATTAGTGGATCGGAAATGTGATTGTCGTATCGCAAAAGAAAATCCTGTCGTTTCCATAGAAACGATACTCGATTTAGGAGGAGAAGTCATAGAACCCATAGTATTTCATGGCGACGCAATTTCCGAGTGAATTCGTCAATGTGTATTAGTGAGGGATGCAGTAAAGACGGATTAGTGGATCGGAAATGTGATTGTCGTATCCCATAAGAAAATCCTGTCGTTTCCATAGAAACGTTACTCGATTTAGAAGGAGAAGACGTAGAACCCATAGTATTTCATGGCGACGCAATTTCCGTGTGAATTTGTCAATGTGTATTATATAGGGATGCAGTAAAGACGGATTAGTGGATCGGAAATGTGATTGTCGTATCGCAAAAGAAAAGCCAGTCGTTTCCATAGAAACGATACTCGATTTAGAAGGAGAAGTCATAGAACACATAGTATTTCATGGCGACGCAATTTCCGTATGAATTCGTCAATGTGTATTAGTGAGGGATGCAGTAAAGACGGATTAGTGGATCGGAAATGTGATTGTCGTATCGCAAAAGAAAAGCCAGTCGTTTCCATAGAAACGTTACTCGATTTAGAAGGAGAAGTCATAGAACCCATAGTATTTCATGGCGACGCAATTTCCGTGTGAATTAGTCAATGTGTATTAGTGAGGGATGCAGTAAAGACGGATTAGTGGATCGTAAATGTGATTGTCGTATCCCAAAAGAAAATCCTGTCGTTTCCATAGAAACGTTACTCGATTTAGAAGGAGAAGTCATAGAACCCATAGTATTTCATGGCGACGCAATTTCCGTGTGAATTCGTCAATGAGTTGGAGTGAGGGATGCAGTAAAGAAGGATTAGTGCATCGAGAGGGAGATACTCGTATCGCTAAAGAAAAGCCAGTCGTTTCCATAGAAACGATACTCGATTTAGAAGGAGAGGTCATAGAACCCATAGTATTTCATGGCGACGCAATTTCCGTATGAATTCGTCAATGTGTATTAGTGAGGGATGCAGTAAAGACGGATTAGTGGATCGGACATGTGATTGTCGTATCCCAAAAGATAATCCTGTCGTTTCCATAGAAACGTTACTCGATTTAGAAGGAGAAGTCATAGAACCCATAGTATTTCATAGCGACGCAATTTCCGTGTGAATTCGTCAATGTGTATTAGTGAGGGATGCAGTAAAGACGGATTAGTGGATCGGAAATGTGATTGTCGTATCGCAAAAGAAAAGCCAGTCGTTTCCATAGAAACGATTTTCGATTTAGAAGGAGAAGTCATAGAACCCATAGTATTTCATGGCGACGCAATTTCCGTGTGAATTCGTCAATGTGTATTAGTGAGGGATGCAGTAAAGACGGATTAGTGGATCGGAAATGTGATTGTCGTATCGCAAAAGAAAAGCCAATCGTTTCTATAGAAACGAATTTCGATTTAGAAGGAGAAGTCATAGAACCCATAGTATTTCATGGCGACGCAATTTCCGTGTGAATTCGTCAATGTGTATTAGTGAGGGATGCAGTAAAGACGGATTAGTGGATCGGAAATGTGATTGTCGTAACCCAAAAGAAAATCCTGTCGTTTCCATAGAAACGTTACTCGATTTAGAAGGAGAAGTCATAGAACCCATAGTATTTCATGGCGACGCAATTTCCGTGTGAATTCGTCAATGAGTGGGAGTGAGGGATGCAGTAAAGAAGGATTAGCGCATCGAGAGGGAGATACTCGTATCGCAAAAGAAAAGCCAGTCGTTTCCATAAAAACGATACTCGATTTAGAAGGAGAAGTCATAGAACCCATAGTATTTCATGGCGACGCAATTTCCGTGTGAATTCGTCAATGTGTATTAGTGAGGGATGCAGTAAAGACGGATTAGTGGATCGGAAATGTGATTGTCGTATCCCAAAAGAAAATCCTGTCGTTTCCATAGAAACGTTACTCGATTTAGAATGAGAAGACGTAGAACCCATAGTATTTCATGGCGACGCAATTTCCGTGTGAATTTGTCAATGTGTATTAAATAGGGATGCAGTAAAGATGGATTAGTGGATCGGAAATGTGATTGTCGTATCGCAAAAGAAAAGCCAGTCGTTTCCATAGAAACGTTACTCGATTTAGAAGGTGAAGTCATAGAAGCCATAGTATTTCATGACGACGCAATATCCGTGTGAATTTGTCAATGTGTATTAGTGAGGGATGCAGTAAAGACGGATTAGTGGATCGTAAATGTGATTGTCGTATCCCAAAAGAAAATCCTGTCGTTTCCATAGAAACGTTACTCGATTTAGAAGGAGAAGTCATAGAACCCATAGTATTTCATGGCGACGCAATTTCCGTGTGAATTCGTCAATGAGTGGGAGTGAGGGATGCAGTAAAGAAGGATTAGTGCATCGAGAGCGAGATACTCGTATCGCTAAAGAAAAGCCAGTCGTTTCCATAGAAACGATACTCGATTTAGAAGGAGAGGTCATAGAACCCATAGTATTTCATGGCGACGCAATTTCCGTATGAATTCGTCAATGTGTATTAGTGAGGGATGCAGTAAAGACGGATTAGTGGATCGGAAATGTGATTGTCGTATCCCAAAAGAAAATCCTGTCGTTTCCATAGAAACGTTACTCGATTTAGAAGGAGAAGTCATAGAACCCATTGTATTTCATAGCGACGCAATTTCCGTATGAATTCGTCAATGTGTATTAGTGAGGGATGCAGTAAAGACGGATTAGTGGATCGGAAATGTGATTGTCGTATCGCAAAAGAAAAGCCAATCGTTTCTATAGAAACGAATTTCGATTTAGAAGGAGAAGTCATAGAACCCATAGTATTTCATGGCGACGCAATTTCCGTGTGAATTCGTCAATGTGTGTTAGTGAGGGATGCAGTAAAGACGGATTAGTGGATCGGAAATGTGATTGTCGTATCGCAAAAGAAAATCCTGTCGTTTCCATAGAAACGTTACTCGATTTAGAAGGAGAAGTCATAGAACCCATAGTATTTCATGGCGACGCAATTTCCGTGTGAATTCGTCAATGTGTATTAGTGAGGGATGCAGTAAAGACGGATTAGTGGATCGGAAATGTGATTGTCGTAACCCAAAAGAAAATCCTGTCGTTTCCATAGAAACGTTACTCGATTTAGAAGGAGAAGTCATAGAACCCATAGTATTTCATGGCGACGCAATTTCCGTGTGAATTCGTCAATGAGTGGGATTGAGGGATGCAGTAAAGAAGGATTAGTGCATCGAGAGCGAGATACTCGTATCGCTAAAGAAAAGCCAGTCGTTTCCATAGAAACCATACTCGATTTAGAAGGAGAGGTCATAGAACCCATAGTATTTCATGACGACGCAATTTCCGTGTGAATTCGTCAATGTGTATTAGTGAGGGAAGCAGTAAAGACGGATTAGTGGATCGGAAATGTGATTGTCGTATCGCAAAAGAAAAGCCAGTCGTTTCCATAGAAACGATACTCGATTTAGAAGGAGAAGTCATAGAACCCATAGTATTTCATGGCGACGCAATTTGCGTATGAATTCGTCAATGTGTATTAGTGAGGGATGCAGTAAAGACGGCTTAGTGGATCGGAAATGTGATTGTCGTATCGCAAAAGAAAAGCCAGTCGTTTCCATAGAAACGTTACTCGATTTAGTAGGAGAAGTCATAGAAGCCATAGTATTTCATGGCGACGCAATTTCCGTATGAATTCGTCAATGTGTATTAGTGAGGGATGCAGTAAAGACGGATTAGTGGATCGGAAATGAGATACTCGTATCGCTAAAGAAAATCCTGTCGCTTCCATAGAAACGTTACTCGATTTAGAAGGAGAAGTCATAGAACCCATAGTATTTCATGGCGACGCAATTTCCGTGTGAATTCGTCAATGTGTATTAGTGAGGGATGCAGTAAAGACGGATTAGTGAATCGGAAATGTGATTGTCGTATCCCAAAAGAAAATCCTGTCGTTTCCATAGAAACGTTACTCGATTTAGAAGGAGAAGTCATAGAACCCATAGTATTTCATAGCGACGCAATTTCCGTATGAATTCGTCAATGTGTATTAGTGAGGGATGCAGTAAAGACGGTTTAGTGGATCGGAAATGTGATTGTCGTATCGCAAAAGAAAAGCCAATCGTTTCCATAGAAACGATTTTCGATTTAGAAGGAGAAGTCATAGAACCCATAGTATTTCATGGCGACGCAATTTCCGTGTGAATTCGTCAATGTGTGTTAGTGAGGGATGCAGTAAAGACGGATTAGTGGATCGGAAATGTGATTGTCGTATCGCAAAAGAAAATCCTGTCGTTTCCATAGAAACGTTACTCGATTTAGAAGGAGAAGTCATAGAACCCATAGTATTTCATGGCGACGCAATTTCCGTGTGAATTCGTCAATGAGTGGGAGTGAGGGATGCAGTAAAGAAGGATTAGTGCATCGAGAGCGAGATACTCGTATCGCTAAAGAAAAGCCAGTCGTTTCCATAGAAACGACACTCGATTTAGAAGGAGAGGTCATAGAACCCATAGTATTTCATGACGACGCAATTTCCGTGTGAATTCGTCAATGTGTATTAGTGAGGGAAGCAGTAAAGACGGATTAGTGGATCGGAAATGTGATTGTCGTATCGCAAAAGAAAATCCTGTCGTTTCCATAGAAACGATACTCGATTTAGAAGGAGAAGTCATAGAACCCATAGTATTTCATGGCGACGCAATTTCCGTGTGAATTCGTCAATGTGTATTAGTGAGGGATGCAGTAAACACGGATTAGTGGATCGGAAATGTGATTGTCGTATCCCAAAAGAAAATCCTGTCGTTTCCATAGAAACGGTAATCGATTTAGAAGGAGAAGTCATAGAACCCATAGTATTTCATGGCGACGCAATTTCCGTGTGAATTCGTCAATGTGTACTAGTGAGGGATGCAGTAAAGACGGATTAGTGGATCGGAAAAGTGATTGTCGTATCGCAAAAGAAAAGCCAGTCGTTTCCATAGAAACGATACTCGATTTAGAAGGAGAAGTCATAGAACCCATAGTATTTCATGGAGACGCAATTTCCGTATGAATTCGTCAATGTGTATTAGTGAGGGATGCAGTAAAGACGGATTAGTGAATCGGAAATGTGATTGTCGCATCGCAAAAGAATAGCAAGTCGTTTCCATAGAAATGTTACTCGATTTAGAAGGAGAAGTCATAGAACCCATAGTATTTCATAGCGACGCAATTTCCGTGTGAATTCGTCAATGTGTATTAGTGAGGGATGCAGTAAAGACGGAGTAGTGGATCGGAAATGTGATTGTAGTATCCCAAAAGAAAATCCTGTCGTTTCCATAGAAACGTTACTCGATTTAGAAGGAGAAGTCATAGAACCCATAGTATTTCATGGCGACGCAATTTCCGTGTGAATTCGTCAATGAGTGGGAGTGAGGGATGCAGTAAAGAAGGATTAGCGCATCGAGAGGGAGATACTCGTATCGCAAAAGAAAAGCCAGTCGTTTCCATAAAAACGATACTCGATTTAGAGGGAGAAGTCATAGAACCCATAGTATTTCATGGCGACGCAATTTCCGTGTGAATTCGTCAATGTGTATTAGTGAGGGATGCAGTAAAGACGGATTAATGGATCGGAAATGTGATTGTCGTATCCCAAAAGAAAATCCTGTCGTTTCCATAGAAACGTTACTCGATTTAGAAGGAGAAGACGTAGAACCCATAGTATTTCATGGCGACGCAATTTCCGTGTGAATTTGTCAATGTGTATTAAATAGGGATGCAGTAAAGTCGGATTAGTGGATCGGAAATGTGATTGTCGTATCGCAAAAGAAAAGCCAGTCGTTTCCAAAGAAACGATACTCGATTTAGAAGGAGAAGTCATAGAACCCATAGTATTTCATGGCGACGCAATTTCCGTATGAATTCGTCAATGTGTATTAGTGAGGGATGCAGTAAAGACGGATTAGTGGATCGGAAATGTGATTGTCGTATCGCAAAAGAAAAGCCAGTCGTTTCCATAGAAACGTTACTCGATTTAGAAGGAGAAGTCATAGAAGCCATAGTATTTCATGGCGACGCAATATCCGTGTGAATTTGTCAATGTGTATTTGTGAGGGATGCAGTAAAGACGGATTAGTGGATCGTAAATGTGATTGTCGTATCCCAAAAGAAAATCCTGTCGTTTCCATAGAAACGTTACTCGATTTAGAAGGAGAAGTCATAGAACCCATAGTATTTCATGGCGACGCAATTTCCGTGTGAATTCGTCAATGAGTGGGAGTGAGGGATGCAGTAAAGAAGGATTAGTGCATCGAGAGCGAGATACTCGTATCGCTAAAGAAAAGCCAGTCGTTTCCATAGAAACGATACTCGATTTAGAAGGAGAGGTCATAGAACCCATAGTATTTCATGGCGACGCAATTTCCGTATGAATTCGTCAATGTGTATTAGTGAGGGATGCAGTAAAGACGGATTAGTGGATCGGAAATGTGATTGTCGTATCGCAAAAGAAAATCCTGTCGTTTCCATAGAAACGTTACTCGATTTAGAAGGAGAAGTCATAGAACCCATAGTATTTCTTGGCGGCGCAATTTCCGTGTGAATTCGTCAATGTGTATTAGTGAGGGATGCAGTAAAGACGGATTAGTGGATCGGAAATGTGATTGTCGTATCGCAAAAGAAAATCCGGTCGTTTCCATAGAAACGATACTCGATTTAGAAGGAGAAGTCATAGAACCCATAGTATTTCATAGCGACGCAATTTCCGTGTGAATTCGTCAATGTGTATTAGTGAGGGATGCAGTAAAGACGGATTAGTGGATCGGAAATGTGATCGTCGTATCCCAAAGAAAATCCTGTCGTTTCCATAGAAACGTTACTCGATTTAGAAGGAGAAGTCATAGAACCCATAGTATTTCATGGCGATGCAATTTCCGTGTGAATTCGTCAATGAGTGGGAGTGAGGGATGCAGTAAAAAACGATTAGTGCATCGAGAGGGAGATACTCGTATCGCAAAAGAAAAGCCAGTCGTTTCCATAGAAACGATACTCGATTTAGAGGGAGAAGTCATAGAACCCATAGTATTTCATAGCGACGCAATTTCCGTGTGAATTCGTCAATGAGTGGGAGTGAGGGATGCAGTAAAGAAGGATTAGTGCATCGAGAGGGAGATACTCGTATCGCAAAAGAAAAGCCAGTCGTTTCCATAGAAACGATACGCGATTTAGAAGGAGAAGTCATAGAACCCATAGTATTTCATGGCGACCCAATTTCCGTGTGAATCCGTCAATGTGTATTAGTGAGGGATGCAGTAAAGTCGGATTAGTGGATCGGAAATGTGATTGTCGTATCGCAAAAGAAAAGCCAGTCGTTTCCATAGAAACGATACTCGATTTAGAAGGAGAAGTCATAGAACCCATAGTATTTCATGGCGACGCAATTTCCGTATGAATTCGTCAATGTGTATTAGTGAGGGATGCAGTAAAAACGGATTAGTGGATCGGAAATGTGATTGTCGTATCCCAAAAGAAAATCCTGTCGTTTCCATAGAAACGTTACTCGATTTAGAAGGAGAAGTCATAGAACCCATAGTATTTCATGGCGACGCAATTTCCGTGTGAATTCGTCAATGTGTATTAGTGAGGGATGCAGTAAAGACGGATTAGTGGATCGGAAATGTGATTGTCGTATCGCAAAAGAAAAGCCAGTCGTTTCCATAGAAACGATACTCGATTTAGCAGGAGAAGTCATAGAACCCATAGTATTTCATGGCGACGCAATTTCCGTATGAATTCTTCAATGTGTATTAGTGAGGGATGCAGTAAAGACGGATTAGTGGATCGGAAATGTGATTGTCGTATCGCAAAAGAAAAGCCAGTCGTTTCCATAGAAACGATACTCGATTTAGAAGGAGAAGTCATAGAACTCATAGTATTTCATAGCGACGCAATTTCCGTGTGAATTCGTCAATGTGTATTTGTGAGGGATGCAGTAAAGTCGGATTAGTGGATCGGAAATGTGATTGTCGTATCCCAAAAGAAAATCCTGTCGTTTCCATAGAAACGTTACTCGATTTAGAACGAGAAGTCATAGAACCCATAGTATTTCATAGCGACGCAATTTCCGTGTGAATTCGTCAATGAGTGGGAGTGAGGGATGCAGTAAAGAAGGATTAGTGCATCGAGAGGGAGATACTCGTATCGCAAAAGAAAAGCCAGTCGTTTCCATAGAAACGATACTCGATTTAGAAGGAGAAGTCATAGAACCCATAGTATTTCATGGCGACGCAATTTCCGTGTGAATTCGTCAATGTGTATTAGTGAGGGATGCAGTAAAGACGGATTAGTGAATCGGAAATGTGATTGTCGTATCGCATAAGAAAATCCTGTCGTTTCCATTGAAACGTTACTCGATTTAGAAGGAGAAGTCATAGAACCCATAGTATTTCATGGCGACGCAATTTCCGTGTGAATTCGTCAATGAGTGGGAGTGAGGGATGCAGTAAAGAAGGATTAGTGCATCGAGAGGGAGATACTCGTATCGGGAAAGAAAAGCCAGTCGTTTCCATAGAAACGATACTCGATTTAGAAGGAGATGTCATAGAACCCACAGTATTTCATGGCGACGCAATTTCCGTGTGAATTCGTCAATGTGTATTAGTGAGGGATGCAGTAAAGACGGATTAGTGGATCGGAAATGTGATTGTCGTATCCCAAAAGAAAATCCTGTCGTTTCCATAGAAACGTTACTCGATTTAGAAGGAGAAGTCATAGAACCCATAGTATTTCATGGCGACGCAATTTCCGTGTGAATTCGTCAATGAGTGGGAGCGAGGGATGCAGTAAAGAAGGATTAGTGCGTCGAGAGGGAGATACTCGTATCGCAAAAGAAAAGCCAGTCGTTTCCATAGAAACGATACTCGATTTAGAAGGAGAAGTCATAGAACCCATAGTATTTCATAGCTACGCAATTTCCGTGTGAATTCGTCAATGAGTGGGAGTGAGGGATGCAGTAAAGAAGGATTAGTGGATCGGAAATGTGATTGTCGTATCCCAAAAGAAAATCCTGTCGTTTCCATAGAAACGTTACTCGATTTAGAAGGAGAAGTCATAGAACCCATAGTATTTCACGGCGACGCAATTTCCGTGTGGTTTCGTCAATGTGTATTAGTGAGGGATGCAGTAAAGACGGATTAGTGGATCGGAAATGTGATTGTCGTATCCCAAAAGAAAATCCTGTCGCTTCCATAGAAACGTTACTCGATTTAGAAGGAGAAGTCATAGAACCCATAGTATTTCATATCGACGCAATTTCCGTGTGAATTCGTCAATGAGTGGGAGTGAGGGATGCAGTAAAGAAGGATTAGTGCATCGAGAGGGAGATACTCGTATCGCAAAAGAAAAGCCAGTCGTTTCCATAGAAACGATACTCGATTTAGAAGGAGAAGTCATAGAACCCATAGTATTTCATGGCGACGCAATTTCCGTGTGAATTCGTCAATGTGTATTAGTGAGGGATGCAGTAAAGACGGATTAGTGAATCGGAAATGTGATTGTCGTATCGCATAAGAAAATCCTGTCGTTTCCATGGAAACGTTACTCGATTTAGAAGGAGAAGTCATAGAACCCATAGTATTTCATGGCGACGCAATTTCCGTGTGAATTCGTCAATGAGTGGGAGTGAGGGATGCAGTAAAGAAGGATTAGTGCATCGAGAGGGAGATACTCGTATCGGAAAAGAAAAGCCAGTCGTTTCCATAGAAACGATACTCGATTTAGAAGGAGAAGTCATAGAACCCATAGTATTTCATGGCGACGCAATTTCCGTGTGAATTCGTCAATGTGTATTAGTGAGGGATGCAGTAAAGACGGATTAGTGGATCGGAAATGTGATTGTCGTATCCCAAAAGAAAATCCTGTCGTTTCCATAGAAACGTTACTCGATTTAGAAGGAGGAGTCATAGAACCCATAGTATTTCATGGCGACGCAATTTCCGTGTGAATTCGTCAATGAGTGGGAGCGAGGGATGCAGTAAAGAAGGATTAGTGCATCGAGAGGGAGATACTCGTATCGCAAAAGAAAAGCCAGTCGTTTCCATAGAAACGATACTCGATTTAGAAGGAGAAGTCATAGAACCCATAGTATTTCATAGCGACGCAATTTCCGTGTGAATTCGTCAATGAGTGGGAGTGAGGGATGCAGTAAAGAAGGATTAGTGGATCGGAAATGTGATTATCGTATCCCAAAAGAAAATCCTGTCGTTTCCATAGAAACGTTACTCGATTTAGAAGGAGAAGTCATAGAACCCATAGTATTTCACGGCGACGCAATTTCCGTGTGGTTTCGTCAATGTGTATTAGTGAGGGATGCAGTAAAGACGGATTAGTGGATCGGAAATGTGATTGTCGTATCCCAAAAGAAAATCCTGTCGTTTCCATAGAAACGTTACTCGATTTAGAAGGAGAAGTCATAGAACCCATAGTTTTCATATCGACGCAATTTCCGTGTGAATTCGTCAATGAGTGGGAGTGAGGGATGCAGTAAGGAAGGATTAGTGCATCGAGAGGGAGATACTCGTATCGCAAAAGAAAAGCCATTCGTTTCCATAGAAACGATACTCGATTTAGAAGGAGAAGTCATAGAACCAATAGTATTTCATGGCGACGCAATTTCCATGTGAATTCGTCAATGTGTATTAGTGAGGGATGCAGTAAAGACGGATTAGTGGATCGGAAATGTGATTGTCGTATCGCAAAAGAAAATCCTGTCGTTTCCATAGAAACGTTACTCGATTAAAAGGAAAAGTCATAGAACCCATAGTATTTCATGGCGACGCAATTTCCGTGTGAATTCGTCAATGAGTGGGAGTGAGGGATGCAGTAAAGAAGGATTAGTGCATCGAGAGGGAGATACTCGTATCGCAAATGAAAAGCCAGTCGTTTCCATAGAAACGATACTCGATTTAGAAGGAGAAGTCATAGAACCCATAGTATTTCATGGCGACGCAATTTCCGTGTGAATTCGTCAATGTGTATTAGTGAGGGATGCAGTAAAGACGGATTAGTGGATCGGAAATGTGATTGTCGTATCGCAAAATAAAAGCCAGTCGTTTCCATAGAAACGATACTCGATTTAGAAGGAGAAGTCATAGAACCCATAGTATTTCATGGCGACGCAATTTCCGTGTGAATTCGTCAATGTGTATTAGTGAGGGATGCAGTAAAGACGGATTAGTGGATCGGAAATGTGATTGTCGTATCCCAAAAGAAAATCCTGTCGTTTCCATAGAAACGATACTCGATTTAGAAGGAGAAGTCATAGAACCCATAATATTTCATGGCGATGCAATGTCCGTGTAAATTCGTCAATGTGTATTAGTGAGGGATGCAGTAAAGACGGATTAGTGGAACGGAAATGTGATTGTCGTATCCCAAAAGAAAATCCTGTCGTTTCCATAGAAACGTTACTCGATTTAGAAGGAGAAGTCATAGAACCCATAGTATTTCATGGCGACGCAATTTCCGTGTGAATTCGTCATTGAGTGGGAGTGAGGGATGCAGTAAAGAAGGATTAGTGCATCGAGAGGGAGATACTCGTATCGCAAAAGAAAAGCCAATCGTTTCCATAGAAACGATACTCGATTTAGAAGGAGAAGTCATAGAACCCATAGTATTTCATAGCGACGCAATTTCCGAGTGAATTCGTCAATGAGTGGGAGTGAGGGATGCAGTAAAGAAGGATTAGTGCATCGAGAGGGAGATACTCGTATCGCAAAAGAAAAGCCAGTCGTTTCCATAGAAACGATACTCGATTTTGAAGGAGAAGTCATTGAACCCATAGTATTTCATAGCGACGCAATTTCCGTGTGAATTCGTCAATGTGTATTAGTGAGGGATGCAGTAAAGACGGATTAGTGGATCGGAAATGTGATTGTCGTATCGCAAAAGAAAAGCCAGTCGTTTCCATAGAAACGATACTCGATTTAGAAGGAGAAGTCATAGAACCCATAGTATTTCATGGCGACGCAATTTCCGTGTGAATTCGTCAATGTGTATTAGTGAGGGATGCAGTAAAGACGGATTAGTGGATCGGAAATGTGATTGTCGTATCCCAAAAGAAAATCCTGTCGTTTCCGTAGAAACGTTACTCGATTTAGAAGGAGAAGTCATAGAACCCATAGTATTTCATGGCGACCCAATTTCCGTATGAATTCGTCAATGTGTATTAGTGAGGGATGCAGTAAAGACGGATTAGTGGATCGGAAATGTGATTGTCGTATCGCAAAATAAAAGCCAGTCCTTTCCATAGAAACGATACTCGATTTAGAAGGAGAAGTCATAGAACCCATAGTATTTCATGGCGACGCAATTTCCGTGTGAATTCGTCAATGTGTATTAGGGAGGGATGCAGTAAAGACGGATTAGTGGATCGGAAATGTGATTGTCGTATCCCAAAAGAAAATCCTGTCGTTTCCATAGAAACGTTACTCGATTTAGAAGGAGATGTCATAGAACCCATAGTATTTCATAGCGACGCAATTTCCGTATGAATTCGTCAATGTGTATTAGTGAGGGATGCAGTAAAGACGGATTAGTGGATCGGAAATGTGATTGTCGTATCCCAAAAGAAAATCCTGTCGTTTCCATAGAAACGTTACTCGATTTAGAAGGAGAAGTCATAGAACCCATAGTATTTCATGGCGACGCAATTTCCGTGTGAATTCGTCAATGTGTATTAGTGAGGGATGCAGTAAAGACGGATTAGTGGATAGGAAATGTGATTGTCGTATCGCAAAAGAAAAGCCAGTCGTTTCCATAGAAACGATACTCGATTTAGAAGGAGAAGTCATAGAACCCATAGTATTTCATGGCGACGCAATTTCCGTGTGAATTCGTCAATGTGTATTAGTGAGGGATGCAGTAAAGACGGATTAGTGGATCGGAAATGTGATTGTCGTATCGCAAAAGAAAAGCCAGTCGTTTCCATAGAAACGATACTCGATTTAGAAGGAGAAGTCATAGAACCCATAGTATTTCATGGCGACGCAATTTCCGTGTGAATTCGTCAATGTGTATTAGTGAGGGATGCAGTAAAGACGGATTAGTGGATCGGAAATGTGATTGTCGTATCCCAAAAAAAATCCTGTCGTTTCCATAGAAACGATAATCGATTTAGAAGGAGAAGTCATAGAACCCATAGTATTTCATGGCGACGCAATTTCCGTGTGAATTCGTCAATGAGTGGGAGTGAGGGATGCAGTAAAGAAGGATTACTGCATCGAGAGGGAGATACTCGTATCGCAAAAGAAAAGCCAGTCGTTTCCATAGAAACGATACTCGATTTAGAAGGAGAAGTCATAGAACCCATAGTATTTCATGGCGACGCAATTTCCGTGTGAATTCGTCAATGTGTATTAGTGAGGGATGCAGTAAAGACGGATTAGTGGATCGGAAATGTGATTGTCGTATCGCAAATGAAAAGCCAGTCGTTTCCATAGAAACGATACTCGATTTAGAAGGAGAAGTCATAGAACCCATAGTAATTCATGGCGACGCAATTTCCGTGTGAATTCGTCAATGTGTATTAGTGAGGGATGCAGTAAAGACGGATTAGTGGATCGGAAATGTGATTGTCGTCTCCCAAAAGAAAATCCTGTCGTTTCCATAGAAACGATACTCGATTTAGAAGGAGAAGTCATAGAACCCATAGTTTTTCATGGCGATGCAATTTCCGTGTGAATTTGTCAATGTGTATTAGTGAGGGATGCAGTAAAGACGGATTAGTGGATCGGAGATGTGATTGTCGTATCCCAAAAGAAAATCCTGTCGTTTCCATAGAAACGTTACTCGATTTAGAAGGAGAAGTCATAGAACACATTGTATTTCATGGCGACGCAATTTCCGTGTGAATTCGTCAATGAGTGGTAGTGAGGGATGCAGTAAAGAAGGATTAGTGCATCGAGAGGGAGATACACGTATCGCAAAAGAAAAGCCAGTCGTTTCCATAGAAACGATACTCGATTTAGAAGGACAAGTCATAGAACCCGTAGTATTTCATAGCGACGCAATTTCCGTGTGAATTCGTCAATGAGTGTTAGTGAGGGATGCAGTAAAGAAGGATTAGTGCATCGAGAGGGAGATACTCGTATCGCAAAAGAAAAGCCAGTCGTTTCCATAGAAACGATACTCGATTTAGAAGGAGAAGTCATAGAACCCATAGTATTTCATAGCGACGCAATTTCCGTGTGAATTCGTCAATGAGTGGGAGTGAGGGATTCAGTAAAGAAGGATTAGTGCATCGAGAGGGAGATACTCGTATCGCAAAAGAAAAGCCAGTCGTTTCCATAGAAACGTTACTCGATTTAGAAGGAGAAGTCATAGAACCCATAGTATTTCATGGCGACGCAATTTCCGTGTGAATTCGTCAATGAGTGGGAGTGAGGGATGCAGTAAAGAAAGATTAGTGCATCGAGAGGGAGATATTCGTATCGCAAAAGAAAAGCCACTCGTTTCCATAGAAACGATACTCGATTTAGAAGGAGAAGTCATAGAACCCATAGTATTTAATGGCGACGCAATTTCCGTGTGAATTCGTCAATGTGTATTAGTGAGGGATGCAGTAAAGACGGATTAGTGGATCGGAAATGTGATTGTCGTATCGCAAAAGAAAAGCCAGTCGTTTCCATAGAAACGATACTCGATTTAGAAGGAGAAGTCATAGAACCCATAGTATTTCATGGCGACGCAATTTCCGTGTGAATTCGTCAATGTGTATTAGTGAGGGATGCAGTAAAGACGCATTAGTGGATCGGAAATGTGATTGTCGTATCCCAAAAGAAAATCCTGTCGTTTCCATAGAAACGTTACTCGATTTAGAAGGAGAAGTCATAGAACCCATAGTATTTCATAGCGACGCAATTTCCGTATGAATTCGTCAATGTGTATTAGTGAGGGATGCAGTAAAGACGGATTAGTGGATCGGAAATGTGATTGTCGTATCCCAAAAGAAAATCCTGTCGTTTCCATAGAAATGTTACTCGATTTAGAAGGAGAAGTCATAGAACCCATAGTATTTCATAGCGACGCAATTTCCGTATGAATTCGTCAATGTGTATTAGTGAGGGATGCAGTAAAGACGCATTACTGGATCGGAAATGTGATTGTCGTATCCCAAAAAAAATCCTGTCGTTTCCATAGAAACGATACTCGATTTAGAAGGAGAAGTCATAGAACCCATAGTATTTCATGGCGACGCAATTTCCGTGTGAATTCGTCAATGTGTATTAGTGAGGGATGCAGTAAAGACGGATTAGTGGATAGGAAATGTGATTGTCGTATCCCAAAAGAAAATCCTGTCGTTTCCATAGAAACGTTACTCGATTTAGAAGGAGAAGTCATAGAACCCATAGTATTTCATAGCGACGCAATTTCCGTGTGAATTCGTCAATGAGTGGGAGTGAGGGATGCAGGAAAGAAGGATTAGTGCAACGAGAGGGAGATACTCGTATCGCAAAAGAAAAGCCAGTCGTTTCCATAGAAACGATACTCGATTTAGAAGGAGAAGTCATAGAACCCATAGTATTTCATGGCGACGCAATTTCCGTGTGAATTCGTCAATGTGTATTATGAGGGATGCAGTAAAGACGGAATAGTGGGTGGGAAAAGTTTTTGTCGAATCCCAAAAGAAAATCCTGTCGTTTCCATAGAAACGTTACTCGATTTTGAAGGAGAAGTCATAGAACCCATAGTATTTCATGGCGACGCAATTTCCGTGTGATTTCGTCAATGAGTGGGAGTGAGGGATGCCGGAAAGAAGGATTAGTGCATCGAGAGGGAGATACTCGTATCGCAAAAGAAAAGCCAGTCGTTTCCATACAATCGATACTCGATTTAGAAGGAGAAGTCATAGAACCAATAGTATTTCATGGCGACGCAATTTCCGTGTGAATTTGTCAATGTGTATTAGTGAGGGATGCAGTAAAGACGCATTAGTGGATCGGAAATGTGATTGTCGTATCGCAAAAGAAAAGCCAGTCGTTTCCATAGAAACGATACTCGATTTAGAAGGAGAAGTCATAGAACCCATAGTATTTCATGGCGACGCAATTTCCGTGTGAATTCGTCAATGTGTATTAGTGAGGGATGCAGTAAAGACGCATTAGTGGATCGGAAATGTGATTGTCGTATCCCAAAAGAAAATCCTGTCGTTTCCATAGAAACGTTACTCGATTTAGAAGGAGAAGTCATAGAACCCATAGTATTTCATAGCGACGCAATTTCCGTATGAATTCGTCAATGTGTATTAGTGAGGGATGCAGTAAAGACGGATTAGTGGATCGGAAATGTGATTGTCGTATCCCAAAAGAAAATCCTGTCGTTTCCATAGAAATGTTACTCGATTTAGAAGGAGAACTCATAGAACCCATAGTATTTCATAGCGACGCAATTTCCGTATGAATTCGTCAATGTGTATTAGTGAGGGATGCAGTGAAGACGCATTACTGGATCGGAAATGTGATTGTCGTATCCCAAAAAAAATCCTGTCGTTTCCATAGAAACGATACTCGATTTAGAAGGAGAAGTCATAGAACCCATAGTATTTCATGGCGACGCAATTTCCGTGTGAATTCGTCAATGTGTATTAGTGAGGGATGCAGTAAAGACGGATTAGTGGATAGGAAATGTGATTGTCGTATCCCAAAAGAAAATCCTGTCGTTTCCATAGAAACGTTACTCGATTTAGAAGGAGAAGTCATAGATCCCATAGTATTCCGTAGCGACGCAATTTCCATGTGAATTCGTCAATGAGTGGGAGTGAGGGATGCAGTAAAGAAGGATTAGTGCAACGAGAGGGAGATACTCGTATCGCAAAAGAAAAGCCAGTCGTTTCCATAGAAACGATACTCGATTTAGAAGGAGAAGTCATAGAACCCATAGTATTTCATGGCGACGCAATTTCCGTGTGAATTCGTCAATGTGTATTATGAGGGATGCAGTAAAGACGGAATAGTGGGTGGGAAAAGTGATTGTCGAATCCCAAAAGAAAATCCTGTCGTTTCCATAGAAACGTTACTCGATTTTGAAGGAGAAGTCATAGAACCCATAGTATTTCATGGCGACGCAATTTCCGTGTGATTTCGTCAATGAGTGGGAGTGAGGGATGCCGGAAAGAAGGATTAGTGCATCGAGAGGGAGATACTCGTATCGCAAAAGAAAAGCCAGTCGTTTCCATACAATCGATACTCGATTTAGAAGGAGAAGTCATAGAACCAATAGTATTTCATGGCGACGCAATTTCCGTGTGAATTCGTCAATGTGTATTAGTGAGGGATGCAGTAACGACGGAATAGTGCATCGGAAATGTGATTGTCGTATCGCAAAAGAAAAGCCAGTCGTTTCCATAGAAACGATACTCGATTTAGAAGGAGAAGTCATAGAACGCATAGTATTTCATGGCGACGCAATTTCCGTATGAATTCGTCAATGTGTATTAGTGAGGGATGCAGTAAAGACGGATTAGTGGATCGGAAATGTGATTGTCGTATCCCAAAAGAAAATCCTGTCGTTTCCATAGAAACGTTACTCGATTTAGAAGGAGAAGTCATAGAACCCATAGTATTTCATGGCGACGCAATTTCCGTGTGAATTCGTCAATGTGTATTAGTGAGGGATGCAGTAAAGACGGATTAGTGGATCGGAAATTTGATTGTCGTATCGTAAAAGAAAAGCCAGTCGTTTCCATAG
Source organism: Schistocerca piceifrons (assembly GCF_021461385.2). Taxonomy (NCBI): domain Eukaryota; kingdom Metazoa; phylum Arthropoda; class Insecta; order Orthoptera; family Acrididae; genus Schistocerca; species Schistocerca piceifrons. Next base: position 806,965 of record NW_025727551.1, read on the forward strand.
AAACGATACTCGAATTAGAAGGAGAAGCCATTGAACCCATAGTATTTCATGGCGACGCAATTTTCGTATGAATTCGTCAATGTGTATTAGTGAGGGATGCAGTAAAGACGGATTAGTGGATCGGAAATGTGATTGTCGTATCCCAAAAGAAAATCCTGTCGTTTCCATAGAAACGTTACTCGATTTAGAAGGAGAAGTCATAGAACCCATAGTATTTCATGGCGACGCAATTTCCGTGTGAATTCGTCAATGTGTATTAGTGAGGGATGCAGTAAAGACGCATTAGTGGATCGGAAATGTGATTGTCGTATCCCAAAAGAAAATCCTGTCGTTTCCATAGAAACGTTACTCGATTTAGAAGGAGAAGTCATAGAACCCATAGTATTTCATAGCGACGCAATTTCCGTATGAATTCGTCAATGTGTATTAGTGAGGGATGCAGTAAAGACGGATTAGTGGATCGGAAATGTGATTGTCGTATCCCAAAAGAAAATCCTGTCGTTTCCATAGAAATGTTACTCGATTTAGAAGGAGAAGTCATAGAACCCATAGTATTTCATAGCGACGCAATTTCCGTATGAATTCGTCAATGTGTATTAGTGAGGGATGCAGTAAAGACGCATTACTGGATCGGAAATGTGATTGTCGTATCCCAAAAAAAATCCTGTCGTTTCCATAGAAACGATACTCGATTTAGAAGGAGAAGTCATAGAACCCATAGTATTTCATGGCGACGCAATTTCCGTGTGAATTCGTCAATGTGTATTAGTGAGGGATGCAGTAAAGACGGATTAGTGGATAGGAAATGTGATTGTCGTATCCCAAAAGAAAATCCTGTCGTTTCCATAGAAACGTTACTCGATTTAGAAGGAGAAGTCATAGAACCCATAGTATTTCATAGCGACGCAATTTCCGTGTGAATTCGTCAATGAGTGGGAGTGAGGGATGCAGGAAAGAAGGATTAGTGCAACGAGAGGGAGATACTCGTATCGCAAAAGAAAAGCCAGTCGTTTCCATAGAAACGATACTCGATTTAGAAGGAGAAGTCATAGAACCCATAGTATTTCATGGCGACGCAATTTCCGTGTGAATTCGTCAATGTGTATTATGAGGGATGCAGTAAAGACGGAATAGTGGGTGGGAAAAGTTTTTGTCGAATCCCAAAAGAAAATCCTGTCGTTTCCATAGAAACGTTACTCGATTTTGAAGGAGAAGTCATAGAACCCATAGTATTTCATGGCGACGCAATTTCCGTGTGATTTCGTCAATGAGTGGGAGTGAGGGATGCCGGAAAGAAGGATTAGTGCATCGAGAGGGAGATACTCGTATCGCAAAAGAAAAGCCAGTCGTTTCCATACAATCGATACTCGATTTAGAAGGAGAAGTCATAGAACCAATAGTATTTCATGGCGACGCAATTTCCGTGTGAATTTGTCAATGTGTATTAGTGAGGGATGCAGTAAAGACGCATTAGTGGATCGGAAATGTGATTGTCGTATCGCAAAAGAAAAGCCAGTCGTTTCCATAGAAACGATACTCGATTTAGAAGGAGAAGTCATAGAACCCATAGTATTTCATGGCGACGCAATTTCCGTGTGAATTCGTCAATGTGTATTAGTGAGGGATGCAGTAAAGACGCATTAGTGGATCGGAAATGTGATTGTCGTATCCCAAAAGAAAATCCTGTCGTTTCCATAGAAACGTTACTCGATTTAGAAGGAGAAGTCATAGAACCCATAGTATTTCATAGCGACGCAATTTCCGTATGAATTCGTCAATGTGTATTAGTGAGGGATGCAGTAAAGACGGATTAGTGGATCGGAAATGTGATTGTCGTATCCCAAAAGAAAATCCTGTCGTTTCCATAGAAATGTTACTCGATTTAGAAGGAGAACTCATAGAACCCATAGTATTTCATAGCGACGCAATTTCCGTATGAATTCGTCAATGTGTATTAGTGAGGGATGCAGTGAAGACGCATTACTGGATCGGAAATGTGATTGTCGTATCCCAAAAAAAATCCTGTCGTTTCCATAGAAACGATACTCGATTTAGAAGGAGAAGTCATAGAACCCATAGTATTTCATGGCGACGCAATTTCCGTGTGAATTCGTCAATGTGTATTAGTGAGGGATGCAGTAAAGACGGATTAGTGGATAGGAAATGTGATTGTCGTATCCCAAAAGAAAATCCTGTCGTTTCCATAGAAACGTTACTCGATTTAGAAGGAGAAGTCATAGATCCCATAGTATTCCGTAGCGACGCAATTTCCATGTGAATTCGTCAATGAGTGGGAGTGAGGGATGCAGTAAAGAAGGATTAGTGCAACGAGAGGGAGATACTCGTATCGCAAAAGAAAAGCCAGTCGTTTCCATAGAAACGATACTCGATTTAGAAGGAGAAGTCATAGAACCCATAGTATTTCATGGCGACGCAATTTCCGTGTGAATTCGTCAATGTGTATTATGAGGGATGCAGTAAAGACGGAATAGTGGGTGGGAAAAGTGATTGTCGAATCCCAAAAGAAAATCCTGTCGTTTCCATAGAAACGTTACTCGATTTTGAAGGAGAAGTCATAGAACCCATAGTATTTCATGGCGACGCAATTTCCGTGTGATTTCGTCAATGAGTGGGAGTGAGGGATGCCGGAAAGAAGGATTAGTGCATCGAGAGGGAGATACTCGTATCGCAAAAGAAAAGCCAGTCGTTTCCATACAATCGATACTCGATTTAGAAGGAGAAGTCATAGAACCAATAGTATTTCATGGCGACGCAATTTCCGTGTGAATTCGTCAATGTGTATTAGTGAGGGATGCAGTAACGACGGAATAGTGCATCGGAAATGTGATTGTCGTATCGCAAAAGAAAAGCCAGTCGTTTCCATAGAAACGATACTCGATTTAGAAGGAGAAGTCATAGAACGCATAGTATTTCATGGCGACGCAATTTCCGTATGAATTCGTCAATGTGTATTAGTGAGGGATGCAGTAAAGACGGATTAGTGGATCGGAAATGTGATTGTCGTATCCCAAAAGAAAATCCTGTCGTTTCCATAGAAACGTTACTCGATTTAGAAGGAGAAGTCATAGAACCCATAGTATTTCATGGCGACGCAATTTCCGTGTGAATTCGTCAATGTGTATTAGTGAGGGATGCAGTAAAGACGGATTAGTGGATCGGAAATTTGATTGTCGTATCGTAAAAGAAAAGCCAGTCGTTTCCATAGAAACGATACTCGAATTAGAAGGAGAAGCCATTGAACCCATAGTATTTCATGGCGACGCAATTTTCGTATGAATTCGTCAATGTGTATTAGTGAGGGATGCAGTAAAGACGGATTAGTGGATCGGAAATGTGATTGTCGTATCCCAAAAGAAAATCCTGTCGTTTCCATAGAAACGTTACTCGATTTAGAAGGAGAAGTCATAGAACCCATAGTATTTCATGGCGACGCAATTTCCGTGTGAATTCGTCAATGTGTATTAGTGAGGGATGCAGTAAAGACGGATTAGTGGATCGGAAATGTGATTGTCGTATCGCAAAAGAAAAGCCAGTCGTTTCCATAGAAACGATACTCGATTTAGAAGGAGAAGTCATAGATCGCATAGTATTTCATGGCGACGCAATTTCCGTGTGAGTTCGTCAATGTGTATTAGTGAGGGATGCAGTAAAGACGGATTAGTGGATCGGAAATGTGATTGTCGTATCCGAAAAGAAAATCCTGTCGTTTCCATAGAAAAGATACTCGATTTAGAAGGAGAAGTCATAGAACACATAGTATTTCATGGCGACGCAATTTCCGTGTGAATTCGTCAATGTGTATTAGTGAGGGATGCAGTAAAGACGGATCAGTGGATCGGAAATGTGATTGTCGTATCGTAAAAAAAAAGCCAGTCGTTTCCATAGAAACGATACTCGATTTAGAAGGAGAAATCATAGAACCCATAGTATTTCATAGCGACGCAATTTCCGTATGAATTCGTCAATGTGTATTAGTGAGGGATGCAGTAAAGACGGATTAGTGGATCGGAAATGTGATTGTCGTATCCCAAAAGAAAAGCCAGTCGTTTCCATAGAAACGATACTCGATTTAGAAGGAGAAGTCAGACGCAGTAAAGACGGATTAGTGGATCGGAAATGTGATTGTCGTATCCCAAAAGAAAATCCTGTCGTTTCCATAGGAACGTTACTCGATTTAGAAGGAGAAGTCATAGAACCCATAGTATTTCATAGCGACGCAATTTCCGTGTGAATTCGTCAATGAGTGGGAGTGAGGGATGCAGTAAAGAAGGATTAGTGCATCGAGAGGGAGATACTCGTATCGCAAACGAAAAGCCAGTCGTTTCCGTAGAAACGATACTCGATTTAGAAGGAGAAGTCATAGAACCCACAGTATTTCATGGCGACGCAATTTCCGTATGAATTCGTCAATGTGTATTAGTGAGGGATGCAGTAAAGACGGATTAGTGGATCGGAAATGTGATTGTCGTATCCCAAAAGAAAATCCTGTCGTTTCCATAGAAACGTTACTCGATTTAGAAGGAGAAGTCATAGAACCCATAGTATTTCATAGCGACGCAATTTCCGTATGAATTCGTCAATGTGTATTAGTGAGGGATGCAGTAAAGACGGATTAGTGGATCGGAAATGTGATTGTCGTATCCCAAAAAAAATCCTGTCGTTTCCATAGAAACGATACTCGATTTAGAAGGAGAAGTCATAGAACCCATACTATTTCATGGCGACGCAATTTCCGTGTGAATTCGTCAATGTGTATTAGTGAGGGATGCAGTAAAGACGGATTAGTGGATCGGAAATGTGATTGTCGTATCGTAAAAGAAAAGCCAGTCGTTTCCATAGAAACGATACTCGAATTAGAAGGAGTAGTCATAGAACCCATAGTATTTCATGGCGACGCAATTTCCGTATGAATTCGTCAATGTGTATTAGTGAGGGATGCAGTAAAGACGGATTAGTGGATCGGAAATGTGATTGTCGTATCCCAAAAGAAAATCCTGTCGTTTCCATAGAAACGTTACTCGATTTAGAAGGAGAAGTCATAGAACCCATAGTATTTCATGGCGACGCAATTTCCGTGTGAATTCGTCAATGTGTATTAGTGAGGGATGCAGTAAAGACGGATTAGTGGATCGGAAATGTGATTGTCGTATCGCAAAAGAAAAGCCAGTCGTTTCCATAGAAACGATACTCGATTTAGAAGGAGAAGTCGTAGAACCCATAGTATTTCATGGCGACGCAATTTCCGTGTGAGTTCGTCAATGTGTATTAGTGAGGGAAGCAGTAAAGACGGATTAGTGGATCGGAAATGTGATTGTCGTATCCGAAAAGAAAATCCTGTCGTTTCCATAGAAACGATACTCGATTTAGAAGGAGAAGTCATAGAACACATAGTATTTCATGGCGACGCAATTTCCGTGTGAATTCGTCAATGTGTATTAGTGAGGGATGCAGTAAAGACGGATTAGTGGATCGGAAATGTGATTGTCGTATCGCAAAAGAAAAGCCAGTCGTTTCCATAGAAACGATACTCGATTTAGAAGGAGAAGTCATAGAACCCATAGTATTTCATAGCGACGCAATTTCCGTATGAATTCGTCAATGTGTATTAGTGAGGGATGCAGTAAAGACGGATTAGTGGATCGGAAATGTGATTGTCGTATCCCAAAAGAAAAGCCAGTCGTTTCCATAGAAACTATACTCTATTTAGAAGAAGAAGTCAGATGCAGTAAAGGCGGATTAGTGGATCGGAAATGTGATTGTCGTATCCCAAAAGAAAATCCTGTCGTTTCCATAGAGACGTTACTCGATTTAGAAGGAGAAGTCATAGAACCCATAGTATTTCATAGCGACGCAATTTCCGTGTGAATTCGTCAATGAGTGGGAGTGAGGGATGCAGTAAAGAAGGATTAGTGCATCGAGAGGGAGATACTCGTATCGCAAAAGAAAAGCCAGTCGTTTCCATAGAAACGATACTCGATTTAGAAGGGGAAGTCATAGAACCCATAGTATTTCATGGCGACGCAATTTCCGTGTGAATTCGTCAATGTGTATTAGTGAGGGATGCAGTAAAGACGGATTAGTGGATCGGAAATGTGATTGTCGTATCGCAAAAGAAAAGCCAGTCGTTTCCATAGTAACGATACTCGTTTTCTAAGGAGAAGTCATAGAACCCATAGTATTTCATGGCGACGCAATTTCCGTGTGAATTCGTCAATGTGTATTAGTGAGGGATGCAGTAAAGACGGATTAGTGGATCGGAAATGTGATTGTCGTATCGTAAAAGAAAAGCCAGTCGTTTCCATAGAAACGATACTCGAATTAGAAGGAGAAGTCATAGAACCCATAGTATTTCATGGCGACGCAATTTCCGTATGAATTCGTCAATGTGTATTAGTGAGGGATGCAGTAAAGACGGATTAGTGGATCGGAAATGTGACTGTCGTATCCCAAAAGAAAATCCTGTCGTTTCCATAGAAACGTTACTCGATTTAGAAGGAGAAGTCATAGAACCCATAGTATTTCATGGCGAAGCAATTTCCGTGTGAATTCGTCAATGTATATTAGTGAGGGATGCAGTAAAGACGGATTAGTGGATCGGAAATGTGATTGTCGTATCGCAAAAGAAAAGCCAGTCGTTTCCATAGTTACGATACTCGATTTAGAAGGAGAAGTCATAGAACCCATAGTATTTCATGGCGACGCAATTTCCGTGTGAGTTCGTCAATGTGTATTAGTGAGGGATGCAGTAAAGACGGATTAGTGGATCGGAAATGTGATTGCCGTATCCGAAAAGAAAATCCTGTCGTTTCCATAGAAACGATACTCGAATTAGAAGGAGAAGTCATAGAACACATAGTATTTCATGGCGACGCAATTTCCGTGTGAATTCGTCAATGTGTATTAGTGAGGGATGCAGTAAAGACGGATTAGTGGATCGGAAATGTGATTGTCGTATCGCAAAAGAAAAGCCAGTCGTTTGCATAGAAACGATACTCGATTTAGAAGGAGAAGTCATAGAACCCATAGTAATTCATAGCGACGCAATTTCCGTATGAATTCGTCAATGTGTATTAGTGAGGGATGCAGTAAAGACGGATTAGTGGATCGGAAATGTGATTGTCGTATCCCAAAAGAAAAGCCAGTCGTTTCCATAGAAACGATACTCGATTTAGAAGGAGAAGTCAGATGCAGTAAAGACGGATTAGTGGATCGGAAATGTGATTGTCGTATCCCAAAAGAAAATCCCGTCGTTTCCATAGAAACGTTACTCGATTTAGAAGGAGAAGTCATAGAACCCATAGTATTTCATGGCGACGCAATTTCCGTGTGAATTCGCCAATGAGTGGGAGTGAGGGATGCAGTAAAGAAGGATTAGTGCATCGAGAGGGAGATACTCGTATCGCAAAATAAAAGCCAGTCGTTTCCATAGAAACGATACTCGATTTAGAAGGAGAAGTCATAGAACACATAGTAGTTCATAGCGACGCAATTTCCGTGTGAATTCGTCAATGAGTGGGAGTGAGGGATGCAGTAAAGAAGGATTAGTGCATCGAGAGGGAGATACTCGTATCGCAAAAGAAAAGCCAGTCGTTTCCATAGAAACAATACTCGATTTAGAAGGAGAAGTCATAGAACCCATAGTATTTCATAGCGACGCAATTTCCGTGTGAATTCGTCAATGAGTGGGAGTGAGGGATGCAGTAAAGAAGGATTAGTGCATCGAGAGGGAGATACTCGTATCGCAAAAGAAAAGCCAGTCGTTTCCAGAGAAACGATACTCGATTTAGAAGGAGAAGTCATAGAACCCATAGTATTTCATGGCGACGCAATTTCCGTGTGAATTCGTCAACGTGTACTAGTGAGGGATGCAGTAAAGGTGGATAAGTGGATCGGAAATGTGATTGTCGTATCGCAAAAGAAAAGCCAGTCGTTTCCATAGATACGATACTCGATTTAGAAGGAGAAGTCATAGAACCCATAGTATTTCATGGCGACGCAATTTCCGTATGAATTCGTCAATGTGTATTAGTGAGGGATGCAGTAAAGACGGATTAGTGGATCGGAAATGTGATTGTCGTATCCCAAAAGAAAAGCCAGTCGTTTCCATAGAAACGATACTCGATTTAGAAGGAGAAGTCAGATGCAGTAAAGACGGATTAGTGGATCGGAAATGTGATTGTCGTATCCCAAAAGAAAATCCTGTCGTTTCCATAGAAACGTTACTCGATTTAGAAGGAGAAGTCATAGAACCCATAGTATTTCATGGCGACGCAATTTTCGTGTGAATTCGTCAATGAGTGGGAGTGAGGGATGCAGTAAAGAAGGATTAGTGCATCGAGAGGGAGATACTCGTATCGCAAAATAAAAGCCAGTCGTTTCCATAGAAACGATACTCGATTTAGATTGAGAAGTCATAGAACCCATAGTATTTCATAGCGACGCAATTTCCGTGTGAATTCGTCAATGAGTGGGAGTGAGGGATGCAGTAAAGAAGGATTAGTGCATCGAGAGGGAGATACTCGTATCGCAAAAGAAAAGCCAGTCGTTTCCATAGAAACGATACTCGATTTAGAAGGAGAAATCATAGAACCCATAGTATTTCATAGCGACGCAATTTCCGTGTGAATTCGTCAATGAGTGGGAGTGAGGGATGCAGTAAAGAAGGATTAGTGCATCGAGAGGGAGATACTCGTATCGCAAAAGAAAAGCCAGTCGTTTCCAGAGAAACGATACTCGATTTAGAAGGAGAAGTCATAGAACCCATAGTATTTCATGGCGACGCAATTTCCGTGTGAATTCGTCAATGTGTATTAGTGAGGGATGCAGTAAAGACGGATAAGTGGATCGGAAATGTGATTGTCGTATCGCAAAAGAAAAGCCAGTCGTTTCCATAGAAACGATACTCGAGTTAGAAGTAGAAGTCATAGAACCCATAGTATTTGATGGCGACGCAATTTCCGTATGAATTCGTCAATGTGTATTAGTGAGGGATGCAGTTAAGACGGATTAGAGGATCGGAAATGTGATTGTCGTATCCCAAAAGAAAATCCTGTCGTTTCCATAGAAACGTTACTCGATTTAGAAGGAGAAGTCATAGAACCCATAGTATTTCATGGCGACGCAATTTCCGTGTGAGTTCGTCAATGTGTATTAGTGAGGGATACAGTAAAGACGGATTAGTGGATCGGAAATGTGATTGTCGTATCCCAAAAGAAAATCCTGTCGTTTCCATAGAAACGTTACTCGATTTAGAAGGAGAAGTCATAGAACCCATAGTATTTCATGGCGACGCAATTTCCGTGTGAATTCGTCAATGAGTGGGAGTGAGGGATGCAGTAAAGAAGGATTAGTGCATCCAGAGGGAGATACTCGTATCGCAAAAGAAAAGCTAGTCGTTTCCATAGAAACGATACTCGATTTAAAAGGAGAAGTCATAGAACCCATAGTATTTCATAGCGACGCAATTTCCGTGTGATGTCGTCAATGAGTGGGAGTGAGGGATGCAGTAAAGAAGGATTAGTGCATCGAGAGGGAGATACTCGTATCGCAAAAGAAAAGACAGTCGTTTCCATAGAAACGATACTCGATTTAGAAGGAGAAGTCATAGAACCCATAGTATTTCATGGCGACGCAATTTCCGTGTGAATTCGTCAATGAGTGGGAGTGAGGGATGCAGTAAAGAAGGATTACTGCATCGAGAGGGAGATACTCGTATTGCAAAAGAAAAGCCAGTCGTTTCCATAGAAACGATACTCGATTTAGAAGGAGAAGTCATAGAACCCATAGTATTTCATAGCGACGCAATTTCCGTATGAATTCGTCAATGTATATTAGTGAGGGATGCAGTAAAGACGGATTAGTGGATCGGAAATGTGATTGTCGTATCCTAAAAGAAAATCCTGTCGTTTTCATAGAAACGTTACTCGATTTAGAAGGAGAAGTCATAGAACCCATAGTATTTCATGGCGACGCAATTTCCGTGTGAATTCGTCAATGTGTATTAGTGAGGGATGCAGTATAGACGGATTTGTGGATCGGATATGTGATTGTCGTATCGCAAAAGAAAAGCCAGTCGTTTCCATAGAAACGAAACTCGATTTAGAAGGAGAAGTCATAGAACACATAGTATTTCATGGCGACACAATTTCCGTGTGAATTCGTCAATGTGTATTAGTGAGGGATGCAGTAAAGACGGATTAGTGGATCGGAAATGTGATTGTCGTATCCCAAAAGAAAATCCTGTCGTTTCCATAGAAACGTTACTCGATTTAGAAGGAGAAGTCATAGAACCCATAGTATTTCATAGCGACGCAATTTCCGTGTGAATTCGTCAATGAGTGGGAGTGAGGGATGCAGTAAAGAAGGATTAGTGCATCGAGAGGGAGATACTCGTATCGCAAAAGAAAAGCCAGTCGTTTCCATAGAAACGATACTCGATTTAGAAGGAGAAGTCATAGAACCCATAGTATTTCATGGCGACGCAATTTCCGTGTGAATTCGTCAATGTGTATTAGTGAGGGATGCAGTAAAGACGGATTAGTGGTTCGGAAATGTGATTGTCGTATCGCAAAAGAAAAGCCAGTCGTTTCCATAGAAACGATACTCGATTTAGAAGGAGAAGTCATAGAACCCATAGTATTTCATGGCGACGCAATTTCCCTGTGAATTCGTCAATGTGTATTGGTGAGGGATGCAGTAAAGACGGATTAGTGGATCGGAAATGCGATTGTCGTAAAGCAAAAGAAAAGCCAGTCGTTTCCATAGAAACGATACTCGATTGAGAAGGAGAAGTCATAGAACCCATAGTATTTCATGGCGACGCAATTTCCGTGTGAATTCGTCAATGAGTGGGAGTGAGGGATGCAGTAAAGAAGGATTAGTGCATCGAGAGGGAGATACTCGTATCGCAAAAGAAAAGCCAGTCGTTTCCATTGAAACGATACTCGATTTGGAACGAGAAGTCATAGAACCCATAGTATTTCATGGCGACGCAATTTCCGTGTGAATTCGTCAATGTGTATTAGTGAGGGATGCAGTAAAGACGGATTAGTGGATCGGAAATGTGATTGTCGTATCCTAAAAGAAAAGCCAGTCGTTTCCATAGAAACGATACTCGATTTAGAAGGAGAAGTCATAGAACCCATAGTATTTCATAGCGACGCAATTTCCGTGTGAATTCGTCAATGTGTATTAGTGAGGGATGCAGTAAAGACGGATTAGTGGATCGGAAATGTGATTGTCGTATCCCAAAAGAATATCCTGTCGTTTCCATAGAAACGTTACCGATTTAGAAGGAGAAGTCATAGAACCCATAGTATTTCATGGCGACGCAATTTCCGTGTGAATTCGTCAATGAGTGGGAGTGAGGGATGCAGTAAAGAAGGACTAGTGCATCGAGAGGGAGATACTCGTATCGCAAAAGAAAAGCCAGTCGTTTCCATAGAAACGATACTCGATTTAGACGGAGAAGTCATAGAACCCATAGTATTATATGGGGACGCAATTTCCGTGTAAATTCGTCAATGTGTATTAGTGAGGGATGCAGTAAAGGCGGATTAGTGGATCGGAAATGTGATTGTCGTATCGCAAAAGAAAAGCCAGTCGTTTCCATAGAAACGATACTCGATTTGGAAGGAGAAGTCATAGAACCCATAGTATTTCAGGGCGACGCAATTTCCGTGTGAATTCGTCAATGTGTATTTGTGAGGGATGCAGTAAAGACGGATTAGTGGACCGGAAATGTGATTGCCGTATCCCAAAAGAAAAGCCAGTCGTTTCCATAGAAACGTTACTCGATTTAGAAGGAGATGTCAGAGAACCCATAGTATTTCATGGCGACGCAATTTCCGTGTGAATTCGTCAATGTGTATTAGTGAGGGATGCAGTAAAGACGGATTAGTGGATCGGAAATGTGATTGTCGTATCGCAAAAGAAAAGCCAGTCGTTTCCATAGAAACGATACTCGATTTAGAATGAGAAGTCATAGAACCCATAGTATTTCATGGCGACGCAATTTCCGTATGAATTCGACAATGTGTATTAGTGAGGGATGCAGTAAAGACAGATTAGTGGATCGGAAATGTGATAGTCGTATCCCAAAAGAAAATCCTGTCGTTTCCATAGAAACGTTACTCGATTTAGAAGGAGAAGTCATAGAACCTATAGTATTTCATGGCGACGCAATTTCCGTGTGAATTCGTCAATGAGTGGGAGTGAGGGATGCAGTAAAGAAGGATTAGTGCATCGAGAGGGAGATACTCGTATCGCAAAAGAAAAGCCAGTCGTTTCCATAGAAACGATACTCGATTTAGAAGGAGAAGTCATAGAACCCATAGTATTTCATGGCGACGCAATTTCCGTGTGAATTCGTCAATGTGTATTAGTGAGGGATGCAGTAAAGACGGATTAGTGGATCGGAAATGTGATTGTCGTATCCCAAATGAAAAGCCAGTCGTTTCCATAGAAACGATACTCGATTTAGAAGGAGAAGTCATAGAACCCATAGTATTTCATAGCGACGCAATTTCCGTGTGAATTCGTCAATGTGTATTAATGAGGGATGCAGTAAAGACGGATTAGTGGATCGGAAATGTGATTGTCGTATCCCAAAAGAAATTCCTGTCGTTTCCATAGAAACGTTACTCGATTTAGAAGGAGAAGTCATAGAACCCATAGTATTTCATGGCGACGCAATTTCCGTGTGAATTCGTCAATGAGTGGGAGTGAGGGATGCAGTAAAGAAGGATTAGTGCATCGAGAGGGAGATACTCGTATCGCAAAAGAAAAGCCAGTCGTTTCCATAGAAACGATACTCGATTTAGAAGGAGAAGTCATAGAACCCATAGTATTTCATGGGGACGCAATTTCCGTGTGAATTCGTCAATGTGTATTAGTGAGGGATGCAGTAAAGACGGATTAGTGGATCGGAAATGTGATTGTCGTATCGCAAAAGAAAAGCCAGTCGTTTCCATAGAAACAATACTCGATTTGGAAGGAGAAGTCATAGAACCCATAGTATTTCAGGGCGACGCAATTTCCGTGTGAATTCGTCAATGTGTATTAGTGAGGGATGCAGTAAAGACGGATTACTGGATCGGAAATGTGATTGTCGTATCCCAAAAGAAAAGCCAGTCGTTTCCATAGAAACGTTACTCGATTTAGAAGGAGAAGTCATAGAACCCATAGTATTTCATGGCGACGCAATTTCCGTTTGAATTCGTCAATGTGTATTAGTGAGGGATGCAGTAAAGACGGATTAGTGGATCGGAAATGTGATTGTCGTATCCCAAAAGAAAATCCTTCGTTTCCATAGAAACGTTTCTCGATTTAGAAGGAGAAGTCATAGAACCCATAGTATTTCATGGCGACGCAATTTCCGTGTGAATTTGTCAATGAGTGGGAGTGAGGGATGCAGTAAAGAAGGATTAGTGCATCGAGAGGGAGATACTCGTATCGCAAAAGAAAAGCCAGCCGTTTCCATAGAAACGATACTCGATTTAGAAGGAGAAGTCATAGAACCCATAGTATTTCATGGCGACGCAATTTCCGTGTGAATTCGTCAATGTGTATTAGTGAGGGATGCAGTAAAGACGGATTAGTGGATCGGAAATGTGATTGTCGTATCCCAAAAGAAAAGCCAGTCGTTTCCACAGAAACGATACTCGATTTAGAAGGAGAAGTCATAGAACCCATAGTATTTCATAGCGACGCAATTTCCGTGTGAATTCGTCAATGTGTATTAGTGAGGGATGCAGTAAAGACGGATTAATGGATCGGAAATGTGATTGTCGTATCCCAAAAGTAAATTCTGTCGTTTCCATAGAAACGTTACTCTATTTAGAAGGAGAAGTCATAGAACACATAGTATTTCATGGCGACGCAATTTCCGTGTGAATTCGTCAATGAGTGGGAGTGAGGGATGCAGTAAAGAAGGATTAGTGCATCGAGAGGGAGATACTCGTATCGCAAAAGAAAAGCCAGTCGTTTCCATAGAAAAGATACTCGATTTAGAAGGAGAAGTCGTAGAACCCATAGTATTTCATGGCGACGCAATTTCCGTGTGAATTCGTCAATGTGTATTAGTGAGGGATGCAGTAAAGACGGATTAGTGGATCGGAAATGTGATTGTCGTATCGCAAAAGAATAGCCAGTCGTTTCCATAGAAACGATACTCGATTTAGAAGGAGAAGTCATAGAACACATAGTATTTCATAGCGACGCAATTTCCGTGTGAATTCGTCAATGAGTGGGAGTGAGGGATGCAGTAAAGAAGGATTAGTGCATCGAGAGGGAGATACTCGTATCGCAAAAGAAAAGCCAGTCGTTTCCATAGAAACGATACTCGATTTAGAAGAAGTCATAGAACCCATAGTCTTTCATGGCGACGCAATTTCCGTGTGAATTCGTCAATGTGTATTAGTGAGGGATGCAGTAAAGACGGATTAGTGGATCGGAAATGTGATTGTCGTATCGCAAAAGAAAAGCCAGTCGTTTCCGTAGAAACGATACTCGATTTAGAATGAGAAGTCATAGAACCCATAGTATTTCATGGCGACGCAATTTCCGTATGAATTCGTCAATGTGTATTAGTGAGGGATGCAGTAAAGACGGATTAGTGGATCGGAAATGTGATTATCGTATCCCAAAAGAAAATCCTGTCGTTTCCATAGAAACGATACTCGATTTAGAAGGAGAAGTCATACAACCCATAGTATTTCATGGCGACGCAATTTCCGTGTGAATTCGTCAATGTGTATTAGTGAGGGATGCAGTAAAGACGGATTAGTGGATCGGAAATGTGATTGTCGTATCGCAAAAGAAAAGCCAGTCGTTTCCATAGAAACGTTACTCGATTTAGAAGGAGAAGTCATAGAACCCATAGTATTTCATGACAACGCAATTTCCGTGTGAATTCGTCAATGTGTATTAGTGAGGCATACAGTAAAGACGGATTAGTGGATCGGAAATGTGATTGTCGTATCGCAAAAGAAAAGCCACTCGTTTCCATAGAAACGATACTCGATTTAGAAGGAGAAGTCATAGAACCCATAGTATTTCATAGCGACGCAATTTCCGTGTGAATTCGTCAATGAGTGGGAGTGAGGGATGCAGTAAAGAAGGATTAGTGCATCGAAAGGGAGATACTCGTATCGCAAAAGAAAAGCCAGTCGTTTCCATAGAAACGATACTCGATTTAGAAGGAGAAGTCATAGAACCCATAGTATTTCATGGCGACGCAATTTCCGTGTGAATTCGTCAATGTGTATTAGTGAGGGATGCCGTAAAGACGGATTAGTGAATCGGAATTGTGATTGTCGTATCGCAAAAGAAAAGCCAGTCGTTTCCATAGAAACGATACTCGATTTAGAAGGAGAAGTCATAGAACCCATAGTATTTCATGGCGACGCAATTTCCGTGTGAATTCGTCAATGTGTATTAGTGAGGGATGCAGTAAAGACGGATTAGTGGATCGGAAATGTGATTGTCGTATCCCAAAAGAAAATCCTCTCGTTTCCATAGTAACATTACTCGATTTAGAAGGAGAAGTCATAGAACCCATAGTATTTCATAGCGCCGCAATTTCCGAATGAATTCGTCAATGTGTATTAGAGAGGGATGCAGTAAAGACGGATTAGTGGATCGGAAATGTGATTGTCGTATCCCAAAAGAAAATCCTGTCGTTTCCATAGAAACGTTACCCGATTTAGAAGGAGAAGTCATAGAACCCATAGTATTTCATGGCGACGCAATTTCCGTGTGAATTCGTCAATGTGTATTAGAGAGGGATGCAGTAAAGACGGATTAGTGGATCGGAAATGTGATTGTCGTATCGCAAAAGAAAAGCCAGTCGTTTCCATAGAAACGATACTCGATTTAGAAGGAGAAGTCATAGAACCCATAGTATTTCATGGCGACGCAATTTCCGTGTGAATTCGTCAATGTGTATTAGTGAGGGATGCAGTAAAGGCGGATTAGTGGATCGGATCTGTGATTGTCGTATCGCAAAAGAAAAGCCTGACGTTTCCATAGAAACGATACTCGATTTAGAAGGAGAAGTCATAGAACCCATAGTATTTCATAGCGACGCAATTTCCGTGTGAATTCGTCAAAGAGTGGGAGTGAGGGATGCAGTAAAGAAGGATTAGTGCATCGAGAGGGAGATACTCGTATCGCAAAAGATAATCCTGTCGTTTCCATAGAAACGTTACTCGATTTAGAAGGAGAAGTCATAGAACCCATAGTATTTCATGGCGACGCAATTTCCGTGTGAATTCGTCAATGTGTATTATTGAGGGATGCAGTAAAGACGGATTAGTGGATCGGAAATGTGATTGTCGTATCCCAAAAGAAAATCCTGTCGTTTCCATAGAAACAATACTCGATTTAGAAGGAGAAGTCATAGAACCCATAGTATTTCATGGCGACGCAATTTCCGTGTGAATTCGTCAATGTGTATTAGTGAGGGATGCAGTAAAGACGGATTAGTGGATCGGAAATGTGATTGTCGTATCGCAAAAGAAAAGCCAGTCGTTTCCATAGAAACGATACTCGATTTAGAAGAAGTCATAGAACCCATAGTATTTCATAGCGACGCAATTTCCGTATGAATTCGTCAATGTGTATTAGTGAGGGATGGAGTAAAGACGGATTAGTGGATCGGAAATGTGATTGTCGTATCCCAAAAGAAAAGCCAGTCGTTTCCATAGAAACGATACTCGATTTAGAAGGAGAAGTCATAGAACCCATAGTATTTCATGGCGACGAAATTTCCGAGTGAATTCGTCAATGTGTATTAGTGAGGGATGCAGTAAAGACGGATTAGTGGATCGGAAATGTGATTGTCGTATCCCAAAAGAAAATCCTGTCGTCTCCATAGAAACGTTACTCGATTTAGAAGGAGAAGTCATAGTCCCCATAGTATTTCATGGCGACGCAATTTCCGTGAGAATTCGTCAATGTGTATTAGTGAGGGATGCAGTAAAGACGGATTTGTGGATCGGAAATGTGATTGTCGTATCGCAAAAGAAAAGCCAGTCGTTTCCATAGAAACGATACTCGATTTAGAAGGAGAAGTCATGGAACCCATAGTATTTCATAGCGACGCAATTTCCGTGTGAATTCGTCAATGAGTGGGAGTGAGGGATGCAGTAAAGAAGGATTAGTGCATCGAGAGGGAGATACTCGTATCGCAAAAGAAAAGCCAGTCGTTTCCATAGAAACGATACTCGATTTAGAAGGAGAAGTCATAGAACCCATAGTATTTCATGGCGACGCAATTTCCGTGTGAATTCGTCAATGTGTATTAGTGAGGGATGCAGTAAAGACGGATTAGTGGATCGGAAATGTGATTGTCGTATCGCAAAAGAAAAGCCAGTCGTCTCCATAGAAACGATACTCGATTTAGAAGGAGAAGTCATAGAACCCATAGTATTTCATGGCGACGCAATTTCCGTATGAATTCGTCAATGTGTATTAGTGAGGGATGCAGTAAAGACGGATTAGTGGATCGGAAATGTGATTGTCGTATCCCAAAAGAAAATCCTGTCGTTTCCATAGAAACGATACTCGATTTAGAAAGAGAAGTCATAGAACCCATAGCATTTCATAGCGACGCAATTTCCGTATGAATTCGTCAATGTGTATTAGTGAGGGATGCAGTAAAGACGGATTAGTGGATCGGAAATGTGATTGTCGTATCGCAAAAGAAAAGCCAGTCGTTTCCATACAAACGATAATCGATTTAGAAGGAGAAGTCATAGAACCCATAGTATTTCATAGCGACGCAATTTCCGTGTGAATTCGTCAATGTGTATTAGTGAGGGATGCAGTAAAGACGGATTAGTGGATCGGAAATGTGATTGTCGTATCCCAAAAGAAAATCCTGTCGTTTCCATAGAAACGTTACTCGATTTTGAAGGAGAAGTCATAGAACCCATAGTATTTCATGGCCACGCAATTTCCGTGTGAATTCGTCAATGTGTATTAGTGAGGGATACAGTAAAGACGGATTAGTGGATCGGAAATGTGATTGTCGTTTCCCAAAAGAAAATCCTGTCGTTTCCATAGAAACATTACTCGATTTAGAAGGAGAAGTCATAGAACCCATAGTATTTCATAGCGACGCAATTTCCGTGTGAATTCGTCAATGAGTGAGAGTGAGGGATGCAGTAAAGAAGGATTAGTGCATCGAGAGGGAGATACTCGTATCGCAAAAGAAAAGCCAGTCGTTTCCATAGAAACGTTACTCGATTTAGAAGGAGAAGTCATAGAACCCATAGTATATCATGGCGACGCAATTTCCGTGTGAATTCGTCAATGAGTGGGAGTGAGGGATGCAGTAAAGAAGGATTAGTGCATCGAGAGGGAGATACTCGTATCGCAAAAGAAAAGCCAGTCGTTTCCATAGAAACGATACTCGATTTAGAAGGAGAAGTCATAGAACACATAGTATTTCATGGCGACGCAATTTCCGTGTGAATTCGTCAATGTGTATTAGTGAGGGATGCAGTAAAGTCGGATTAGTGGATCGGAAATGTGATTGTCGTATCGCAAAAAAAATCCTGTCGTTTCCATAGAAACGTTACTCGATTTAGAAGGAGAAGTCATAGAACCCATAGTATTTCATGGCGACGCAATTTCCGTGTGAATTCGTCAATGAGTGGGAGTGAGGGATGCAGAAAAGAAGGATTAGTGCATCGAGAGGGAGATACTCGTATCGCAAAAGAAAAGCCAGTCGTTTCCGTAGAAACGATACTCGATTTAGAAGGAGAAGTCATAGAACCCATAGTATTTCATGGCGACCCAATTTCCGTGTGAATTCGTCAATGTGTATTATTGAGGGATGCAGTAAAGACGGATTAGTGGATCGGAAATGTGATTGTCGTATCGCAAAAGAAAAGCCAGTCGTTTCCATAGAAACGATACTCGATTTAGAAGGAGAAGTCATAGAACCCATAGTATTTCATGGCGACGCAATTTCCGTGTGAATTCGTCAATGTGTATTAGTGAGGGATGCAGTAAAGACGGATTATTGGATCGGAAATGTGATTGTCGTATCGCAAAAGAAAAGCCAGTCGTTTCCATAGAAACGATACTCGATTTAGAAGGAGAAGTCATAGAACCCATAGTATTTCATGGCGACGCAATTTCCGTATGAATTCGTCAATGTGTATTAGTGAGGGATGCAGTAAAGACGGATTAGTGGATCGGAAATGTGATTGTCGTATCCCAAAAGAAAATCCTGTCGTTTCCATAGAAACGTTACTCGATTTAGAAGGAGAAGTCATAGAACCCATAGTATTTCATGGCGACGCAATTTCCGTGTGAATTCGTCAATGTGTATTAGTGAGGGATGCAGTAAAGACGGATTAGTGGATCGGAAATGTGATTGTCGTATCGCAAAAGAAAAGCCAGCCGTTTCTATAGAAACGATACTCGATTTAGAAGGAGAAGTCATAGAACCCATAGTATTTCATAGCGACGCAATTTCCGTGTGAATTCGTCAATTAGTGGGAGTGAGGGATGCAGTAAAGAAGGATTAGTGCATCGAGAGGGAGATACTCGTATCGCAAAAGAAAAGCCAGTCGTTTCCATAGAAACGATACTCGATTTAGAAGGAGAAGTCATAGAACCCATAGTATTTCATGGCGACGCAATTTCCGTGTGAATTCGTCAATGTGTATTAGTGAGGGATGGAGTAAAGACGGATTAGTGGATCGGAAATGTGATTGTCGTATCGCAAAAGAAAAGCCAGTCGTTGCTAAAGGAACGATACTCGATTTAGAAGGAGAAGTCATAGAACCCATAGTATTTCATGGCGACGCAATTTCCGTGTGAATTCGTCAATATGTGCTAGTGAGGGATGCAGTAAAGACGGATTAGTGGATCGGAAATGTGATTGTCGTATCGCAAAAGAAAAGCCTTTCGTTTCCATAGAAACGATACTCGATTTAGAAGGAGAAGTCATAGAACCCATAGTATTTCATAGCGACGCAATATCCGTATGAATTCGTTAATGTGTATTAGTGAGGGATGCAGTAAAGACGGATTAGTGGATCGGAAATGTGATTGTCGTATCCCAAAAGAAAATCCTGTCGTTTCCATAGAAACGTTACTCGATTTAGAAGGAGAAGTCATAGAACCCATAGTATTTCATGGCGACTCAATTTCCGTGTGAATTCGTCAATGAGTGGGAGTGAGGGATGCAGTAAAGAAGGATTAGTGCATCGAGAGGGAGATACTCGTATCGCAAAAGAAAAGCCAGTCGTTTCCATAGAAACGATACTCGAATTAGAAGGAGAAGTCATAGAACCCATAGTATTTCATGGCGACGCCATTTCCGTGTGAATTCGTCAATGTGAATTAGTGAGGGATGCAGTAAAGACGGATTAGTGGATCGGAAATGTGATCGTCGTATCCCATAAGAAAATCCTGTCGTTTCCATAGGAACGATACTCGATTTAGAAGGAGAAGTCATAGAACCCATAGTATTTCATGGCGACGCAATTTCCGTGTGAATTCGTCAATGTGTATTAGTGAGGGATGCAGTAAAGACGGATTCGTGGATCGGAAATGTGATTGTCGTATCGCAAAAGAAAAGCCAGTCGTTTCCGTAGAAACGATACTCGATTTAGAAGGAGAAGTCATAGATCCCATTGTATTTCATAGCGACGCAATTTCCGTATGAATTCGTCAATGTGTATTAGTGAGGGATGCAGTAAAGACGGATTAGTGGATCGGAAATGTGATTGTCGTATCGCAAAAGAAAAGCCAGTCGTTTCCATAGAAACGATACTCGATTTAGAAGGAGAAGTCATAGAACCCATAGTATTTCATGGCGACGCAATTTCCGTATGAATTCGTCAATGTGTATTAGTGAGGGATGCAGTAAAGACGGATTAGTGGATCGGAAATGTGATTGTCGTATCCCAAAAGAAAATCCTGTCGTTTCCATAGAAACGTTACTCGATTTAGAAGGAGAAGTCATAGAACCCATAGTATTTCATGGCGACGCAATTTCCGTGTGAATTCGTCAATGTGTATTAGTGAGGGATGCAGTAAAGACGGATTAGTGGATCGGAAATGTGATTGTCGTATCGCAAAAGAAAAGCCAGTCGTTTCCATAGAAACGATACTCGATTTAGAAGGAGAAGTCATAGAACCCATAGTATTTCATAGCGATGAAATTTCCGTGTGAATTCGTCAATGAGTGGGAGTGAGGGATGCAGTAAAGAAGGATTAGTGCATCGAGAGGGAGATACTCGTATCGCAAAAGAAAAGCCAGTCGTTTCCATAGAAACGATACTCGATTTAGAAGGAGAAGTCATAGAACCCATAGTATTTCATGGCGACGCAATTTCCGTGTGAATTCGTCAATGTGTATTAGTGAGGGATGCAGTAAAGACGGATTAGTGGATCGGAAATGTGATTGTCGTATCGCAAAAGAAAAGCCAGGCGTTTCCATAGGAACGATACTCGATTTAGAAGGAGAAGTCATAGAACCCATAGTATTTCATGGCGACGCAATTTCCGTGTGAATTCGTCAATGAGTGGGAGTGAGGGATGCAGTAAAGAAGGATTAGTGCATCGAGAGGGAGATACTCGTATCGCAAAAGAAAAGCCAGTCGTTTCCATAGAAACGATACTCGATTTAGAAGGAGAAGTCATAGAACCCATAGTATTTCATAGCGACGCAATTTCCGTGTGAATTCGTCAATGAGTGGGAGTGAGGGATGCAGTAAAGAAGGATTAGTGCACCGAGAGGGAGATACTCGTATCGCAAAAGAAAAGCCAGTCGTTTCCATAGAAACGATACTCGATTTACAAGGAGAAGTCACAGAACCCATAGTATTTCATAGCGACGCAATTTCCGTGTGAATTCGTCAATGAGTGGGAGTGAGGGATGCAGTAAAGAAGGATTAGTGCATCGAGAGGGAGATACTCGTATCGCAAAAGAAAAGCCAGTCGTTTCCATAGAAACGATACTCGATTTAGAAGGAGAAGTCATAGAACCCATAGTATTTCATGGCGACGCAATTTCCGTGTGAATTCGTCAATGTGTATTAGTGAGGGATGCAGTAAAGACGGATTAGTGGGTCGGAAATGTGTTGTTGTATCCCAAAAGAATATCCGGTCGTTTCCATAGAAACGTTACTCGATTTAGAAGGAGAAGTCATAGAACCCATAGTATTTCATGGCGACGCAATTTCCGTGTGAATTCGTCAATGTGTATTAGAGAGGGATGCAGTAAAGACGGATTAGTGGATCGGAAACGTGATTGTCGTATCCCAAAAGAAAATCCTGTCGTTTCCATAGAAACGTTACTCGATTTAGAAGGAGAAGTCATAGAACCCATAGTATTTCATGGCGACGCAATTTCCGTGTGAATTAGTCAATGAGTGGGAGTGAGGGATGCAGTAAAGAAGGATTAGTGCATCGAGAGGGAGATACTCGTATCGCAAAAGAAAAGCCAGTCGTTTCCATAGAAACGATACTCGATTCAGAAGGAGAAGTCATGGAACCCATAGTATTTCATAGCGACGCAATTTCCGTGTGAATTCGTCAATGAGTGGGAGTGAGGGATGCAGTAAAGAAGGATTAGTGCATCGAGAGAGAGATACTCGTATCGCAAAAGAAAAGCCAGTCGTTTCCGTAGAAACGATATTCGATTTAGAAGGAGAAGTCATAGAACCCATAGTATTTCATAGCGACGCAATTTCCGTTTGAATTCGTCAATGAGTGGGAGTGAGGGATGCAGTAAAGAAGGATTAGTGCATCGAGAGGGAGATACTCGTATCGCAAAAGAAAAGCCAGTCGTTTCCATAGAAACGATACTCGATTTAGAAGGAGAAGTCATAGAACCCATAGTATTTCATGGCGACGCAATTTCCGTGTGAATTCGTCAATGTGTATTAGTGAGGGATGCAGTAAAGACGGATTAGTGGATCGGAAATGTGATTGTCGTATCGCAAAAGAAAAGCCAGTCGTTTCCATAGAAACGATACTCGATTTAGAAGGAGAAGTCATAGAACCCATAGTATTTCATGGCGACGCAATTTCCGTGTGAATTCGTCAATGTGTATTAGTGAGGGATGCAGTAAAGACGGATTAGTGGATCGGAAATGTGATTGTCGTATCGCAAAAGAAAAGCCAGTCGTTTCCATAGAAACGATACTCGATTTAGAAGGAGAAGTCATAGAACCCATAGTATTTCATGGCGACGCAATTTCCGTGTGAATTCGTCAATGTGTATTAGTGAGGGATGCATTAAAGACGGATTAGTGGATCGGAAATGTGATTGTCGTATCCCAAAAGAAAATCTTGTCGTTTCCATAGAAACGTTACTCGATTTAGAAGGAGAAGTCATAGAACCCATAGTATTTCATGGCGACGCAATTTCCGTGTGAATTCGTCAACGTGTATTAGTGAGGGATGCAGTAAAGACGGATTAGTGGATCGGAAATGTGATTGTCGTATCGCAAAAGAAAAGCCAGTCGTTTCCATAGAAACGATACTCGATTTAGAAGGAGAAGTCATAGAACCCATAGTATTTCATGGCGATGCAATTTCCGTGTGAATTCGTCAATGTGTATTAGTGAGGGATGCGGTGAAGACGGATTAGTGGATCGGAAATGTGATTGTCGTATCGCAAAAGAAAAGCCAGTCGTTTCCATAGAAACGATACTCGATTTAGAAGGAGAAGTCATACAACCCATAGTATCTCATGGCGACGCAATTTCCGTGTGAATTCGTCAATGTGTATTAGTGAGGGATGCAGTAAAGACGGATTAGTGGATCGGAAATGTGATTGTCGTATCCCAAAAGAAAATCCTGTCGTTTCCATAGAAACGATACTCGAATTAGAAGAAGAAGTCATAGAACACATAGTATTTCATGGCGACGCAATTTCCGTGTGAATTCGTCAATGAGTGGGAGTGAGGGATGTAGTAAAGAAGGGTTAGTGCATCGAGAGGGAGATGCTCGTATCGCAAAAGAAAAGCGAGTCGCTTCCATAGAAACCATACTCGATTTAGAAGGAGAAGTCATAGAACCCATAGTATTTCATGGCGACGCAATTTCCGTGTGAATTCGTCAATGTGTATTAGTGAGGGATGCAGTAAAGACGGATTAGTGGATCGGAAATGTGATTGTCGTATCGCAAAAGAAAAGCCAGTCGTTTCCATAGAAACGTTACTCGATTTCGAAGGAGAAGTCATAGAACCCATAGTATTTCATGGCGACGCAATATCCGTGTGAATTCGTCAATGAGTGGGAGTGAGGGATGCAGTAAAGAAGGATTAGTGCATCGAGAGGGAGATACTCGTATCGCAAAAGAAAAGCCAGTCGTTTCCATAGAAACGATACTCGATTTAGAAGGAGAAGTCATAGAACCCATAGTATTTCATGGCGACGCAATTTCCGTGTGAATTCGTCAATGTGTATTAGTGAGGGATGCAGTAAAGACGGATTAGTGGATCGGAAATGTGATTGTCGTATCCCAAAAGAAAATCCTGTCGTTTCCATAGAAACGTTACTCGATTTAGAAGGAGAAGTCATAGAACCCATAGTATTTCATGGCGACGCAATTTCCGTATGAATTCGTCAATGTGTATTAGTGAGGGATGCAGTAAAGACGGATTAGTGGATCGGAAATGTGATTGTCGTATCGCAAAAGAAAATCCTGTCGTTTCCATAGAAACGTTACTCGATTTAGAAGGAGAAGTCATAGAACCCATAGTATTTCATGGCGACGCAATTTCCGTGTGAATTCGTCAATGAGTGGGAGTGAGGGATGCAGTAAAGGAGGATTAGTGCATCGAGAGGGAGATACTCGTATCGCAATAGAAAAGCCAGTCGTTTCCATAGAAACGTTACTCGATTTAGAAGGAGAAGTCATAGAACCCATAGTATTTCATGGCGACGCAATTTCCGTATGAATTCGTCAATGTGTATTAGTGAGGGATGCAGTAAAGACGGATTAGTGGATCGGAAATGTGATTGTCGTATCGCAAAAGAAAATCCTGTCGTTTCCATAGAAACGTTACTCGATTTAGAAGGTGAAGTCATAGAACCCATAGTATTTCATGGCGACGCAATTTCCGTGTGAATTCGTCAATGTGTATTAGTGAGGGATGCAGTAAAGACGGATTAGTGGATCGGAAATGTGATTGTCGTATCACAAAAGAAAATCCTGTCGTTTCCATAGAAACGATACTCGATTAACAAGGAGAAGTCATAGAACCCATAGTACTTCATGGCGACGCAATTTCCGTGTGAATTCGTCAATTTGTATTGGTGAGCGATGCAGTAAAGACGGATTAGTGGATCGGAAATGTGATAGTCGTATCCCAAAAGAAAATCCTGTCGTTTCCATAGAAACGTTACTCGATTTAGAAGGAGAAGTCATAGAACCCATAGTATTTCATGGCGACGCAATTTCCGTGTGAATTCGTCAATGTGTATTAGTGAGGGATGCAGTAAAGACGGATTAGTGGATCGGAAATGTGATTGTCGTATCCCAAAAGAATATCCTGTCGTTTCCATAGAAACGTTACTCGATTTAGAAGGAGAAGTCATAGAACCCATAGTATTTCATGGCGACGCAATTTCCGTGTGAATTCATCAATGAGTGGGAGTGAGGGATGCAGTAAAGAAGGATTAGTGCATCGAGAGGGAGATACTCGTATCGCAAAAGAAAAGCCAGTTGTTTCCATAGAAACGATACTCGATTTAGAAGGAGAAGTCATAGAACCCATAGTATTTCATGGCGATGCAATTTCCGTGTGAATTCGTCAATGTGTATTAGTGAGGGATGCGGTAAAGACGGATTAGTGGATCGGAAATGTGATTGTCGTATCGCAAAAGAAAAGCCAGTCGTTTCCATAGAAACGATACTCGATTTAGAAGGAGAAGTCATAGAACCCATAGTATTTCATGGCGACGCAATTTCCGTGTGAATTCGTCAATGTGTATTAGTGAGAGATGCAGTAATGACGCATTAGTGGTTCGGAAATGTGATTGTCGTATCCCAAAAGAAAATCCTGTCGTTTCCATAGAAACGATACTCGAATTAGAAGAAGAAGTCATAGAACCCATAGTATTTCATGGCGACGCAATTTCCGTGTGAATTCGTCAATGAGTGGGAGTGAGGGATGCAGTAAAGAAGGATTAGTGCATCGAGAGGGAGATGCTCGTATCGCAAAAGAAAAGCGAGTCGCTTCCATAGAAACCATACTCGATTTAGAAGGAGAAGTCATAGAACCCATAGTATTTCATGGCGACGCAATTTCCGTGTGAATTCGTCAATGTGTATTAGTGAGGGATGCAGTAAAGACGGATTAGTGGATCGGAAATGTGATTGTCGTATCGCAAAAGAAAAGCCAGTCGTTTCCATAGAAACGATACTCGATTTAGAAGGAGAAGTCATAGAACCCATAGTATTTCATGGCGACGCAATTTCCGTATGAATTCGTCAATGTGTATTAGTGAGGGATGCAGTAAAGACGGATTAGTGGATCGGAAATGTGATTGTCGTATCCCAAAACAAAATGCTGTCGTTTCCATAGAAACGTTACTCGATTTAGAAGGAGAAGTCATAGAACCCATAGTATTTCATGGCGACGCAATTTCCGAGTGAATTCGTCAATGAGTGGGAGTGAGGGATGCAGTAAAGAAGGATTAGTGCATCGAGAAGGAGATACTCTTATCGCAAAAGAAAAGCCAGTCGTTTCCTTAGAAACGACACTCGATTTAGAAGGAGAAGTCATAGAACCCATAGTATTTCATAGCGACGCAATTTCCGTATGAATTCGCCAATGTGTATTAGTGAGGGATGCAGTAAAGACGGAATAGTGGATCGGAAATGTGAATGTCGTATCCCAAAAGAAAATCCTGTCGTTTCCATAGAAACGTTACTCGATTTAGAAGGAGAAGTCATAGAACCCATAGTAATTCATGGCGACGCAATTTCCGTGTGAATTCGTCAATGACTGGGAGTGAGGGATGCAATAAAGAAGGATTAGTGCATCGAGAGGGAGATACTCGTATCGCAATAGAAAAGCCAGTCGTTTCCATAGAAACGTTACTCGATTTAGAAGGAGAAGTCATAGAACCCATAGTATTTCATGGCGACGCAATTTCCGTATGAATTCGTCAATGTGTATTAGTGAGGGTTGCAGTAAAGACGGATTAGTGGATCGGAAATGTGATTGTCGTATCCCAAAAGAAAATCCTGTCGTTTCCATAGAAACGATACTCGATTTACAAAGAGAAGTCATAGAACCCATAGTACTTCATGGCGACGCAATTTCCGTGTGAATTCGTCAATTTGTATTAGTGAGGGATGCAGTAAAGACGGATTAGTGGATCGGAAATGTGATAGTCGTATCCCAAAAGAAAATCCTGTCGTTTCCATAGAAACGTTACTCGATTTAGAAGGAGAAGTCATAGAACCCATAGTATTTCATGGCGACGCAATTTCCGTGTGAATTCGTCAATGTGTATTAGTGAGGGATGCAGTGAAGACGGATTAGTAGATCGGAAATGTGATTGTCGTATCCCAAAAGAAAATGCTGTCGATTCCATAGAACCGATACTCGATTTAGAAATAGAAGTCGTAGAACCCATAGTATTTCATGGCGACGCAATTTCCGTGTGAATTCGTCAATGAGTGGGAGTGAGGGATGCAGTAAAGAAGGATTAGTGCATCGAGAGGGAGATACTCTTATCGCAAAAGAAAAGCCAGTCGTTTCCATAGAAACGATACTCGATTTAGAAGGAGAAGTCATAGAACACATAGTATTTCATAGCGACGCAATTTCCGTATGAATTCGTCAATGTGTATTAGTGAGGGATGCAGTAAAGACGGATTAGTGGATCGGAAATGTGATTGTCGTATCGCAAATGAAAAAGCCAGTCGTTTCCATAGAAACGATACTCGATTTAGAAGGAGAAGTCATAGAACCCATAGTATTTCATAGCGACGCAATTTCCGTATGAATTCGTCAATGTGTATTAGTGAGGGATGCAGTAAAGACGGATTAGTGGATCGCAAATGTGATTGGCGTATCCCAAAAGAATATCCTGTCGTTTCCATAGAAACGTTACTCGATTTAGAATGAGAAGTCATAGATCCCACAGTATTTCATGGCGACGCAATTTCCGTGTGAATTCGTCAATGAGTGGGAGTGAGGGATGCAGTAAAGAAGGATTAGTGCATCGAGAGGGAGATACTCGTATTGCAAAAGAAAAGCCAGTCGCTTCCATAGAAACGATACTCGATTTAGAAGGAGAAGTCATAGAACCCATAGTATTTCATGGCGATGCAATTTCCGTGTGAATTCGTCAATGTGTGTTA
The DNA here is from genome assembly GCF_021461385.2 of Schistocerca piceifrons. Lineage (NCBI taxonomy): Eukaryota > Metazoa > Arthropoda > Insecta > Orthoptera > Acrididae > Schistocerca > Schistocerca piceifrons. The sequence goes on from NW_025727551.1 coordinate 835,340, forward strand.
GTGAGGGATGCAGTAAAGACGGATTAGTGGATCGGAAATGTGATTGTCGTATCCCAAAAGAAAATCCTGTCGTTTCCATAGAAACGATACTCGAATTAGAAGAAGAAGTCATAGAACCCATAGTATTTCATGGCGACGCAATTTCCGTGTGACTTCGTCAATGTGTATTAGTGAGGGATGCAGTAAAGACGGATTAGTGGATCGGAAATGTGATTGTCGTATCGCAAAAGAAAAGCCAGTCGTTTCCATAGAAACGATACTCGATTTAGAAGGAGAAGTCATAGAACCCATAGTATTTCATGGCGATGCAATTTCCGTGTGAATTCGTCAATGTGTATTAGTGAGGGATGCGGTAAAGACGGATTAGTGGATCGGAAATGTGATTGTCGTATCCCAAAAGAAAATCCTGTCGTTTCCATAGAAACGAAACTAGAATTAGAAGAAGAAGTCATAGAACCCATAGTATTACATGGCGACGCAATTTCCGTGTGATTTCGTCAATGAGTGGGAGTGAGGGATATAGTAAAGAAGGGTTAGTGCATCGAGAGGGAGATGCTCGTATCGCAAAAGAAAAGCGAGTCGCATCCATAGAAGCCATACTCGATTTAGAAGGAGAAGTCATAGAACCCATAGTATTTCATGGCGACGCAATTTCCGTGTGAATTCGTCAATGTGTATTAGTGAGGGATGCAGTAAAGACGGATTAGTGGATCGGAAATGTGATTGTCGTATCGCAAAAGAAAAGCCAGTCGTTTCCATAGAAACGTTACTCGATTTAGAAGGAGAAGTCATAGAACCCATAGTATTTCATGGCGACGCAGTTTCCGTGTGAATTCGTCAATGAGTGGGAGTGAGGGATGCAGTAAAGTAGGATTAGTGCATCGAGTGGGAGATACTCGTATCGCAAAAGAAAAGCCAGTCGTTTCCATAGAAACGATACTCGATTTAGAAGGAGAAGTCATAGAATTCATAGTATTTCATGGCGACGCAATTTCCGTGTGAATTCGTCAATGTGTATTAGTGAGAGATGCAGTAAAGACGGATTAGTGGATCGGAAATGTGATTGTCGTATCCCAAAAGAAAATCCTGTCGTTTCCATAGAAACGATACTCGAATTAGAAGAAGAAGTCCTAGAACCCATAGTATTTCATGGCGACGCAATTTCCGTGTGAATTCGTCAATGAGTGGGAGTGAGGGATGCAGTAAAGAAGGATTAGTGCATCGAGAGGGAGATGCTCGTATCGCAAAAGAAAAGCGAGTCGCTTCCATAGAAACCATACTCGATTTAGAAGGAGAAGTCATAGAACCCATAGTATTTCATGGCGACGCAATTTCCGTGTGAATTCGTCCATGTGTATTAGTGAGGGATGCAGTAAAGACGGATTAGTGAATCGGAAATGTGATTGTCGTATCGCAAAAGAAAAGCCAGTCGTTTCCATAGAAACGATACTCGATTTAGAAGGAGAAGTCATAGAACCCATAGTATTTCATGGCGACGCAATTTCCGTATGAATTCGTCAATGTGTATTAGTGAGGGATGCAGTAAAGACGGATTAGTGGATCGGAAATGTGATTGTCGTATCCCAAAACAAAATGCTGTCGTTTCCATAGAAACGTTACTCGATTTAGAAGGAGAAGTCATAGAACCCATAGTATTTCATGACGACGCAATTTCCGAGTGAATTCGTCAATGAGTGGGAGTGAGGGATGCAGTAAAGAAGGATTAGTGCATCGAGAAGGAGATACTCGTATCGCAAAAGAAAAGCCAGTCGTTTCCTTAGAAACGACACTCGATTTAGAAGGAGAAGTCATAGAACCCATAGTATTTCATAGCGACGCAATTTCCGTATGAATTCGCCAATGTGTATTAGTGAGGGATGCAGTAAAGACGGAATAGGGGATCGGAAATGTGAATGTCGTATCCCAAAAGAAAATCCTGTCGTTTCCATAGAAACGTTACTCGATTTAGAAGGAGAAGTCATAGAACCCATATTATTTCATGGCGACGCAATTTCCGTGTGAATTCGTCAATGACTGGGAGTGAGGGATGCAATAAAGAAGGATTAGTGCATCGAGAGGGAGATACTCGTATCGCAAAAGAAAAGCCAGTCGTTTCCATAGAAACGATACTCGATTTAGAAGGAGAAGTCATAGAACCCATAGTATTTCATGGCGACGCAATTTCCGTGTGAATTCGTCAATGTGTATTAGTGAGGGATGCAGTAACGACGGATTAGTGGATCGGAAATGTGATTGTCGTATCCCAAAAGAAAATCCTGTCGTTTCCATAGAAACGTTACTCGATTTAGAAGGAGAAGTCATAGAACCCATAGTATTTCATGGCGACGCAATTTCTGTATGATTTCGTCAATGTGTATTAGTGAGGGATGCAGTAAAGACGGATTAGTGGATCGGAAATGTGATTGTCGTATCGCAAAAGAAAATCCTGTCGTTTCCATAGAAACGATACTCGATTTACAAAGAGAAGTCATAGAACCCATAGTATTTCATGGCGACGCAATTTCCGTGTGAATTCGTCAATTTGTATTAGTGAGGGATGCAGTAAAGACGGATTAGTGGATCGGAAATGTGACAGTCGTATCCCAAAAGAAAATCCTGTCGTTTCCATAGAAACGTTACTCGATTTAGAAGGAGAAGTCATAGAACCCATAGTATTTCATGGCGACGCAATTTCCGTGTGAATTCGTCAATGTGTATTAGTGAGGGATGCAGTGAAGACGGATTAGTAGATCGGAAATGTGATTGTCGTATCCCAAAAGAAAATCCTGTCGTTTCCATAGAAACGATACTCGATTTAGAAATAGAAGTCGTAGAACCCATAGTATTTCATGGCGACCCAATTTCCGTGTGAATTCGTCAATGAGTGGGAGTGAGGGATGCAGTAAAGAAGGATTAGTGCATCGAGAGGGAGATACTCGTATCGCAAAAGAAAAGCCAGTCGCTTCCATAGAAACGATACTCGATTTAGAAGGAGAAGTCATAGAACCCATAGTATTTCATGGCGATGCAATTTCCGTGTGAATTCGTCAATGTGTGTTAGTGAGGGATGCAGTAAAGACGGATTAGTGGATCGGAAATGTGATTGTCGTATCCCAAAAGAAAATCCTGTCGTTTCCATAGAAACGATACTCGAATTAGAAGAAGAAGTCATAGAACCCATAGTATTTCATGGCGACGCAATTTCCGTGTGACTTCGTCAATGTGTATTAGTGAGGGATGCAGTAAAGACGGATTAGTGGATCGGAAATGTGATTGTCGTATCGCAAAAGAAAAGCCAGTCGTTTCCATAGAAACGATACTCGATTTAGAAGGAGAAGTCATAGAACCCATAGTATTTCATGGCGATGCAATTTCCGTGTGAATTCGTCAATGTGTATTAGTGAGGGATGCGGTAAAGACGGTTTAGTGGATCGGAAATGTGATTGTCGTATCGCAAAAGAAAAGCCAGTCGTTTCCATAGATACGATACTCGATTTAGAAGGAGAAGTCATAGAACCAATAGTATTTCAAGGCGACGCAATTTCCGTGTGAATTCGTCAATGTGTATTAGTGAGGGATGCAGTAAAGACGGATTAGTGGATCGGAAATGTGATTGTCGTATCCCAAAAGAAAATCCTGTCGTTTCCATAGAAACGATACTCGAATTAGAAGAAGAAGTCATAGAACCCATAGTATTTCATGGCGACGCAATTTCCGTGTCATTTCGTCAATGAGTGGGAGTGAGGGATTTAGTAAAGAAGGGTTAGTGCATCGAGAGGGAGATGCTCGTATCGCAAAAGAAAAGCGAGCCGCTTCCATAGAAACCATACTCGATTTAGAAGGAGAAGTCATAGAACCCATAGTATTTCATGGCGATGCAATTTCCGTGTGAATTCGTCAATGTGTATTAGTGAGGGATGCAGTAAAGACGGATTAGTGGATCGGAAATGTGATTGTCGTATCGCAAAAGAAAAGCCAGTCGTTTCCATAGAAACGTTACTCGATTTCGAAGGAGAAGTCATAGAACCCATAGTATTTAATGGCGACGCAATATCCGTGTGAATTCGTCAATGAGTGGGAGTGAGGGATGCAGTAAAGAAGGATTAGTGCATCGAGAGGGAGATACTCGTATCGCAAAAGAAAAGCCAGTCGTTTCCATAGAAACGATACTCGATTTAGAAGGAGAAGTCATAGAACCCATAGTATTTCATGGCGACGCAATTTCCGTGTGAATTCGTCAATGTGTATTAGTGAGGGATGCAGTAAAGACGGATTAGTGGATCGGAAATGTGATTGTCGTATCCCAAAAGAAAATCCTGTCGTTTCCATAGAAACGTTACTCGATTTAGAAGGAGAAGTCATAGAACCCATAGTATTTCATGGCGACGCAATTTCCGTATGAATTCGTCAATGTGTATTAGTGAGGGATGCAGTAAAGACGGATTAGTGGATCGGAAATGTGATTGTCGTATCGCAAAAGAAAATCCTGTCGTTTCCATAGAAACGTTACTCGACTTAGAAGGAGAAGTCATAGAACCCATAGTATTTCATGGCGACGCAATTTCCGTGTGAATTCGTCAATGAGTGGGAGTGAAGGATGCAGTAAAGGAGGATTAGTGCATCGAGAGGGAGATACTCGTATCGCAATAGAAAAGCCAGTCGTTTCCATAGAAACGTTACTCGATTTAGAAGGAGAAGTCATAGAACCCATAGTATTTCATGGCGACGCAATTTCCGTATGAATTCGTCAATGTGTATTAGTGGGGGATGCAGTAAAGACGGATTAGTGGATCGGAAATGTGATTGTCGTATCGCAAAAGAAAATCCAGTCGTTTCCATAGAAACGTTACTCGATTTAGAAGGAGAAGTCATAGAACCCATAGTATTTCATGGCGACGCAATTTCCGTGTGAATTCGTCAATGTGTATTAGTGAGGGATGCAGTAAAGACGGATTAGTGGATCGGAAATGTGATTGTCGTATCACAAAAGAAAATCCTGTCGTTTCCATAGAAACGATACTCGATTAACAAGGAGAAGTCATAGAACCCATAGTACTTCATGGCGAAGCAATTTCCGTGTGAATTCGTCAATTTGTATTAGTGAGCGATGCAGTAAAGACGGATTAGTGGATCGGAAATGTGATAGTCGTATCCCAAAAGAAAATCCTGTCGTTTCCATAGAAACGTTACTCGATTTAGAAGGAGAAGTCATAGAACCCATAGTATTTCATGGCGACGCAATTTCCGTGTGAATTCGTCAATGTGTATTAGTGAGGGATGCAGTAAAGACGGATTAGTGGATCGGAAATGTGATTGTCGTATCCCAAAAGAATATCCTGTCGTTTCCATAGAAACGTTACTCGATTTAGAAGGACAAGTCATAGAACCCATAGTATTTCATGGCGACGCAATTTCCGTGTGAATTCGTCAATGAGTGGGAGTGAGGGATGCAGTAAAGAAGGATTAGTGCATCGAGAGGGAGATACTCGTATCGCAAAAGAAAAGCCAGTTGTTTAGATAGAAACGATACTCGATTTAGAAGGAGAAGACATAGAGCCCATAGTATTTCATGGCGATGCAATTTCCGTGTGAATTCGTCAATGTGTATTAGTGAGGGATGCAGTAAAGTCGGATTAGTGGATCGGAAATGTGATTTTCGTATCGCAAAAGAAAATCCTGTCGTTTCCATAGAAACGTTACTCGATTTAGAAGGAGAAGTCATAGAACCCATAGTATTTCATGGCGACGCAATTTCCGTGTGAATTCGTCAATGTGTATTAGTGAGGGATGCAGTAAAGACGGATTAGTGGATCGGAAATGTGATTGTCGTATCGCAAAAGAAAAGCCAGTCGTTTCCATAGAAACGATACTCGATTTAGAAGGAGAAGTCATAGAACCCATAGTATTTCATGGCGATGCAATTTCCGTGTGAATTCGTCAATGTGTGTTAGTGAGGGATGCGGTAAAGACGGATTAGTGGATCGGAAATGTGATTGTCGTATCGCAAAAGAAAAGCCAGTCGTTTCCATAGAAACGATACTCGATTTAGAAGGAGAAGTCATAGAACCCATAGTATTTCATGGCGACGCAATTTCCGTGTGAATTCGTCAATGTGTATTAGTGAGGGATGCAGTAAAGACGGATTAGTGGATCGGAAATGTGATTGTCGTATCGCAAAAGAAAAGCCAGTCGTTTCCATAGAAACGATACTCGATTTAGAAGGAGAAGTCATAGAACCCATAGTATTTCATGGCGACGCAATTTCCGTATGAATTCGTCAATGTGTATTAGTGAGGGATGCAGTAAAGACGGAATAGTGGATCGGAAATGTGATTGTCGTATCCCAAACAAAATGCTGTCGTTTCCATAGAAACGTTACTCGATTTAGAAGGAGAAGTCATAGAACCCATAGTATTTCATGGCGACGCAATTTCCGAGTGAATTCGTCAATGAGTGGGAGTGAGGGATGCAGTAAAGAAGGATTAGTGCATCGAGAAGGAGATACTCGTATCGCAAAAGAAAAGCCAGTCGTTTCCTTAGAAACGACACTCGATTTAGAAGGAGAAGTCATAGAACCCATAGTATTTCATAGCGACGCAATTTCCGTATGAATTCGCCAATGTGTATTAGTGAGGGATGCAGTAAAGACGGAATAGTGGATCGGAAATGTGAATGTCGTATCCCAAAAGAAAATCCTGTCGTTTCCATAGAAACGTTACTCGATTTAGAAGGAGAAGTCATAGAACCCATAGTATTTCATGGCGACGCAATTTCCGTGTGAATTCGTCAATGACTGGGAGTGAGGGATGCAATAAAGAAGGATTAGTGCATCGAGAGGGAGATACTCGTATCGCAAAAGAAAAGCCAGTCGATTCCATAGAAACGATACTCGATTTAGAAGGAGAAGTCATAGAACCCATAGTATTTCATGGCGACGCAATGTCCGTGTGAATTCGTCAATGTGTATTAGTGAGGGATACAGTAACGACGGATTAGTGGATCGGAAATGTGATTGTCGTATCCCAAAAGAAAATCCTGTCGTTTCCATAGAAACGTTACTCGATTTAGAAGGAGAAGTCATAGAACCCATAGTATTTCATGGTGACGCAATTTCCGTATGAATTCGTCAATGTGTATTAGTGAGGGATGCAGTAAAGACGGATTAGTGGATCGGAAATGTGATTGTCGTATCGCAAAAGAAAATCCTGTCGTTTCCATAGAAACGTTACTCGATTTAGAAGGAGAAGTCATAGAACCCATAGTATTTCATGGCGACGCAATTTCCATGTGAATTCGTCAATGAGTGGGAGTGAGGGATGCAGTAAAGAAGGATTAGTGCATCGGGAGGGAGATACTCGTATCGCAAAAGAAAAGCCAGTCGTTTCCATAGAAACGTTACTCGATTTAGAAGGAGAAGTCATAGAACCCATAGTATTTCATGGCGACGCAATTTCCGTATGAATTCGTCAATGTGTATTAGTGAGGGATGCAGTAAAGACGGATTCGTGGATCGGAAAAGTGATTGTCGTATCGCAAAAGAAAATCCTGTCGTTTCCATAGAAACGTTACTCGATTTAGAAGGAGAAGTCATAGAACCCATAGTATTTCATGGCGACGCAATTTCCGTGTGAATTCGTCAATGAGTGGGAGTGAGGGATGCAGTAAAGGAGGATTAGTGCATCGAGAGGGAGATACTCGTATCGCAGTAGAAAAGCCAGTCGTTTCCATAGAAACGTTACTCGATTTGGAAGGAGAAGTCATAGAACCCATAGTATTTCATGGCGACGCAATTTCCGTATGTATTCGTCAATGTGTATTAGTGAGGGTTGCAGTAAAGACGGATTAGTGGATCGGAAATGTGATTGTCGTATCCCAAAAGAAAATCCTGTCGTTTCCATAGAAACGATACTCGATTTACAAAGAGAAGTCATAGAACCCATAGTACTTCATGGCGACGCAATTTCCGTGTGAATTCGTCAATTTGTATTAGTGAGGGATGCAGTAAAGACGGATTAGTGGATCGGAAATGTGATAGTCGTATCCCAAAAGAAAATCCTGTCGTTTCCATAGAAACGTTACTCGATTTAGAAGGAGAAGTCATAGAACCCATAGTATTTCATGGCGACGCAATTTCCGTGTGAATTCGTCAATGTGTATTAGTGAGGGATGCAGTGAAGACGGATTAGTAGATCGGAAATGTGATTGTCGTATCCCAAAAGAAAATCCTGTCGTTTCCATAGAAACGATACTCGATTTAGAAATAGAAGTCGTAGAACCCATAGTATTTCATGGCGACGCAATTTCCGTGTGAATTCGTCAATGAGTGGGAGTGAGGGATGCAGTAAAGAAGGATTAGTGCATCGAGAGGGAGATACTCTTATCGCAAAAGAAAAGCCAGTCGTTTCCATAGAAACGATACTCGATTTAGAAGGAGAAGTCATAGAACCCATAGTATTTCATAGCGACGCAATTTCCGTATGAATTCGTCAATGTGTATTAGTGAGGGATGCAGTAAAGACGGATTAGTGGATCGGAAATGTGATTGTCGTATCGCAAAAGAAGAAGCCAGTCGTTTCCATAGAAACGATACTCGATTTAGAAGGAGAAGTCATAGAACCCATAGTATTTCATAGCGACGCAATTTCCGTATGAATTCGTCAATGTGTATTAGTGAGGGATGCAGTAAAGACGGATTAGTGGATCGCAAATGTGATTGTCGTATCCCAAAAGAATATCCTGTCGTTTCCATAGAAACGTTACTCGATTTAGAAGGAGAAGTCATAGATCCCACAGTATTTCATGGCGACGCAATTTCCGTGTGAATTCGTCAATGAGTGGGAGTGAGGGATGCAGTAAAGAAGGATTAGTGCATCGAGAGGGAGATACTCGTATCGCAGAAGAAAAGCCAGTCGCTTCCATAGAAACGATACTCGATTTAGAAGGAGAAGTCATAGAACCCATAGTATTTCATGGCGATGCAATTTCCGTGTGAATTCGTCAATGTGTGTTAGTGAGGGATGCAGTAAAGACGGATTAGTGGATCGGAAATGTGATTGTCGTATCCCAAAAGAAAATCCTGTCGTTTCCATAGAAACGATACTCGAATTAGAAGAAGAAGTCATAGAACCCATAGTATTTCATGGCGACGCAATTTCCGTGTGACTTCGTCAATGTGTATTAGTGAGGGATGCAGTAAAGACGGATTAGTGGATCGGAAATGTGATTGTCGTATCGCAAAAGAAAAGCCAGTCGTTTCCATAGAAACGATACTCGATTTAGAAGGAGAAGTCATAGAACCCATAGTATTTCATGGCGATGCAATTTCCGTGTGAATTCGTCAATGTGTATTAGTGAGGGATGCGGTAAAGACGTATTAGTGGATCGGAAATGTGATTGTCGTATCGCAAAAGAAAAGCCAGTCGTTTCCATAGATACGATACTCGATTTAGAAGGAGAAGTCATAGAACCCATAGTATTTCATGGCGACGCAATTTCCGTGTGAATTCGTCAATGTGTATTAGTGAGGGATGCAGTAAAGACGGATTAGTGGATCGGAAATGTGATTGTCGTATCCCAAAAGAAAATTCTGTCGTTTCCATAGAAACGATACTAGAATTAGAAGAAGAAGTCATAGAACCCATAGTATTTCATGGCGACGCAATTTCCGCGTGAATTCGTCAATGAGTGAGAGTGAGGGATGCAGTAAAGAAGGATTAGTGCATCGAGAGGGAGATGCTCGTATCGCAAAAGAAAAGCGAGTCGCTTCCATAGAAACCATACTCGATTTAGAAGGAGAAGTCATAGAACCCATAGTATTTCATGGCGACGCAATTTCCATGTGAATTCGTCAATGTGTATTAGTGAGGGATGCAGTAAAGACGGATTAGTGGATCGGAAATGTGATTGTCGTATCGCAAAAGAAAAGCCAGTCGTTTCCATAGAAACGATACTCGATTTAGAAGGAGAAGTCATAGAACCCATAGTATTTCATGGCGACGCAATTTCCGTATGAATTCGTCAATGTGTATTAGTGAGGGATGCAGTAAAGACGGATTAGTGGATCGGAAATGTGATTGTCGTATCCCAAAGAAAATCCTGTCGTTTCCATAGAAACGTTACTCGATTTAGAAGGAGAAGTCATAGAACCCATAGTATTTCATGGCGACGCAATTTCCGAGTGAATTCGTCAATGAGTGGGAGTGAGGGTTGCAGTAAAGAAGGATTAGTGCATCGAGAGGGAGATACTCGTATCGCAAAAGAAAAGCCAGTCGTTTCCTTAGAAACGACACTCGATTTAGAAGGAGAAGTCATAGAACCCATAGTATTTCATAGCGACGCAATTTCCGTATGAATTCGCCATTGTGTATTAGTGAGGGATGCAGTAAAGACGGAATAGTGGATCGGAAATGTGAATGTCGTATCCCAAAAAAAATCCTGTCGTTTCCATAGAAACGTTACTCGATTTAGAAGGAGAAGTCATAGAACCCATAGTATTTCATGGCGACGCATTTTCCGTGTGAATTCGTCAATGAGTGGGAGTGAGGGATGCAGTAAAGAAGGATTAGTGCATCGAGAGGGAGATACTCGTATCGCAAAAGAAAAGCCAGTCGTTTCCATAGAAACGATACTCGATTTAGAAGGAGAAGTCATAGAACCCATAGTATTTCATGGCGACGCAATTTCCGTGTGAATTCGTCAATGTGTATTAGTGAGGGATGCAGTAAAGACGGATTAGTGGATCGGAAATGTGATTGTCGTATCCCAAAAGAAAATTGTGTCGTTTCCATAGAAACGTTACTCGATTTAGAAGGAGAAGTCATAGAACCCATAGTATTTCATGGCGACGCAATTTCCGTATGAATTCGTCAATGTGTATTAGTGAGGGATGCAGTAAAGACGGATTAGTGGATCGGAAATGTGATTGTCGTATCGCAAAAGAAAATCCTGTCGTTTCCATAGAAACGTTACTCGATTTAGAAGGAGAAGTCACAGAACCCATAGTATTTCATGGCGACGCAATTTCCATGTGAATTCGTCAATGAGTGGGAGTGAGGGATGCAGTAAAGAAGGATTAGTGCATCGAGAGGGAGATACTCGTATCGCAAAAGAAAAGCCAGTCGTTTCCATAGAAACGTTACTCGATTTAGAAGGAGAAGTCATAGAACCCATAGTATTTCATGGCGACGCAATTTCCGTATGAATTCGTCAATGTGTATTAGTGAGGGATGCAGTAAAGACGGATTAGTGGATCGGAAATGTGATTGTCGTATCGCAAAAGAAAATCCTGTCGTTTCCATAGAAACGTTACTCGATTTAGAAGGAGAAGTCATAGAACCCATAGTATTTCATGGCGACGCAATTTCCGTGTGAATTCGTCAATGAGTGGGAGTGAGGGATGCTGTAAAGGAGGATTAGTGCATCGAGAGGGAGATACTCGTATCGCAATAGAAAAGCCAGTCGTTTCCATAGAAACGTTACTCGGTTTAGAAGGAGAAGTCATAGAACCAATAGTATTTCATGGCGACGCAATTACCGTATGAATTCGTCAATGTGTATTAGTGAGGGATGCAGTAAAGACGGATTAGTGGATCGGAAATGTGATTGTCGTATCGCAAAAGAAAATCCTGTCGTTTCCATAGAAACGTTACTCGATTTAGAAGGAGAAGTCATTGAACACATAGTATTTCATGGCGACGCAATTTCCGTGTGAGTTCGTCAATTTGTATTAGTGAGGGATGCAGTAAAGACGGATTAGTGGATCGGAAATGTGATTGTCGTATCGCAAAAGAAAATCCTGTCGTTTCCATAGAAACGTTACTCGATTTAGAAGGAGAAGTCATAGAACCCATAGTGTTTCATAGCGACGCAATTTCCGTATGAATTCGTCAATGTGTATTAGTGAGGGATGCAGTAAAGACGGATTAGTGGATCGGAAAAGTGATTGTCGTATTGCAAAAGAAAAGCCAGTTTTTTCCATAGAAACGTTACTCGATTTAGAAGGAGAAGTCATAGAACCCATAGTATTTCATGGCGACGCAATTTCCGTGTGAATTCGTCAATGAGTGGGAGTGAGGGATGCAGTAAAGAAGGATTAGTGCATCGAGAGGGAGATACTCGTATCGCAAAAGAAAAGCCAGTCGTTTCCATAGAAACGATACTCGATTTAGAAGGAGAAGTCATAGAACCCATAGTATTTCATGGCGACGCAATTTCCGTGTGAAATCGTCAATGTGTATTAGTGAGGGATGCAGTAAAGACGGATTAGTGGATCGGAAATGTGATTGTCGTATCGCAAAAGAAAAGCCAGTCGTTTCCATAGAAACGATACTCGATTTAGAAGGAGAAGTCATAGAACCCATAGTATTTCATGGCGACGCGATTTCCGTGTGAATTCGTCAATGTGTATTAGTGAGGGATGCAGTAAAGACGGATTAGTGGATCGGAAATGTGATTGTCGTATCCCAAAAGAAAATCCTGTCGTTTCCATAGAAACGATACTCGATTTACAAGGAGAAGTCATAGAACTCGTATTACTTCATGGCGACGCAATTTCCGAGAGATTTCGTCAATTTGTATTAGTGAGGGATGCAGTAAAGACGGATTAGTGGATCGGAAATGTGATAGTCGTATCCCAAAAGAAAATCCTGTCGTTTCCATAGAAACGTTACTCGATTTAGAAGGAGAAGTCATAGAACCCATAGTTTTTCATGGCGACGCAATTTCCGTGTGAATTCGTCAATGTGTATTAGTGAGGGATGCAGTAAAGACGGATTAGTAGATCGGAAATGTGATTGTCGTATCCCAAAATAAAAATCCTGTCGTTTCCATAGAAACGATACTCGATTTAGAAGGAGAAGTCATAGAACCCATAGTATTTAATGGCGACGCAATTTCCGTGCGAATTCGTCAATGAGCGGGAGTGAGGGATGCAGTAAAGAAGGATTAGTGCATCGAGAGGGAGATACTCGTATCGCAAAAGAAAAGCCAGTCGTTTCCATAAAAACGATACTCGATTTAGAAGGAGAAGTCATAGAACCCATAGAATTTCATAGCGACGCAATTTCCGTATGAATTCGTCAATGTGTATTAGTGAGGGATGCAGTAAAGACGGATTAGTGGATCGGAAATGTGATTGTCGAATCGCAAAAGAAAAAGCCAGTCGTTTCCATAGAAACGATACTCGATTTAGAAGGAGAAGTCATAGAACCCATAGTATTTCATGGCGACGCAATTTCCGTGTGAATTCGTCAATGTGTATTAGTGAGGGATGCAGTAAAGACGGATTAGTGGCTCGGAAATGTGATTGTCGTATCCCAAAAGAATATCCTGTCGTTTCCATAGAAACGTTACTCGATTTAGAAGGAGAAGTCATAGAACCCATTGTATTTCATGGCGACGCAATTTCCGTGTGAATTCGTCAATGAGTGGGAGTGAGGGATGCAGTAAAGAAGGATTAGTGCATCGAGAGGGAGATACACGTATCGCAAAAGAAAAGCCAGTCGTTGCCATAGAAACGATACTCGATTTAGAAGGAGAAGTCATAGAATTCATAGTATTTCATAGCGACGCAATTTCCGTATGAATTCGTCAATGTGTGTTAGTGAGGGATGCAGTAAAGACGGATTAGTGGATCGGAAATGTGATTGTCGTATCCCAAAAGAAAATCCTGTCGTTTCCATAGAAACGTTACTCGATTTAGAAGGAGAAGTCATACAACCCATAGTATTTCATGGCGACGCAATTTCCGTGTGAATTCGTCAATGAGTGGGAGTGAGGGATGCAGTAAAGAAGGATTAGTGCATCGAGAGGGAGATACTCGTATCGCAAAAGAAAAGCCAGTCGTTTCCATAGAAACGATACTCGATTTAGAAGGAGAAGTCATAGAACCCATAGTATTTCATGGCGATGCAATTTCCGTGTGAATTCGTCAATGTGTATTAGTGAGTGATGCAGTAAAGTCGGATTAGTGGATCGGAAATGTGATTGTCGTATCGCAAAAGAAAATTCTGTCGTTTCCATAGAAACGTCACTCGATTTAGAAGGAGAAGTCATAGATCGCATAGTATTTCATGGCGACGCAATTTCCGTGTGAAATCGTCAATGTGTATTAGTGAGGGATGCAGTAAAGACGGATTAGTGGATCGGAAATGTGATTGTCGTATCGCAAAAGAAAAGCCAGTCGTTTCCATAGAAACGATACTCGATTTAGAAGGAGAAGTCATAGAACCCATAGTATTTCATGGCGACGCAATTTCCGTGTGAATTCGTCAATGTGTATTAGTGAATGATGCAGTAAAAACGGATTAGTGGATCGGAAATGTGATTGTCGTATCCCAAAAGAAAATCCTGTCGTTTCCATAGAAACGATACTCGAATTAGAAGAAGAAGTCATAGAACCCATAGTATTTCATGGCGACGCAATTTCCGTGTGAATTCGTCAATGAGTGGGAGTGAGGGATGCAGTAAAGAAGGATTAGTGCATCGACAGGGAGATGCTCGTATCGCAAAAGAAAAGCGAGTCGCTTCCATAGAAACGATACTCGATTTAGATGGAGAAGTCATAGAACCCATAGTATTTCATGGCGACGCAATTTCCGTGTGACTTCGTCAAAGTGTATTAGTGAGGGATGCAGTAAAGACGGATTAGTGGATCGGAAATGTGATTGTCGTATCGCATAAGAAAAGCCAGTCGTTTCCATAGAAACGATACTCGATTTAGAAGGAGAAGTCATAGAACCCATAGTATTTCATGGCGACGCAATTTCCGTATGAATTCGTCAATGTGTATTAGTGAGGGATGCAGTAAAGACGGATTAGTGGATCGGAAATGTGATTGTCGTATCCCAAAAGAAAATCCTGTCGTTTCCATAGAAACGTTACTCGATTTAGAAGGAGAAGTCATAGAACCCATAGTATTTCATGGCGACGCAATTTGCGAGTGAATTCGTCAATGAGTGGGAGTGAGGGATGCAGTAAAGAAGGATTAGTTCATCGAGAGGGAGATACCCGTATCGCAAAAGAAAAGCCAGTCGTTTCCTTAGAAACGACACTCGATTTAGAAGGAGAAGTCATAGAACCCATAGTATTTCATAGCGACGCAATTTCCGTATGAATTCGCCAATGTGTATTAGTGAGGGATGCAGTAAAGACGGATTAGTGGATCGGAAATGTGAATGTCGTATCCCAAAAGAAAATCCTGTCGTTTCCATAGAAACGTTACTCGATTTAGAAGGAGAAGTCATAGAACCCATAGTATTTCATGGCGACGCAATTTCCGTGTGAATTCGTCAATGAGTGGGAGTGAGGGATGCAGTAAAGAAGGATTAGTGCATCGAGAGGGAGATACTCGTATCGCAAAAGAAAAGCCAGTCGTTTCCATAGAAACGATACTCGATTGAAAAGGAGAAGTCATAGAACCCATAGTATTTCATGGCGACGCAATTTACGTGTGAATTCGTCAATGTGTATTAGTGAGGGATGCAGTAAAGACGGATTAGTGGATCGGAAATGTGATTGTCGTATCCCAAAAGAAAATCCTG
Organism: Schistocerca piceifrons; assembly: GCF_021461385.2. Taxonomy (NCBI): domain Eukaryota; kingdom Metazoa; phylum Arthropoda; class Insecta; order Orthoptera; family Acrididae; genus Schistocerca; species Schistocerca piceifrons. Next base: position 850,879 of record NW_025727551.1, read on the forward strand.
TCGTTTCCATAGAAACGTTACTCGATTTAGAAGGAGAAGTCATAGAACCCATAGTATTTCATGGCGACGCAATTTCCGTATGAATTCGTCAATGTGTATTAGTGAGGGATGCAGTAAAGACGGATTAGTGGATCGGAAATGTGATTGTCGTATCGCAAAAGAAAATCCTGTCGTTTCCATAGAAACGTTACTCGATTTAGAAGGAGAAGTCATAGAACCCATAGTATTTCATGGCGACGCAATTTCCATGTGAATTCGTCAATGAGTGGGAGTGAGGGATGCAGTAAAGAAGGATTAGTGCGTCGAGAGGGAGATACTCGTATCGCAATAGAAAAGCCAGTCGTTTCCATAGAAACGTTACTCAATTTAGAAGGAGAAGTCATAGAACCCATAGTATTTCATGGCGACGCAATTTCCGTATGAATTTGTCAATGTGTATTAGTGAGGGATGCAGTAAAGACGGATTAGTGGATCGGAAAATTGATTGTCGTATCGCAAAAGAAAATCCTGTCGTTTCCATAGAAACGTTACTCGATTTAGTAGGAGAAGTCATAGAACCCATAGTATTTCATGGCGACGCAATTTCCGTGTGAATTCGTCAATTTGTATTAGTGAGGGATGCAGTAAAGACGGATTAGTGGATCGGAAATGTGATTGTCGCATCGCAAAAGAAAATCCTGTCATTTCCATAGAAACGTTACTCGATTTAGAAGGAGAAGTCATAGAACCCATAGTATTTCATAGCGACGCAATTTCCGTATGAATTCGTCAATGTGTATTAGTGAGGGTTGCAGTAAAGACGGATTAGTGGATCGGAAATGTGATTGTCGTATCGCAAAAGAAAAGCCAGTCGTTTACATAGAAACGTTACTCGATTTAGAAGGAGAAGTCATAGAATCCATAGTATTTCATGGCGACGCAATTTCCGTGTGAATTCGTCAATGAGTGGGAGTGAGGGATGCAGTAAAGAAGGATTAGTGCATCGAGAGGGAGATACTCGTATCGCAAAAGAAAAGCCAGTCGTTTCCATAGAAACGATACTCGATTTAGAAGGAGAAGTCATAGAACCCATAGTATTTCATGGCGACGCAATTTCCGTGTGAATTCGTCAATGTGTATTAGTGAGGGATGCAGTAAAGACGGATTAGTGGATCGGAAATGTGATTGTCGTATCCCAAAAGAAAATCCTGTCGTTTCCATAGAAACGATACTCGATTTACAAGGAGAAGTAATAGAACACATAGTATTTCATGGTGACGCAATTTCCGTGTGAATTCGTCAATGAGTGGGAGTGAGGGAAGCAGTAAAGAAGGATTACTGCATCGAGAGGGAGATACTCGTATCGCAAAAGATTTAGAAGGAGAAGTCATAGAACCCATAGTATTTCATAGCGACGCAATTTCCGTATCAATTCGTCAATGTGTATTAGTGAGGGATGCAGTAAAGACGGATTAGTGGATCGGAAATGTGATTGTCGTATCGCAAAAGAAAAGCCAGTCGCTTCCATAGAAACGATCCTCGATTTAGAAGGAGAAGTCATAGAACCCATAGTATTTCATGGCGACGCAATTTCCGTGTGAATTCGTCAATGTGTATTAGTGAGGGATGCAGTTAAGACGGATTAGTGGATCGGAAATGTGATTGTCGTATCCCAAAAGAAAATCCTGTTGTTTCCATAGAAACGTTACTCGATTTAGAAGGAGAAGTCATAGAACCCATAGTTTTTCATGGCGACGCAATTTCCGTGTGAATTCGTCAATGAGTGGGAGTGAGGGATGCAGTAAAGAAGGATTAGTGCATCGAGAGGGAGATACTCGTATCGCAAAAGAAAAGCCAGTCGTTTCCATAGAAACGATACTCGATTTAGAAGGAGAAGTCATAGAATTCATAGTATTTCATAGCGACGCAATTTCCGTATGAATTCGTCAATGTGTGTTAGTGAGGGATGCAGTAAAGACGGATTAGTGGATCGGAAATGTCATTGTCGTATCCCAAAAGAAAATCCTGTCGTTTCCATAGAAACGTTACTCGATTTAGAAGGAGAAGTCATAGAACCCATAGTATTTCATGGCGACGCAATTTCCGTGTGAATTCGTCAATGAGTGGGAGTGAGGGATGCAGTAAAGAAGGATTAGTGCATCGAGAGGGAGATACTCGTATCTCAAAAGAGAAGCCAGTCGTTTCCATAGAAACGATACTCGATTTAGAAGGAGAAGTCATAGAACCAATAGTATTTCATGGCGACGCAATATCCGTGTGAATTCGTCAATGTGTATTAGTGAGGGATGCAGTAAAGTCGGATTAGTGGATCGGAAATGTGATTGTCGTATCGCAAAAGAAAATCCTGTCGTTTCCATAGAAAAGTTACTCGATTTAGAAGGAGAAGTCATAGAACCCATAGTATTTCATGGCGACGCAATTTCCGTGTGAATTCGTCAATGTGTATTAGTGAGGGATGCAGTAAAGACGGATTAGTGGATCGGAAATGTGATTGTCGTATCGCAAAAGAAAAGCCAGTCGTTTCCATAGAAACGATACTCGATTTAGAAGGAGAAGTCATAGAACCCATAGTATTTCATGGCGACGCAATTTCCGTGTGAATTCGTCAATGAGTGGGAGTGAGGGATGCAGTAAAGAAGGATTAGTGCATCGAGAGGGAGATACTCGTATCGCAAAAGAAAAGCGAGTCGTTTCCATAGAAACGATACTCGATTTAGAAGGAGAAGTCATAGAACCCATAGTATTTCATGGCGACGCAATTTCCGTGTGAATTCGTCAATGTGTATTAGTGAGGGATGCAGTAAAGACGGATTAGTGGATCGGAAATGTGATTGTCGAATCGCAAAAGAAAAGCCAGTCGTTTCCATAGAAACGATACTCGATTTAGAAGGAGAAGTCATAGAACCCATAGTATTTCAAGGCGACGCAATTTCCGTATGAATTCGTCAATGTGTATTAGTGAGGGATGCAGTAATGACGGATTAGTGGATCGGAAATGTGATTGTCGTATCGCAAAAGAAAATCCTGTCATTTCCATAGAAACGTTACTCGATTTAGAAGGAGAAGTCATAGAACCCATAGTATTTCATAGCGACGCAATTTCCGTATGAATTCGTCAATGTGTATTAGTGAGGGATGCAGTAAAGACGGATTAGTGGATCGGAAATGTGATTGTCGTATCGCAAAAGAAAAGCCAGTCGTTTACATAGAAACGTTACTCGATTTAGAAGGAGAAGTCATAGAACCCATAGTATTTCATGGCGACGCAATTTCCGTGTGAATTCGTCAATGAGTGGGAGTGAGGGATGCAGTAAAGAAGGATTAGTGCATCGAGAGGGAGATACTCGTATCGCAAAAGAAAAGCCAGTCGTTTCCATAGAAACGATACTCGATTTAGAAGGAGAAGTCATAGAACCCATAGTATTTCATGGCGACGCAATTTCCGTGTAAATTCGTCAATGTGTATTAGTGAGGGATGCAGTAAAGACGGATTAGTGGATCGGAAATGTGATTGTCGTATCCCAAAAGAAAATCCTGTCGTTTCCATAGAAACGATACTCGATTTACAAGGAGAAGTAATAGAACCCATAGTATTTCATGGTGACGCAATTTCCGTGTGAATTCGTCAATGAGTGGGAGTGAGGGAAGCAGTAAAGAAGGATTACTGCATCGAGAGGGAGATACTCGTATCGCAAAAGAAAAGCGAGTCGTTTCCATAGAAACGATACTCGATTTAGAAGGAGAAGTCATAGAACCCATAGTATGTCATGGCGACGCAATTTCCGTGTGAATTCGTCAATGTGTATTAGTGAGGGATGCAGTAAAGACGGATTAGTGGATCGGAAATGTGATTGTCGTATCGCAAAAGAAAAGCCAGTCGTTTCCATAGAAACGATACTCGATTTAGAAGGAGAAGTCATAGAATCCATAGTATTTCATGGCGACGCAATATCCGTGTGAATTCGTCAATGTGTATTAGTGAGGGATGCAGTTAAGACGGATTAGTGGATCGAAAATGTGATTGTCGTATCCCAAAAGAAAATCCAGTCGTTTCCATAGAAACGTTACTCGATTTAGAAGGAGAAGTCATAGAACCCATAGTATTTCATGGCGACGCAATTTCCGTGTGAATTCGTCAATGAGTGGGAGTGAGGGATGCAGTAAAGAAGGATTAGTGCATCGAGAGGGAGATACTCGTATCGCAAAAGAAAAGCCAGTCGTTTCCATAGAAACGATACTCGATTTAGAAGGAGAAGTCATAGAATTCATAGTATTTCATAGCGACGCAATTTCCGTATGAATTCGTCAATGTGTGTTAGTGAGGGATGCAGTAAAGACGGATTAGTGGATCGGAAATGTGATTGTCGTATCCCAAAAGAAAATCCTGTCGTTTCCATAGAAACGTTACTCGATTTAGAAGGAGAAGTTTTAGAACCCATAGTATTTCATGGCGACGCAATTTCCGTGTGAATTCGTCAATGAGTGGGAGTGAGGGATGCAGTAAAGAAGGATTAGTGCATCGAGAGGGAGATACTCGTATCTCAAAAGAGAAGCCAGTCGTTTCCATAGAAACGATACTCGATTTAGAAGGAGAAGTCATAGAACCAATAGTATTTCATGGCGACGCAATTTCCATGTGAATTCGTCAATGTGTATTAGTGAGGGATGCAGTAAAGTCGGATTAGTGGATCGGAAATGTGATTGTCGTATCGCAAAAGAAAATCCTGTCGTTTCCATAGAAAAGTTACTCGATTTAGAGGGAGAAGTCATAGAACCCATAGTATTTCATGGCGACGCAATTTCCGTGTGAATTCGTCAATGTGTATTAGTGAGGGATGCAGTAAAGACGGATTAGTGGATCGGAAATGTGATTGTCGTATCGCAAAAGAAAAGCCAGTCGTTTCCATAGAAACGATACTCGATTTAGAAGGAGAAGTCATAGAACCCATAGTATTTCATGGCGACGCAATTTCCGTGTGAATTCGTCAATGAGTGGGAGTGAGGGATGCAGTAAAGAAGGATTAGTGCATCGAGAGGGAGATACTCGTATCGCAAAAGAAAAGCGAGTCGTTTCCATAGAAACGATACTCGATTTAGAAGGAGAAGTCATAGAACCCATAGTATTTCATGGCGACGCAATTTCCGTGCGAATTCGTCAATGTGTATTAGTGAGGGATGCAGTAAAGACGGATTAGTGGATCGGAAATGTGATTGTCGAATCGCAAAAGAAAAGCCAGTCGTTTCCATAGAAACGATACTCGATTTAGAAGGAGAAGTCATAGAACCCATTGTATTTCAAGGCGACGCAATTTCCGTATGAATTCGTCAATGTGTATTAGTGAGGGATGCAGTAATGACGGATTAGTGGATCGGAAATGTGATTGTCGTATCCCAAATGAAAATCCTGTCGTTTCCATAGAAACGTTACTCGATTTAGAAGGAGAAGTCATAGAACCCATAGTATTTCATGGCGACGCAATTTCCGAGTGAATTCGTCAATGAGTGGGAGTGAGGGATGCAGTAAAGAAGGATTAGTGCATCGAGAGGGAGATACTCGTATCGCAAAAGAAAAGCCAGTCGTTAGAAACGACACTCGATTTAGAAGGAGAAGTCATAGAACCCATAGTATTTCATAGCGACGCAATTTCCGTATGAATTCGCCAATGTGTATTAGTGAGGGATGCAGTAAAGACGGATTAGTGGATCGGAAATGTGATTGTCGTATCCCAAAAGAAAATCCTGTCGTTTCCATAGAAACGTTACTCGATTTTGAAGGAGAAGTCATAGAACCCATAGTATTTCATGGCGACGCAATTTCCGTGTGAATTCGTCAATGAGTGGTAGTGAGGGATGCAGTAAAGATGGATTAGTGCATCGAGAGGGAGATACTCGTATCGCAAAAGAAAAGCCAGTCGTTTCCATAGAAACGATACTCGATTTAGAAGGAGAAGTCATAGAACCCATAGTATTTCATGGCGACGCAATTTCCGTGTGAATTCGTCAATGTGTATTAGTGAGGGATGCAGTAAAGACGGATTAGTGGCTCGGAAATGTGATTGTCGTATCCCAAAAGAAAATCCTGACGTTTCCATAGAAACGATACTCGATTTACAAGGAGAAGTCATAGAACCCATAGTATTTCATGGCGACGCAATTTCCGTGTGAATTCGTCAATTTGTATTAGTGAGGGATGCAGTAAAGGCGGATTAGTGCATCGGAAATGTGATTGTCGTATCCCAAAAGAAAATCCTGTCGTTTCCATAGAAACGATACTCGATTTAGAAGAAGAAGTCATAGAACCCATAGTATTTCATGGCGACGCAATTTCCGTGTGAATTCGTCAATGAGTGGGAGTGAGGGATGCAGTAAAGAAGGATTAGGGCATCGAGAGGGAGATACTCGTATCGCAAAAGAAAAGCCAGTCGTTTCCATAGAAACGATACTCGATTTAGAAGGAGAAGCCATAGAACCCATAGTATTACATAGCGACGCAATTTCCGTATGAATTCGTCAATGTGTATTAGTGAGGGATGCAGTAAAGACGGATTAGTGGATCGGAAATATGATTGTCGTATCGCAAAAGAAAAGCCAGTCGTTTCCATAGAAACGATACTCGATTTAGAAGGAGAAGTCATAGAACCCATAGTATTTCATGGCGACGCAATTTCCGTGTGAATTCGTCAATGTGTATTAGTGTGGGATGCAGTAAAGACGGATTAGTGGATCGGAAATGTGATTGTCGTATCCCAAAAGAAAATCCTGTCGTTTCCATAGAGACGTTACTCGATTTAGAAGGAGAAGTCATAGAACCCATAGTATTTCATGGCTACGCAATTTCCGTGTGAACTCGTCAATGAGTGGGAGTGAGGGATGCAGTAAAGAAGGATTAGTGCATCGAGAGGGAGATGCTCGTATCGCAAAAGAAAAGCCAGTCGTTTCCATAGAAACGATACTCGATTTAGAAGGAGAAGTCATAGAATTCATAGTATTTCATAGCGACGCAATTTCCGTATGAATTCGTCAATGTGTGTTAGTGAGGGATGCAGTAAAGACGGATTAGTGGATCGGAAATGTGATTGTCGTATCCCAAAAGAAAATCCTGTCGTTTCCATAGAAACGTTACTCGATTTAGAAGGAGAAGTCATAGAACCCATAGTATTTCATGGCGACGCAATTTCCGTGTGAATTCGTCAATGAGTGGGAGTGAGGGATGCAGTAAAGAAGGATTAGTGCATCGAGAGGGAGATACTCGTATCGCAAAAGAAAAGCCAGTCGTTTCCATAGAAACGATACTCGATTTAGAAGGAGAAGTCATAGAACCAACAGTATTTCATGGCGACGCAATTTCCGTGTGAATTCGTCAATGTGTATTAGTGAGGGATGCAGTAAAGTCGGATTAGTGGATCGGAAATGTGATTGTCGTATCGCAAAAGAAAATCCTGTCGTTTCCATTGAAACGTTACTCGATTTAGAAGGAGAAGTCATAGAACCCATAGTATTTCATGGCGACGCAATTTCCGTGTGAATTCGTCAATGTGTATTAGTGAGGGATGCAGTAAAGACGGATTAGTGGATCGGAAATGTGATTGTCGTATCGCAAAAGAAAAGCCAGTCGTTTCCATAGAAACGATACTCGATTTAGAAGGAGAAGTCATAGAACCCATAGTATTTCATGGCGATGCAATTTCCGTGTGAATTCGTCAATGTGTATCAGTGAGGGATGCGGTAAAGACGGATTAGTGGATCGGAAATGAGATTGTCGTATCGCAAAAGAAAAGCCAGTCGTTTCCATAGAAACGATACTCGATTTAGAAGGAGAAGTCATAGAACCCATAGTATTTCATGGCGACGCAATTTCCGTGTGAATTCGTCAATGTGTATTAGTGAGGGATGCAGTAAAGACGGATTAGTGGATGGGAAATGTGATTGTCGTATCCCAAAAGAAAATCCTGTCGTTTCCATAGGAACGATACTCGAATTAGAAGAAGAAGTCATAGAACCCATAGTATTTCATGGCGACGCAATTTCCGTGTGAATTCGTCAATTTGTATTAGTGAGGGATGCAGTAAAGGCGGATTAGTGGATCGGGAATGTGATTGTCGTATCCCAAAAGAAAATCCTGTCGTTTCCATAGAAACGTTACTCGATTTAGAAGGAGAAGTCATAGAACCCATAGTATTTCATGGCGACGCAATTTCCGTGTGAATTCGTCAATGTGTATTAGTGAGGGATGCAGTAAAGACGGATTAGAAGATCGGAAATGTCATTGTCGTATCCCAAAAGAAAATCCTGTCGTTTCCATAGAAACGATACTCGATTTAGAAGGAGAAGTCATAGAACCCATAGTATTTCATGGCGACGCAATTTCCGTGTGAATTTGTCAATGAGTGGGAGTGAGGGATGCAGTAAAGAAGGATTAGTGCATCGAGAGGGAGATACTCGTATCGCAAAAGAAAAGCCAGTCGTTTCCATAGAAACGATACTCGATTTAGAAGGAGAAGTCATAGAACCCATAGTATTACATAGCGACGCAATTTCCGTATGAATTCGTCAATGTGTATTAGTGAGGGATGCAGTAAAGACGGATTAGTGGATCGGAAATGTGATTGTCGTATCGCAAAAGAAAAGCCAGTCGTTTCCATAGAAACGATACTCGATTTAGAAGGAGAAGTCATAGAACCCATAGTATTTCATGGCGACGCAATTTCCGTGTGAATTCGTCAATGTGTATTAGTGAGGGATGCAGTAAAGACGGATTAGTGGATCGGAAATGTGATTGTCGTATCCCAAAAGAAAATCCTGTCGTTTCCATAGAAACGTTACTCGATTTAGAAGGAGAAGTCATAGAACCCATAGTATTTCATGGCTACGCAATTTCCGTGTGAATTCGTCAATGAGTGGGAGTGAGGGATGCAGTAAAGAAGGATTAGTGCATCGAGAGGGAGATACTCGTATCGCAAAAGAAAAGCCAGTCGTTTCCATAGAAACGAAACTCGATTTAGAAGGAGAAGTCATAGAATTCATAGTATTTCATAGCGACGCAATTTCCGTATGAATTCGTCAATGTGTGTTAGTGAGGGATGCAGTAAAGAAGGATTAGTGGATCGGAAATGTGATTGTCGTATCCCAAAAGAAAATCCTGTCGTTTCCATAGAAACGTTACTCGATTTAGAAGGAGAAGTCATAGAACCCATAGTATTTCATGGCGATGCAATTTCCGTGTGAATTCGTCAATGTGTATCAGTGAGGGATGCGGTAAAGACGGAATAGTGGATCGGAAATGTGATTGTCGTATCGCAAAAGAAAAGCCAGTCGTTTCCATAGAAACGATACTCGATTTAGAAGGAGAAGTCATAGAACCCATAGTATTTCATGGCGACGCAATTTCCGTGTGAATTCGTCAATGTGTATTAGTGAGGGATGCAGTAAAGACGGATTAGTGGATCGGAAATGTGATTGTCGTATCCCAAAAGAAAATCCTGTCGTTTCCATAGAAACGATACTCGAATTAGAAGAAGAAGTCATAGAACCCATAGTATTTCATGGCGACGCAATTTCCGTGTGAATTCGTCAATGAGTGGGAGTGAGGGACGCAGTAAAGAAGGATTAGTGCATCGAGAGGGAGATACTCGTATCGCAAAAGAAAAGCGAGTCGTTTCCATAGAAACGATACTCGATTTAGAAGGAGAAGTCATAGAACCCATAGTATTTCATGGCGACGCAATTTCCGTGTGAATTCGTCAATGTGTATTAGTGAGGGATGCAGTAAAGACGGATTAGTGGATCGGAAATGTGATTGTCGTATCGCAAAAGAAAAGCCAGTCGTTTCCATAGAAACGATACTCGATTTAGAAGGAGAAGTCATAGAACCCATAGTATTTCATGGCGACGCAATTTCCGTGTGAATTCGTCAATGTGTATTAGTGAGGGATGCAGTAATGACGGATTAGTGGATCGGAAATGTGATTGTCGTATCCCAAAAGAAAATCCTGTCGTTTCCATAGAAACGTTACTCGATTTAGAAGGAGAAGTCATAGAACCCATAGTATTTCATGGCGACGCAATTTCCGAGTGAATTCGTCAATGAGTGGGAGTGAGGGATGCAGTAAAGAAGGATTAGTGCATCGAGAGGGAGATACTCGTATCGCAAAAGAAAAGCCAGTCGTTAGAAACGACACTCGATTTAGAAGGAGAAGTCATAGAACCCATAGTATTTCATAGCGACGCAATTTCCGTATGAATTCGCCAATGTGTATTAGTGAGGGATGCAGTAAAGACGGATTAGTGGATCGGAAATGTGATTGTCGTATCCCAAAAGAAAATCCTGTCGTTTCCATAGAAACGTTACTCGACTTTGAAGGAGAAGTCATAGAACCCATAGTATTTCATGGCGACGCAATTTCCGTGTGAATTCGTCAATGAGTGGTAGTGAGGGATGCAGTAAAGAAGGATTAGTGCATCGAGAGGGAGATACTCGTATCGCAAAAGAAAAGCCAGTCGTTTCCATAGAAACGATACTCGATTTAGAAGGAGAAGTCATAGAACCCATAGTATTTCATTGCGACGCAATTTCCGTGTGAATTCGTCAATGTGTATTAGTGAGGGATGCAGTAAAGACGGATTAGTGGCTCGGAAATGTGATTGTCGTATCCCAAAAGAAAATCCTGACGTTTCCATAGAAACGATACTCGATTTACAAGGAGAAGTCATAGAACCCATAGTATTTCATGGCGACGCAATTTCCGTGTGAATTCGTCAATTTGTATTAGTGAGGGATGCAGTAAAGGCGGATTAGTGCATCGGAAATGTGATTGTCGTATCCCAAAAGAAAATCCTGTCGTTTCCATAGAAACGTTACTCGATTTAGAAGGAGAAGTCATAGAACCCATAGTATTTCATGGCGACGCAATTTCCGTGTGAATTCGTCAATGTGTATTAGTGAGGGATGCAGTAAAGACGGATTAGTAGATCGGAAATGTGATTGTCGTATCCCAAAAGAAAATCCTGTCGTTTCCATAGAAACGATACTCGATTTAGAAGAAGAAGTCATAGAACCCATAGTATTTCATGGCGACGCAATTTCCGTGTGAATTCGTCAATGAGTGGGAGTCAGGGATGCAGTAAAGAAGGATTAGGGCATCGAGAGGGAGATACTCGTATCGCAAAAGAAAAGCCAGTCGTTTCCATAGAAACGATACTCGATTTAGAAGGAGAAGTCATAGAACCCATAGTATTACATAGCGACGCAATTTCCGTATGAATTCGTCAATGTGTATTAGTGAGGGATGCAGTAAAGACGCATTAGTGGATCGGAAATGTGATTGTCGTATCGCAAAAGAAAAGCAAGTCGTTTCCATAGAAACGATACTCGATTTAGAAGGAGAAGTCATAGAACCCATAGTATTTCATGGCGACGCAATTTCCGTGTGAATTCGTCAATGAGTGGGAGTGAGGGATGCAGTAAAGAAGGATTAGTGCATCGAGAGGGAGATACTCGAATCGCAAAAGAAAAGCCAGTCGTTTCCATAGAAACGATACTCGATTTAGAAGGAGATGTCATAGAATTCATAGTATTTCATAGCGACGCAATTTCCGTATGAATTCGTCAATGTGTGTTAGTGAGGGATGCAGTAAAGACGGATTAGTGCATCGGAAATGTGATTGTCGTATCCCAAAAGAAAATCCTGTCGTTTCCATAGAAACGTTACTCGATTTAGAAGGAGAAGTCATAGAACCCATAGTATTTCATGGCGACGCAATTTCCGTGTGAATTCGTCAATGAGTGGGAGTGAGGGATGCAGTAAAGAAGGATTAGTGCATCGAGAGGGAGATACTCGTATCGCAAAAGAAAAGCCAGTCGTTTCCATAGAAACGATACTCGATTTAGAAGGAGAAGTCATAGAACCAACAGTATTTCTTGGCGACGCAATTTCCGTGTGAATTCGTCAATGTGTATTAGTGAGGGATGCAGTAAAGTCGGATTAGTGGATCGGAAATGTGATTGTCGTATCGCAAAAGAAAATCCTGTCGTTTCCATTGAAATGTTACTCGATTTAGAAGGAGAAGTCATAGAACCCATAGTATTTCATGGCGACGCAATTTCGGTGTGAATTCGTCAATGTGTATTAGTGAGGGATGCAGTAAAGACGGATTAGTGGATCGGAAATGTGATTGTCGTATCGCAAAAGAAAAGCCAGTCGTTTCCATAGAAACGATACTCGATTTAGAAGGAGAAGTCATAGAACCCATAGTATTTCATGGCGATGCAATTTCCGTGTGAATTCGTCAATGTGTATCAGTGAGGGATGCGGTAAAGACGGATTAGTGGATCGGAAATGTGATTGTCGTATCGCAAAAGAAAAGCCAGTCGTTTCCATAGAAACGATACTCGATTTAGAAGGAGAAGTCATAGAACCCATAGTATTTCATGGCGACGCAATTTCCGTGTGAATTCGTCAATGTGTATTAGTGAGGGATGCAGTAAAGACGGATTAGTGGATCGGAAATGTGATTGTCGTATCCCAAAAGAAAATCCTGTCGTTTCCATAGAAACGATACTCGAATTAGAAGAAGAAGTCATAGAACCCATAGTATTTCATGGCGACGCAATTTCTTTGTGAATTCGTCAATGTGTATTAGTGAGGGATGCAGTAAAGACGGATTAGTAGATCGGAAATGTGATTGTCGTATCCCAAAAGAAAATCCTGTCGTTTCCATAGAAACGATACTCGATTTAGAAGGAGAAGTCATAGAACCCATAGTATTTCATGGCGACGCAATTTCCGTGTGAATTTGTCAATGAGTGGGAGTGAGGGATGCAGTAAAGAAGGATTAGTGCATCGAGAGGGAGATACTCGTATCGCAAAAGAAAAGCCAGTCGTTTCCATAGAAACGATACTCGATTTAGAAGGAGAAGTCATAGAACCCATAGTATTACATAGCGACGCAATTTCCGTATGAATTCGTCAATGTGTATTAGTGAGGGATGCAGTAAAGACGGATTAGTGGATCGGAAATGTGATTGTCGTATCGCAAAAGAAAAGCCAGTCGTTTCCATAGAAACGATACTCGATTTAGAAGGAGAAGTCATAGAACCCATAGTATTTCATGGCGACGCAATTTCCGTGTGAATTCGTCAATGTGTATTAGTGAGGGATGCAGTAAAGACGGATTAGTGGATCGGAAATGTGATTGTCGTATCCCAAAAGAAAATCCTGTCGTTTCCATAGAACCGTTACTCGATTTAGAAGGAGAAGTCATAGAACCCATAGTATTTCATGGCTACGCAATTTCCGTGTGAATTCGTCAATGAGTGGGAGTGAGGGATGCAGTAAAGAAGGATTAGTGCATCGAGAGGGAGATACTCGTATCGCAAAAGAAAAGCCAGTCGTTTCCATAGAAACGAAACTCGATTTAGAAGGAGAAGTCATAGAATTCATAGTATTTCATAGCGACGCAATTTCCGTATGAATTCTTCAATGTGTGTTAGTGAGGGATGCAGTAAAGAAGGATTAGTGGATCGGAAATGTGATTGTCGTATCCCAAAAGAAAATCCTGTCGTTTCCATTGAAACGTTACTCGATTTAGAAGGAGAAGTCATAGAACCCATAGTATTTCATGGCGAAGCAATTTCCGTGTGAATTCGTCAATGTGTATCAGTGAGGGATGCGGTAAAGACGGAATAGTGGATCGGAAATGTGATTGTCGTATCGCTAAAGAAAAGCCAGTCGTTTCCATAGAAACGATACTCGATTTAGAAGGAGAAGTCATAGAACCCATAGTATTTCATGGCGACGCAATTTCCGTGTGAATTCGTCAATGTGTATTAGTGAGGGATGCAGTAAAGACGGATTAGTGGATCGGAAATGTGATTGTCGTATCCCAAAAGAAAATCCTGTCGTTTCCATAGAAACGATACTCGAATTAGAAGAAGAAGTCATAGAACCCATAGTATTTCATGGCGACGCAATTTCCGTGTGAATTCGTCAATGAGTGGGAGTGAGGGATGCAGTAAAGAAGGATTAGTGCATCGAGAGGGAGATACTCGTATCGCAAAAGAAAAGCGAGTCGTTTCCATAGAAACGATACTCGATTTAGAAGGAGAAGTCATAGAACCCATAGTATTTCATGGCGACGCAATTTCCGTGTGAATTCGTCAATGTGTATTAGTGAGGGATGCAGTAAAGACGGATTAGTGGATCGGAAATGTGATTGTCGTATCGCAAAAGAAAAGCCAGTCGTTTCCATAGAAACGATACTCGATTTAGAAGGAGAAGTCATAGAACCCATAGTATTTCATGGCGACGCAATTTCCGTATGAATTCGTCAATGTGTATTAGTGAGGGATGCAGTAAAGACGGATTAGTGGATCGGAAATGTGATTGTCGTATCCCAAAAGAAAATCCTGTCGTTACCATAGAAACGTTACTCGATTTAGAAGGAGAAGTCATAGAACCCATAGTATTTCATGGCGACGCAATTTCCGAGTGAATTCGTCAATGAGTGGGAGTGAGGGATGCAGTAAAGAAGGATTAGTGCATCGAGAGGGAGATACTCGTATCGCAAAAGAAATGCCAGTCGTTAGAAACGACACTCGATTTAGAAGGAGAAGTCATAGAACACATAGTATTTCATAGCGACGCAGTTTCCGTATGAATTCGCCAATGTGTATTAGTGAGGGATGCAGTAAAGACGGATTAGTGGATCGGAAATGTGATTGTCGTATCCCAAAAGAAAATCCTGTCGTTTACATAGAAACGTTACTCGATTTAGAAGGAGAAGTCATAGAACCCATAGTATTTCATGGCGACGCAATTTCCGTGTGAATTCGTCAATGAGTTGGAGTGATTGATGCAGTAAAGAAGGATTAGTGCATCGAGAGGGAGATACTCGTATCGCAAAAGAAAAGAAAGTCGTTTCCATAGAAACGATACTCGATTTAGAAGGAGAAGTCATAGAACCCATAGTATTTCATGGCGACGCAATTTCCGTGTGAATTCGTCAATGTGTAATATTGACGGATGCAGTAAAGACGGATTAGTGGATCGGAAATGTGATTGTCGTATCCCAAAAGAAAATCCAGTCGTTTCCATAGAAACGTTATTCGATTTAGAAGGAGAAGTCATAGAACCCATAGTATTTCATGGCGACGCAATTTCCGTATGAATTCGTCAATGTGTATTAGTGAGGGATGCAGTAAAGACGGATTAGTGGATCGGAAATGTGATTGTCGTACCGCAAAAGAAAAGCCTGTCGTTTCCATAGAAACGATACTCGATTTAGAAGGAGAAGTCATAGAACCCATAGTATTTCATAGCGACGCAATTTCCGTATGAATTCGTCAATGTGTATTAGTGAGGGATGCAGTAAGGACGGATTAGTGGATCGGAAATGTGATTGTCGTATCGCAAAAGAAAAGCCAGTCGTTTCCATAGAAACGATACTCGATTTAGAAGGAGAAGTCATAGAACCCATAGTATATCATGGCGACGCAATTTCCGTGTGAATTCGTCATTGTGTATTAGTGAGGGATGCAGTAAAGACGGATTAGTGGATCGGAAATGTGATTGTCGTATCCCAAAAGAAAATCCTGTCGTTTCCATAGAAACGATACTCGATTTAGAAGGAGAAGTCATAGAACCCATAGTATTTCATGGCGACGCAATTTCCGTGTGAATTCTTCAATGAGTGGGAGTGAGGGATGCAGTAAAGAAGGATTAGTGCATCGAGAGGGAGATACTCGTATCGCAAAAGAAAAGCCAGTCGTTTCAATAGAAACGATACTCGATTTAGAAGGAGAAGTCATAGAACCCATAGTATTTCATGGCGACGCAATTTCCGTGTGAATTCGTCAATGTGTATTAGTGAGGGATGCAGTAAAGACGGATTAGTGGATCGAAAATGTGATTGTCGTATCGCAAAAGAAAAGCCAGTCGTTTCCATAGAAACGATACTCGATTTAGAAGGAGAAGTCATAGAACCCATAGTATTTGATGGCGACGCAATTTCCGTATGGATTCGTCAATGTGTATTAGTGAGGGATGCAGTAAAGACGGATTAGTGGATCGGAAATGTGATTGTCGTATCCCAAAAGAAAATCCTGTCGTTTCCATAGAAACGTTACTCGATTTAGAAGGAGAAGTCATAGAACCCATAGTATTTCATGGCGACGCAATTTCCGTGTGAATTTGTCAATGAGTGGGAGTGAGGGATGCAGTAAAGAAAGATTAGTGGATCGGAAATGTGATTGTCGTATCGCAAAAGAAAAGCCAGTCGTTTCCATAGAAACGATACTCGATTTAGAAAGAGAAGTCATAGAACCCATAGTATTTCATGGCGACGCAATTTCCGTGTGAATTCGTCAATGTGTATTAGTGAGGGATGCAGTAAAGACGGATTAGTGGATCGGAAATGTGATTGTCGTATCCCAAAAGAAAATCCTGTCGTTTCCATAGAAACGATACTCGATTTAGAAGGAGAAGTCATAGAACCCATAGTATTTCATGGCGACGCAATTTCCGTGTGAATTCTTCAATGAGTGGGAGTGAGGGATGCAGTAAAGAAGGATTAGTGCATCGAGAGGGAGATACTCGTATCGCAAAAGAAAAGCCAGTCGTTTCAATAGAAACGATACTCGATTTAGAAGGAGAAGTCATAGAACCCATAGTATTTCATGGCGACGCAATTTCCGTGTGAATTCGTCAATGTGTATTAGTGAGGGATGCAGTAAAGACGGATTAGTGGATCGAAAATGTGATTGTCGTATCGCAAAAGAAAAGCCAGTCGTTTCCATAGAAACGATACTCGATTTAGAAGGAGAAGTCATAGAACCCATAGTATTTCATGGCGACGCAATTTCCGTATGAATTCGTCAATGTGTATTAGTGAGGGATGCAGTAAAGACGGATTAGTGGATCGGAAATGTGATTGTCGTATCCCAAAAGAAAATCCTGTCGTTTCCATAGAAACGTTACTCGATTTAGAAGGAGAAGTCATAGAACCCATAGTATTTCATGGCGACGCAATTTCCGTGTGAATTTGTCAATGAGTGCGAGTGAGGGATGCAGTAAAGAAAGATTAGTGCACCGAGAGGGAGATACTCGTATCGCAAAAGAAAAGCCAGTCGTTTCCGTAGAAACGATACTCGATTTAGAAGGAGAAGTCATAGAACCCATAGTATTTCATAGCGACGCAATTTCCGTGTGAATTCGTCAATGAGTGGGAGTGGGGGATGCAGTAAAGAAGGATTAGTGCATCGAGAGGGAGATACTCGTATCGCAAAAGAAAAGCCAGTCGTTTCCATAGAAACGATACTCGATTTAGAAGGAGAAGTCATAGAACCCATAGTATTTCATACCGACGCAATTTCCGTATGAATTCGTCAATGTGTATTAGTGAGGGATGCAGTAAAGACGGATTAGTGCATCGGAAATGTGATTGTCGTATCGCAAAAGAAAAGCCAGTCGTTTCCATAGAAACGATACTCGATTTAGAAGGAGAAGTCATAGAACCCATAGTATTTCATGGCGACGCAATTTCCGTGCGAATTCGTCAATGTGTATTAGTGAGGGATGCAGTAAAGACGGATTAGTGGATCGGAAATATGATTGTCGTATCGCAAAATAAAAGCCAGTCGTTTCCATAGAAACGTTACTCGATTTAGAAGGAGAAGTCATGGAACCCATAGTATTTCATATCGACGCAATTTCCGTGTGAATTCGTCAATGAGTGGGAGTGAGGGATGCAGTATAGCAGGATTAGTGCATCGAGAGGGAGATACTCGTATCGCAAAAGAAAAGCCAGTCGTTTCCATAGAAACGATACTCGATTTAGAAGGAGAAGTCATAGAACCCATAGTATTTCATGGCGACGCAATTTCCGTGTGAATTCGTCAATGTGTATTAGTGAGGGATGCAGTAAAGACGGATTAGTGGATCGGAAATGTGATTGTCGTATCGCAAAAGAAAAGACAGTCGTTTCCATAGAAACGATACTCGATTTAGAAGGAGAAGTCATAGAACCCATAGTATTTCATGGCGATGCAATTTCCATGTGAATTCGTCAATGTGTATCAGTGAGGGATGCGGTAAAGACGGATTAGTGGATCGGAAATGTGATTGTCGTATCGCAAAAGAAAAGCCAGTCGTTTCCATAGAAACGATACTCGATTTAGAAGGAGAAGTCATAGAACCCATAGTATTTCATGGCGATGCAATTTCCGTGTGAATTCGTCAATGTGTATCAGTGAGGGATGCGGTAAAGACGGATTAGTGGATCGGAAATGTGATTGTCGTATCGCAAAAGAAAAGCCAGTCGTTTCCATAGAAACGATACTCGATTTAGAAGGAGAAGTCATAGAACCCATAGTATTTCATAGCGACGCAATTTCCGTGTGAATTCGTCAATGTGTATTAGTGAGGGATGCAGTAAAGACGGATTAGTGGATCGGAAATGTGGTTGTCGTATCCCAAAAGAAAATCCTGTCGTTTCCATAGAAACGATACTCGAATTAGAAGAAGAAGTCATAGAACACATAGTATTTCATGGCGACGCTATTTCCGTGTGAATTCGTCAATTTGTATTAGTGAGGGATGCAGTAAAGGCGGATTAGTGGATCGGGAATGTGATTGTCGTATCCCAAAAGAAAATCTTGTCGTTTCCATAGAAACGTTACTCGATTTAGAAGGAGAAGTCATAGAACCCATAGTATTTCATGGCGACGCAATTTCCGTGTGAATTCGACAATGTGTATTAGTGAGGGATGCAGTAAAGACGGATTAGTAGATCGGAAATGTGATTGTCGTATCCCAAAAGAAAATCCTGTCGTTTCCATGGAAACGATACTCGATTTAGATGGAGAAGTCATAGAACCCATAGTATTTCATGGCGACGGAATTTCCGTGTGAATTCGTCAGTGAGTGGGAGTGAGGGATGCAGTAAAGAAGGATTAGTGCATCGAGATTGAGATACTCGTATCGCAAAAGAAAAGCCAGTCGTTTCCATAGAAACGATACTCGATTTAGAAGGAGACGTCATAGAACCCATAGTATTACATAGCGACGCAATTTCCGTATGAATTCGTCAATGTGTATTAGTGAGGGATGCAGTAAAGACGGATTAGTGGATCGGAAATGTGATTGTCGTATCGCAAAAGAAAAGCCAGTCGTTTCCATAGAAACGATACTCGATTTAGAAGGAGAAGTCATAGAACCCATAGTATTTCATGGCGACGCAATATCCGTGTGTATTCGTCAATGTGTATTAGTGAGGGATGCAGTAAAGACGGATTAGTGGATCGGAAATGTGATTGTCGTATCCCAAAAGAAAATCCTGTCGTTTCCATAGAAACGATACTCGATTTAGAAGGAGAAGTCATAGAACCCATAGTATTTCATGGCGACGCAATTTCCGTGTGAATTCGTCAATGAGTGGGAGTGAGGGATGCAGTAAAGAAGGATTAGTGCATCGAGAGGGAGATACTCGTATCGCAAAAGAAAAGCCAGTCGTTTCCATAGAAACGATACTCGATTTAGAAGGAGAAGTCATAGAACCCATAGTATTTCATGGCGACGCAATTGCCGTGTGAATTCGTCAATGTGTATTAGTGAGGGATGCAGTAAAGAAGGATTAGTGCATCGAGAGGGAGATACTCGTATCGCAAAAGAAAAGCCAGTCGTTTCCATAGAAACGATACTCGATTTAGAAGGAGAAGTCATAGTACCCATAGTATTTCATGGCGACGCAATTTCCGTGTGAATTCGTCAATGTGTATTAGTGAGGGATGCAGTAAAGTCGGATTAGTGGATCGGAAATGTGATTGTCGTATCGCAAAAGAAAATCCTGTCGTTTCCATAGAAACGTTACTCGATTTAGAAGGAGAAGTCATAGAACCCATAGTATTTCATGGCGACGCAATTTCCGTGTGAATTCGTCAATGTGTATTAGTGAGGGATGCAGTAAAGACGGATTAGTGGATCGGAAATGTGATTGTCGTATCGCAAAAGAAAAGCCAGTCGTTTCCATAGAAACGATACTCGATTTAGAAGGAGAAGTCATAGAACCCATAGTATTTCATGGCGATGCAATTTCAGTGTGAATTCGTCAATGTGTATTAGTGAGGGATGCGGTAAAGACGGATTAGTGGATCAGAAATGTGATTGTCGTATCGCAAAAGAAAAGCCTGTCGTTTCCATTGAAACGATACTCGATTCAGAAGGAGAAGTCATAGAACCCATAGTATTTCATGGCGACGCAATTTCCGTGTGAATTCGTCAATGTGTATTAAGAAGGTATGCAGTAAAGACGGATTAGTGGATCGGAAAAGTGATTGTCGTATCCCAAAAGAAAATCCTGTCGTTTCCATAGAAACGATACTCGAATTAGAAGAAGAAGTCATAGAACCCATAGTATTTCATGGCGACGCAATTTCCGTGTGAATTCGTCAATGAGTGGGAGTGAGGGTTGCAGTAAAGAAGGATTAGTGCAACGAGAGGGAGATACTCGAATCGCAAAAGAAAAGCGAATTGTTTCCATAGAAACGATACTCGATTTAGAAGGAGAAGTCATAGAACCCATAGTATTTCATGGCGACGCAATTTCCGTGTGAATTCGTCAATGTGTATTAGTGAGGGATGCAGTAAAGACGGATTAGTGGATCGGAAATGTGATTGTCGTATCGCAAAAGAAAAGCCAGTCGTTTCCATAGAAACGATACGCGATTTAGAAGGAGAAGTCATAGAACCCATAGTATATCATGGCGACGCAATTTCCGTATGAATTCGTCAATGTGTATTAGTGAGGGATGCAGTAAAGACGGATTAGTGGATCGGAAATGTGATTGTCGTATCCCAAAAGAAAATCCTGTCGTTTAGATAGAAACGTTACTCGATTTAGAAGGAAAAGTCATAGAACCCATAGTATTTCATGGCGACGCAATTTCCGAGTGAATTCGTCAATGAGTGGGAGTGGGGGATGCAGTAAAGAAGGATTAGTGCATCGAGAGGGAGATACTCGTATCGCAAAAGAAAAGCCAGTCGTTTCCTTAGAAACGACACTCGATTTAGAAGGAGAAGTCATAGAACCCAAAGTATTTCATAGCGACGCAATTTCCGTATGAATTCGTCAATGTGTATTAGTGAGGGATGCAGTAAAGACGGATTAGTGGACCGGAAATGTGATTGTCGTATCCCAAAAGAAAATCCTGTCGTTTCCATAGAAACATTACTTGATTTAGAAGGAGAAGTCATAGAACCCATAGTATTTCATGGCGACGCAATTTCCGTGTGAATTCGTCAATGAGTGGGAGTGAGGGATGCAGTAAAGAAGGATTAGTGCATCGAGAGGGAGATACTCGTATCGCAAAAGAAAAGCGAGTCGTTTCCATAGAAACGATACTCGATTTAGAAGGAGAAGTCATAGAACCCATAGTATTTCATGGCGACGCAATTTCCGTGTGAATTCGTCAATGTGTATTAGTGAGGGATGCAGTAAAGACGGATTAGTGGATCGGAAATGTGATTGTCGAATCGCAAAAGAAAAGCCAGTCGTTTCCATAGAAACGATACTCGATTTAGAAGGAGAAGTCATAGAACCCATTGTATTTCAAGGCGACGCAATTTCCGTATGAATTCGTCAATGTGTATTAGTGAGGGATGCAGTAATGACGGATTAGTGGATCGGAAATGTGATTGTCGTATCCCAAAAGAAAATCCTGTCGTTTCCATAGAAACGTTACTCGATTTAGATGGAGAAGTCATAGAACCCATAGTATTTCATGACGACGCAATTTCCGAGTGAATTCGTCAATGAGTGGGAGTGAGGGATGCAGTAAAGAAGGATTAGTGCATCGAGAGGGAGATACTCGTATCGCAAAAGAAAAGCCAGTCGTTAGAAACGACACTCGATTTAGAAGGAGAAGTCATAGAACCCATAGTATTTCATAGCGACGCAATTTCCGTATGAATTTTCCAATGTGTATTAGTGAGGGATGCAGTAAAGACGGATTAGTGGATCGGAAATGTGATTGTCGTATCCCAAAAGAAAATCCTGTCGTTTCCATAGAAACGTTACTCGATTTTGAAGGAGAAGTCATAGAACCCATAGTATTTCATGGCGACGCAATTTCCGTGTGAATTCGTCAATGAGTGGTAGTGAGGGATGCAGTAAAGATGGATTAGTGCATCGAGAGGGAGATACTCGTATCGCAAAAGAAAAGCCAGTCGTTTCCATAGAAACGATACTCGATTTAGAAGGAGAAGTCATAGAACCCATGGTATTTCATGGCGACGCAATTTCCGTGTGAATTCGTCAATGTGTATTAGTGAGGGATGCAGTAAAGACGGATTAGTGGCTCGGAAATGTGATTGTCGTATCCCAAAAGAAAATCCTGACGTTTCCATAGAAACGATACTCGATTTACAAGGAGAAGTCATAGAACCCATAGTATTTCATGGCGACGCAATTTCCGTGTGAATTCGTCAATTTGTATTAGTGAGGGATGCAGTAAAGGCGGATTAGTGCATCGGAAATGTGATTGTCGTATCCCAAAAGAAAATCCTGTCGTTTCCATAGAAACGTTACTCGATTTAGAAGGAGAAGTCATAGAACCCATAGTATTTCATGGCGACGCAATTTCCGTGTGAATTCGTCAATGTGTATTAGTGAGGGATGCAGTAAAGACGGATTAGTAGATCGGAAATGTGATTGTCATATCCCAAAAGAAAATCCGGTCGTTTCCATAGAAACGATACTCGATTTAGAAGAAGAAGTCATAGAACCCATAGTATTTCATGGCGACGCAATTTCCGTGTGAATTCGTCAATGAGTGGGAGTGAGGGATGCAGTAAAGAAGGATTAGGGCATCGAGAGGGAGATACTCGTATCGCAAAAGAAAAGCCAGTCGTTTCCATAGAAACGATACTCGATTTAGAAGGAGAAGCCATAGAACCCATAGTTTTACATAGCGACGCAATTTCCGTATGAATTCGTCAATGTGTATTAGTGAGGGATGCAGTAAAGACGGATTAGTGGATCGGAAATGTGATTGTCGTATCGCAAAAGAAAAGCCAGTCGTTTCCATAGAAACGATACTCGATTTAGAAGGAGAAGTCATAGAACCCATAGTATTTCATGGCGACGCAATTTCCGTGTGAATTCGTCAATGTGTATTAGTGTGGGATGCAGTAAAGACGGATTAGTGGATCGGAAATGTGATTGTCGTATCCCAAAAGAAAATCCTTTCGTTTCCATAGAGACGTTACTCGATTTAGAAGGAGAAGTCATAGAACCCATAGTATTTCATGGCTACGCAATTTCCGTGTGAACTCGTCAATGAGTGGGAGTGAGGGATGCAGTAAAGAAGGATTAGTGCATCGAGAGGGAGATACTCGTATCGCAAAAGAAAAGCCAGTCGTTTCCATAGAAACGATACTCGATTTAGAAGGAGAAGTCATAGAATTCATAGTATTTCATAGCGACGCAATTTCCGTATGAATTCGTCAATGTGTGTTAGTGAGGGATGCAGTAAAGACGGATTAGTGGATCGGAAATGTGATTGTCGTATCCCAAAAGAAAATCCTGTCGTTTCCATAGAAATGTTACTCGATTTAGAAGAAGAAGTCATAGAACCCATAGTATTTCATGGCGACGCAATTTCCGTGTGAATTCGTCAATGAGTGGGAGTGAGGGATGCAGTAAAGAAGGATTAGTGCATCGAGAGGGAGATACTCGTATCGCAAAAGAAAAGCCAGTCGTTTCCATAGAAACGATACTCGATTTAGAAGGAGAAGTCATAGAACCAACAGTATTTCATGGCGACGCAATTTCCGTGTGAATTCGTCAATGTGTATTAGTGAGGGATGCAGTAAAGTCGGATTAGTGGATCGGAAATGTGATTGTCGTATCGCAAAAGAAAATCCTGTCGTTTCCATTGAAACGTTACTCGATTTAGAAGGAGAAGTCATAGAACCCATAGTATTTCATGGCGACGCAATTTCGGTGTGAATTCGTCAATGTGTATTAGTGAGGGATGCAGTAAAGACGGATTAGTGGATCGGAAATGTGATTGTCGTATCGCAAAAGAAAAGCCAGTCGTTTCCATAGAAACGATACTCGATTTAGAAGGAGAAGTCATAGAACCCATAGTATTTCATGGCGATGCAATTTCCGTGTGAATTCGTCAATGTGTATCAGTGAGGGATGCGGTAAAGACGGATTAGTGGATCGGAAATGTGATTGTCGTATCGCAAAAGAAAAGCCAGTCGTTTCCATAGAAACGATACTCGATTTAGAAGGAGAAGTCATAGAACCCATAGTATTTCATGGCGACGCAATTTCCGTGTGAATTCGTCAATGTGTATTAGTGAGGGATGCAGTAAAGACGGATTAGTGGATCGGAAATGTGATTGTCGTATCCCAAAGGAAAATCCTGTCGTTTCCATAGGAACGATACTCGAATTAGAAGAAGAAGTCATAGAACCCATAGTATTTCATGGCGACGCAATTTCCGAGTGAATTCGTCAATGAGTGGGAGTGAGAGATGCAGTAAAGAAGGATTAGTGCATCGAGAGGGAGATACTCGTATCGCAAAAGAAAAGCCAGTCGTTAGAAACGACACTCGATTTAGAAGGAGAAGTCATAGAACCCATAGTATTTCATAGCGACGCAATTTCCGTATGAATTCGCCAATGTGTATTAGTGAGGGATGCAGTAAAGACGGATTAGTGGATCGGAAATGTGATTGTCGTATCCCAAAAGAAAATCCTGTCGTTTCCATAGAAACGTTACTCGATTTTGAAGGAGAAGTCATAGAACCCATAGTATTTCATGGCGACGCAATTTCCGTGTGAATTCGTCAATGAGTGGTAGTGAGGGATGCAGTAAAGATGGATTAGTGCATCGAGAGGGAGATACTCGTATCGCAAAAGAAAAGCCAGTCGTTTCCATAGAAACGATACTCGATTTAGAAGGAGAAGTCATAGAACCCATAGTATTTCATGGCGACGCAATTTCCGTGTGAATTCGTCAATGTGTATTAGTGAGGGATGCAGTAAAGACGGATTAGTGGCTCGGAAATGTGATTGTCGTATCCCAAAAGAAAATCCTGACGTTTCCATAGAAACGATACTCGATTTACAAGGAGAAGTCATAGAACCCATAGTATTTCATGGCGACGCAATTTCCGTGTGAATTCGTCAATTTGTATTAGTGAGGGATGCAGTAAAGGCGGATTAGTGCATCGGAAATGTGATTGTCGTATCCCAAAAGAAAATCCTGTCGTTTCCATAGAAACGTTACTCGATTTAGAAGGAGAAGTCATAGAACCCATAGTATTTCATGGCGACGCAATTTCCGTGTGAATTCGTCAATGTGTATTAGTGAGGGATGCAGTAAAGACGGATTAGTAGATCGGAAATGTGATTGTCATATCCCAAAAGAAAATCCGGTCGTTTCCATAGAAACGATACTCGATTTAGAAGAAGAAGTCATAGAACCCATAGTATTTCATGGCGACGCAATTTCCGTGTGAATTCGTCAATGAGTGGGAGTGAGGGATGCAGTAAAGAAGGATTAGGGCATCGAGAGGGAGATACTCGTATCGCAAAAGAAAAGCCAGTCGTTTCCATAGAAACGATACTCGATTTAGAAGGAGAAGCCATAGAACCCATAGTATTACATAGCGACGCAATTTCCGTATGAATTCGTCAATGTGTATTAGTGAGGGATGCAGTAAAGACGGATTAGTGGATCGGAAATGTGATTGTCGTATCGCAAAAGAAAAGCCAGTCGTTTCCATAGAAACGATACTCGATTTAGAAGGAGAAGTCATAGAACCCATAGTATTTCATGGCGACGCAATTTCCGTGTGAATTCGTCAATGTGTATTAGTGTGGGATGCAGTAAAGACGGATTAGTGGATCGGAAATGTGATTGTCGTATCCCAAAAGAAAATCCTGTCGTTTCCATAGAGACGTTACTCGATTTAGAAGGAGAAGTCATAGAACCCATAGTATTTCATGGCTACGCAATTTCCGTGTGAACTCGTCAATGAGTGGGAGTGAGGGATGCAGTAAAGAAGGATTAGTGCATCGAGAGGGAGATACTCGTATCGCAAAACAAAAGCCAGTCGTTTCCATAGAAACGATACTCGATTTAGAAGGAGAAGTCATAGAATTCATAGTATTTCATAGCGACGCAATTTCCGTATGAATTCGTCAATGTGTGTTAGTGAGGGATGCAGTAAAGACGGATTAGTGGATCGGAAATGTGATTGTCGTATCCCAAAAGAAAATCCTGTCGTTTCCATAGAAATGTTACTCGATTTAGAAGAAGAAGTCATAGAACCCATAGTATTTCATGGCGACGCAATTTCCGTGTGAATTCGTCAATGAGTGGGAGTGAGGGATGCAGTAAAGAAGGATTAGTGCATCGAGAGGGAGATACTCGTATCGCAAAAGAAAAGCCAGTCGTTTCCATAGAAACGATACTCGATTTAGAAGGAGAAGTCATAGAACCAACAGTATTTCATGGCGACGCAATTTCCGTGTGAATTCGTCAATGTGTATTAGTGAGGGATGCAGTAAAGTCGGATTAGTGGATCGGAAATGTGATTGTCGTATCGCAAAAGAAAATCCTGTCGTTTCCATTGAAACGTTACTCGATTTAGAAGGAGAAGTCATAGAACCCATAGTATTTCATGGCGACGCAATTTCGGTGTGAATTCGTCAATGTGTATTAGTGAGGGATGCAGTAAAGACGGATTAGTGGATCGGAAATGTGATTGTCGTATCGCAAAAGAAAAGCCAGTCGTTTCCATAGAAACGATACTCGATTTAGAAGGAGAAGTCATAGAACCCATAGTATTTCATGGCGATGCAATTTCCGTGTGAATTCGTCAATGTGTATCAGTGAGGGATGCGGTAAAGACGGATTAGTGGATCGGAAATGTGATTGTCGTATCGCAAAAGAAAAGCCAGTCGTTTCCATAGAAACGATACTCGATTTAGAAGGAGAAGTCATAGAACCCATAGTATTTCATGGCGACGCAATTTCCGTGTGAATTCGTCAATGTGTATTAGTGAGGGATGCAGTAAAGACGGATTAGTGGATCGGAAATGTGATTGTCGTATCCCAAAGGAAAATCCTGTCGTTTCCATAGGAACGATACTCGAATTAGAAGAAGAAGTCATAGAACCCATAGTATTTCATGGCGACGCAATTTCCGTGTGAATTCGTCAATTTGTATTAGTGAGGGATGCAGTAAAGGCGGATTAGTGGATCGGGAATGTGATTGTCGTATCCCAAAAGAAAATCCTGTCGTTTCCATAGAAACGTTACTCGATTTAGAAGGAGAAGTCATAGAACCCATAGTATTTCATGGCGACGCAATTTCCGTGTGAATTCGTCAATGTGTATTAGTGAGGGATGCAGTAAAGACGGATTAGTAGATCGGAAATGTGATTGTCGTATCCCAAAAGAAAATCCTGTCGTTTCCATAGAAACGATACTCGATTTAGAAGGAGGAGTCATAGAACCCATAGTATTTCATGGCGACGCAGTTTCCGTGTGAATTTGTCAATGAGTGGGAGTGAGGGATGCAGTAAAGAAGGATTAGTGCATCGAGAGGGAGATACTCGTATCGCAAAAGAAAAGCCAGTCGTTTCCATAGAAACGATACTCGATTTAGAAGGAGAAGTCATAGAACCCATAGTATTACATAGCGACGCAATTTCCGTATGAATTCGTCAATGTGTATTAGTGAGGGATGCAGTAAAGACGGATTAGTGGATCGGAAATGTGATTGTCGTATCCCAAAAAAAAATCCTGTCGTTTCCATAGAAACGTTACTCGATTTAGAAGGAGAAGTCATAGAATCCAAAGTATTTCATGGCGACGCAATTTCCGTGTGAATTCGTCAATGTGTATTAGTGAGGGATGCAGTAAAGACGGATTAGTAGATCGGAAATGTGATTGTCGTATCCCAAAAGAAAATCCTGTCGTTTCCATAGAAACGATACTCGATTTAGAAGGAGAAGTCATAGAACCCATAGTATTTCATGGCGACGCAATTTCCGTGTGAATTCGTCAATGTGTATTAGTGAGGTATGCAGTAAAGACGGATTAGTGGATCGGAAATGTGATTGTCGTATCCCAAAAGAAAATCCTGTCGTTTCCATAGAAACGTTACTCGATTTAGAAGGAGAAGTCATAGAACCCATAGTATTTCATGGCTACGCAATTTCCGTGTGAATTCGTCAATGAGTGGGAGTGAGGGATGCAGTAAAGAAGGATTAGTGCATCGAGAGGGAGATACTCGTATCGCAAAAGAAAAGCCAGTCGTTTCCATAGAAACGAAACTCGATTTAGAAGGAGAAGTCATAGAATTCATAGTATTTCATAGCGACGCAATTTCCGTATGAATTCGTCAATGTGTGTTAGTGAGGGATGCAGTAAAGAAGGATTAGTGGATCGTAAATGTGATTGTCGTATCCCAAAAGAAAATCCTGTCGTTTCCATAGAAACGTTACTCGATTTAGAAGGAGAAGTCATAGAACCCATAGTATTTCATGGCGATGCAATTTCCGTGTGAATTCGTCAATGTGTATCAGTGAGGGATGCGGTAAAGACGGAATAGTGGATCGGAAATGTGATTGTCGTATCCCAAAAGAAAATCCTGTCGTTTCCATAGAAACGATACTCGAATTAGAAGAAGAACTCATAGAACCCATAGTATTTCATGGCGACGCAATTTCCGTGTGAATTCGTCAATGAGTGGGAGTGAGGGACGCAGTAAAGAAGGATTAGTGCATCGAGAGGGAGATACTCGTATCGCAAAAGAAAAGCGAGTCGTTTCCATAGAAACGATACTCGATTTAGAAGGAGAAGTCATAGAACCCATAGTATTTCATGGCGACGCAATTTCCGTGTGAATTCGTCAATGTGTATTAGTGAGGGATGCAGTAAAGACGGATTAGTGGATCGGAAATGTGATTGTCGTATCGCAAAAGAAAAGCCAGTCGTTTCCATAGAAACGATACTCGATTTAGAAGGAGAAGTCATAGAACCCATAGTATTTCATGGCGACGCAATTTCCGTGTGAATTCGTCAATGTGTATTAGTGAGGGATGCAGTAATGACGGATTAGTGGATCGGAAATGTGATTGTCGTATCCCAAAAGAAAATCCTGTCGTTTCCATAGAAACGTTACTCGATTTAGAAGGAGAAGTCATAGAACACATAGTATTTCATGGCGACGCAATTTCCGAGTGAATTCGTCAATGAGTGGGAGTGAGGGATGCAGTAAAGAAGGATTAGTGCATCGAGAGGGAGATACTCGTATCGCAAAAGAAAAGCCAGTCGTTAGAAACGACACTCGATTTAGAAGGAGAAGTCATAGAACCCATAGTATTTCATAGCGACGCAATTTCCGTATGAATTCGCCAATGTGTATTAGTGAGGGATGCAGTAAAAACGGATTAGTGGATCGGAAATGTGATTGTCGTATCCCAAAAGAAAATCCTGTCGTTTCCATAGAAACGTTACTCGATTTTGAAGGAGAAGTCATAGAACCCATAGTATTTCATGGCGACGCAATTTCCGTGTGAATTCGTCAATGAGTGGTAGTGAGGGATGCAGTAAAGAAGGATTAGTGCATCGAGAGGGAGATACTCGTATCGCAAAAGAAAAGCCAGTCGTTTCAATAGAAACGACACTCGATTTAGAAAGAGAAGTCATAGAACCCATAGTATTTCATGGCGACGCAATTTCCGTGTGAATTCGTCAATGTGTATTAGTGAGGGATGCAGTAAAGACGGATTAGTGGCTCGGAAATGTGATTGTCGTATCCCAAAAGAAAATCCTGACGTTTCCATAGAAACGATACTCGATTTACAAGGAGGAGTCATAGAACCCATAGTATTTCATGGCGACGCAATTTCCGTGTGAATTCGTCAATTTGTATTAGTGAGGGATGCAGTAAAGGCGGATTAGTGCGTCGGAAATGTGATTGTCGTATCCCAAAAGAAAATCCTGTCGTTTCCATAGAAACGTTACTCGATTTAGAAGGAGAAGTCATAGAACCCATAGTATTTCATGGCGACGCAATTTCCGTGTGAATTCGTCAATGTGTATTAGTGATGGATGCAGTAAAGACGGATTAGTAGATCGGAAATGTGATTGTCGTATCCCAAAAGAAAATCCTGTCGTTTCCATAGAAACGATACTCGATTTAGAAGAAGAAGTCATAGAACCCATAGTATTTCATGGCGACGCAATTTCCGTGTGAATTCGTCAATGAGTGGGAGTGAGGGATGCAGTAAAGAAGGATTAGGGCATCGAGAGGGAGATACTCGTATCGCAAAAGAAAAGCCAGTCGTTTCCATAGAAACGATACTCGATTTAGAAGGAGAAGTCATAGAACCCATAGTATTACATAGCGACGCAATTTCCGTATGAATTCGTCAATGTGTATTAGTGAGGGATGCAGTAAAGACGCATTAGTGGATCGGAAATGTGATTGTCGTATCGCAAAAGAAAAGCAAGTCGTTTCCATAGAAACGATACTCGATTTAGAAGGAGAAGTCATAGAACCCATAGTATTTCATGGCGACGCAATTTCCGTGTGAATTCGTCAATGTGTATTAGTGTGGGATGCAGTAAAGACGGATTAGTGGATCGGAAATGTGATTGTCGTATCCCAAAAGAAAATCCTGTCGTTTCCATAGAGACGTTACTCGATTTAGAAGGAGAAGTCATTGAACCCATAGTATTTCATGGCTACGCAATTTCCGTGTGAACTCGTCAATGAGTGGGAGTGAGGGATGCAGTAAAGAAGGATTAGTGCATCGAGAGGGAGATACTCGTATCGCAAAAGAAAAGCCAGTCGTTTCCATAGAAACGATACTCGATTTAGAAGGAGAAGTCATAGAATTCATAGTATTTCATAGCGACGCAATTTCCGTATGAATTCGTCAATGTGTGTTAGTGAGGGATGCAATAAAGACGGATTAGTGGATCGGAAATGTGATTGTCGTATCCCAAAAGAAAATCCTGTCGTTTCCATAGAAACGTTACTCGATTTAGAAGGAGAAGTCATAGAACCCATAGTATTTCATGGCGACGCAATTTCCGTGTGAATTCGTCAATGAGTGGGAGTGAGGGATGCAGTAAAGAAGGATTAGTGCATCGAGAGGGAGATACTCGTATCGCAAAAGAAAAGCCAGTCGTTTCCATAGAAACGATACTCGATTTAGAAGGAGAAGTCATAGAACCAACAGTATTTCTTGGGGACGCAATTTCCGTGTGAATTCGTCAATGTGTATTAGTGAGGGATGCAGTAAAGTCGGATTAGTGGATCGGAAATGTGATTGTCGTATCGCAAAAGAAAATCCTGTCGTTTCCATTGAAACGTTACTCGATTTAGAAGGAGAAGTCATAGAACCCATAGTATTTCATGGCGACGCAATTTCGGTGTGAATTCGTCAATGTGTATTAGTGAGGGATGCAGTAAAGACGGATTAGTGGATCGGAAATGTGATTGTCGTATCGCAAAAGAAAAGCCAGTCGTTTCCATAGAAACGATACTCGATTTAGAAGGAGAAGTCATAGAATTCATAGTATTTCATAGCGACGCAATTTCCGTATGAATTCGTCAATGTGTGTTAGTGAGGGATGCAATAAAGACGGATTAGTGGATCGGAAATGTGATTGTCGTATCCCAAAAGAAAATCCTGTCGTTTCCATAGAAACGTTACTCGATTTAGAAGGAGAAGTCATAGAACCCATAGTATTTCATGGCGACGCAATTTCCGTGTGAATTCGTCAATGAGTGGGAGTGAGGGATGCAGTAAAGAAGGATTAGTGCATCGAGAGGGAGATACTCGTATCGCAAAAGAAAAGCCAGTCGTTTCCATAGAAACGATACTCGATTTAGAAGGAGAAGTCATAGAACCAACAGTATTTCTTGGGGACGCAATTTCCGTGTGAATTCGTCAATGTGTATTAGTGAGGGATGCAGTAAAGTCGGATTAGTGGATCGGAAATGTGATTGTCGTATCGCAAAAGAAAATCCTGTCGTTTCCATTGAAACGTTACTCGATTTAGAAGGAGAAGTCATAGAACCCATAGTATTTCATGGCGACGCAATTTCGGTGTGAATTCGTCAATGTGTATTAGTGAGGGATGCAGTAAAGACGGATTAGTGGATCGGAAATGTGATTGTCGTATCGTAAAAGAAAAGCCAGTCGTTTCCATAGAAACGATACTCGAATTAGAAGGAGAAGTCATAGAACCCATAGTATTTCATGGCGATGCAATTTCCGTGTGAATTCGTCAATGTGTATCAGTGAGGGATGCGGTAAAGACGGATTAGTGGATCGGAAATGTGATTGTCGTATCGCAAAAGAAAGCCAGTCGTTTCCATAGAAACGATACTCGATTTAGAAGGAGAAGTCATAGAACCCATAGTATTTCATGGCGACGCAATTTCCGTGTGAATTCGTCGAATGTGTATTAGTGAGGGATGCAGTAAAGACGGATTAGTGGATCGGAAATGTGATTGTCGTATCCCAAAAGAAAATCCTGTCGTTTCCATAGAAACGATACTCAAATTAGAAGAAGAAGTCATAGAACCCATAGTATTTCATGGCGACGCAATTTCCGTGTGAATTCGTCAATTTGTATTAGTGAGGGATGCAGTAAAGGCGGATTAGTGGATCGGGAATGTGATTGTCGTATCCCAAAAAAAATCCTGTCGTTTCCATAGAAACGTTACTCGATTTAGAAGGAGAAGTCATAGAACCCATAGTATTTCATGGCGACGCAATTTCCGTGTGAATTCGTCAATGTGTATTAGTGAGGGATGCAGTAAAGACGGATTAGTAGATCGGAAATGTGATTGTCGTATCCCAAAAGAAAATCCTGTCGTTTCCATAGAAACGATACTCGATTTAGAAGGAGAAGTCATAGAACTCATAGTATTTCATGGCGACGCAATTTCCGTGTGAATTTGTCAATGAGTGGGAGTGAGGGATGCAGTAAAGAAGGATTAGTGCATCGAGAGGGAGATACTCGTATCGCAAAAGAAAAGCCAGTCGTTTCCATAGAAACGATACTCGATTTAGAAGGAGAAGTCATAGAACCCATAGTATTACATAGCGACGCAATTTCCGTATGAATTCGTCAATGTGTATTAGTGAGGGATGCAGTAAAGACGGATTAGTGGATCGGAAATGTGATTGTCGTATCGCAAAAGAAAAGCCAGTCGTTTCCATAGAAACGATACTCGATTTAGAAGGAGAAGTCATAGAACCCATAGTATTTCATGGCGACGCAATTTCCGTGTGATTTCGTCAATGTGTATTAGTGAGGGATGCAGTAAAGACGGATTAGTGGATCGGAAATGTGATTGTCGTATCCCAAAAGAAAATCCTGTCGTTTCCATAGAACCGTTACTCGATTTAGAAGGAGAAGTCATAGAACCCATAGTATTTCATGGCGACGCAATTTCCGTGTGAATTCGTCAATGTGTAATAGTGACGGATGCAGTAAAGACGGATTAGTGGATCGGAAATGTGATTGTCGTATCCCAAAAGAAAATCCTGTCGTTTCCATAGAAACGTTATTCGATTTAGAAGGAGGTCATAGAACCCATATTATTTCATGGCGACGCAATTTCCGTATGAATTCGTCAATGTGTATTAGTGAGGGATGCAGTAAAGACGGATTAGTGGATCGGAAATGTGATTGTCGTACCGCAAAAGAAAAGCCTGTCGTTTCCATAGAAACGATACTCGATTTAGAAGGAGAAGTCATAGAACCCATAGTATTTCATAGCGACGCAATTTCCGTATGAATTCGTCAATGTGTATTAGTGAGGGATGCAGTAAAGACGGATTAGTGGATCGGAAATGTGATTGTCGTATCGCAAAAGAAAAGCCAGTCGTTTCCATAGAAACGATACTCGATTTAGAAGGAGAAGTCATAGAACCCATAGTATATCATGGCGACGCAATTTCCGTGTGAATTCGTCATTGTGTATTAGTGAGGGATGCAGTAAAGACGGATTAGTGGATCGGAAATGTGATTGTCGTATCCCAAAAGAAAATCCTGTCGTTTCCATAGAAACGATACTCGATTTAGAAGGAGAAGTCATAGAACCCATAGTATTTCATGGCGACGCAATTTCCGTGTGAATTCTTCAATGAGTGGGAGTGAGGGATGCAGTAAAGAAGGATTAGTGCATCGAGAGGGAGATACTCGTATCGCAAAAGAAAAGCCAGTCGTTTCAATAGAAACGATACTCGATTTAGAAGGAGAAGTCATAGAACCCATAGTATTTCATGGCGACGCAATTTCCGTGTGAATTCGTCAATGTGTATTAGTGAGGGATGCAGTAAAGACGGATTAGTGGATCGAAAATGTGATTGTCGTATCGCAAAAGAAAAGCCAGTCGTTTCCATAGAAACGATACTCGATTTAGAAGGAGAAGTCATAGAACCCATAGTATTTCATGGCGACGCAATTTCCGTATGGATTCGTCAATGTGTATTAGTGAGGGATGCAGTAAAGACGGATTAGTGGATCGGAAATGTGATTGTCGTATCCCAAAAGAAAATCCTGTCGTTTCCATAGAAACGTTACTCGATTTAGAAGGAGAAGTCATAGAACCCATAGTATTTCATGGCGACGCAATTTCCGTGTGAATTTGTCAATGAGTGGGAGTGAGGGATGCAGTAAAGAAAGATTAGTGGATCGGAAATGTGATTGTCGTATCGCAGAAGAAAAGCCAGTCGTTTCCATAGAAACGATACTCGATTTAGAAGGAGAAGTCATAGAACCCATAGTATTTCATGGCGACGCAATTTCCGTGTGAATTCGTCAATGTGTATTAGTGAGGGATGCAGTAAAGACGGATTAGTGGATCGGAAATGTGATTGTCGTATCGCAAAAGAAAAGCCAGTCGTTTCCATAGAACCGTTACTCGATTTAGAAGGAGAAGTCATAGAACCCATAGTATTTCATGGCGACGCAATTTCCGTGTGAATTTGTCAATGAGTGGGAGTGAGGGATGCAGTAAAGAAAGATTAGTGGATCGGAAATGTGATTGTCGTATCGCAGAAGAAAAGCCAGTCGTTTCCATAGAAACGATACTCGATTTAGAAGGAGAAGTCATAGAACCCATAGTATTTCATAGCGACGCAATTTCCGAGTGAATTCGTCAATGAGTGGGAGTGAGGGATGCAGTAAAGAAGGATTAGTGCATCGAGAGGGAGATACTCGTATCGCAAAAGAAATGCCAGTCGTTAGAAACGACACTCGATTTAGAAGGAGAAGTCATAGAACACATAGTATTTCATAGCGACGCAGTTTCCGTATGAATTCGCCAATGTGTATTAGTGAGGGATGCAGTAAAGACGGATTAGTGGATCGGAAATGTGATTGTCGTATCCCAAAAGAAAATCCTGTCGTTTCCATAGAAACGTTACTCGATTTAGAAGGAGAAGTCATAGAACCCATAGTATTTCATGGCGACGCAATTTCCGTGTGAATTCGTCAATGAGTTGGAGTGATTGATGCAGTAAAGAAGGATTAGTGCATCGAGAGGGAGATACTCGTATCGCAAAAGAAAAGAAAGTCGTTTCCATAGAAACGATACTCGATTTAGAAGGAGAAGTCATAGAACCCATAGTATTTCATGGCGACGCAATTTCCGTGTGAATTCGTCAATGTGTAATAGTGACGGATGCAGTAAAGACGGATTAGTGGATCGGAAATGTGATTGTCGTATCCCAAAAGAAAATCCTGTCGTTTCCATAGAAACGTTATTCGATTTAGAAGGAGGTCATAGAACCCATAGTATTTCATGGCGACGCAATTTCCGTATGAATTCGTCAATGTGTATTAGTGAGGGATGCAGTAAAGACGGATTAGTGGATCGGAAATGTGATTGTCGTACCGCAAAAGAAAAGCCTGTCGTTTCCATAGAAACGATACTCGATTTAGAAGGAGAAGTCATAGAACCAAGAGTATTTCATAGCGACGCAATTTCCGTATGAATTCGTCAATGTGTATTAGTGAGGGATGCAGTAAAGACGGATTAGTGGATCGGAAATGTGATTGTCGTATCGCAAAAGAAAAGCCAGTCGTTTCCATAGAAACGATACTCGATTTAGAAGGAGAAGTCATAGAACCCATAGTATATCATGGCGACGCAATTTCCGTGTGAATTCGTCATTGTGTATTAGTGAGGGATGCAGTAAAGACGGATTAGTGGATCGGAAATGTGATTGTCGTATCCCAAAAGAAAATCCTGTCGTTTCCATAGAAACGATACTCGATTTAGAAGGAGAAGTCATAGAACCCATAGTATTTCATGGCGACGCAATTTCCGTGTGAATTCTTCAATGAGTGGGAGTGAGGGATGCAGTAAAGAAGGATTAGTGCATCGAGAGGGAGATACTCGTATCGCAAAAGAAAAGCCAGTCGTTTCCATAGAAACGATACTCGATTTAGAAGGAGAAGTCATAGAACCCATAGTATTTCATGGCGACGCAATTTCCGTGTGAATTCGTCAATGTGTATTAGTGAGGGATGCAGTAAAGACGGATTAGTGGATCGGAAATGTGATTGTCGTATCGCAAAAGAAAAGCCAGTCGTTTCCATAGAAACGATACTCGATTTAGAAGGAGAAGTCATAGAACCCATAGTATTTCATGGCGACGCAATTTCCGTGTGAATTCGTCAATGAGTGGGAGTGAGGGATGCAGTAAAGACGGATTAGTGGATCGGAAATGTGATTGTCGTATCGCAAAAGAAATGCCAGTCGTTTCCATAGAAGCGATACTCGATTTAGAAGGAGAAGTCATAGAACCCATAGTATTTCATGGCGACGCAATTTCCGTGTGAATTCGTCAATGAGTGGGAGTGAGGGATGCAGTAAAGACGGATTAGTGGATCGGAAATGTGATTGTCGTATCGCAAAAGAAAAGCCAGTCGTTTCCATAGAAGCGATACTCGATTTAGAAGGAGAAGTCATAGAACCCATAGTATTTCATGGCGACGCAATTTCCGTGTGAATTCGTCAATGAGTGGGAGTGAGGGATGCAGTAAAGAAGGATTAGTGCATCGAGAGGGAGATACTCGTATTGCAAAAGAAAAGCCAGTCGTTTCCATAGAAACGATACTCGATTCAGAAGGAGAAGTCATAGAACCCATAGTATTTCATGGCGACGCAATATCCGTGTGATTTCGTCAATGTGTATTAGTGAGGGATGCAGTAAAGACGGATTAGTGGATTGGAAATGTGATTGTCGTATCGCAAAAGAAAAGCCAGTCGTTTCCATGGAAACGATACTCGATTTAGAAGGAGAAGTCATAGAACACATAGTATTTCATGGCGACGCAATTTCCGTATGAATTCGTCAATGTGTATTAGTGAGGGATGCAGTAAAGACGGATTAGTGGAACGGAAATGTGATTGTCGTATCACAAAAGAAAATCCTGTCGTTTCCATAGAAACGATACTCGATTTAGAAGGAGAAGTCATAGAACCCATAGTATTTCATGGCGACGCAATTTCCGTGTGAATTCGTCAATGAGTGGGAGTGAGGGATGCAGTAAAGAAGGATTAGTGCATCGAGAGGGAGTTACTCGTATCGCAAAAGAAATGCCAGTCGTTTCCATAGAAACGTTACTCGATTTAGAAGGAGAAGTCATAGAACCCATAATATTTCATGGCGACGCAATTTCCGTGTGAATTCGTCAATGTGTAATAGTGAGGGATGCAGTAAAGACGGATTAGTGGATCGGAAATGTGATTGTCGTATCGCAAAAGAAAAGCCAGTCGTTTCCATAGAAACGATAATCGATTTAGAAGGAGAAGTCATAGAACCCATAGTATTTCATAGCAACGCAATTTCCATGAGAATTCGTCAATGTGTATTAGTGAGGGATGCAGTAAAGACGGATTAGTGGATCGGAAATGTGATTGTCGTATCCCAAAAGAAAATCCTGTCGTTTCCATAGAAACGTTACTCGATTTAGAAGGAGAAGTCATAGAACCCATAGTATTTCATGGCGACGCAATTTCCGTGTGAATTCGTCAATGAGTGGGAGTGAGGGATGCAGTAAAGAAGGATTAGTGCATCGAGAGGGAGATGCTCGTATCGCAAAAGAAAAGCTAGTCGATTCCATAGAAACGATACTCGATTAAGATGGAGAAGTCATAGAACCCATAGTATTTCATGGCGACGCAATTTCCGTGTGAACTCGTCAATGTGTAATAGTGAGGGATGCAGTAAAGACGGATTAGTGGATAGGAAATGTGATTGTCGTATCGCAAAAGAAAAGCCAGTCGTTTCCATAGAAACGATACTCGATTTAGAAGGAGAAGTCATAGAACCCATAGTATTTCATGGCGACGCAATTTCCGTGTGAATTCGTCAATGTGTATTAGTGAGGGATGCAGTTAAGACGGATTAGTGGATCGGAAATGTGATTGTCGTATCGCAAAAGAAAAGCCAGTCGTTTCCATAGAAACGATACTCGATTTAGAAGGAGAAGTCATAGAACCCATAGTATTTCATGGCGACGCAATTTCCGTGTGAATTCGTCAATGAGTGGGAGTGAGGGATGCAGTAAAGAAGGATTAGTGCATCGAGAGGGAGATACTCGTATCGCAAAAGAAAAGCCAGTCGTTTCCATAGAAACGTTACTCGATTTAGAAGGAGAAGTCATAGAACCCATAGTATTTCATGGCGACGCAATTTCCGTGTGAATTCGTCAATGTGTAATAGTGAGGGATGCAGTAAAGACGGATTAGTGGATCGGAAATGTGATTGTCGTATCGCAAAAGAAAAGCCAGTCGTTTCCATAGAAACGATACTCGATTTAGAAGGAGAAGTCATAGAACCCATAGTATTTCATAGCGACGCAATTTCCGTATGAATTCGTCAATGTGTATTAGTGAGGGATGCAGTAAAGACGGATTAGTAGATCGGAAATGTGATTGTCGTATCGCAAAAGAAATGCCAGTCGTTTCCCTAGAAACGATACTCGATTTAGAAGGAGAAGTCATAGAACCCATAGTATTTCATAGCAACGCAATTTCCGTGTGAATTCGTCAATGTGTATTAGTGAGGGATGCAGTAAAGACGGATTAGTGGATCGGAAATGTGATTGTCGTATCCCAAAAAAAAATCCTGTCGTTTCCATAGAAACGTTACTCGATTTAGAAGGAGAAGTCATAGAACCCATAGTTTTTCATGGCGACGCAATTTCCGTGTGAATTCGTCAATGAGTGGGATTGAGGGATGCAGTAAAGAAGGATTAGTGCATCGAGAGGGAGATACTCGTATCGCAAAAGAAAAGCCAGTCGTTTCCATAGAAACGATACTCGATTTAGAAGGAGAAGTGATAGAACCCATAGTATTTCATAGCGACGCAATTTCCGTGTGAATTCGTCAAAGTGTATTAGTGAGGGATGGAGTAAAGACGGATTAGTGGATCGGAAATGTGATTGTCATATCCCAAAAGAAAATCCTGTCGTTTCCATAGAAACGTTACTCGATTTAGAAGGAGAAGTCGTAGAACCCATAGTATTTCATGGCGACGCAATTTCCGTGTGAATTCGTCAATGAGTGGGAGTGAGGGATGCAGTAAAGACGGATTAGTGGATCGGAAATGTGATTGTCGTATCGCAAAAGAAAAGCCAGTCGTATCCATAGAAGCGTTACTCGATTTAGAAGGAGAAGTCATAGAACCCATAGTATTTCATGGCGACGCAATTTCCGTGTGAATTCGTCAATGAGTGGGAGTGAGGGATGCAGTAAAGAAGGATTAGTGCATCGAGAGGGAGATACTCGTATTGCAAAAGAAAAGCCAGTCGTTTCCATAGAAACGATACTCGATTCAGAAGGAGAAGTCATAGAACCCATAGTATTTCATGGCGACGCAATATCCGTGTGATTTCGTCAATGTGTATTAGTGAGGGATGCAGTAAAGACGGATTAGTGGATTGGAAATGTGATTGTCGTATCGCAAAAGAAAAGCCAGTCGTTTCCGTGGAAACGATACTCGATTTAGAAGGAGAAGTCATAGAACACATAGTATTTCATGGCGACGCAATTTCCGTATGAATTCGTCAATGTGCATTAGTGAGGGATGCAGTAAAGACGGATTAGTGGAACGGAAATGTGATTGTCGTATCACAAAAGAAAATCCTGTCGTTTCCATAGAAACGATACTCGATTTAGAAGGAGAAGTCATAGAACCCATAGTATTTCATGGCGACGCAATTTCCGTGTGAATTCGTCAATGAGTGGGAGTGATGGATGCAGTAAAGAAGGATTAGTGCATCGAGAGGGAGTTACTCGTATCGCAAAAGAAATGCCAGTCGTTTCCATAGAAACGTTACTCGATTTAGAAGGAGAAGTCATAGAACCCATAATATTTCATGGCGACGCAATTTCCGTGTGAATTCGTCAATGTGTAATAGTGAGGGATGCAGTAAAGACGGATTAGTGGATCGGAAATGTGATTGTCGTATCGCAAAAGAAAAGCCAGTCGTTTCCATAGAAACGATACTCGATTTAGAAGGAGAAGTCATAGAACCCATAGTATTTCATAGCAACGCAATTTCCATGACAATTCGTCAATGTGTATTAGTGAGGGATGCAGTAAAGACGGATTAGTGGATCGGAAATGTGATTGTCGTATCCCAAAAGAAAATCCTGTCGTTTCCATAGAAACGTTACTCGATTTAGAAGGAGAAGTCATAGAACCCATAGTATTTCATGGCGACGCAATTTCCGTGTGAATTCGTCAATGAGTGGGAGTGAGGGATGCAGTAAAGAAGGATTAGTGCATCGAGAGGGAGATGCTCGTATCGCAAAAGAAAAGCTAGTCCTTTCCATAGAAACGATACTCGATTAAGATGGAGAAGTCATAGAACCCATAGTATTTCATGGCGACGCAATTTCCGTGTGAACTCGTCAATGTGTAATAGTGAGGGATGCAGTAAAGACGGATTAGTATATAGGAAATGTGATTGTCGTATCGCAAAAGAAAAGCCAGTCGTTTCCATAGAAACGATACTCGATTTAGAAGGAGAAGTCATAGAACCCATAGTATTTCATGGCGACGCAATTTCCGTGTGAATTCGTCAATGTGTATTAGTGAGGGATGCAGTTAAGACGGATTAGTGGATCGGAAATGTGATTGTCGTATCGCAAAGAAAAGCCAGTCGTTTCCATAGAAACGATACTCGATTTAGAAGGAGAAGTCATAGAACCCATAGTATTTCATGGCGACGCAATTTCCGTGTGAATTCGTCAATGAGTGGGAGTGAGGGATGCAGTAAAGAAGGATTAGTGCATCGAGAGGGAGATACTCGTATCGCAAAAGAAAAGCCAGTCGTTTCCATAGAAACGTTACTCGATTTAGAAGGAGAAGTCATAGAACCCATAGTATTTCATGGCGACGCAATTTCCGTGTGAATTCGTCAATGTGTAATAGTGAGGGATGCAGTAAAGACGGATTAGTGGATCGGAAATGTGATTGTCGTATCGCAAAAGAAAAGCCAGTCGTTTCCATAGAAACGATACTCGATTTAGAAGGAGAAGTCATAGAACCCATAGTATTTCATAGCGACGCAATTTCCGTATGAATTCGTCAATGTGTATTAGTGAGGGATGCAGTAAAGACGGATTAGTAGATCGGAAATGTGATTGTCGTATCGCAAAAGAAATGCCAGTCGTTTCCATAGAAACGATACTCGATTTAGAAGAAGTCATAGAACCCATAGTATTTCATAGCAACGCAATTTCCGTGTGAATTCGTCAATGTGTATTAGTGAGGGATGCAGTAAAGACGGTTTAGTGGATCGGAAATGTGATTGTCGTATCCCAAAAAAAAAATCCTGTCGTTTCCATAGAAACGTTACTCGATTTAGAAGGAGAAGTCATAGAACCCATAGTATTTCATGGCGACGCAATTTCCGTGTGAATTCGTCAATGAGTGGGAGTGAGGGATGCAGTAAAGAAGGATTAGTGCATCGAGAGGGAGATACTCGTATCGCAAAAGAAAAGCCAGTCGTTTCCATAGAAACGATACTCGATTTAGAAGAGGAAGTCATAGAACCCATAGTATTTCATAGCGACGCAATTTCGGTGTGAATTCGTCAATTAGTGGGAGTGAGGGATGCAGTAAAGAAGGATTAGTGGATCGGAAATGTGATTGTCGTATCCCAAAAGAAAAGCCAGTCGTTTCCATAGAAACGTTACTCGATTTAGAAGGAGAAGTCATAGAACCCATAGTATTTCATGGCGACGCAATTTCCGTGTGAATTCGTCAATGTGTATTAGTGAGGGATGCAGTAAAGACGGATTAGTGGATCGGAAATGTGATTGTCGTATCCCAAAAGAAAATCCTGTCGTTTCCATAGAAACGTTACTCGATTTAGAAGGAGAAGTCATAGAACCCATAGTATTTCATGGCGACGCAATTTCCGTGTGAATTCGTCAATGAGTGGGAGTGAGGGATGCAGTAAAGAAGGATTAGTGCATCGAGAGGGAGATACTCGTATCGCAAAAGAAAAGCTAGTCGTTTCCATAGAAACGATACTCGATTAAGAAGGAGAAGTCATAGAACCCATAGTATTTCATGGCGACGCAATTTCCGTGTGAATTCGTCAATGTGTAATAGTGAGGGATGCAGTAAAGACGGATTAGTGGATCGGAAATGTGATTGTCGTATCGCAAAAGAAAAGCCAGTCGTTTCCATAGAAACGATACTCGATTTAGAAGGAGAAGTCATAGAACCCATAGTATTTCATGGCGACGCAATTTCCGTGTGAATTCGTCAATGTGTATTAGTGAGGGATGCAGTTAAGACGGATTATTGGATCGGAAATGTGATTGTCGTATCGCAAAAGAAAAGCCAGTCGTTTCCATAGAAACGATACTCGATTTAGAAGGAGAAGTCATAGAACCCATAGTATTTCATGGCGACGCAATTTCCGTGTGAATTCGTCAATGAGTGGGAGTGAGGGATGCAGTAAAGAAGGATTAGTGCATCGAGAGGGA
This sequence comes from Schistocerca piceifrons, assembly GCF_021461385.2. Classification (NCBI taxonomy): domain Eukaryota; kingdom Metazoa; phylum Arthropoda; class Insecta; order Orthoptera; family Acrididae; genus Schistocerca; species Schistocerca piceifrons. The sequence goes on from NW_025727551.1 coordinate 893,955, forward strand.
GATACTCGTATCGCAAAAGAAAAGCCAGTCGCTTCCATAGAAACGATACTCGATTTGGAAGGAGAAGTCATTGAACCCATAGTATTTCATGGCGACGCAATTTCCGTGTGAATTCGTCAATGTGTATTAGTGAGGGATGCAGTAAAGACGGATTAGTGCATTGGAAATGTGATTGTCGTATCGCATAAGAAAAGCCAGTCGTTTCCATAGAAACGATACTCGACTTAGAAGGAGAAGTCATAGAACCCATAGTATTTCATGGCGAAGCAATTTCCGTGTGAATTCGTCAATGTGTATTAGTGAGGGATGCAGTAAAGACGGATTAGTGGATCGGAAATGTGATTGTCGTATCGCAAAAGAAAAGCCAGTCGTTTCCATAGAAACGATACTCGATTTAGAAGGAGAAGTCATAGAACCCATAGTATTTCATGGCGACGCAATTTCCGTGTGAATTCGTCAATGTGTATTAGTGAGGGATGCAGTAAAGACGGATTAGTGGATCGGAAATGTGATTGTCGTATCCCAAAAGAAAATCCTGTCGTTTCCATAGAAACGTTACTCGATTTAGAAGGAGAAGTCATAGAACCCATAGTATTTCATGGCGACGCAATTTCCGTGTGAATTCGTCAATGAGTGGGAGTGAGGGATGCAGTAAAGACGGATTAGTGGTTCGGAAATGTGATTGTCGTATCGCAAAAGAAAAGCCAGTCGTTTCCATTGAAACGATACTCGATTTAGAAGGAGAAGTCATAGAACCCATAGCATTTAATGGCGACGCAATTTCCGTGTGAATTCGTCAATGTGTATTAGTGAGGGATGCAGTAAAGACGGATTAGTGGACCGGAAATGTGATTGTCGTATCCCAAAAGAAAATCCTGTCGTTTCCATAGAAACGATACTCGATTTAGAAGGAGAAGTCATAGAACCCATAGTTTTTCATGGCGACGCAATTTCCGTGTGAATTCGTCAATGAGTGAGATTGAGGGATGCAGTAAAGAAGGATTAGTGCATCGAGAGGGAAATACTCGTATCGCAAAAGAAAAGCCAGTCGTTTCCATAGAAACGATACTCGTTTTAGAAGGAGAAGTCATAGAACCCATAGTATTTCATAGCGACGCAATTTCCTAGTGAATTCGTCAATGTGTATTAGTGAGGGATGCAGTAAAGGCGGATTAGTGGATCGGAAATGAGATTGTCGCATCCCAAAAGAAAATCCTGTCGTTTCCATAGAAACGTTACTCGATTTAGAAGGAGAAGTCATAGAACCCATAGTATTTCATGGCGACGCAATTTCCGTGTGAATTCGTCAATGTGTATTAGTGAGGGATGCAGTACAGACGGATTAGTGGTTCGGAAATGTGATTGTCGTATCGCAAAAGAAAAGCCAGTCGTTTCCATAGAAACGATACTCGATTTCGAAGGAGAAGTCATAGAACCCATAGTATTTCATAGCGACGCAATTTCCGTGTGAATTCGACAATGTGTATTAGTGAGGGATGCAGTAAAGACAGATTAGTGGATTGGAAATGTGATTGTCGTATCCCAAAAGAAAATCCTGTCGTTTCCATAGAAACATTACTCGATTTAGAAGGAGAAGTCATAGAACCCATAGTTTTTCATGGCGACGCAATTTCCGTGTGAATTCGTCAATGAGTGGTAGTGAGGGATGCAGTAAAGAAGGATTAGTGCATCGAGAGGGAGATACTCGTATCGCAAAAGAAAAGCCAGTCGTTTCCATAGAAACGATACTCGATTTAGAAGGAGAAGTCATAGAACCCATAGTATTTCATGGCGACGCAATTTCCGGGTGAATTCGTCAATGTGTATTAGTGAGGGATGCAGTAAAGACGGATTAGTGGATCGGAAATGTGATTGTCGTATCGCAAAAGAAAAGCCAGTCGTTTCCATAGTAACGATACTCGATTTAGAAGGAGAAGTCATAGAACCCATAGTATTTCATGCCGACGCAATTTCCGTGTGAATTCGTCAATGTGTATTAGTGAGGGATGCAGTAAAGACGGATTAGTGGATCGGAAATGTGAGTGTCGTATCGCAAAAGAAATGCCAGTCGTTTCCATAGAAACGATACTCGATTTAGAAGGAGAAGTCATTGAACCCATAGTATTTCATGGCGACGCAATTTCCGTGTGAATTCGTCAATGAGTGGGAGTGAGGGATGCAGTAAAGAAGGATTAGTGCATCGAGAGGGAGATACTCGTATCGCAAAAGAAAAGCCAGTCGTTTCCATAGAAACGATACTCGATTTAGAAGGAGAAGTCATAGAACCCATAGTATTTCATGGCGACGCAATTTCCGTGTGAATTCGTCAATGTGTATTAGTGAGGGATGCAGTAAAGACGGATTAGTGGATCGGAAATGTAATTGTCGTATCCCAAAAGAAAATCCTGTCGTTTCCATAGAAGCGTTACTCGATTTAGAAGGAGAAGTCATAGAACCCATAGTATTTCATGGCTACGCAATTTCCGTGTGAATTCGTCAATGTGTATTAGTGAGGGATGCAGTAAAGACGGATTAGTGGATCGGAAATGTGATTGTCGTATCCCAAAAGAAAATCCTGTCGTTTCCATAGAAACGTTACTCGATTTAGAAGGAGAAGTCATAGAACCCATAGTATTTCATGGCGACGCAATTTCCGTGTGATTTCGTCAATGTGTATTAGTGAGGGATGCAGTAAAGACGGATTAGTGGATCGGAAATGTGATTGTCGTATCGCAAAAGAAAATCCTGTCGTTTCCATAGAAACGTTACTCGATTTAGAAGGAGAAGTCATAGAACCCATAGTATTTCATGGCGACGCAATTTCCGTGTGAATTCGTCAATGGGTGGGAGTGAGGGATGCAGTAAAGAAGGATTAGTGCATCGAGAGGGAGATACTCGTATCGCAAAAGAAAAGCCAGTCGTTTCCATAGAAACGATACTCGATTTAGAAGGAGAAGTCATAGAACCCATAGTATTTCATAGCGACGCAAATTCCGTGTGAATTCGTCAATGTGTATTAGTGATGGATGCAGTAAAGACGGATTAGTGGATCGGAAATGTGATTGTCGTATCGCAAAAGAAAAGCCAGTCGTCTCCATGGAAACGATACTCGATTTAGAAGGAGAAGACATAGAACCCATAGTATTTCATGGCGACGCAATTTCCGTGTGAATTCGTCAATGTGTATTAGTGAGGGATGCAGTAAAGACGGATTAGTGGATCGGAAATGTGATTGTCGTACCGCAAAGGAAAAGGCAGTCGTTTCCATAGAAACGATACTCGATTTAGAAGGAGAAGTCATAGAACCCATAGTATTTCATGGCGACGCAATTTCCGTGTGAATTCGTCAATGGGTGGGAGTGAGGGATGCAGTAAAGAAGGATTAGTGCATCCTATGGGTTCTATGACTTCTCCTTCTAAATCGAGTATCGTTTCTATGGAAACGACTATCTTTTCTTTTGCGATACGAGTATCTCCCTCTCGATGCACTAATCCTTCTTTACTGCATCCCTCACTCCCACTCATTGACGAATTCACACGGAATTTGCGTCGCTATGAAATACTATGGGTTCTATGACTTCTCCTTCTAAATCGAGTATCGTTTCTATGGAAACGACTGGCTTTTCTTTTGCGATACGACAATCACATTTCCGATCCACTGATCCGTCTTTACTGCATCCCTCACCAATACACATTGACGAATTCTTACGGAAATTGCGTCGCTATGAAATACTATGGGTTCTATGACTTCTCCTTCTAAATCGAGTATCGTTTCTATGGAAACGACTGGCTTTTCTTTTGCGATACGAGTATCTCCCTCTCGATGCAATAATCCTTCTTTACTGCATCCCTCACTCCCACTCATTGACGAATTCACACGGAAATTGCGTCGCCATGAAATACTATGGGTTCTATGACTTCTCCTTCTAAATCGAGTAACGTTTCTATGAAAACGACAGGATTTTCTTTTGCGATAGGAGTATCTCCCTCTCGATGCACTAATCCTTCTTTACTGCATCCCTCACTCCCACTCATTGACGAATTCACACGGAAATTGCGACGCCATGAAATACTATGGGTTCTATGGCTTCTCCTTCTAAATCGAGTAACGTTTCTATGGAAACGACAGGATTTTATTTTGGGATACGACAATCACATTTCCGATCCACTAATTCGTCTTTACTGCATCCCTCACTAATACACATTGACGAATTCACACGGAAATTGCGTCGCCATGAAATACTATGGGTTCTATGACTTCTCCTTCTAAATCGAGTACCGTTTCTATGGAAACGACTGGATTTTCTTTTGCGATACGACAATCACATTTCCGATCCACTAATCCGTCTTTACTGCATCCCTCACTAATACACATTGACGAATTCATACGGAAATTGCGTCGCCATGAAATACTATGGGTCCTATGACTTCTCCTTCTAAATCGAGTATCGTTTCTATGGAAACGACAGGATTTTCTTTTGGGATACGACAATCACATTTCCGATCCACTAATCCGTCTTTACTGCATCCCTCACTAATACACATTGACGAATTCACACGGAAATTGCGTAGCCATGAAATACTATGGATTCTATGACTTCTCCTTCTAAATCGAGTATCGTTTCTATGGAAACGACAGGATTTTCTTTTGGGATACGACAATCACATTTCCGATCCACTAATCCGTCTTTACTGCATCCCTCACTAATACACATTGACGAATTCACACGGTAATTGCGTCGCCATGAAATACTATGGGTTCTATGACTTCTCCTTCTAAATCGAGTATCGTTTCTATGGAAACGACTGGCTTTTCTTTTGCGATACGACAATCACATTTCCGATCCACTAATCCGTCTTTACTGCATCCCTCACTAATACACATTGACGAATTCACACGGAAATTGCGTCGCTATGAAATACTACGGGTTCCATGACTTCTCCTTCTAAATCGAGTAACGTTTCCATGGAAACGACTGGATTTTCTTTTGGGATACGAGTATCTCCCTCTCGATGCACTAATCCTTCTTTACTGCATCCCTTACTAATACACATTGACGAATTCATACGGAAATTGCGTCGCCATGAAATACTATGGGTTCTATGACTTCTCCTTCTAAATCGAGTAACGTTTCTATGGAAACGACAGGATTTTCTTTTGGGATACGACAATCACATTTCCGATCCACTAATCCGTCCTTACTGCATCCCTCACTAATACACATTGACGAATTCACACTGAAATTGCGTCGCCATGAAATACTATGGGTTCTATGACTTCTCCTTCTAAATCGAGTATCGTTTCTATGGAAACGACTGGCTTTTCTTTTGCGATACGACAATCACATTTCCGATCCACTAATCCGTCTTTACTGCATCCCTCACTAATACACATTGACGAATTCACACGGAAATTGCGTCGCTATGAAATACTATGGGTTCTATGACTTCTCCTTCTAAATCGAGTAACGTTTCTATGGAAACGACTGGCTTTTCTTTTGCGATACGACAATCACATTTCAGATCCACTGATCCGTCTTTACTGCATCCCTCACTAATACACATTGACGAATTCACACGGAAATTGCGTCGCCATGAAATACTATGGGTTCTATGACTTCTCCTTCTAAATCGAGTATCGTTTCTATGGAAACGACTGGCTTTTCTTTTGCGATACGACAATCACATATCCGATCAACTAATCCGTCTTTACTGCATCCCTCACTAATACACATTGACGAATTCACACGGAAATTATGTCGCCATGAAATACTATGGGTTCTATGACTTCACCATCTAAATCGAGTATCGTTTCTATGGAAACGACTGGCTTTTCTTTTGCGATACGAGTATCTCCCTCTCGATGCACCAATCCTTCTTTACTGCATCCCTCACTCCCACTCATTGACGAATTCACACGGAAATTGCGTCGCCATGAAATACTATGGGTTCTATGACTTCTCCTCCTAAATCGAGTAACGTTTCTATGGAAACGACTGGCTTTTCTTTTGCGATACGAGTATCTCCCCCTCGATGCACTAATCCTTCTTTACTGCATCCCTCACTCCCACTCATTGACGAATTCACACGGAAATTGCGTCGCCATGAAATACTATGGGTTCTATGACTTCTCTTTCTAAATCGAGTAACGTTTCTATGGAAACGACAGGATTTTCTTTTGCGATACGAGTATCTCCCTCTCGATGCACTAATCCTTCTTTACTGCATTCCTCACTCCCACTCATTGACGAATTCACACGGAAATTGCGTCGCCATGAAATACTATGCGTTCTATAACTTCTCCTTCTAAATCGAGTATCGTTTCTATGGAAACGACTGGCTTTTCTTTTGCGATACGACAATCACATTTCCGATCCACTAATCCGTCTTTACTGCATCCATCACTAATACTCATTGACGAATTCATACGGAAATTGCGTCGCCATGAAATACTATGCATCATAGTAATAACTCCCACTCATTGACGAATTCACAAGGAAATTGCGGCGCCATGAAATACTATGGGTTCTATGACTTCTCCTTCTAAATCGAGTAACGTTTCTATGGAAACGACTGGCTTTTCTTTTGCGATACGACAATCACATTTCCGATCCACTAATCCGTCTTTACTGCATCCCTCACTAATACACATTGACGAATTCACACGGAAATTGCGTCGCCATGAGATACTATGGGTTCTTTGACTTCTCCTTCTAAATCGAGTATCGTTTCTATGGACACGATTGGCTTTTCTTTTGCGATACGAGTATCTCCCTCTCGATGCACTAATCCTTCTTTACTGCATCCCTCACTCCCACTCATTGACGAATTCACACGGAAATTGCGTCGCCATGAAATACTTAGTGTTCTATGACTTCTCCTTCTAAATCGAGTAACGTTTCTATGGAAACGACTGGCTTTTCTTTTGCGATACGAGTATCTCCCTCTCGATGCTCTAATCCTTCTTTACTGCATCCCTCACTCCCACTCATTGACGAATTCACACGGAAATTGCGTCGCCATGAAATACTATGGGTTCTATGACTTCTCCTTCTAAATCAAGTAACGTTTCTATGGAAACGACAGGATTTTCTTTTGCGATACGAGTATCTCCCTCTCGATGCACTAATCCTTCTTTACTGCATCCCTCACTCCCACTCATTGACGAATTCACACGGAAATTTCGTCGCTATGAAATACTATGTGTCCTATGACTGATCCTTCTAAATCGAGTCACGTTTCTATGGAAACGACAGGATTTTCTTTTGGGATACGAGTATCTCCCTCTCGATGCACTAATCCTACTTTACTGCATCCCTTACTCCCACTCATTGACGAATTCACACGGAAATTGCGTCGCCATGAAATACTATGGGTTCTATGACTTCTCCATCTAAATGGAGTATCGTTTCTATGGAAACGACTGGCTTTTCTTTTGCGATACGACAATCACATTTCCGATCCACTAATCCGTCTTTACTGCATCCCTCACTAATACACATTGACGAATTCATACGGAAATAGCGTCGCTATGAAATACTATGGGTTCTATGACTTCTCCTTCTAAATCGAGTATCGTTTCTATGGAAACGACTGGCTTTTCTTTTGCTATACGAGTATCTCCCTCTCGATGCACCAATCCTTCTTTACTGCATCCCTCACTCCCACTCATTGACGAATTCACACGGAAATTGCGTCGTCATGAAATACTATGTGTTCTATGACTTCTCCTTCTAAATCGAGTATCGTTTCTATGGAAACGACAGGATTTTCTTTTGGGATACGACAATCACATTTCCGATCCACTAATCCGTCTTTACTGCCTCCCTCACTAATACACATTGACGAATTCACACGGAATTTAGTCGCCATGAAATACTATGGGTTCTATGACTCCTCCTTCTCAATCGAGTATCGTTTCTATGGAAACGACTGGCTTTTCTTTTGCGATACGACAATCACATTTCCGATCCACTAATCCGTCTTTACTGCATCCCTCACTAATACACATTGACGAATTCACACGGAAATTGCGTCGCCATGAAATACTATGGGTTCTATGACTTCTCCTTCCAAATCGAGTATCGTTTCTATGGAAACGACTGGCTTTTCTTATGCGATACGACAATCACCCTTCCGATCAACTAATCCGTCTTTACTGCATCCCTCAGTAATACACATAGGCGAATTCATACGGAAATTGCGTCGCCATGAAATACTATGGGTTCTACGACTTCTCCTTCTAAATCGAGTATCGTTTCTAAGCAAACGACTGGCTTTTCTTTTGCGATACGAGTATCGCCCTCTCGATGCACTAATCCTTCTTTACTGCATCCCTCACTCCCACTCATTGACGAATTCACACGGAAATTGCGTCGCCATGAAATACTATGGGTTCTATGACTTCTCCTTCTAAATCGAGTAACGTTTCTGTGGAAACGACTGGCTTTTCTTTTGCGATACGAGTATCTCCCTCTCGATGCACTAATCCTTCTTTACTGCGTCCCTCACTCCCACTCATTGACGAATTCACGCGGAAATTGCGTCGCCATGAAATACTATGGGTTCTATGACTTCTCCTTCTAAATCGAGTAACGTTTCTATGGAAACGACAGGATTTTCCTTTGCGATACGAGTATCTCCCTCTAGATCCACTAATCCGTCTTTACTGCATCCCTCACTCCCACTCATTGACGAATTCACACGGAAATTGCGTCGCCATGAAATACTATGGGTTCTATGACTTCTCCTTTTAAATCGTGTATCATTTCTATGGAAACGACTGGCTTTTCTTTTGCGATACGAGTATCTCCCTCTCGATGCACTAATCCTTCTTTACTGCATCCCTCACTCCCACTCATTGACGAATTCACACGGAAATTGCGTCGCCATGAAATACAATGGGTTCTATGACTTCTCCTTCTAAATCGAGTATCGTTTCTATGGAAACGACTGGCTTTTCTTTTGCGATACGACAATCACATTTCCGATCCACTAATCCGTCTTTACTGCATCCCTCACTAATACACATTGACGAATTCACACGGAAATTGCGTCGCCATGAAATACTTTGGGTTCTATGACTTCTCCTTCTAAATCCAGTATCGTTTCTATGGAAACGACAGGATTTTCTTTTGGGATACGACAATCACATTTCCGATCCACTAATCCGTCTTTACTGCATCCATCACTAATACACATTGACGAATTCACACGGAAATTGCGTCGTCATGAAATACTATGGGTTCTATGACTTCTCCTTCTAAATCGAGTATCGTTTCTATGGAAACGACAGGATTTTCTTTTGGGATACGACAATCACATTTCCGATCCACTAATCCGTCTTTACTGCATCCCTTACTAATACACATTGACGAATTCACACGGAAATTGCGTCGCCATGAAATACTATGGGTTCTATGACTTCTCCTTCTAAATCGAGTATCGTTTCTATGGAAACGACTGGCTTTTCTTTTGCGATACGACAATCACATTTCCGATCCACTAATCCGTCTTTACTGCATCCCTCACTAATACACATTGACGAATTCACACGGAAATTGCGTCGCTATGAAATACTATGGGTTCTATGACTTCTCCTTCTAAATCGAGTAACGTTTCTATGGAAACGACAGGATTTTCTTTTGGGATACGAGTATCTCCCTCTTGATGCACTAATCCTTCTTTACTGCATCCCTCACTAATACACATTGACGAATACATACGGAAATTGCGTCGCCATGAAATACTATGAGTTCTATGACTTCTCATTCTAAATCGAGTAACGTTTCTATGGATACGACAGGATTTTCTTTTGGGATACGACAATCACATTTCCGATCCGCTAATCCGTCTTTACTGCATCCCTCACTAATACACATTGACGAATTCACACTGAAATTGCGTCGCCATGAAATACTATGGGTTCTATGACATCTCATTCTAAATCGAGTATCGGTTCTATGGAAACGACTGGCTTTTCTTTTGCGATACGACAATCACATTTCCGATCCACTAATCCGTCTTTACTGCATCCCTCACTAATACACATTGACGAATTCACACTGAAATTGCGTCGCCATGAAATACTATGGGTTCTATGACTTCTCATTCTAAAGCGAGTATCGGTTCTATGGAAACGACTGGCTTTTCTTTTGCGATACGACAATCACAATTCCGATTCCACTAATCCGTCTTTACTGCATCCCTCACTAATACACACTGACGAATTCACACGGAAATGGCGTCGCTATGAAATACTATGGGTTCTATGACTTCTCCTTCTAAATCGAGTAACGTTTCTATGGAAACGACTGGCTTTTCATTTGCGATACGACAATCACATTTCCGATCCACTAATCCGTCTTTACTGCATCCCTCACTAATACACATTGACGAATTCACACGGAAATTGCGTCGCCATGAAATACTATGGGTTCTATGGCTTCTCCTTCTAAATCGAGTATCGTTTCTATGGAAACGACTGGCTATTCTTTTGCGATACGAGTATCTCCCTCTCGATGCAGTAATCCTTCTTTACTGCATCCCTCACTCCCACTCATTGACGAATTCACACGGAAATTGCGTCGCCATGAAATACTATGGGTTCTATGACTTCTCCTTCTAAATCGAGTAACGTTTCTATGGAAACGACTGGCTTTTCTTTTGCGATACGAGTATCTCCCTCTCGATGCACTAATCCTTCTTTACTGCATCCCTCACTCCCACTCATTGACGAATTCACACGGAAATTGCGACGCCATGAAATACTATGGTTTCTATGACTTCTCCTTCTAAATCGAGTATCGTTTCTATGGAAACGACATGATTTTCTTTTGGGATACGACAATCACATTTCCGATCCACTAATCCGTCTTTACTGCATCCCTCACTAATACACATTGACGAATTCACACGGAAATTGCGTCGCCATGAAATACTATGGGTTCTATGACTTCTCCTTCTAAATCGAGTAACGTTTCTATGGAAACGACTGGCTTTTCTTTTGCGATACGACAATCACATTTCCGATCCACTAATCCGTCTTTACTGCATCCCTCACTAATACACATTGACGAATTCACACGGAAATTGCGTCGCCATGAAATACTATGGGTTCTATGACTTCTCCTTCTAAATCGAGTATCGTTTCTATGGAAACGACTGGCTTTTCTTTTGCGATACGAGTATCTCCCTCTCGATGCACTAATCCTTCTTTACTGCATCCCTCACTCCCACTCATTGACGAATTCACACGGAAATTGCGTCGCCATGAAATACTATGGGTTCTATGACTTCTCCTTCTAAATCGAGTAACGTTTCTATGGAAACGACTGGCTTTTCTTTTGCGATACGAGTATCTCCCTCTCGATGCACTAATCCTTCTTTACTGCATCCCTCACTCCCACTCATTGACGAATTCACACGTAAATTGCGTCGCCATGAAATACTATGGGTTCTATGACTTCTCCTTCTAAATCGAGTATCGTTTCGATGGAAACGACTGGCTTTTCTTTTGCGATACGACAATCACATTTCCGATCCACTAATCCGTTTTTACTGCATCCCTCACTAATACACATTGACGATTTCACACGGAAATTGCGTCGCCGTGTAATACTATGGGTTCTATGACTTCTCCTTCTAAATCGAGTATCGTTTCTATGGAAACGACTGGCTTTTCTTTTGTGATACGAGTATCTCCCTCTCGATGCACTAATCCTTCTTTACTGCATCCCTCACTCCCACTCATTGACGAATTCACACGGAAATTGCGTCGCCATAAAATACTATGGGTTGTATGACTTCTCCTTCTAAATCCAGTAACGTTTCTATGGAAACGACTGGCTTTTCTATTGCGATACGAGTATCTCCCTCTCGATGCACTAATCCTTCTTTACTGCATCCCTCACTCCCACTCATTGACGAATTCACACGGAAATTGCGTCGCCATGAAATACTATGGGTTCCATGACTTCTCCTTCTAAATCGAGTAACGTTTCTATGGTAACGACAGGATTTTCTTTTGCGATACGAGTATCTCCCTCTCGATGCACTAATCCTTCTTTACCTCATCCCTCACTCCCACTCATTGACGAATTCATACGGAAATTGCGTCGCTATGAAATACTATGGGTTCTATGACTTCTCCTTCTAAATCGGGTATCGTTTCTATGGAAACGACTGGCTTTTCTTTTGCGATACGAGTATCTCCCTCTCGATGCACTAATCCTTCTTTACTGCATCCCTCACTCCCACTCATTGACAAATTCACACGGAAATTGCGTCGCCATGAAATACTATGGGTTCTATGACTTCTCCTTCTAAATCGAGTATCGTTTCTATGGAAACGATTGGCTTTTCTTTTGCGATACGAGTATCTCCCTCTCGATGCACTAATCCTTCTTTACTGCATCCCTCACTCCCACTCATTGACGAATTCACACGGAAATTGCGTCGCCATGAAATACTATGGGTTCTATGACTTCGCCTTCTAAATCGAGTATCGTTTCTATGGAAACGACTGGCTTTTATTTTGCGATACGACAATCACATTTCCGATCCACTAATCCGTCTTTACTGCATCCCTCACTAATACACATTGACGAATTCACACGGAAATTGCGTCGCAATGAAATACTATGGGTTCTATGACTTCTCCTTCTAAATCGAGTAACGTTGCTATGGAAACGACTGGCTTTTCTTTTGCGATACGACAATCACATTTCCGATCCACTAATCCGTCTTTACTGCATCCCTCACTAATACACATTGACGAATTCATACGGAAATTGCGTCGCCATGAAATACTATGCATCATAGTAATAACTCCCACTCATTGACGAATTCACACGGAAATTGCGTCGCCACGAAATACTATGGGTTCTGTGACTTCTCCTTCTAAATCGGGTAACGTTTCTATGGAAACGACTGGCTTTTCTTTTGCGATACGACAAATCACATTTCCGATCCACTAATCCGTCTTTACTGCATCCCTCACTAATACACATTGACGTTTTCATACGGAAATTGCGTCGCCATGAAATACTATGCATCATTGTAATAACTCCCACTCATTGACGAATTCACACGGAAATTGCGTCGCCATGAAATACTATGGGTTCTATGACTTCTCCTTCTAAAGCGAGTATCGTTTCTATGGAAACGACTGGCTTTTCTTTTGCGATACGAGTATCTCCCTCTCGATGCACTAATCCTTCTTTACTGCATCCCTCACTCCAACTCATTGACGAATTCACACGGAAATTGCGTCGCCATGAAATACTATGGGTTCTATGACTTCTCCTTCTAAATCGAGTATCGTTTCTATGGAAACGACATGATTTTCTTTTGGGATACGACAATCACATTTCCGATCCACTAATCCGTCTTTACTGCATCCCTCACTAATACACATTGACGAATTCACACGGAAATTGCGTCGCCATGAAATTCTATGGGTTCTATGACTTCTCCTTCTAAATCGAGTATCGTTTCTATGGAAACGACTGGCTTTTCATTTGCGATACGACAATCACATTTCCGATCCACTAATCCGTCTTTACTGCATCCCTCACTATTACACACTGACGAATTCACACGGAAATTTCGTCGCTATGAAATACTATGGGTTCTATGACTTCTCCTTCTAAATCGAGTAACGTTTCTATGGAAACGACTGGCTTTTCTTTTGCGATACGACAATCACATTTCCGATCCACTAATCCGTCTTTACTGCATCCCTCACTAATACACATTGACGAATTCACACGGAAATTGCGTCGCCATGAAATACTATGGGCTCAATGACTTCTCCTTCTAAATCGAGTATCGTTTCTATGGAAACGACTGGCTTTTCTTTTGCGATACGAGTATCTCCCTCTCGATGCACTAATCCTTCTTTACTGCATCCCTCACTCCCACTCATTGACGAATTCACACGGAAATTGCGTCGCCATGAAATACTATGGGTTCTATGACTTCTCCTTCTAAATCGAGTAACGTTTCTATGGAAACGACTGGCTTTTCTTTTGCGATACGAGTATCTCCCTCTCGATGCACTAATCCTTCTTTACTGCATCCCTCACTCCCACTCATTGACGAATTAACACGTAAATTGCGTCGCCATGAAATACTATGGGTTCTATGACTTCTCCTTCTAAATCGAGTATCGTTTCTATGGAAACGACTGGCTTTTCTTTTGCGATACGACAATCACATTTCTGATCCACTAATCCGCTTTTACTGCATCCCTCACTAATACACATTGACGATTTCACACGGAAATTGCGTCGCCGTGAAATACTATGGGTTCTATGACTTCTCCTTCTAAATCGAGTATCGTTTCTATGGAAACGACTGGCTTTTCTTTTGTGATACGAGTATCTCCCTCTCGATGCACTAATCCTTCTTTACTGCATCCCTCACTCCCACTCATTGACGAATTCACACGGAAATTGCGTCGCCATGAAATACTATGGGTTGTATGACTTCTCCTTCTAAATCCAGTAACGTTTCTATGGAAACGACTGGCTTTTCTATTGCGATACGAGTATCTCCCTCTCGATGCACTAATCCTTCTTTACTGCATCCCTCACTCCCACTCATTGACGAATTCACACGGAAATTGCGTCGCCATGAAATACTATGGGTTCTATGACTTCTCCTTCTAAATCGAGTAACGTTTCTATGGAAACGACAGGATTTTCTTTTGCGATACGAGTATCTCCCTCTCGATGCACTAATCCTTCTTTACTGCATCCCTCACTCCCACTCATTGACGAATTCATACGGAAATTGCGTCGCTATGAAATACTATGGGTTCTATGACTTCTCCTTCTAAATCGGGTATCGTTTCTATGGAAACGACTGGCTTTTCTTTTGCGATACGAGTATCTCCCTCTCGATGCACTAATCCTACTTTACTGCATCCCTCACTCCCACTCATTGACAAATTCACACGGAAATTGCGTCGCCATGAAATACTATGGGTTCTATGACTTCTCCTTCTAAATCGAGTATCGTTTCTATGGAAACGACTGGCTTTTCTTTTGCGATACGAGTATCTCCCTCTCGATGCACTAATCCTTCTTTACTGCATCCCTCACTCCCACTCATTGACGAATTCACACGTTTCTATGGAAACGACTGGCTTTTCTTTTGCGATACGAGTATCTCCCTCTCGATGCACTAATCCTTCTTTACTGCATCCCTCACTTCCACTCATTGACGAATTCACACGGAAATTGCGTCGCCATGAAATACTATGGGTTCTATGACTTTTCCTTCTAAATCGAGTATCGTTTCTATGGAAACGACTGGCTTTTCTTTTGCGATACGAGTATCTCCCTCTCGATGCACTAATCATTCTTTACAGCATCCCTCACTCCCACTCATTGACGAATTCACACGGAAATTGCGTCGCCATTAAATACTATGGGTTCTATGACTTCTCCTTCTAAATCGAGTATCGTTTCTATGGAAACGACAGGATTTTCTTTTGGGATACGACAATCACATTTCCGATCCACTAATCCGTCTTTACTGCATCCCTCACTAATACACATTGACGAATTCACACGGAAATTGCGTCGCCATGAAATACTATGGGTTCTATGACTTCTCCTTCTAAATCGAGTAACGTTTCTATGGATACGACAGGATTTTATTTTGGGATACGACAATCACATTTCCGATCCACTAATCCGTCTTTGCTGCATCCCTCACTAATACACATTGACGAATTCACACGGAAATTGCGCCGCCATGAAATACAATGGGTTCTATGACTTCTCTTTCTAAATCGAGTATCGTTTCTATGGAAACGACTGGCTTTTCTTTTGCGATACGACAATCACATTTCCGATCCACTAATCCGTCTTTACTGCATCCCTCACTAATACACATTGACGAATTCATACGGAAATTGCGTCGCCATGAAATACTATGGGTTCTATGACTTCTCCTTCTAAATCGAGTTTCGTTTCTATGGAAACGACAGGATTTTCTTTTGGGATACGACAATCACATTTCCGATCCACTAATCCGACTTTACTGCAACCCTCACTAATACACATTGACGAATTCACACGGAAATTGCGTCGCCATGAAATACTATGGGTTCTATGACTTCTCCTTCTACATCGAGTAACGTTTCTATGGATACGACAGGATTTTATTTTGGGATACGACAATCACATTTCCGATCCACTAATCCGTCTTTGCTGCATCCCTCACTAATACACATTGACGAATTCACACGGAAATTGCGCCGCCATGAAATACTATGGGTTCTATGACTTCTCCTTCTAAATCGAGTATCGTTTCTATGGAAACGACTGGCTTTTCTTTTGCAGTACGACAATCACATTTCCGATCCACTAATCCGTCCTTACTGCATCCCTCACTAATACACATTGACGAATTCACACGGAAATTGCGTCGCTATGAAATACTATGGGTTCTATGACTTCTCCTTCTAAATCGAGTAACGTTTCTATGGAAACGACTGGCTTTTCTTTTGCGATACGACAATCACATTTCCGATCCACTAATCCGTCTTTACTGCATCCCTCACTAATACACATTGACGAATTCACACGAAAATTGCGTCGCCATGAAATACTACGGGTTCTATGACTGCTCCTTCTAAATCGAGTATCGTTTCTATGGAAACGACTGGCTTTTCTTTTGAGATACGAGTATCTCCCTCTCGATGCACTAATCCTTCTTTACTGCATCCCTCACTCCCACTCATTGACGAATTCACACGGAAATTGGGTCGCCATGAAAAACTATGGGTTCTATGACTTCTCCTTCTAAATCGAGTATCGTTTCTATGGAAACGACTGGCTTTTCTTTTGGGATACGAAAATCACATTTCCGATCCACTAATCCGTCTTTACTGCATCCCTCACTAATACACATTGACGAATTCAGACGGAAATTGCGTCGCCATGAAATACTATGGGTTCTATGACTTCTCCTTCTAAATCGAGTATCGTTTCTATGGAAACGACTGGCTTTTCTTTTGCGATACGACAATCACATTTCCGATCCACTAATCCGTCTTTACTGCATCCCTCACTAATACACATTGACGAATTCATACGGAAATTGCGTCGCCATGAAATACTATGGGTTCTATGACTTCTCCTTCTAAATCGAGTATCGTTTCTATGGAAACGACTGGCCTTTCTTTTGCGATACGACAATCACATTTCCGATCCACTAATCCGTCTTTACTGCATCCCTCACTAATACACATTGACGAATTCATGCGGAAATTGCGTCGCCATGAAATACTAAGGGTTCTATGACTTCTCCTTCTAAATCGAGTATCGTTTCTATGGAAACGACAGGATTTTCTTTTGGGATACGACAATCACATTTCCGATCCACTAATCCGTCTTTACTGCATCCCTCACTAATACACATTGACGAATTCACTCGGAAATTGCGTCGCCATGAAATACTATGGGTTCTATGACTTCTCCTTCCAAATCGAGTATCGTTTCTATGGAAACGACAGGATTTTCTTTTGGGATACGACAATCACATTTCCGATCCACGAATCCGTCTTAACTGCATCCCTCACTAATACACATTGACGAATTCACACGGAAATTGCGTCGCCATGAAATACTATGGGTTCTATGACTTCTCCTTCTAAATCGAGTATCGTTTCTATGGAAACGAGTGGCTTTTCTTTTGCGATACGACAATTACATTTCCGATCCAGTAATCCGTCTTTACTGCATCCCTCACTAATACACATTAACGAATTCACACGGAAATTGCGTCGCTATGAAATACTATGGGTTCTATGACTTCTCCTTCTAAATCGAGTAACGTTTCTATGGAAACGACAGGATTTTCTTTTGGGATACGAGTATCTCCCTCTCGATGCACTAATCCTTCTTTACTGCATCCCTCACTCCCACTCATTGACGAATTCACACGTTTCTATGGAAACGACTGGCTTTTCTTTTGCGATACGAGTATCTCCCTCTCGATGCACTAATCCTTCTTTACTGCATCCCTCACTCCCACTCATTGACGAATTCACACGGAAATTGCGTCGCCATGAAATACTATGGGTTCTATGACTTCTCCTTCTAAATCGAGTAACGTTTCTATGGATACGACAGGATTTTATTTTGGGATACGACAATCACATTTCCGATCCACTAATCCGTCTTTGCTGCATCCCTCACTAATACACATTGACGAATTCACACGGAAATTGCGCCGCCATGAAATACAATGGGTTCTATGACTTCTCCTTCTAAATCGAGTATCGTTTCTATGGAAACGACTGGCTTTTCTTTTGCGATACGACAATCACATTTCCGATCCTCTAATCCGTCTTTACTGCATCCCTCACTAATACACATTGACGAATTCATACGGAAATTGCGTCGCCATGAAATACTATGGGTTCTATGACTTCTCCTTCTAAATCGAGTATCGTTTCTATGGAAACGACTGGCCTTTCTTTTGCGATACGACAATCACATTTCCGATCCACTAATCCGTCTTTACTGCATCCCTCACTAATACACATTGACGAATTCATGCGGAAATTGCGTCGCCATGAAATACTAAGGGTTCTATGACTTCTCCTTCTAAATCGAGTATCGTTTCTATGGAAACGACAGGATTTTCTTTTGGGATACGACAATCACATTTCCGATCCACTAATCCGTCTTTACTGCATCCCTCACTAATACACATTGACGAATTCACTCGGAAATTGCGTCGCCATGAAATACTATGGGTTCTATGACTTCTCCTTCTAAATCGAGTATCGTTTCTATGGAAACGACAGGATTTTCTTTTGGGATACGACAATCACATTTCCGATCCACGAATCCGTCTTAACTGCATCCCTCACTAATACACATTGACGAATTCACACGGAAATTGCGTCGCCATGAAATACTATGGGTTCTATGACTTCTCCTTCTAAAACGAGTATCGTTTCTATGGAAACGACTGGCTTTTCTTTTGCGATACGACAATTACATTTCCGATCCACTAATCCGTCTTTACTGCATCCCTCACTAATACACATTGACGAATTCACACGGAAATTGCGTCGCTATGAAATACTATGGGTTCTATGACTTCTCCTTCTAAATCGAGTAACGTTTCTATGGAAACGACAGGATTTTCTTTTGGGATACGAGTATCTCCCTCTCGATGCACTAATCCTTCTTTACTGCATCCCTCACTCCCACTCATTGACGAATTCACACGTTTCTATGGAAACGACTGGCTTTTCTTTTGCGATACGAGTATCTCCCTCTCGATGCACTAATCCTTCTTTACTGCATCCCTCACTCCCACTCATTGACGAATTCACACGGAAATTGCGTCGCCATGAAATACTGTGGGTTCTATGACTTTTCCTTCTAAATCGAGTATCGTTTCTATGGAAACGACTGGCTTTTCTTTTGCGATACGAGTATCTCCCTCTCGATGCACTAATCATTCTTTACAGCATCCCTCACTCCCACTCATTGACGAATTCACACGGAAATTGCGTCGCCATTAAATGCTATGGGTTCTATGACTTCTCCTTCTAAATCGAGTATCGTTTCTATGGAAACGACAGGATTTTCTTTTGGGATACGACAATCACATTTCCGATCCACTAATCCGTCTTTACTGCATCCCTCACTAATACACATTGACGAATTCACACGGAAATTGCGTCGCCATGAAATACTATGGGTTCTATGACTTCTCCTTCTAAATCGAGTAACGTTTCTATGGATACGACGGGATTTTATTTTGGGATACGACAATCACATTTCCGATCCACTAATCCGTCTTTGCTGCATCCCTCACTAATACACATTGACGAATTCACACGGAAATTGCGCCGCCATGAAATACAATGGGTTCTATGACTTCTCCTTCTAAATCGAGTATCGTTTCTATGGAAACGACTGGCTTTTCTTTTGCGATACGACAATCACATTTCCGATCCACTAATCCGTCTTTACTGCATCCCTCACTAATACACATTGACGAATTCATACGGAAATTGCGTCGCCATGAAATACTATGGGTTCTATGACTTCTCCTTCTAAATCGAGTTTCGTTTCTATGGAAACGACAGGATTTTCTTTTGGGATACGACAATCACATTTCCGATCCACTAATCCGACTTTACTGCAACCCTCACTAATACACATTGACGAATTCACACGGAAATTGCGTCGCCATGAAATACTATGGGTTCTATGACTTCTCCTTCTACATCGAGTAACGTTTCTATGGATACGACAGGATTTTATTTTGGGATACGACAATCACATTTCCGATCCACTAATCCGTCTTTGCTGCATCCCTCACTAATACACATTGACGAATTCACACGGAAATTGCGCCGCCATGAAATACTATGGGTTCTATGACTTCTCCTTCTAAATCGAGTATCGTTTCTATGGAAACGACTGGCTTTTCTTTTGCGGTACGACAATCACATTTCCGATCCACTAATCCGTCCTTACTGCATCCCTCACTAATACACATTGACGAATTCACACGGAAATTGCGTCGCTATGAAATACTATGGGTTCTATGACTTCTCCTTCTAAATCGAGTAACGTTTCTATGGAAACGACTGGCTTTTCTTTTGCGATACGACAATCACATTTCCGATCCACTAATCCGTCTTTACTGCATCCCTCACTAATACACATTGACGAATTCACACGAAAATTGCGTCGCCATGAAATACTACGGGTTCTATGACTGCTCCTTCTAAATCGAGTATCGTTTCTATGGAAACGACTGGCTTTTCTTTTGAGATACGAGTATCTCCCTCTCGATGCACTAATCCTTCTTTACTGCATCCCTCACTCCCACTCATTGGCGAATTCACACGGAAATTGCGTCGCCATGAAATACTATGGGTTCTATGACTTCTCCTTCTAAATCGAGTATCGTTTCTATGGAAACGACTGGCTTTTCTTTTGGGATACGAAAATCACATTTCCGATCCACTAATCCGTCTTTACTGCATCCCTCACTAATACACATTGACGAATTCAGACGGAAATTGCGTCGCCATGAAATACTATGGGTTCTATGACTTCTCCTTCTAAATCGAGTATCGTTTCTATGGAAACGACTGGCTTTTCTTTTGCGATACGACAATCACATTTCCGATCCACTAATCCGTCTTTACTGCATCCCTCACTAATACACATTGACGAATTCATACGGAAATTGCGTCGCCATGAAATACTATGGGTTCTATGACTTCTCCTTCTAAATCGAGTATCGTTTCTATGGAAACGACTGGCCTTTCTTTTGCGATACGACAATCACATTTCCGATCCACTAATCCGCCTTTACTGCATCCCTCACTAATACACATTGACGAATTCACACGGAAATTGCGTCGCCATGAAATACTATGGGTTCTATGACTTCTCCTTCTAAATCGAGTATCGTTTCTATAGGAACGACTGGCTTTTCTTTTGCGATACGACAATTACATTTCCGATCCACTAATCCGTCTTTACTGCATCCCTCACTAATACACATTGACGAATTCACACGGAAATTGCGTCGCTATGAAATACTATGGGTTCTATGACATCTCCTTCTAAATCGAGTAACGTTTCTATGGAAACGACAGGATTTTCTTTTGGGATACGAGTATCTCCCTCTCGATGCACTAATCCTTCTTTACTGCATCCCTCACTAACGCACATTGACGAATTCATACGGAAATTGCGTCGCCATGAAATACTATGGGTTCTATGACTTCTCCTTCTAAATCGAGTATCGTTTCTATGGAAACGACTGGCTTTTCTTTTGCGATACGAGTATCTCCCTCGCGATGCACTAATCCTTCTTTACTGCATCCCTCACTCCCACTCATTGACGAATTCACACGGAAATTGCGTCGCCATGAAATACTATGGGTTCTATGGCTTCTACTTCTAAATCGAGTAACGTTTCTATGGAAACGGCTGGCTTTTCTTTTGCGATACGAGTATCTCCCTCTCGATGCACTAATCCTTCTTTACTGCATCCCTCACTCCCACTCATTGACGAATTCACACGGAAATTGCGTCGCCATGAAATACTATGGGTTCTATGACTTCTCCTTCTAAATCGAGTAACGTTTCTATGGAAACGACTGGCTTTTCTTTTGCGATACGTGTATCTCCCTCTCGATGCACTAATCCTTCTTTACTGCATCCCTCACTCCCACTCATTGACGAATTCACACGGAAATTGCGTCACCATGAAATACTATGGGTTCTATGACTTCTCTTTCTAAATCGAGTAACGTTTCTATGGAAACGACAGGATTATCCTTTGCGATACGAGTATCTCCCTCTCGATGCACTAATCCTTCTTTACTGCATCCCTCACTCCCACTCATTGACGAGTTCATACGGAAATTGCGTCGCCATGAAATACTATGGGTTCTATGACTTCTCCTTCTAAATCGAGTATCGTTTCTATGGAAACGACTGGCTTTTCTTTTGCGATACGAGTATCTCCCTCTCGATGCACTAATCCTTCTTTACTGCATCCCTCACTCCCACTCATTGACAAATTCACACGGAAATTGCGTCGCCATGAAATACTATGGGTTCTATGACTTCTCCTTCTAAATCGAGTATCGTTTCTATGGAAATGACTGGCTTTTCTTTTGCGATACGAGTATCTCCCTCTCGATGCACTAATCCTTCTTTACTGCATCCCTCACTCCCACTCATTGACGACTTCACACGGAAATTGCGTCGCCATGAAATACTATGGATTCTATGACTTCTCCTTCTAAATCGAGTATCGTTTCTATGGAAACGACTGGCTTTTATTTTGCGATACGACAATCACATTTCCGATCCACTAATCCGTCTTTACTGCATCCCTCACTAATACACATTGACGAATTCACACGGAAATTGCGTCGCCATGAAATACTATGGGTTCTGTGACTTCTCCTTCTAAATCGAGTAACGTTTCTATGGAAACGACTGGCTTTTCTTTTACGATACGACAATCACATTTCCGATCCACTAATCCGTCTTTACTGCATCCCTCACTAATACACATTGACGAATTCATACGGAAATTGCGTCGCCATGAAATACTATGCATCATAGTAATAACTCCCACTCATTGACGAATTCACACGGAAATTGCGTCGCCATGAAATACTATGGGTTCTATGACTTCTCCTTCTAAATCGAGTATCGTTTCTATGGAAACGACTGGCTTTTCTTTTGCGATACGAGTATCTCCCTCTCGATGCACTAATCCTTCTTTACTGCATCACTCACTCCCACTCATTGACGAATTCACACGGAAATTGCGTCGCCATGAAATACTATGGGTTCTATGGCTTCTCCTTCTAAATCGAGTAACGTTTCTATGGAAATGACTGGCTTTTCTTTTGCGATACGAGTATCTCCCTCTCGATGCACTAATCCTTCTTTACTGCATCCCTCACTCCCACTCATTGACGAATTCACACGGAAATTGCGTCGCCATGAAATACTATGGGTTCTATGACTTCTCCTTCTAAATCGAGTATCGTTTCTATGGAAACGACTGGCTTTTCTTTTGCGATACGACAATCACATTTCCGATCCACTAATCCGTCTTTACTGCATCCCTCACTAATACACATTGACGAATTCACACGGAAATTGCGTCGCCATGAAATACTATGGGTTCTATGACTTCTCCTTCTAAATTGAGTATCGTTTCTATGGAAACGACTGGCTTTTCTTTTGCGATACGAGTATCTCCCTCTCGATGCACTAATCCTTCTTTACTGCATCCCTCACTCCCACTCATTGACGAATTCACACGGAAATTGCGTCGCCATGAAATACTATGGGTTCTATGACTTCTCCTTCTAAATCGAGTAACGTTTCTATGGAAACGACTGGCTTTTCTTTTGCGATACGTGTATCTCCCTCTCGATGCACTAATCCTTCTTTACTGCATCCCTCACTCCCACTCATTGACGAATTCACACGGAAATTGCGTCGCCATGAAATACTATGGGTTCTATGACTTCTCTTTCTAAATCGAGTAACGTTTCTATGGAAACGACAGGATTATCCTTTGCGATACGAGTATCTCCCTCTCGATGCACTAATCCTTCTTTACTGCATCCCTCACTCCCACTCATTGACGAGTTCATACGGAAATTGCGTCGCCATGAAATACTATGGGTTCTATGACTTCTCCTTCTAAATCGAGTATCGTTTCTATGGAAACGACTGGCTTTTCCTTTGCGATACGAGTATCTCCCTCTCGATGCACTAATCCTTCTTTACTGCATCCCTCACTCCCACTCATTGACAAATTCACACGGAAATTGCGTCGCCATGAAATACTATGGGTTCTATGACTTCTCCTTCTAAATCGAGTATCGTTTCTATGGAAATGACTGGCTTTTCTTTTGCGATACGAGTATCTCCCTCTCGATGCACTAATCCTTCTTTACTGCATCCCTCACTCCCACTCATTGACGACTTCACACGGAAATTGCGTCGCCATGAAATACTATGGATTCTATGACTTCTCCTTCTAAATCGAGTATCGTTTCTATGGAAACGACTGGCTTTTATTTTGCGATACGACAATCACATTTCCGATCCACTAATCCGTCTTTACTGCATCCCTCACTAATACACATTGACGAATTCACATGGAAATTGCGTCGCAATTAAATACTATGGGTTCTATGACTTCTCCTTCTAAATCGAGTAACGTTGCTATGGAAACGACTGGCTTTTCTTTTGCGATACGACAATCACATTTCCGATCCACTAATCCGTCTTTACTGCATCCCTCACTAATACACATTGACGAATTCATACGGAAATTGCGTCGCCACGAAAACTATGCCTCATAGTAATAACTCCCACTCATTGACGAATTCACACGGAAATTGCGTCGCCATGAAATACTATGGGTTCTGTGACTTCTCCTTCTAAATCGAGTAACGTTTCTATGGAAACGACTGGCTTTTCTTTTACGATACGACAATCACATTTCCGATCCACTAATCCGTCTTTACTGCATCCCTCACTAATACACATTGACGAATTCATACGGAAATTGCGTCGCCATGAAATACTATGCATCATAGTAATAACTCCCACTCACTGACGAATTCACACGGAAATTGCGTCGCCATGAAATACTATTTGTTCTATGACTTCTCCTTCTAAATCGAGTATCGTTTCTATGGAAACGACTGGCTTTTCTTTTGCGATACGAGTGTCTCCCTCTCGATGCACTAATCCTTCTTTACTGCGTCCCTCACTCCCACTCATTGACGAATTCACACGTTTCTATGGAAACGACTGGCTTTTCTTTTGCGATACGAGTATCTCCCTCTCGATGCACTAATCCTTCTTTACTGCATCCCTCACTCCCACTCATTGACGAATTCACACGGAAATTGCGTCGCCATGAAATACTATGGGTTCTATGACTTCTCCTTCTAAATCGAGTATCGTTTCTATGGAAACGACTGGCTTTTCTTTTGCGATATGAGTATCTCCCTCTCGATGCACTAATCCTTCTTTACAGCATCCCTCACTCCCACTCATTGACGAATTCACACGGAAATTGCGCCGCCATGAAATACTATGGGTTCTATGACTTCTCCTTCTAAATCGAGTATCGTTTCTATAGAAACGACTGGCTTTTCTTTTGCGATACGACAATCACATTTCCGATCCACTAATCCGTCTTTACTGCATCCCTCACTAATACACATTGACGAATTCACACGGAAATTGCGTCGCTATGAAATACTATGGGTTCTATGACTTCTCCTTCTAAATCGAGTAACGTTTCTATGGAAACGACTGGCTTTTCTTTTGCGATACGACAATCACATTTCCGATCCACTAATCCGTCATTACTGCATCCCTCACTAATACACATTGACGAATTCACACGGAAATTGCGTCGCCATGTAATACTATGGGTTCTATGACTTCTCCTTCTAAATCGAGTATCGTTTCTATGGAAACGACTGGCTTTTCCTTTGCGATACGACAATCACATTTCCGATCCACTAATCCGTCTTTACTGCATCCCTCACTCCCACTCATTGACGAGTTCATACGGAAATTGCGTCGCCATGAAATACTATGGGTTCTATGACTTCTCCTTCTAAATCGAGTATCGTTTCTATGGAAACGACTGGCTTTTCTTTTGCGATACGAGTATCTCCCTCTCGATGCACTAATCCATCTTTACTGCATCCCTCACTCCCACTCATTGACAAATTCACACGGAAATTGCGTCGCCATGAAATACTATGGGTTCTATGACTTCTCCTTCTAAATCGAGTATCGTTTCTATGGAAATGACTGGCTTTTCTTTTGCGATACGAGTATCTCCCTCACGATGCACTAATCCTTCTTTACTGCATCCCTCACTCCCACTCATTGACGAATTCACACGGAAATTGCGTCGCTATGAAATACTATGGGTTCTATGACTTCTCCTTCTAAATCGAGTAACGTTTCTATGGAAACGACAGGATTTTCTTTTGGGATACGAGTATCTCCCTCTCGATGCACTAATCCTTCTTTGCTGCATCCCTCACTCCCACTCATTGACGAATTCACACGGAAATTGCGTCGCCATGAAATACTATGGGTTCTATGACTTCTCCTTCTAAATCGAGTAACGTTTCTATGGAAACGACTGGCTTTTCTTTTGCGATACGAGTATCTCCCTCTCGATGCACTAATCCTTCTTTACTGCATCCCTCACTCCCACTCATTGACGAATTCACACGGAAATTGCGTCGCCATGAAATACTATGGGTTCTATGACTTCTCCTTCTAAATCGAGTAACGTTTCTATGGAAACGACTGGCTTTTCTTTTGCGATACGAGTATCTCCCTCTCGATGCACTAATCCTTCTTTACTGCATCCCTCACTCATACTCATTGACGAATTCACACGGAAATTGCGTCGCCATGAAATACTATGGGTTCTATGACTTCTCCTTCTAAATCGAGTAACGTTTCTATGGAAACGACAGGATTTTCTTTTGCGATACGAGTATCTCCCTCTCGATGCACTAATCCTTCTTTACTGCATCCCTCACACCCACTCATTGACGAATTCACACGGAAATTGCGTCGCCATGAAATATTATGGGTTCTATGACATCTCCTTCTAAATCGAGTATCGTTTCTATGGAAACGACTGGCTTTTCTTTTGCGATACGACAATCACATTTCCGATCCACTAATCCGTCTTTACTGCATCCCTCACTAATACACATTGACGAATTCACACGGAAATTGCGTCGCCATGTAATACTATGGGTTCTATGACTTCTCCTTCTCAATCGAGTATCGTTTCGATGGAAACGACTGGCTTTTCTTTTGCGATACGACAATCACATTTCCGATCCACTAATCCGTCTTTACTGCATCCCTCACTAATACACATTGACGAATTCACACGGAAATTGCGTCGCCATGAAATACTATGGGTTCTATGACTTCTCCTTCTAAATCGAGTATCGTTTCTATGGAGACGACTGGCTTTTCTTTTGCGATACGAGTATCTCCCTCTCGATGCACTAATCCTTCTTTACTGCATCCCTCACTCCCACTCATTGACGAATTCACATGGAAATTGCGTCGCCATGAAATACTATGGGTTCTATGACTTCTCCTTCTAAATCGAGTAACATTTCTATGGAAACGACTGGCTTTTCTTTTGCGATACGAGTATCTCCCTCTCGATGCACTAATCCTTCTTTACTGCATCCCTCACTCCCACTCATTGACGAATTCACACGGAAATTGCGTCGCTATGAAATACTATGGGTTCTATGACTTCTCCTTCTAAATCGAGTAACGTTTCTAATGAAACGACAGGATTTTCTTTTGGGATACGAGTATCTCCCTCTCGATGCACTAATCCTTCTTTACTGCATCCCTCACTCCCACTCATTGACGAATTCACACGGAAATTGCGTCGCCATGATATACTATGGGTTCTGACTTCTCCTTCTAAATCGAGTATCGTTTCTATGGAAACGACTGGCTTTTCTTTTGCGATACGAGTATCTCCCTCTCAATGCACTAATCCTTCTTTACTGCATCCCTCACTCCCACTCATTGACGAATTCACACGGAAATTGCGTCGCCATGAAATACTATGGGTTCTATGACTTCTCCTTCTAAATCGAGTAACGTTTCTATGGAAACGACTGGCTTTTCTTTTGCGATACGAGTATCTCCCTCTCGATGCACTAATCCTTTTTTACTGCATCCCTCACTCCCACTCATTGACGAATTCACACGGAAATTGCGTCGCCATGAAATACTATGGGTTCTATGACTTCTCCTTCTAAATCGAGTAACGTTTCTATGGAAACGACTGGCTTTTCTTTTGCGATACGAGTATCTCCCTCTCGATGCACTAATCCTTCTTTACTGCATCCCTCACTCCCACTCATTGACGAATTCACACGGAAATTGCGTCGCCATGAAATACTATGGGTTCTATGACTTCTCCTTCTAAATCGAGTAACGTTTCTATGGAAACGACTGGCTTTTCTTTTGCGATACGAGTATCTCCCTCTCGATGCACTAATCCTTCTTTACTGCATCCCTCACCCCCTCTCATTGACGAATTCACACGGAAATTGCGTCGCCATGAAATACTATGGGTTCTATGACTTCTCCTTCTAAATCGAGTAACGTTTCTATGGAAACGACAGGATTTTCTTTTGCGATACGAGTATCTCCCTCTCGATGCACTAATCCTTCTTTACTGCATCCCTCACACCCACTCATTGACGAATTCACACGGAAATTGCGTCGCCATGAAATACTATGGGTTCTATGACATCTCCTTCTAAATCGAGTATCGTTTCTATGGAAACGACTGGCTTTTCTTTTGCGATACGACATTCACATTTCCGAACCACTAATCCGTCTTTACTGCATCCCTCACTAATACACATTGACGAATTCACACGGAAATTGCGTCGCCATGAAATACTATTTGTTCTATGACCTCTCCTTCTAAATCGAGTATCGTTTCTATGGAAACGACTGGCTTTTCTTTTGCGATACGAGTATCTCCCTCTCGATGCACTAATCCTTCTTTACTGCATCCCTCACTCCCACTCATTTACGAATTCACACGGAAATTGCGTCGCCATGAGATACTATGGGTTCTATGACCTCTCCTTCTAAATCGAGTAACGTTTCTATGGAAACGACTGGCTTTTCTTTTGCGATACGAGTATCTCCCTCTCGATGCACTAATCCTTCTTTACTGCATCCCTCACTCCCACTCATTGACGAATTCACACGGAAATTGCGTCGCCATGAAATACTATGGGTTCTATGACTTCTCCTTCTCAATCGAGTAACGTTTCTATGGAAACGACTGGCTTTTCTTTTGCGATACGAGTATCTCCCTCTCGATGCACTAATCCTTCTTTACTGCATCCCTCACTCATACTCATTGACGAATTCACACGGAAATTGCGTCGCCATGAAATACTATGGGTTCTATGACTTCTCCTTCTAAACCGAGTAACGTTTCTATGGAAACGACAGGATTTTCTTTTGCGATACGAGTATCTCCCTCTCGATGCACTAATCCTTCTTTACTGCATCCCTCACACCCACTCATTGACGAATTCACACGGAAATTGCGTCGCCATGAAATATTATGGGTTCTATGACATCTCCTTCTAAATCGAGTATCGTTTCTATGGAAACGACTGGCTTTTCTTTTGCGATACGACAATCACATTTCCGATCCACTAATCCGTCTTTACTGCATCCCTCACTAATACACATTGACGAATTCACACGGAAATTGCGTCGCCATGTAATACTATGGGTTCTATGACTTCTCCTTCTCAATCGAGTATCGTTTCGATGGAAACGACTGGCTTTTCTTTTGCGATACGACAATCACATTTCCGATCCACTAATCCGTCTTTACTGCATCCCTCACTAATACACATTGACGAATTCACACGGAAATTGCGTCGCCATGAAATACTATGGGTTCTATGACTTCTCCTTCTAAATCGAGTATCGTTTCTATGGAGACGACTGGCTTTTCTTTTGCGATACGAGTATCTCCCTCTCGATGCACTAATCCTTCTTTACTGCATCCCTCACTCCCACTCATTGACGAATTCACATGGAAATTGCGTCGCCATGAAATACTATGGGTTCTATGACTTCTCCTTCTAAATCGAGTAACATTTCTATGGAAACGACTGGCTTTTCTTTTGCGATACGAGTATCTCCCTCTCGATGCACTAATCCTTCTTTACTGCATCCCTCACTCCCACTCATTGACGAATTCACACGGAAATTGCGTCGCTATGAAATACTATGGGTTCTATGACTTCTCCTTCTAAATCGAGTAACGTTTCTAATGAAACGACAGGATTTTCTTTTGGGATACGAGTATCTCCCTCTCGATGCACTAATCCTTCTTTACTGCATCCCTCACTCCCACTCATTGACGAATTCACACGGAAATTGCGTCGCCATGATATACTATGGGTTCTGACTTCTCCTTCTAAATCGAGTATCGTTTCTATGGAAACGACTGGCTTTTCTTTTGCGATACGAGTATCTCCCTCTCAATGCACTAATCCTTCTTTACTGCATCCCTCACTCCCACTCATTGACGAATTCACACGGAAATTGCGTCGCCATGAAATACTATGGGTTCTATGACTTCTCCTTCTAAATCGAGTAACGTTTCTATGGAAACGACTGGCTTTTCTTTTGCGATACGAGTATCTCCCTCTCGATGCACTAATCCTTTTTTACTGCATCCCTCACTCCCACTCATTGACGAATTCACACGGAAATTGCGTCGCCATGAAATACTATGGGTTCTATGACTTCTCCTTCTAAATCGAGTAACGTTTCTATGGAAACGACTGGCTTTTCTTTTGCGATACGAGTATCTCCCTCTCGATGCACTAATCCTTCTTTACTGCATCCCTCACTCCCACTCATTGACGAATTCACACGGAAATTGCGTCGCCATGAAATACTATGGGTTCTATGACTTCTCCTTCTAAATCGAGTAACGTTTCTATGGAAACGACTGGCTTTTCTTTTGCGATACGAGTATCTCCCTCTCGATGCACTAATCCTTCTTTACTGCATCCCTCACCCCCTCTCATTGACGAATTCACACGGAAATTGCGTCGCCATGAAATACTATGGGTTCTATGACTTCTCCTTCTAAATCGAGTAACGTTTCTATGGAAACGACAGGATTTTCTTTTGCGATACGAGTATCTCCCTCTCGATGCACTAATCCTTCTTTACTGCATCCCTCACACCCACTCATTGACGAATTCACACGGAAATTGCGTCGCCATGAAATACTATGGGTTCTATGACATCTCCTTCTAAATCGAGTATCGTTTCTATGGAAACGACTGGCTTTTCTTTTGCGATACGACATTCACATTTCCGAACCACTAATCCGTCTTTACTGCATCCCTCACTAATACACATTGACGAATTCACACGGAAATTGCGTCGCCATGAAATACTATTTGTTCTATGACCTCTCCTTCTAAATCGAGTATCGTTTCTATGGAAACGACTGGCTTTTCTTTTGCGATACGAGTATCTCCCTCTCGATGCACTAATCCTTCTTTACTGCATCCCTCACTCCCACTCATTTACGAATTCACACGGAAATTGCGTCGCCATGAGATACTATGGGTTCTATGACCTCTCCTTCTAAATCGAGTAACGTTTCTATGGAAACGACTGGCTTTTCTTTTGCGATACGAGTATCTCCCTCTCGATGCACTAATCCTTCTTTACTGCATCCCTCACTCCCACTCATTGACGAATTCACACGGAAATTGCGTCGCCATGAAATACTATGGGTTCTATGACTTCTCCTTCTCAATCGAGTAACGTTTCTATGGAAACGACTGGCTTTTCTTTTGCGATACGAGTATCTCCCTCTCGATGCACTAATCCTTCTTTACTGCATCCCTCACTCATACTCATTGACGAATTCACACGGAAATTGCGTCGCCATGAAATACTATGGGTTCTATGACTTCTCCTTCTAAACCGAGTAACGTTTCTATGGAAACGACAGGATTTTCTTTTGCGATACGAGTATCTCCCTCTCGATGCACTAATCCTTCTTTACTGCATCCCTCACACCCACTCATTGACGAATTCACACGGAAATTGCGTCGCCATGAAATATTATGGGTTCTATGACATCTCCTTCTAAATCGAGTATCGTTTCTATGGAAACGACTGGCTTTTCTTTTGCGATACGACAATCACATTTCCGATCCACTAATCCGTCTTTACTGCATCCCTCACTAATACACATTGACGAATTCACACGGAAATTGCGTCGCCATGTAATACTATGGGTTCTATGACTTCTCCTTCTAAATCGAGTATCGTTTCGATGGAAACGACTGGCTTTTCTTTTGCGATACGACAATCACATTTCCGATCCACTAATCCGTCTTTACTGCATCCCTCACTAATACACATTGACGAATTCACACGGAAATTGCGTCGCCATGAAATACTATGGGTTCTATGACTTCTCCTTCTAAATCGAGTATCGTTTCTATGGAGACGACTGGCTTTTCTTTTGCGATACGAGTATCTCCCTCTCGATGCACTAATCCTTCTTTACTGCATCCCTCACTCCCACTCATTGACGAATTCACATGGAAATTGCGTCGCCATGAAATACTATGGGTTCTATGACTTCTCCTTCTAAATCGAGTAACATTTCTATGGAAACGACTGGCTTTTCTTTTGCGATACGAGTATCTCCCTCTCGATGCACTAATCCTTCTTTACTGCATCCCTCACTCCCACTCATTGACGAATTCACACGGAAATTGCGTCGCCATGAAATACTATGGGTTCTATGACTTCTCCTTCTAAATCGAGTAACGTTTCTAATGAAACGACAGGATTTTCTTTTGCGATACGAGTATCTCCCTCTCGATGCACTAATCCTTCTTTACTGCATCCCTCACTCCCACTCATTGACGAATTCACACGGAAATTGCGTCACTATGAAATACTATGGGTTCTATGACTTCTCCTTCTAAATCGAGTAACGTTTCTATGGAAACGACAGGATTTTCTTTTGGGATACGAGTATCTCCCTCTCGATGCACTAATCCTTCTTTACTGCATCCCTCACTCCCACTCATTGACGAATTCACACGGAAATTGCGTCGCCATGATATACTATGGGTTCTATGACTTCTCCTTCTAAATCGAGTATCGTTTCTATGGAAACGACTGGCTTTTCTTTTGCGATACGAGTATCTCCCTCTCGATGCACTAATCCTTCTTTACTGCATCCCTCACTCCCACTCATTGACGAATTCACACGGAAATTGCGTCGCCATGAAATACTATGGGTTCTATGACTTCTTCTTCTAAATCGAGTAACGTTTCTATGGAAACGACTGGCTTTTCTTTTGCGATACGAGTATCTCCCTCTCGATGCACTAATCCTTTTTTACTGCATCCCTCACTCCCACTCATTGACGAATTCACACGGAAATTGCGTCGCCATGAAATACTATGGGTTCTATGACTTCTCCTTCTAAATCGAGTAACGTTTCTATGGAAACGACTGGCTTTTCTTTTGCGATACGAGTATCTCCCTCTCGATGCACTAATCCTTCTTTACTGCAACCCTCACTCCCACTCATTGACGAATTCACACGGAAATTGCGTCGCCATGAAATACTATGGGTTCTATGACTTCTCCTTCTAAATCGAGTAACGTTTCTATGGAAACGACTGGCTTTTCTTTTGCGATACGAGTATCTCCCTCTCGATGCACTAATCCTTCTTTACTGCATCCCTCACCCCCTCTCATTGACGAATTCACACGGAAATTGCGTCGCCATGAAATACTATGGGTTCTATGACTTCTCCTTCTAAATCGAGTAACGTTTCTATGGAAACGACAGGATTTTCTTTTGCGATACGAGTATCTCCCTCTCGATGCACTAATCCTTCTTTACTGCATCCCTCACACCCACT
Organism: Schistocerca piceifrons; assembly: GCF_021461385.2. Classification (NCBI taxonomy): domain Eukaryota; kingdom Metazoa; phylum Arthropoda; class Insecta; order Orthoptera; family Acrididae; genus Schistocerca; species Schistocerca piceifrons. The sequence continues at coordinate 928,061 of NW_025727551.1, forward strand.
CATTGACGAATTCACACGGAAATTGCGTCGCCATGAAATACTATGGGTTCTATGACATCTCCTTCTAAATCGAGTATCGTTTCTATGGAAACGACTGGCTTTTCTTTTGCGATACGACATTCACATTTCCGAACCACTAATCCGTCTTTACTGCATCCCTCACTAATACACATTGACGAATTCACACGGAAATTGCGTCGCCATGAAATACTATTTGTTCTATGACCTCTCCTTCTAAATCGAGTATCGTTTCTATGGAAACGACTGGCTTTTCTTTTGCGATACGAGTATCTCCCTCTCGATGCACTAATCCTTCTTTACTGCATCCCTCACTCCCACTCATTTACGAATTCACACGGAAATTGCGTCGCCATGAGATACTATGGGTTCTATGACCTCTCCTTCTAAATCGAGTAACGTTTCTATGGAAACGACTGGCTTTTCTTTTGCGATACGAGTATCTCCCTCTCGATGCACTAATCCTTCTTTACTGCATCCCTCACTCCCACTCATTGACGAATTCACACGGAAATTGCGTCGCCATGAAATACTATGGGTTCTATGACATCTCCTTCTAAATCGAGTATCGTTTCTGTGGAAACGACTGGCTTTTCTTTTGCGATACGACAATCACATTTCCGATCCACTAATCCGTCTTTACTGCATCCCTCACTAATACACATTGACGAATTCACACGGAAATTGCGTCGCCATGAAATACTATGTGTTCTATGACTTCTCCTTCTAAATCGAGTATCGTTTCTATGGAAACGACTGGCTTTCCTTTTGCGATACGAGTATCTCCCTCTCGATGCACTAATCCTTCTTTACTGCATCCCTCACTCCCACTCATTGACGAATTCACACGGAAATTGCGTCGCCATGAAATACTATGGGTTCTAAGACTTCTCCTTCTAAATCGAGTAACGTTTCTATGGAAACGACTGGCTTTTCTTTTGCGATACGAGTATCTCCCTCACGATGCACTAATCCTTCTTTACTGCATCCCTCACTCCCACTCATTGACGAATTCACACGGAAATTGCGTCGCCATGAAATACTATGGGTTCAATGACTTCTCCTCCTAAATCGAGTAACGTTTCTATGGAAACGACTGGCTTTTCTTTTGCGATACGAGTATCTCCCTCTCGATGCACTAATCCTTCTTTACTGCATCCCTCACTCCCACTCATTGACGAATTCACACGGAAATTGCGTCGCCATGAAATACTATGGGTTCTATGACTTCTTCTTCTAAATCGAGTAACGTTTCTATGGAAACGACTGGCTTTTCTTTTGCGATACGAGTATCTCCCTCTCGATGCACTAATCCTTTTTTACTGCATCCCTCACTCCCACTCATTGACGAATTCACACGGAAATTGCGTCGCCATGAAATACTATGGGTTCTATGACTTCTCCTTCTAAATCGAGTAACGTTTCTATGGAAACTACTGGCTTTTCTTTTGCGATACGAGTATCTCCCTCTCGATGCACTAATCCTTCTTTACTGCATCCCTCACTCCCACTCATTGACGAATTCACACGGAAATTGCGTCGCCATGAAATACTATGGGTTCTATGACTTCTCCTTCTAAATCGAGTAACGTTTCTATGGAAACGACTGGCTTTTCTTTTGCGATACGAGTATCTCCCTCTCGATGCACTAATCCTTCTTTACTGCATCCCTCACCCCCTCTCATTGACGAATTCACACGGAAATTGCGTCGCTATGAAATAGTATGGGTTCTATGACTTCTCCTTCTAAATCGAGTAACGTTTCTATGGAAACGACAGGATTTTCTTTTGCGATACGAGTATCTCCCTCTCGATGCACTAATCCTTCTTTACTGCATCCCTCACACCCACTCATTGACGAATTCACACGGAAATTGCGTCGCCATGAAATACTATAGGTTCTATGACATCTCCTTCTAAATCGAGTATCGTTTCTATGGAAACGACTGGCTTTTCTTTTGCGATACGACATTCACATTTCCGAACCACTAATCCGTCTTTACTGCATCCCTCACTAATACACATTGACGAATTCACACGGAAATTGCGTCGCCATGAAATACTATTTGTTCTATGACCTCTCCTTCTAAATCGAGTATCGTTTCTATGGAAACGACTGGCTTTTCTTTTGCGATACGAGTATCTCCCTCTCGATGCACTAATCCTTCTTTACTGCATCCCTCACTCCCACTCATTTACGAATTCACACGGAAATTGCGTCGCCATGAGATACTATGGGTTCTATGACCTCTCCTTCTAAATCGAGTAACGTTTCTATGGAAACGACTGGCTTTTCTTTTGCGATACGAGTATCTCCCTCTCGATGCACTAATCCTTCTTTACTGCATCCCTCACTCCCACTCATTGACGAATTCACACGGAAATTGCGTCGCCATGAAATACTATGGGTTCTATGACTTCTCCTTCTCAATCGAGTAACGTTTCTATGGAAACGACTGGCTTTTCTTTTGCGATACGAGTATCTCCCTCTCGATGCACTAATCCTTCTTTACTGCATCCCTCACTCATACTCATTGACGAATTCACACGGAAATTGCGTCGCCATGAAATACTATGGGTTCTATGACTTCTCCTTCTAAACCGAGTAACGTTTCTATGGAAACGACAGGATTTTCTTTTGCGATACGAGTATCTCCCTCTCGATGCACTAATCCTTCTTTACTGCATCCCTCACACCCACTCATTGACGAATTCACACGGAAATTGCGTCGCCATGAAATATTATGGGTTCTATGACATCTCCTTCTAAATCGAGTATCGTTTCTATGGAAACGACTGGCTTTTCTTTTGCGATACGACAATCACATTTCCGATCCACTAATCCGTCTTTACTGCATCCCTCACTAATACACATTGACGAATTCACACGGAAATTGCGTCGCCATGTAATACTATGGGTTCTATGACTTCTCCTTCTAAATCGAGTATCGTTTCGATGGAAACGACTGGCTTTTCTTTTGCGATACGACAATCACATTTCCGATCCACTAATCCGTCTTTACTGCATCCCTCACTAATACACATTGACGAATTCACACGGAAATTGCGTCGCCATGAAATACTATGGGTTCTATGACTTCTCCTTCTAAATCGAGTATCGTTTCTATGGAGACGACTGGCTTTTCTTTTGCGATACGAGTATCTCCCTCTCGATGCACTAATCCTTCTTTACTGCATCCCTCACTCCCACTCATTGACGAATTCACATGGAAATTGCGTCGCCATGAAATACTATGGGTTCTATGACTTCTCCTTCTAAATCGAGTAACATTTCTATGGAAACGACTGGCTTTTCTTTTGCGATACGAGTATCTCCCTCTCGATGCACTAATCCTTCTTTACTGCATCCCTCACTCCCACTCATTGACGAATTCACACGGAAATTGCGTCGCCATGAAATACTATGGGTTCTATGACTTCTCCTTCTAAATCGAGTAACGTTTCTAATGAAACGACAGGATTTTCTTTTGCGATACGAGTATCTCCCTCTCGATGCACTAATCCTTCTTTACTGCATCCCTCACTCCCACTCATTGACGAATTCACACGGAAATTGCGTCACTATGAAATACTATGGGTTCTATGACTTCTCCTTCTAAATCGAGTAACGTTTCTATGGAAACGACAGGATTTTCTTTTGGGATACGAGTATCTCCCTCTCGATGCACTAATCCTTCTTTACTGCATCCCTCACTCCCACTCATTGACGAATTCACACGGAAATTGCGTCGCCATGATATACTATGGGTTCTATGACTTCTCCTTCTAAATCGAGTATCGTTTCTATGGAAACGACTGGCTTTTCTTTTGCGATACGAGTATCTCCCTCTCGATGCACTAATCCTTCTTTACTGCATCCCTCACTCCCACTCATTGACGAATTCACACGGAAATTGCGTCGCCATGAAATACTATGGGTTCTATGACTTCTTCTTCTAAATCGAGTAACGTTTCTATGGAAACGACTGGCTTTTCTTTTGCGATACGAGTATCTCCCTCTCGATGCACTAATCCTTTTTTACTGCATCCCTCACTCCCACTCATTGACGAATTCACACGGAAATTGCGTCGCCATGAAATACTATGGGTTCTATGACTTCTCCTTCTAAATCGAGTAACGTTTCTATGGAAACGACTGGCTTTTCTTTTGCGATACGAGTATCTCCCTCTCGATGCACTAATCCTTCTTTACTGCAACCCTCACTCCCACTCATTGACGAATTCACACGGAAATTGCGTCGCCATGAAATACTATGGGTTCTATGACTTCTCCTTCTAAATCGAGTAACGTTTCTATGGAAACGACTGGCTTTTCTTTTGCGATACGAGTATCTCCCTCTCGATGCACTAATCCTTCTTTACTGCATCCCTCACCCCCTCTCATTGACGAATTCACACGGAAATTGCGTCGCCATGAAATACTATGGGTTCTATGACTTCTCCTTCTAAATCGAGTAACGTTTCTATGGAAACGACAGGATTTTCTTTTGCGATACGAGTATCTCCCTCTCGATGCACTAATCCTTCTTTACTGCATCCCTCACACCCACTCATTGACGAATTCACACGGAAATTGCGTCGCCATGAAATACTATGGGTTCTATGACATCTCCTTCTAAATCGAGTATCGTTTCTATGGAAACGACTGGCTTTTCTTTTGCGATACGACATTCACATTTCCGAACCACTAATCCGTCTTTACTGCATCCCTCACTAATACACATTGACGAATTCACACGGAAATTGCGTCGCCATGAAATACTATTTGTTCTATGACCTCTCCTTCTAAATCGAGTATCGTTTCTATGGAAACGACTGGCTTTTCTTTTGCGATACGAGTATCTCCCTCTCGATGCACTAATCCTTCTTTACTGCATCCCTCTCTCCCACTCATTTACGAATTCACACGGAAATTGCGTCGCCATGAGATACTATGGGTTCTATGACCTCTCCTTCTAAATCGAGTAACGTTTCTATGGAAACGACTGGCTTTTCTTTTGCGATACGAGTATCTCCCTCTCGATGCACTAATCCTTCTTTACTGCATCCCTCACTCCCACTCATTGACGAATTCACACGGAAATTGCGTCGCCATGAAATACTATGGGTTCTATGACATCTCCTTCTAAATCGAGTATCGTTTCTGTGGAAACGACTGGCTTTTCTTTTGCGATACGACAATCACATTTCCGATCCACTAATCCGTCTTTACTGCATCCCTCACTAATACACATTGACGAATTCACACGGAAATTGCGTCGCCATGAAATACTATGTGTTCTATGACTTCTCCTTCTAAATCGAGTATCGTTTCTATGGAAACGACTGGCTTTCCTTTTGCGATACGAGTATCTCCCTCTCGATGCACTAATCCTTCTTTACTGCATCCCTCACTCCCACTCATTGACGAATTCACACGGAAATTGCGTCGCCATGAAATACTATGGGTTCTAAGACTTCTCCTTCTAAATCGAGTAACGTTTCTATGGAAACGACTGGCTTTTCTTTTGCGATACGAGTATCTCCCTCACGATGCACTAATCCTTCTTTACTGCATCCCTCACTCCCACTCATTGACGAATTCACACGGAAATTGCGTCGCCATGAAATACTATGGGTTCAATGACTTCTCCTCCTAAATCGAGTAACGTTTCTATGGAAACGACTGGCTTTTCTTTTGCGATACGAGTATCTCCCTCTCGATGCACTAATCCTTCTTTACTGCATCCCTCACTCCCACTCATTGACGAATTCACACGGAAATTGCGTCGCCATGAAATACTATGGGTTCTATGACTTCTTCTTCTAAATCGAGTAACGTTTCTATGGAAACGACTGGCTTTTCTTTTGCGATACGAGTATCTCCCTCTCGATGCACTAATCCTTTTTTACTGCATCCCTCACTCCCACTCATTGACGAATTCACACGGAAATTGCGTCGCCATGAAATACTATGGGTTCTATGACTTCTCCTTCTAAATCGAGTAACGTTTCTATGGAAACTACTGGCTTTTCTTTTGCGATACGAGTATCTCCCTCTCGATGCACTAATCCTTCTTTACTGCATCCCTCACTCCCACTCATTGACGAATTCACACGGAAATTGCGTCGCCATGAAATACTATGGGTTCTATGACTTCTCCTTCTAAATCGAGTAACGTTTCTATGGAAACGACTGGCTTTTCTTTTGCGATACGAGTATCTCCCTCTCGATGCACTAATCCTTCTTTACTGCATCCCTCACCCCCTCTCATTGACGAATTCACACGGAAATTGCGTCGCTATGAAATACTATGGGTTCTATGACTTCTCCTTCTAAATCGAGTAACGTTTCTATGGAAACGACAGGATTTTCTTTTGCGATACGAGTATCTCCCTCTCGATGCACTAATCCTTCTTTACTGCATCCCTCACACCCACTCATTGACGAATTCACACGGAAATTGCGTCGCCATGAAATACTATAGGTTCTATGACATCTCCTTCTAAATCGAGTATCGTTTCTATGGAAACGACTGGCTTTTCTTTTGCGATACGACATTCACATTTCCGAACCACTAATCCGTCTTTACTGCATCCCTCACTAATACACATTGACGAATTCACACGGAAATTGCGTCGCCATGAAATACTATTTGTTCTATGACCTCTCCTTCTAAATCGAGTATCGTTTCTATGGAAACGACTGGCTTTTCTTTTGCGATACGAGTATCTCCCTCTCGATGCACTAATCCTTCTTTACTGCATCCCTCACTCCCACTCATTTACGAATTCACACGGAAATTGCGTCGCCATGAGATACTATGGGTTCTATGACCTCTCCTTCTAAATCGAGTAACGTTTCTATGGAAACGACTGGCTTTTCTTTTGCGATACGAGTATCTCCCTCTCGATGCACTAATCCTTCTTTACTGCATCCCTCACTCCCACTCATTGACGAATTCACACGGAAATTGCGTCGCCATGAAATACTATGGGTTCTATGACTTCTCCTTCTAAATCGAGTAACGTTTCTATGGAAACGACTGGCTTTTCTTTTGCGATACGAGTATCTCCCTCTCGATGCACTAATCCTTCTTTACTGCATCCCTCACTCATACTCATTGACGAATTCACACGGAAATTGCGTCGCCATGAAATACTATGGGTTCTATGACATCTCCTTCTAAACCGAGTAACGTTTCTATGGAAACGACAGGATTTTCTTTTGCGATACGAGTATCTCCCTCTCGATGCACTAATCCTTCTTTACTGCATCCCTCACACCCACTCATTGACGAATTCACACGGAAATTGCGTCGCCATGAAATATTATGGGTTCTATGACATCTCCTTCTAAATCGAGTATCGTTTCTATGGAAACGACTGGCTTTTCTTTTGCGATACGACAATCACATTTCCGATCCACTAATCCGTCTTTACTGCATCCGTCACTAATACACATTGACGAATTCACACGGAAATTGCGTCGCCATGTAATACTATGGGTTCTATGACTTCTCCTTCTAAATCGAGTATCGTTTCGATGGAAACGACTGGCTTTTCTTTTGCGATACGACAATCACATTTCCGATCCACTAATCCGTCTTTACTGCATCCCTCACTAATACACATTGACGAATTCACACGGAAATTGCGTCGCCATGAAATACTATGGGTTCTATGACTTCTCCTTCTAAATCGAGTAACATTTCTATGGAAACGACTGGCTTTTCTTTTGCGATACGAGTATCTCCCTCTCGATGCACTAATCCTTCTTTACTGCATCCCTCACTCCCACTCATTGACGAATTCACACGGAAATTGCGTCGCCATGAAATACTATGGGTTCTATGACTTCTCCTTCTAAATCGAGTAACGTTTCTAATGAAACGACAGGATTTTCTTTTGCGATACGAGTATCTCCCTCTCGATGCACTAATCCTTCTTTACTGCATCCCTCACTCCCACTCATTGACGATTTCACACGGAAATTGCGTCACTATGAAATACTATGGGTTCTATGACTTCTCCTTCTAAATCGAGTAACGTTTCTATGGAAACGACAGGATTTTCTTTTGGGATACGAGTATCTCCCTCTCGATGCACTAATCCTTCTTTACTGCATCCCTCACTCCCACTCATTGACGAATTCACACGGAAATTGCGTCGCCATGATATACTATGGGTTCTATGACTTCTCCTTCTAAATCGAGTATCGTTTCTATGGAAACGACTGGCTTTTCTTTTGCGATACGAGTATCTCCCTCTCGATGCACTAATCCTTCTTTACTGCATCCCTCACTCCCACTCATTGACGAATTCACACGGAAATTGCGTCGCCATGAAATACTATGGGTTCTATGACTTCTTCTTCTAAATCGAGTAACGTTTCTATGGAAACGACTGGCTTTTCTTTTGCGATACGAGTATCTCCCTCTCGATGCACTAATCCTTTTTTACTGCATCCCTCACTCCCACTCATTGACGAATTCACACGGAAATTGCGTCGCCATGAAATACTATGGGTTCTATGACTTCTCCTTCTAAATCGAGTAACGTTTCTATGGAAACGACTGGCTTTTCTTTTGCGATACGAGTATCTCCCTCTCGATGCACTAATCCTTCTTTACTGCATCCCTCACTCCCACTCATTGACGAATTCACACGGAAATTGCGTCGCCATGAAATACTATGGGTTCTATGACTTCTCCTTCTAAATCGAGTAACGTTTCTATGGAAACGACTGGCTTTTCTTTTGCGATACGAGTATCTCCCTCTCGATGCACTAATCCTTCTTTACTGCATCCCTCACCCTCTCTCATTGACGAATTCACACGGAAATTGCGTCGCCATGAAATACTATGGGTTCTATGACTTCTCCTTCTAAATCGAGTAACGTTTCTATGGAAACGACAGGATTTTCTTTTGCGATACGAGTATCTCCCTCTCGATGCACTAATCCTTCTTTACTGCATCCCTCACACCCACTCATTGACGAATTCACACGGAAATTGCGTCGCCATGAAATACTATGGGTTCTATGACATCTCCTTCTAAATCGAGTATCGTTTCTATGGAAACAACTGGCTTTTCTTTTGCGATACGACATTCACATTTCCGAACCACTAATCCGTCTTTACTGCATCCCTCACTAATACACATTGACGAATTCACACGGAAATTGCGTCGCCATGAAATACTATTTGTTCTATGACCTCTCCTTCTAAATCGAGTATCGTTTCTATGGAAACGACTGGCTTTTCTTTTGCGATACGAGTATCTCCCTCTCGATGCACTAATCCTTCTTTACTGCATCCCTCACTCCCACTCATTGACGAATTCACACGGAAATTGCGTCGCCATGAAATACTATGGGTTCTATGACATCTCCTTCTAAATCGAGTATCGTTTCTGTGGAAACGACTGGCTTTTCTTTTACGATACGACAATCACATTTCCGATCCACTAATCCGTCTTTACTGCATCCCTCACTAATACACATTGACGAATTCACACGGAAATTGCGTCGCCATGAAATACTATGTGTTCTATGACTTCTCCTTCTAAATCGAGTATCGTTTCTATGGAAACGACTGGCTTTCCTTTTGCGATACGAGTATCTCCCTCTCGATGCACTAATCCTTCTTTACTGCATCCCTCACTCCCACTCATTGACGAATTCACACGGAAATTGCGTCGCCATGAAATACTATGGGTTCTAAGACTTCTCCTTCTAAATCGAGTAACGTTTCTATGGAAACGACTGGCTTTTCTTTTGCGATACGAGTATCTCCCTCACGATGCACTAATCCTTCTTCACTGCATCCCTCACTCCCACTCATTGACGAATTCACACGGAAATTGCGTCGCCATGAAATACTATGGGTTCAATGACTTCTCCTCCTAAATCGAGTAACGTTTCTATGGAAACGACTGGCTTTTCTTTTGCGATACGAGTATCTCCCTCTCGATGCACTAATCCTTCTTTACTGCATCCCTCACTCCCACTCATTGACGAATTCACACGGAAATTGCGTCGCCATGAATTACTATGGGTTCTATGACTTCTTCTTCTAAATCGAGTAACGTTTCTATGGAAACGACTGGCTTTTCTTTTGCGATACGACAATCACATTTCCGATCCACTAATCCATCTTTACTGCATCCCTCACTAATACACATTGACGAATTCACACGGAAATTGCGTCGCCATGAAATACTATGTGTTCTATGACTTCTCCTTCTAAATCGAGTATCGTTTCTATGGAAACGACTGGCTTTTCTTTTGCGATACGAGTATCTGCCTCTCGATGCACTAATCCTTCTTTACTGCATCCCACACTCCCACTCATTGTCGAATTCACACGGAAATTGCGTCGCCATGAAATACTATGTGTTCTATGACTTCTACTTCTAAATCGAGTATCGTTCCTATGGAAACGACTGGCTTTTCATTTGCGATACGAGTATCTCCCTCTCGATTCACTAATCCTTCTTTACTGCATCCCTCACTCCCACTCATTGACGAATTCACACGGAAATTGCGTCGCCATGAAAAACTATGGGTTCTATGACATCTCCTTCTAAATCGAGTATCGTTTCTATGGAAACGACTGGCTTTTCTTTTGCGATACGACAATCACATTTCCGGTCCACTAATCCGTCTTTACTGCATCTCTCACTAATACACATTGACGAATTCACACGGAAATTGCGTCGCCATGAAATACTATGGGTTCGATGACTTCTCCATCTAAATCGAGTGACGTTTCTATGGAAGCGACAGGATTTTCTTTTGCGATACGAGTATCTCCCTCTCGATGCACCAATCCTTCTTTACTGCATCCCTCACTCCCACTCATTGACGAATTCACACGGAAATTGCGTCGCCATGAAATACTATGGGATATATGACTTCTCCTTCTAAATCGAGTAACGTTTCTATGGAAGCGACAGGACTTTTCTTTTGGGATACGACAATCACATTTCCGATCCACTAATCCGTCTTTACTGCATCCCTCACTAATACACATTGACGAATTCATACGGAAATTGCGTTGCCATGAAATACTATGGGTTCTATGACTTCTCCTTCTAAATCGAGTATCGTTTCTATGGAAACGACTGGCTTTTCTTTTGCGACATGACAATCACATTTCCGATCCACAAATCCGTCTTTACTGCATCCCTCACTAATACACATTGACGAATTCACACGGAAATTGCGTCGCCATGAAATACTATGGGTTCTATGACATCTCCTTCTAAATCGAGTATCGTTTCTATGGGAACGACAGGATTTTCTTTTGGGATACGACAATCACATTTCCGATCCACTAATCCGTCTTTACTGCATCCCTCACTAATACACATTGACGAATTCACACGGAAATTGCGTCGCCATGAAATACTATGGGTTCTATGAGTTCTCCTTCTAAATTGAGTATCGTTTCTATGGAAACGACTGGCTTTTCTTTTGCGATACGACAATCACATTTCCGATCCACTAATCCGTCTTTACTGCATCCCTCACTAATACACATTGACGAATTCACACGGAAATTGCGTCGCTATGAAATACTATGGGTTCTATGACTTCTCCTTCTAAATCGAGTAACGTCTCTATGGAAACGACTGGCTTTTCTTTTGCGATACGACAATCACATTTCCGATCCACTAATCCGTCTTTACTGCATCCCTCACTAATACACATTGACGAATTCACACGGAAATTGCGTCGCCATGAAATACTATGTGTTCTAGGACTTCCCCTTCTAAATCGAGTATCTTTTCTATGGAAACGACTGGCTTTTCTTTTGCGATACGAGTATCTCCCTCTCGATGCACTAATCCTTCTTTACTGCATCCCTCACTCCCACTCATTGACGAATTCACACGGAAATTGCGTCGCCATGAAATACTATGGGTTCTATGACTTCTCCTTCTAAATCGAGTAACGTTTCTATGGAACCGACAGGATTTTCTTTAGCGATACGAGCATCTCCCTCTCGATGCACTAATCCTTCTTTACTGCATCCCTCACTCCCACTCATTGACGAATTCACACGGAAATTGCGTCGCCATGAAATACTATGGGTTCCATGACTTCTCCATCTAAATCGAGTAACGTTTCTATGGAAACGACAGGATTTTCTTTTGGGATACGACAATCACATTTCCAATCCACTAATCCGTCTTTACTGCATCCCTCACTAATACACATTGACGAATTCACACGGAAAATGCGTCGCCATGAAATACTATGGGTTCTATGACTTCTCCTTCTAAATCGAGTATCGTTTCTATGGAAACGACTGGCTCTTCTTTTGCGATACGACAATCACATTTCCGATCCACTAATCCGTCTGTACTGCATCTCTCACTAATACACATTGACGAATTCACACGGAAATTGCGTCGCTATGAAATACTATGGGTTCTATGACTTCTCCTTCTAAATCGAGTAACGTTTCTATGGAAACGACTGGCTTTTCTTTTGCGATACGACAATCACATTTCCGATCCACTAATCCGTCTTTACTGCATCCCTCACTAATACACATTGACGAATTCACACGAAAATTGCGTCGCCATGAAATACTATGGGTTCTAGGACTTCTCCTTCTAAATCGAGTATCTTTTCTATGGAAACGACTGGATTTTCTTTTGCGATACGAGTATCTCCCTCTCGATGCACTAATCCTTCTTTACTGCATCCCTCACTCCCACTCATTGACGAATTCACACGGAAATTGCGTCGCTATGAAATACTATGGGTTCTATGACTTCTCCTTCTAAATCGAGTAACGTTTCTATGGAAACGACTGGATTTTCTTTTGGGATACGACAATCACATTTCCGATCCACTAATCCTTCTTTACTGCATCCCTCACTCCCACTCATTGACGAATTCACACGGAAATTGCGTCGCCATGAAATCCTATGGGTTCTATGACTTCTCCTTCTAAATCGAGTAACGTTTCTATGGAAACGACACAATTTTCTTTTGCGATACGAGCATCTCCCTCTCGATGCACTAATCCTTCTTTACTGCATCCCTCACTCCCACTCATTGACGAATTCACACGGAAATTGCGTCGCCATGAAATACTATGGGTTCCATGACTTCTCCGTCTAAATCGAGTGACGTTTCTATGGAAACGACAGGATTTTCTTTTGGGATACGACAATCACATTTCCGATCCACTAATCCGTCTTTACTGCATCCCTCACTAATACACATTGACGAATTCACACGGAAATTGCGTCGCCATGAAATACTATGGGTTCTATGACTTCTCCTTTTAAATCGATTATCGTTTCTATGGAAACGACAGGATTTTCTTTTGGGATACGACAATCACATTTCCGATCCACTAATCCGTCTTTACTGCATCCCTCACTAATACACATTGACGAATTCACACGGAAATTGCGTCGCCATGAAATACTATTTGTTCTATGACTTCTCCTTTTAAATCGATTATCGTTCCTATGGAAACGACAGGATTTTCTTTTGGGATACGACAATCACATTTCCGATCCACTAATCCGTCTTTACTGCATCCCTCACTAATACACATTGACGAATTCTCACGGAAATTGCGTCGCCATGAAATACAATGGGTTCTATGACTTCTCCTACTAAATCGAGTATCGTTTCTATGGAAACGACAGGATTTTCTTTTGGGATACGACAATCACATTTCCGATCCACTAATCCGTCTTTACTGCATCCCTCACTAATACACATTGACGAATTCACACGGAAAATTGCGTCGCCAATGAAATACTATGGGTTCTATGCCTTCTCCTTCTAAATCGAGTATCGTTTCTATGGAAAACGACTGGCTTTTTCTTTTGCGATACGACAATCACATTTCCGATCCACTAATTCGTCTTTTACTGCATCCCTCACTAATACACATTGACGAATTCACACGGAAAATTGCGTCGCCATGAAATACTATGGGTTCTATGACATCTCCTTCTAAATCGATTATCGTTTCTATGGAAACGACAGGATTTTCTTTTGGGATTACGACAATCACATTTCCCGATCCACTAATCCGTCTTTACTGCAATCCCTCACTAATACACATTGACGAATTCACACGGAAATTGCATCGCCATGAAATACTATGGGTTCTATGATTTCTCCTTCTAAATCGAGTATCGTTTCTATGGAAACGACTGGCTTTTCTTTTTGCGATACGACAATCACATTTCCGATCCACTAATCCGTCTTTACTGCATCCCTCACTAATACAAATTGACGAATTCACACGGAAAATTGCGTCGCTACGAAATACTATGCGTTCTATGACTTCTCCTTCTAAATCGAGAAACGTTTCTATGGAAACGACTGGCTTTTCTTTTGCGATACGACAATCACATTTCCGATCCACTAATCCGTCTTTACTGCATCCCTCACTAATACACATTGGACGAATTCACACGGAAATTGCGTCGCCATGAAATACTATGGGTTCTATGACTTCTCCTTCTAAATCGAGTATCGTTTCTATGGAAACGACTGGCTTTTTCTTTTGCGATACGACAATCACTTTTCCGATCTACTAATCCGTCTTTACTGCATCCCTCACTAATACACATTGACGAATTTATACGGAAATTGCATCGCTATGAAATTACTATGGGTTCTATGACTTCTCCTTCTAAAATCGAGTATCGTTTCTATGGAAACGACTGGCTTTTCTTTTGCGATACGAGTATCTCCCTCTCGATGCACTAATCCTTCTTTACTGCATCCCTCACTCCCACTCATTGACGAATTCACACGGAAATTGCGTCGCCATGAAATACTATGGGTTCTATGACTTCTCCTTCTAAATCGAGTATCGTTTCTATGGAAACGACTGGCTTTTCTTTTGCGATACGCCAATCACATTTCCGATCCACTAATCCGTCTTTACTGTATCCCTCACTAATACACATTGACGAATTCACACGGAAATTGCGTCGCCATGAAATGCTATGGGTTCTATGACTTCTCCTTCTAAATCGAGTATCGTTTCTATGGAAACGACAGGATTTTCTTTTGCGATACGAGCATCTCCCTCTCGATGCACTAATCCTTCTTTACTGCATCCCTCACTCCCACTCATTGACGAATTCACACGGAAATTGCGTCGCCATGAAATACTATGGGTTCCATGACTTCTCCGTCTAAATCGAGTAGCGTTTCTATGGAAACGACAGGATTTTCTTTTGGGATACGACAATCACATTTCCGATCCACTAATCCGTCTTTACTGCATCCCTCACTAAAACACATTGACGAATTCACACGGAAATTGCGTCGCCATGAAATACTATGGGTTCTATGACTTCTCCTTCTAAATCGAGTATCGTTTCTATGGAAACGACAGGATTTTCTTTTGGGATACGACAATCACATTTCCGATCCACTAATCCGTCTTTACTGCATCCCTCACTAATACATATTGACGAATTCACACGGAAATTGCGTCGCCATGAAATACTATGGGTTTGATGACTTCTCCTTCTAAATCGAGTATCGTTTCTGTGGAAACGACTGGCTTTTCTTTTGCGATACGACAATCACATTTCCGATCCACTAATCCGTCTTTACTGCATCCCTCACTAATACACATTGACGAATTCACACGGAAATTGCGTCGCCATGAAATACTATGGGTTCTATGACTTCTCTCCTTCTCAATCGAGTATCGTTTCTATGGAAACGACAGGATTTTCTTTTGGGATACGACAATCACATTTCCGATCCACTAATCCGTCTTTACTGCATCCCTCACTAATACACATTGACGAATTCACACGGAAATTGCGTCGCCATGAAATACTATGTGTTCTATGACTTCTCCTTCTAAATCGAGTAACGTTTCTATGGAAACGACAGGATTTTCTTTTGTGATATGACAATCATTATTCCGATCCACTAATCCGTCTTTACTCCATCCCTCACTAATGAACATTGACGAATTCACACGGAAATTGCGTCGCCATGAAATACTATGGGTTCTATGACTTCTCCTTCTAAATCGAGTATCGTTTGTATGGAAACGACAGGATTTTCTTTTGGGATACGACAATCACATTTCCGATCCACTAATCCGTCTTTACTGCATCCCTTACTAATACACATTGACGAATTCACACGGAAATTGCGTCGACATGAAATACTATGGGTACTATGACTTCTCCTTCTAAATCGAGTATCGTTTCTATGGAAACGACAGGATTTTCTTTTGCGATACGACAATCACATTACCGATCCACTAATCCGTCTTTACTGCATCCCTCACTAATACACATTGACGATTTCACACGTAAATTGCGTCGCCATGAAATACTATGGGTTCTATGACTTCTCCTTCTAAATCGAGTATCGTTTCTATGGAAACGACAGGATTTTCTTTTGGGATACGACAATCACATTTCCGATCCACTAATCCGCCTTTACTGCATCCCTCACTAATACACATTGACGAATTCACACGGAAATTGCGTAGCCATGAAATACTATGGGTTCCATGACTTCTCCTTTTAAATCGAGTATCGTTTCTATGGAAACGACAGGATTTTCTTTTGCGATACGACAATCACATTTCCGATCCACTAATCCGTCTTTACTGCATCCCTCACTAATACACATTGACGAATTCACACGGAAATTGCGTCGCCATGAAATACTATGGGTTCTATGACTTCTCCTTCTAAATCGAGTATCGTTTCTATCGAAACGTCAGGATTTTCTTTTGGGATACGACAATCACACTTCCGATCCACTAATCCGTCTTTACTGCATCCCTCACTAATACACATTGACGAATTCACACGGAAATTGCGTCGCCATGAAATACTATGGGTTCTATGACTTCTCCTTCTAAATCGAGTATCGTTGCTATGGAAACGACTGGCTTTTCTTTTGGGATACGACAATCACATTTCCGATCCACTAATCCGTCTTTACTGCATCCCTCACTAATACACATTGACGAATTCACACGGAAATTGCGTCGCCATGAAATACTATGGGTTCTATGACTTCTCCTTCTAAATCGAGTATCGTTTCTATGGAAACGACAGGATTTTCTTTTGGGTTACGACAATCACATTTCCGATCCACTAATCCGTCTTTACTGCATCCCTCACTAATACACATTGACGAATTCACACGGAAATTGCGTCGCCATGAAATACTATGGGCTCTATTACTTCTCCTTCTAAATCGAGTATCGTTGCTATGGAAACGACTGGCTTTTCTTTTGCGATACGACAATCACATTTTCGATCCACTAATCCGCCTTTACTGCATCCCTCACTAATACACATTGACGAATTCACACGGAAATTGCGTCGCTATGAAAAACTATGGGTTCTATGACTTCTCCTTCTAAATCGAGTAACGTTTCTATGGAAACGACTGGCTTTTCTTTTGCGATACGACAATCACATTTCCGATCCACTAATCCGTCTTTACTGCATCCCTCACTAATACACATTGACGAATTCACACGGAAATTGCGTCGCTATGAAATACTATGGGTTCTCTGACTTCTCCTTCTAAATCGAGTAACGTTTCTATGGAAACGACAGGATTTTCTTTTGGGATACGACAATCACATTTCCGATCCACTAATCCTTCTTTACTGCATCCCTCACTCTCACTCATTGACGAATTCACACGGAAATTGCGTCGCCATGAAATGCTATGGGTTCTATGACTTCTCCTTCTAAATCGAGTAACGTTTCTATGGAAACTACTGGCTTTTCTTTTGCGATTCGAGTATCTCCCTCTCGATGCACTAATCCTTCTTTACTGCATCCCTCACTCCCACTCATTGACGAATTCACACGGAAATTGCGTCGCCATGAAATACTATGGGTTCCATGACTTCTCCGTCTAAATCGAGTAGCGTTTCTATGGAAACGACAGGATTTTCTTTTGGGATACGACAATCACATTTCCGATCCACTAATCCGTCTTTACTGCATCCCTCACTAATACACATTGACGAATTCACACGGAAATTGCGTCGCCATGAAATACTATGGGTTCTTTGACTTCCCCTTCTAAATCGAGTATCGTTTCTATGGAAACGACTGGCTTTTCTTTTGCGATACGACAATCTCATTTCCGATCCACTAATCCGTCTTTACTGCATCCCACACTAATACACATTGACGAATTCACACGGAAATTGCGTCGCCATGAAATACTATGGGTTCTATGACTTCTCCTTCTAAATCGAGTATCGTTTCTATGGAAACGACAGGATTTTCTTTTGGGATACGACAATCACATTTCCGATCCACTAATCCGTCTTTACTGCATCCCTCACTAATACAAATTGACGAATTCACACGGAAATTGCGTCGCTACGAAATACTATGCGTTCTATGACTTCTCCTTCTAAATCGAGAAACGTTTCTATGGAAACGACTGGCTTTTCTTTTGCGATACGACAATCACATTTCCGATCCACTAATCCGTCTTTACTGCATCCCTCACTAATACACATTGACGAATTCACACGGAAATTGCGTCGCCATGAAATACTATGGGTTCTATGACTTCTCCTTCTAAATCGAGTATCGTTTCTATGGAAACGACTGGCTTTTCTTTTGCGTTACGACAATCACTTTTCCGATCTACTAATCCGTCTTTACTGCATCCCTCACTAATACACATTGACGAATTCATACGGAAATTGCGTCGCTATGAAATACTATGGGTTCTATGACTTCTCCTTCTAAATCGAGTATCGTTTCTATGGAAACGACTGGCTTTTCTTTTGCGATACGAGTATCTCCCTCTCGATGCACTAATCCTTCTTTACTGCATCCCTCACTCCCACTCATTGACGAATTCACACGGAAATTGCGTCGCCATGAAATACTATGGGTTCTATGACTTCTCCTTCTAAATCGAGTATCGTTTCTATGGAAACGACTGGCTTTTCTTTTGCGATACGCCAATCACATTTCCGATCCACTAATCCGTCTTTACTGCATCCCTCACTAATACACATTGACGAATTCACACGGAAATTGCGTCGCCATGAAATGCTATGGGTTCTATGACTTCTCCTTCTAAATCGAGTATCGTTTCTATGGAAACGACAGGATTTTCTTTTGGGATACGACAATCACATTTCCGATCCACTAATCCGTCTTTACTGCATCCCTCACTAATACACATTGACGAATTCACACGGAAATTGCGTCGCCACGAAATACTATGGGTTCTATGACTTCTCCTTCTAAATCGAGTATCGTTTCTATGGAAACGACTGGCTTTTCTTTTGCGATACGACAATCACATTTCCGATCCACTAATCCGTCTTTACTGCATCCCTCACTAATACACATTGACGAATTCACACGGAAATTGCGTCGCCATGAAATACTATGGGTTCTATGACTTCTCCTTCTAAATCGAGTAACGTTTCTATGGAAACGACAGGATTTTCTTTTGCGATACGAGCATCTCCCTCTCGATGCACTAATCCTTCTTTACTGCATCCCTCACTCCCACTCATTGACGAATTTACACGGAAATTGCGTCGCCATGAAATACTATGGGTTCCATGACTTCTCCGTCTAAATCGAGTAGCGTTTCTATGGAAACGACAGGATTTTCTTTTGGGATACGACAATCACATTTCCGATCCACTAATCCGTCTTTACTGCATCCCTCACTAATACACATTGACGAATTCACACGGAAATTGCGTCGCCATGAAATACTATGTGTTCTATGACTTCTCCTTCTAAATCGAGTATCCTTTCTATGGAAACGACAGGATTTTCTTTTGGGATACGACAATCACATTTCCGATCCACTAATCCGTCTTTACTGCATCCCTCACTAACACATATTGACGAATTCACACGGAAATTGCGTCGCCATGAAATACTATGGGTTTGATGACTTCTCCTTCTAAATCGAGTATCGTTTCTGTGGAAACGACTGGCTTTTCTTTTGCGATACGACAATCACATTTCCGATCCACTAATCCGTCTTTACTGCATCCCTCACTAATACACATTGACGAATTCACACGGAAATTGCGTCGCCATGAAATACTATGGGTTCTATGACTTCTCCTTCTCAATCGAGTATCGTTTCTATGGAAACGACAGGATTTTCTTTTGGGATACGACAATCACATTTCCGATCCACTAATCCGTCTTTACTGCATCCCTCACTAATACACATTGACGAATTCACACGGAAATTGCGTCGCCATGAAATACTATGGGTTCTATGACTTCTCCTTCTAAATCGAGTAACGTTTCTATGGAAACGACAGGATTTTCTTTTGTGATACGACAATCATATTTCCGATCCACTAATCCGTCTTTACTCCATCCCTCACTAATGAACATTGACGAATTCACACGGAAATTGCGTCGCCATGAAATACTGTGGGTTCTATGACTTCTCCTTCTAAATCGAGTATCGTTTGTATGGAAACGACAGGATTTTCTTTTGGGATACGACAATCACATTTCCGATCCACTAATCCGTCTTTACTGCATCCCTTACTAATACACATTGACGAATTCACACGGAAATTGCGTCGACATGAAATACTATGGGTACTATGACTTCTCCTTCTAAATCGAGTATCGTTTCTATGGAAACGACAGGATTTTCTTTTGCGATACGACAATCACATTACCGATCCACTAATCCGTCTTTACTGCATCCCTCACTAATACACATTGACGATTTCACACGTAAATTGCGTCGCCATGAAATACTATGGGTTCTATGACTTCTCCTTCTAAATCGAGTATCGTTTCTATGGAAACGACAGGATTTTCTTTTGGGATACGACAATCACATTTCCGATCCACTAATCCGCCTTTACTGCATCCCTCACTAATACACATTGACGAATTCACACGGAAATTGCGTCGCCATGAAATACTATGGGTTCTATGACTTCTCCTTCTAAATCGAGTATCGTTTCTATGGAAACGACAGGATTTTCTTTTGCGATTCGACAATCACATTTCCGATCCACTAATCCGTCTTTACTGCATCCCTCACTAATACACATTGACGAATTCACACGGAAATTGCGTCGCCATGAAATACTATGGGTTCTATGACTTCTCCTTCTAAATCGAGTATCGTTTCTATCGAAACGTCAGGATTTTCTTTTGGGATACGACAATCACACTTCCGATCCACTAATCCGTCTTTACTGCATCCCTCACTAATACACATTGACGAATTCACACGGAAATTGCGTCGCCATGAAATACTATGGGTTCTATGACTTCTCCTTCTAAATCGAGTATCGTTGCTATGGAAACGACTGGCTTTTCTTTTGGGATACGACAATCACATTTCCGATCCACTAATCCGTCTTTACTGCATCCCTCACTAATACACATTGACGAATTCACACGGAAATTGCGTCGCCATGAAATACTATGGGTTCTATGACTTCTCCTTATAAATCGAGTATCGTTTCTATGGAAACGACAGGATTTTCTTTTGGGTTACGACAATCACATTTCCGATCCACTAATCCGTCTTTACTGCATCCCTCACTAATACACATTGACGAATTCACACGGAAATTGCGTCGCCATGAAATACTATGGGCTCTATTACTTCTCCTTCTAAATCGAGTATCGTTGCTATGGAAACGACTGGCTTTTCTTTTGCGATACGACAATCACATTTTCGATCCACTAATCCGCCTTTACTGCATCCCTCACTAATACACATTGACGAATTCACACGGAAATTGCGTCGCTATGAAAAACTATGGGTTCTATGACTTCTCCTTCTAAATCGAGTAACGTTTCTATGGAAACGACTGGCTTTTCTTTTGCGATACGACAATCACATTTCCGATCCACTAATCCGTCTTTACTGCATCCCTCACTAATACACATTGACGAATTCACACGGAAATTGCGTCGCTATGAAATACTATGGGTTCTCTGACTTCTCCTTCTAAATCGAGTAACGTTTCTATGGAAACGACAGGATTTTCTTTTGGGATACGACAATCACATTTCCGATCCACTAATCCTTCTTTACTGCATCCCTCACTCCCACTCATTGACGAATTCACACGGAAATTGCGTCGCCATGAAATGCTATGGGTTCTATGACTTCTCCTTCTAAATCGAGTAACGTTTCTATGGAAACTACTGGCTTTTCTTTTGCGATTCGAGTATCTCCCTCTCGATGCACTAATCCTTCTTTACTGCATCCCTCACTCCCACTCATTGACGAATTCACACGGAAATTGCGTCGCCATGAAATACTATGGGTTCCATGACTTCTCCGTCTAAATCGAGTAGCGTTTCTATGGAAACGACAGGATTTTCTTTTGGGATACGACAATCACATTTCCGATCCACTAATCCGTCTTTACTGCATCCCTCACTAATACACATTGACGAATTCACACGGAAATTGCGTCGCCATGAAATACTATGGGTTCTTTGACTTCCCCTTCCAAATCGAGTATCGTTTCTATGGAAACGACTGGCTTTTCTTTTGCGATACGACAATCACATTTCCGATCCACTAATCCGTCTTTACTGCATCCCACACTAATACACATTGACGAATTCACACGGAAATTGCGTCGCCATGAAATACTATGGGTTCTATGACTTCTCCTTCTAAATCGAGTATCGTTTCTATGGAAACGACAGGATTTTCTTTTGGGATACGACAATCACATTTCCGATCCACTAATCCGTCTTTACTGCATCCCTCACTAATACACATTGACGAATTCACACGGAAATTGCGTCGCCATGAAATACTATGGGTTCTATGACTTCCCCTTCTATATCGAGTAACGTTTCTATGGAAACGACAGGATTTTCTTTTGTGATACGACAATCATATTTCCGATCCACTAATCCGTCTTTACTCCATCCCTCACTAATGAACATTGACGAATTCACACGGAAATTGCGTCGCCATGAAATACTATGGGTTCTATGACTTCTCCTTCTAAATCGAGTATCGTTTGTATGGAAACGACAGGATTTTCTTTTGGGATACGTCAATCACATTTCCGATCCACTAATCCGTCTTTACTGCATCCCTTACTAATACACATTGACGAATTCACACGGAAATTGCGTCGACATGAAATACTATGGGTACTGTGACTTCTCCTTCTAAATCGAGTATCGTTTCTATGGAAACGACAGGATTTTCTTTTGCAATACGACAATCACATTTCCGATCCACTAATCCGTCTTTACTGCATCCCTCACTAATACACATTGACGATTTCACACGGAAATTGCGTCGCCATGAAATACTATGGGTTCTATGACTTCTCCTTCTAAATCGAGTATCGTTTCTATGGAAACGACAGGATTTTCTTTTGGGATACGACAATCACATTTCCGATCCACTAATCCGCCTTTACTGCATCCCTCACTAATACACATTGACGAAATCACACGGAAATTGCGTCGCCATGAAATACTATGGGTTCTATGACTTCTCCTTCTAAATCGAGTATCGTTTCTATGGAAACGACAGGATTTTCTTTTGCGATACGACAATCACATTTCCGATCCACTAATCCGTCTTTACTGCATCCCTCACTAATACACATTGACGAATTCACACGGAAATTGCGTCGCCATGAAATACTATGGGTTCTATGACTTCTCCTTCTAAATCGAGTATCGTTTCTATCGACACGTCAGGATTTTCTTTTGGGATACGACAATCACACTTCCGATCCACTAATCCGTCTTTACTGCATCCCTCACTAATACACATTGACGAATTCACACGGAAATTGCGTCGCCATGAAATACTATGGGTTCTATGACTTCTCCTTCTAAATCGAGTATCGTTGCTATGGAAACGACTGGCTTTTCTTTTGGGATACGACAATCACATTTCCGATCCACTAATCCGTCTTTACTGCATCCCTCACTAATACACATTGACGAATTAACACGGAAATTGCGTCGCCATGAAATACTATGGGTTCTATGACTTCTCCTTCTAAATCGAGTATCGTTTGTATGGAAACGACAGGATTTTCTTTTGGGATACGTCAATCACATTTCCGATCCACTAATGCGTCTTTACTGCATCCCTTACTAATACACATTGACGAATTCACACGGAAATTGCGTCGACATGAAATACTATGGGTACTGTGACTTCTCCTTCTAAATCAAGTATCGTTTCTATGGAAACGACAGGATTTTCTTTTGCAATACGACAATCACATTTCCGATCCACTAATCCGTCTTTACTGCATCCCTCACTAATACACATTGACGATTTCACACGGAAATTGCGTCGCCATGAAATACTATGGGTTCTATGACTTCTCCTTCTAAATCGAGTATCGTTTCTATGGAAACGACAGGATTTTCTTTTGGGATACGACAATCACATTTCCGATCCACTAATCCGCCTTTACTGCATCCCC
The DNA here is from genome assembly GCF_021461385.2 of Schistocerca piceifrons. Lineage (NCBI taxonomy): Eukaryota > Metazoa > Arthropoda > Insecta > Orthoptera > Acrididae > Schistocerca > Schistocerca piceifrons. The sequence continues at coordinate 952,549 of NW_025727551.1, forward strand.
CACTAATACACATTGACGAATTCACACGGAAATTGCGTCGCCATGAAATACTATGGGTTCTATGACTTCTCCTTCTAAATCGAGTATCGTTTCTATGGAAACGACAGGATTTTCTTTTGGGATACGACAATCACATTTCCGATCCACTAATCCGTCTTTACTGCATCCCTCACTAATACACATTGACGAATTCACACGGAAATTGCGTCGCCATGAAATACTATGGGTTCTATGACTTCTCCTTCTAAATCGAGTATCGTTTCTATCGAAACGTCAGGATTTTCTTTTGGGATACGACAATCACACTTCCGATCCACTAATCCGTCTTTACTGCATCCCTCACTAATACACATTGACGAATTCACACGGATATTGCGTCGCCATGAAATACTATGGGTTCTATGACTTCTCCTTCTAAATCGAGTATCGTTGCTATGGAAACGACTGGCTTTTCTTTTGGGATACGACAATCACATTTCCGATCCACTAATCCGTCTTTACTGCATCCCTCACTAATACACATTGACGAATTCACACGGAAATTGCGTCGCCATGAAATACTATGGGTTCTATGACTTCTCCTTCTAAATCGAGTATCGTTTCTATGGAAACGACTGGCTTTTCTTTTGCGATACGACAATCACATTTCCGATCCACTAATCCGTCTTTACTGCATCCCTCACTAATACACATTGACGAATTCACACGGAAATTGCGTCGCTATGAAATACTATGGGTTCTATGACTTCTCCTTCTAAATCGAGAAACGTTTCTATGGAAACGACTGGCTTTTCTTTTGCGATACGACAATCACATTTCCGATCCACTAATCCGTCTTTACTGCATCCCTCACTAATACACATTGACGAATTCACACGGAAATTGCGTCGCCATGAAATACTATGGGTTCTATGACTTCTCCTTCTAAATCGAGTAACGTTTCTATGGAAACGACAGGATTTTCTTTTGCGATACGAGCATCTCCCTCTCGATGCACTAATCCTTCTTTACTGCATCCCTCACTCCCACTCATTGACGAATTCACACGGAAATTGCGTCGCCATGAAATACTATGGGTTCCATGACTTCTCCGTCTAAATCGAGTAGCGTTTCTATGGAAACGACAGGATTTTCTTTTGGGATACGACAATCACATTTCCGATCCACTAATCCGTCTTTACTGCATCCCTCACTAATACACATTGACGAATTCACACGGAAATTGCGTCGCCATGAAATACTATGGGTTCTATGACTTCTCCTTCTAAATCGAGTATCGTTTCTATGGAAACGACAGGATTTTCTTTTGGGATACGACAATCACATTTCCGATCCACTAATCCGTCTTTACTGCATCCCTCACTAATACACATTGACGAATTCACACGGAAATTGCGTCGCCATGAAATACTATGGGTTTGATGACTTCTCCTTCTAAATCGAGTATCGTTTCTGTGGAAACGACTGGCTTTTCTTTTGCGATACGACAATCACATTTCCGATCCACTAATCCGTCTTTACTGCATCCCTCACTAATACACATTGACGAATTCACACGGAAATTGCGTCGCCATGAAATACTATGGGTTCTATGACTTCTCCTTCTAAATCGAGTAACGTTTCTATGGAAACGACAGGATTTTCTTTTGTGATACGACAATCATATTTCCGATCCACTAATCCGTCTTTACTCCATCCCTCACTAATGAACATTGACGAATTCACACGGAAATTGCGTCGCCATGAAATACTATGGGTTCTATGACTTCTCCTTCTAAATCGAGTATCGTTTGTATGGAAACGACAGGATTTTCTTTTGGGATACGACAATCACATTTCCGATCCACTAATCCGTCTTTACTGCATCCCTTACTAATACACATTGACGAATTCACACGGAAATTGCGTCGACATGAAATACTATGGGTACTATGACTTCTCCTTCTAAATCGAGTATCGTTTCTATGGTAACGACAGGATTTTCTTTTGCGATACGACAATCACATTACCGATCCACTAATCCGTCTTTACTGCATCCCTCACTACTACACATTGACGATTTCACACGTAAATTGCGTCGCCATGAAATACTATGGGTTCTATGACTTCTCCTTCTAAATCGAGTATCGTTTCTATGGAAACGACAGGATTTTCTTTTGGGATACGACAATCACATTTCCGATCCACTAATCCGCCTTTACTGCATCCCTCACTAATACACATTGACGAATTCACACGGAAATTGCGTCGCCATGAAATACTATGGGTTCTATGACTTCTCCTTCTAAATCGAGTATCGTTTCTATGAAAACGACAGGATTTTCTTTTGCGATACGACAATCACATTTCCGATCCACTAATCCGTCTTTACTGCATCCCTCACTAATACACATTGACGAATTCACACGGAAATTGCGTCGCCATGAAATACTATGGGTTCTATGACTTCTCCTTCTAAATCGAGTATCGTTTCTATCGAAACGTGAGGATTTTCTTTTGGGATACGACAATCACACTTCCGATCCACTAATCCGTCTTTACTGCATCCCTCACTAATACACATTGACGAATTCACACGGAAATTGCGTCGCCATGAAATACTATGGGTTCTATGACTTCTCCTTCTAAATCGAGTATCGTTGCTATGGAAACGACTGGCTTTTCTTTTGGGATACGACAATCACATTTCCGATCCACTAATCCGTCTTTACTGCATCCCTCACTAATACACATTGACGAATTCACACGGAAATTGCGTCGCCATGAAATACTATGGGTTCTATGACTTCTCCTTCTAAATCGAGTATCGTTTCTATGGAAACGACAGGATTTTCTTTTGGGTTACGACAATCACATTTCCGATCCACTAATCCGTCTTTACTGCATACCTCACTAATACACATTGACGAATTCACACGGAAATTGCGTCGCCATGAAATACTATGGGTTCTATTACTTCTCCTTCTAAATCGAGTATCGTTGCTATGGAAACGACTGGCTTTTCTTTTGCGATACGACAATCACATTTTCGATCCACTAATCCGCCTTTACTGCATCCCTCACTAATACACATTGACGAATTCACACGGAAATTGCGTCGCTATGAAAAACTATGGGTTCTATGACTTCTCTTTCTAAATCGAGTAACGTTTCTATGGAAACGACTGGCTTTTCTTTTGCGATACGACAATTACATTTCCGATCCACTAATCCGTCTTTACTGCATCCCTCACTAATACACATTGACGAATTCACACGGAAATTGCGTCGCTATGAAATACTATGGGTTCTCTGACTTCTCTTTCTAAATCGAGTAACGTTTCTATGGAAACGACAGGATTTTCTTTTGGGATACGACAATCACATTTCCGATCCACTAATCCTTCTTTACTGCATCCCTCACTCCCACTCATTGACGAATTCACACGGAAATTGCGTCGCCATGAAATGCTATGGGTTCTATGACTTCTCCTTCTAAATCGAGTAACGTTTCTATGGAAACTACTGGCATTTCTTTTGCGATTCGAGTATCTCCCTCTCGATGCACTAATCCTTCTTTACTGCATCCCTCACTCCCACTCATTGACGAATTCACACGGAAATTGCGTCGCCATGAAATACTATGGGTTCCATGACTTCTCCGTCTAAATCGAGTAGCGTTTCTATGGAAATGACAGGATTTTCTTTTGGGATACGACAATCACATTTCCGATCCACTAATCCGTCTTTACTGCATCCCTCACTAATACACATTGACGAATTCACACGGAAATTGCGTCGCCATGAAATACTATGGGTTCTATGACTTCCCCTTCTAAATCGAGTATCGTTTCTATGGAAACGACTGGCTTTTCTTTTGCGATACGACAATCACATTTCCGATCCACTAATCCGTCTTTACTGCATCCCACACTAATACACATTGACGAATTCACACGGAAATTGCGTCGCCATGAAATACTATGGGTTCTATGACTTCTCCTTCTAAATCGAGTATCGTTTCTATGGAAACGACAGGATTTTCTTTTGGGATACGACAATCACATTTCCGATCCACTAATCCGTCTTTACTGCATCCCTCACTAATACACATTGACGAATTCACACGGAAATTGCGTCGCCATGAAATACTATGGGTTCTATGACTTCTCCTTCTAAATCGAGTGACGTTTCTATGGAAACGACAGGATTTTCTTTTGTGATACGACAATCATATTTCCGATCCACTAATCCGTCTTTACTCCATCCCTCACTAATGAACATTGACGAATTCACACGGAAATTGCGTCGCCATGAAATACTATGGGTTCTATGACTTCTCCTTCTAAATCGAGTATCGTTTGTATGGAAACGACAGGATTTTCTTTTGGGATACGTCAATCACATTTCCGATCCACTAATCCGCCTTTACTGCATCCCTTACTAATACACATTGACGAATTCACACGGAAATTGCGTCGACATGAAATACTATGGGTACTGTGACTTCTCCTTCTAAATCGAGTATCGTTTCTATGGAAACGACAGGATTTTCTTTTGCAATACGACAATCACATTTCCGATCCACTAATCCGTCTTTACTGCATCCCTCACTAATACACATTGACGATTTCACACGGAAATTGCGTCGCCATGAAATACTATGGGTTCTATGACTTCTCCTTCTAAATCGAGTATCGTTTCTATGGAAACGACAGGATTTTCTTTTGGGATACGACAATCACATTTCCGATCCACTAATCCGCCTTTACTGCATCCCTCACTAATACACATTGACGAATTCACACGGAAATTGCGTCGCCATGAAATACTATGGGTTCTATGACTTCTCCTTCTAAATCGAGTATCGTTTCTATGGAAACGACAGGATTTTCTTTTGCGATACGACAATCACATTTCCGATCCACTAATCCGTCTTTACTGCATCCCTCACTAATACACATTGACGAATTCACACGAAAATTGCGTCGCCATGAAATACTATGGGTTCTATGACTTCTCCTTCGAAATCGAGTATCGTTTGTATGAAAACGACAGGATTTTCTTTTGGGATACGACAATCACATTTCCGATCCACTAATCCGTCTTTACTGCATCCCTTACTAATACACATTGACGAATTCACACGGAAATTGCGTCGCCATGAAATACTATGGGTTCTATGACTTCTCTTTCTAAATCGAGTATCGTTTCTATGGAAACGACAGGATTTTCTTTTGGGATACGACAATCACATTTCCGATCCACTAATCCGTCTTTACTGCATCCCTCACTAATACACATTGACGAATTCACACGGAAATTGCGTCGCCATGAAATACTATGGGTTCTATGACTTCTCCTTCTAAATCGAGTAACGTTTCTATGGAAACGACAGGATTTTCCTTTGGGATACGACAATCACATTTCCGATCCACTAATCCGTCTTTACTGCATCCCTCACTAATACACATTGACGAATTCACACGAAAATTGCGTCGCCATGAAATACTATGGGTTCTATGACTTCTCCTTCTAAATCGAGTATCGTTTCTATGGAAACGACAGGATTTTCTTTTGCGATACGACAATCACATTTCCGATCCACCAATCCGTCTTTACTGCATCCCTCACTAATACACATTGACGAATTCACACGGAAATTGCGTCGCCATGAAATACTATGGGTTCTATTACTTCTCCTTCTAAATCGAGTATCGTTTCTATGGAAACAACTGGCTTTTCTTTTGCGATACGACAATCACATTTTCGATCCACTAATCCGCCTTTACTGCATCCCTCACTAATACACATTGACGAATTCACACGGAAATTGCGTCGCTATGAAATACTATGGGTTCTATGACTTCTCCTTCTAAATCGAGTAACGTTTCTATGGAAACGACTGGCTTTTCTTTTGCGATACGACAATCACATTTCCGATCCACTAATCCGTCTTTACTGCATCCCTCACTAATACACATTGACGAATTCACACGGAAATTGCGTCGCTATGAAATACTATGGGTTCTCTGACTTCTCCTTCTAAAGCGAGTAACGTTTCTATGGAAACGACAGGATTTTCTTTTGTGATACGACAATCACATTTCCGATCCACTAATCCTTCTTTACTGCATCCCTCACTCCCACTCATTGACGAATTCACACGGAAATTGCGTCGCCATGAAATACTATGGGTTCTATGACTTCTCCTTCTAAATCGAGTAACGTTTCTATGGAAACTACTGGCCTTTCTTTTGCGATTCGAGTATCTCCCTCTCGATGCACTAATCCTTCTTTACTGCATCCCTCACTCCCACTCATTGACGAATTCACACGGAAATTGCGTCGCCATGAAATACTATGGGTTCCATGACTTCTCCGTCTAAATCGAGTAGCGTTTCTATGGAAACGACAGGATTTTCTTTTGGGATACGACAATCACATTTCCGATCCACTAATCCGTCTTTATTGCATCCCTCACTAATACACATTGACGAATTCACACGGAAATTGCGTCGCCATGAAATACTATGGGTTCTATGACTTCCCCTTCTAAATCGAGTATCGTTTCTATGGAAACGACGGGATTTTCTTTTGGGATACGTCAATCACATTTCCGATCCACTAATCCGTCTTTACTGCATCCCTCACTAATACACATTGACGAATTCCCACGGAAATTGCGTCGCCATGAAATACTATGGGTTCTATGACTTCTCCTTCTAAATCGAGTATCGTTTCTATGGAAACGACTGGCTTTTCTTTTGCGATACGACAATCACATTTCCGATCAACTAATCCGTCTTTACTGCATCCCTCACTAATACACATTGACGAATTCACACGGAAATTGCGTCGCCATGAAATACTATGGGTTCTATGACTTCTCCTTCTAAATCGAGTATCGTTTCTATGGAAACGACAGGATTTTCTTTTGGGATACGACAATCACATTTCCGATCCACTAATCCGTTTTTACTGCATCCCTCACTAATACACATTGACGAATTCACACGGAAATTGCGTCGCCATGAAATACTATGGGTTCTATGACTTCTCCTTCTAAATCGAGTAACGTTTCTATGGAAACGACAGGATTTTCCTTTGGGATACGACAATCACATTTCCGATCCACTAATCCGTCTTTACTGCATCCCTCACTAATACACATTGACGAATTCACACGAAAATTGCGTCGCCATGAAATACTATGGGTTCTATGACTTCTCCTTCTAAATCGAGTATCGTTTGTATGGAAACGACAGGATTTTCTTTTGGGATACGACAATCACATTTCCGATCCACTAATCCGTCTTTACTGCATCCCTTACTAATACACATTGACGAATTCACACGGAAATTGCGTCGACATGAAATACTATGGGTACTATGACTTCTCCTTCTAAATCGAGTATCGTTTCAATGGAAACGACAGGATTTTCTTTTGCGATACGACAATCACATTTCCGGTCCACTAATCCGTCTTTACTGCATCCCTCACTAATACACATTGATGAATTCACACGGAAATTGCGTCGCCATGAAATACTATGGGTTCTATGACTTCTCCTTCTGGATGGTTCCTTTGAAAGGGCACGGCCGATTTCCTTCCCCATCCTTCCCTAACCCGAGCTTGCGCTCCGTCTCTAATGACCTCGTTGTCGACGGGACGTTAAACACCACTAACCTAACCTAACTTCTCCTTCTAAATCGAGTATCGTTTCTATGGAAACGACAGGATTTTCTTTTGGAATACGACAATCGCATTTCCGATCCACTAATCCGTCTTTACTGCATCCCTTACTAATACACATTGACGAATTCACACGGAAATTGCGTCGACATGAAATACTATGGGTACTATGACTTCTCCTTCTAAATCGAGTATCGTTTCTATGGAAACGACAGGATTTTCTTTTGCGATACGACAATCACATTTCCGATCCACTAATCCGTCTTTACTGCATCCCTCACTAATACACATTGACGATTTCACACGGAAATTGCGTCGCCATGAAATACTATGGGTTCTATGACTTCTCCTTCTAAATCGAGTATCGTTTCTATGGAAACGACAGGATTTTCTTTTGGGATACGACAATCAAATTTCCGATATACTAATCCGCCTTTACTGCATCCCTCACTAATACACATTGACGAATTCACACGGAAATTGCGTCGCCATGAAATACTATGGGTTCTATGACTTCTCCTTCTAAATCGAGTATCGTTTCTATGGAAACGATAGGATTTTCTTTTGCGATACGACAATCACATTTCCGATCCACTAATCTGTCTTTACTGCATCCCTCACTAATACACATTGACGAATTCACACGGAAATTGCGTCGCCATGAAATACTATGGGTTCTATGACTTCTCCTTCTAAGTCGAGTATCGTTTCTATCGAAACGTCAGGATTTTCTTTTGGGATACGACAATCACACTTCCGATCCACTAATCCGTCTTTACTGCATCCCTCACTAATACACATTGACGAATTCACACGGAAATTGCGTCGCCATGAAATACTATGGGTTCTATGACTTCTCCTTCTAAAAGGGTATCGTTGCTATGGAAACGACTGGCTTTTCTTTTGGGATACGACAATCACATTTCCGATCCACTAATCCGTCTTTACTGCATCCCTCACTAATACACATTGACGAATTCACACGGAAATTGCGTCGCCATGAAATACTATGGGTTCTATGACTTCTCCTTCTAAATCGAGTATCGTTTCTATGGAAACGACAGGATTTTCTTTTGGGTTACGACATTCACATTTCCGATCCACTAATCCGTCTTTACTGCATCCCTCACTAATACACATTGACGAATTCACACGGAAATTGCGTCGCCATGAAATACTATGGGTTCTATTACTTCTCCTTCTAAATCGAGTATCGTTTCTATGGAAACGACTGGCTTTTCTTTTGCGATACGACAATCACATTTTCGATCCACTAATCCGCCTTTACTGGATCCCTCACTAATACACATTGACGAATTCACACGGAAATTGCGTCGCTATGAAATACTATGGGTTCTATGACTTCTCCTTCTAAATCGAGTAACGTTTCTATGGAAACTACTGGCTTTTCTTTTGCGATTCGAGTATCTCCCTCTCGATGCACTAATCCTTCTTTACTGCATCCCTCACTCCCACTCATTGACGAATTCACACGGAAATTGCGTCGCCATGAAATACTATGGGTTCCATGACTTCTCCGTCTAAATCGAGTAGCGTTTCTATGGAAACGAAAGGATTTTCTTTTGGGATACGACAATCACATTTCCGATCCACTAATCCGTCTTTACTGCATCCCTCACTAATACACATTAACGAATTCACACGGAAATTGCGTCGCCATGAAATACTATGGGTTCTATGACTTCCCCTTCTAAATCGAGTATCGTTTCTATGGAAACGACGGGATTTTCTTTTGGGATACGACAATCACATTTCCGATCCACTAATCCGTCTTTACTGCATCCCTCACTAATACACATTGACGAATTCACACGGAAATTGCGTCGCCATGAAATACTATGGGTTCTATGACTTCCCCTTCTAAATCGAGTATCGTTTCTATGGAAACGACTGGCTTTTCTTTTGCGATCCGACAATCACATTTCCGATCCACTAATCCGTCTTTACTGCATCCCTCACTAATACACATTGCCGAATTCACACGGAAATTGCGTCGCCATGAAATACTATGGGTTCTATGACTTCTCCATCTAAATCGTGTATCGTTTCTATGGAAACGACAGGATTTTCTTTTGGGATACGACAATCACATTTCCGATCCACTAATCCGTCTTTACTGCATCCCTCACTAATACACATTGACGAATTCACACGGAAAATTGCGTCGCCATGAAATACTATGGGTTCTATGACTTCTCCTTCTAAATCGAGTAACGTTTCTATCGAAACGACAGGATTTTCCTTTGGGATACGACAATCACATTTCCGATCCACTAATCCGTCTTTACTGCATCCCTCACTAATACAAATTGACGAATTCACACGGAAATTGCGTCGCCATGAAATACTATGGGTTCTATGACTTCTCCTTCTAAATCGAGTATCGTATGTATGGAAACGACAGGATTTTCCTTTGGGATACGACAATCACATTTCCGATCCACTAATCCGTCTTTACTGCATCCCTTACTAATACACAATGACGAATTCACACGGAAATTGCGTCGACATGAAATACTATTGGTACTATGACTTCTCCTTCTAAATCGAGTATCGTTTCTATGGAAACGACAGGATTTACTTTTGCGATACGACAATCACATTTCCGATCCACTAATCCGTCTTTACTGCATCCCTCAGTAATACACATTGACGATTTCACACGGAAATTGCGTCGCCATGAAATACTATGGGTTCTATGACTTCTCCTTCTAAATCGAGTATCGTTTCTATGGAAACGACAGGATTTTCTTTTGGGATACGACAATCACACTTCCGATCCACTAATCCGCCTTTACAGCATCCCTCACTAATACACAATGACGAATTCACACGGAAATTGCGTCGCCATGAAATACTATGGGTTCTACGGCTTCTCCTTCTAAATCGAGTATCGTTTCTATGGAAACGTCAGGATTTTTTTTTGGGATACGACAATCACACTTCCGATTCACTAATCCGTCTTTACTGCATCCCTCACTAATACACATTGACGAATTCACACGGAAATTGCGTCGCCATGAAATACTATGGGTTCTATGACTTCTCCTTCTAAATCGAGTATCGTTTCTATGTAAACGACTGGCTTTTCCTTTGGGATACGACAATCGCATTTCCGATCCACTAATCCGTCTTTACTGCATCCCTCACTAATACATATTGACGAATTCACACGGAAATTGTGTCGCCATGAAATACAATGGGTTCTACGACTTCTCCTTCTAAATCGAGTATCGTTTCTATGGAAACGACAGGATTTTCTTTTGGGTTACGACAATAACATTTCCGATCCACTAATCCGTCTTTACTGCATCCCTCACTAATACACATTGACGAATTCACACGGAAAAGGCGTCGCCATGAAATACAATGGGTTCTACGACTTCTCCTTCTAAATCGAGTATTGTTTCAATGGAAACGACAGGATTTTTTTTTGGGTTACGACAATAACATTTCCGATCCACTAATCCGTCTTTACTGCATCCCTCACTAATACACATTGACGAATTCACACGGAAATTGCGTCGCCATGAAATACTATGGGTTCTATTACTTCTCCTTCTAAATCGAGTATCGTTTCTATGGAAACGACTGGCTTTTCTTTTGCGATACGACAATCACATTTTCGATCCACTAATCCGTGTTTACTGCATCCCTCACTAATACACATTGACGAATTCACACGGAAATTGCGTCGCCATGAAATACTATGGGTTCTATGACTTCTCCTTCTAAATCGAGTATCGTTTCCATGGAAACGACTGGCTTTTCTTTTGCGATACGACAATCACATTTCCGATTAACTAATCCGTCTTTACTGCATCCCTCACTAATACACATTGACGAATTCACACGGAAATTGCGTCGCTATGAAATACTATGGGTTCTCTGACTTCTCCTTCTAAATCGAGTAACGTTTCTATGGAAACGACAGGATTTTCTTTTGGGATACGACAATCACATTTCCGATCCACTAATCCTTCTTTACTGCATCCCTCACTCCCACTCATTGACGAATTCACACGGAAATTGCGTCGCCATGAAATACTATGGGTTCTATGACTTCTCCTTCTAAATCGAGTAACGTTTCTATGGAAACGACTGGCTTTTCTTTTGCGATTCGAGTATCTCCCTCTCGATGCACTAATCCTTCTTTACTGCATCCCTCACTCCCACTCATTGACGAATTCACACGGAAATTGCGTCGCTATGAAATACTATGGGTTCTATGACTTCTCCTTCTAAATCGAGTAACGTTTCTATGGAAACGACAGGATTTTCTTTTGGGATACGACAATCACATTTCCGATCCACTAATCCTTCTTTACTGCATCCCTCATTCCCACTCATTGACGAATTCACACGGAAATTGCGTCGCCATGAAATACTATGGGTTCTATCACTTCTCCTTCTAAATCGAGTAACGTTTCTATGGAAACGACTGGCTTTTCTTTTGCGATTCGAGTATCTCCCTCTCGATGCACTAATCCTTCTTTACTGCATCCCTCACTCCCACTCATTGACGAATTCACACGGAAATTGCGTCGCTATGAAATACTATGGGTTCTATGACTTCTCCTTCTAAATCGAGTATCGTTTCAATGGAAACGACAGGATTTTCTTTTGCGATACGACAATCACATTTCCGGTCCACTAATCCGTCTTTACTGCATCCCTCACTAATACACATTGATGAATTCACACGGAAATTGCGTCGCCATGAAATACTATGGGTTCTATGACTTCTCCTTCTGGATGGTTCCTTTGAAAGGGCACGGCCGATTTCCTTCCCCATCCTTCCCTAACCCGAGCTTGCGCTCCGTCTCTAATGACCTCGTTGTCGACGGGACGTTAAACACCACTAACCTAACCTAACTTCTCCTTCTAAATCGAGTATCGTTTCTATGGAAACGACAGGATTTTCTTTTGGAATACGACAATCGCATTTCCGATCCACTAATCCGTCTTTACTGCATCCCTTACTAATACACATTGACGAATTCACACGGAAATTGCGTCGACATGAAATACTATGGGTACTATGACTTCTCCTTCTAAATCGAGTATCGTTTCTATGGAAACGACAGGATTTTCTTTTGCGATACGACAATCACATTTCCGATCCACTAATCCGTCTTTACTGCATCCCTCACTAATACACATTGACGATTTCACACGGAAATTGCGTCGCCATGAAATACTATGGGTTCTATGACTTCTCCTTCTAAATCGAGTATCGTTTCTATGGAAACGACAGGATTTTCTTTTGGGATACGACAATCAAATTTCCGATATACTAATCCGCCTTTACTGCATCCCTCACTAATACACATTGACGAATTCACACGGAAATTGCGTCGCCATGAAATACTATGGGTTCTATGACTTCTCCTTCTAAATCGAGTATCGTTTCTATGGAAACGATAGGATTTTCTTTTGCGATACGACAATCACATTTCCGATCCACTAATCTGTCTTTACTGCATCCCTCACTAATACACATTGACGAATTCACACGGAAATTGCGTCGCCATGAAATACTATGGGTTCTATGACTTCTCCTTCTAAGTCGAGTATCGTTTCTATCGAAACGTCAGGATTTTCTTTTGGGATACGACAATCACACTTCCGATCCACTAATCCGTCTTTACTGCATCCCTCACTAATACACATTGACGAATTCACACGGAAATTGCGTCGCCATGAAATACTATGGGTTCTATGACTTCTCCTTCTAAAAGGGTATCGTTGCTATGGAAACGACTGGCTTTTCTTTTGGGATACGACAATCACATTTCCGATCCACTAATCCGTCTTTACTGCATCCCTCACTAATACACATTGACGAATTCACACGGAAATTGCGTCGCCATGAAATACTATGGGTTCTATGACTTCTCCTTCTAAATCGAGTATCGTTTCTATGGAAACGACAGGATTTTCTTTTGGGTTACGACATTCACATTTCCGATCCACTAATCCGTCTTTACTGCATCCCTCACTAATACACATTGACGAATTCACACGGAAATTGCGTCGCCATGAAATACTATGGGTTCTATTACTTCTCCTTCTAAATCGAGTATCGTTTCTATGGAAACGACTGGCTTTTCTTTTGCGATACGACAATCACATTTTCGATCCACTAATCCGCCTTTACTGGATCCCTCACTAATACACATTGACGAATTCACACGGAAATTGCGTCGCTATGAAATACTATGGGTTCTATGACTTCTCCTTCTAAATCGAGTAACGTTTCTATGGAAACTACTGGCTTTTCTTTTGCGATTCGAGTATCTCCCTCTCGATGCACTAATCCTTCTTTACTGCATCCCTCACTCCCACTCATTGACGAATTCACACGGAAATTGCGTCGCCATGAAATACTATGGGTTCCATGACTTCTCCGTCTAAATCGAGTAGCGTTTCTATGGAAACGAAAGGATTTTCTTTTGGGATACGACAATCACATTTCCGATCCACTAATCCGTCTTTACTGCATCCCTCACTAATACACATTGACGAATTCACACGGAAATTGCGTCGCCATGAAATACTATGGGTTCTATGACTTCCCCTTCTAAATCGAGTATCGTTTCTATGGAAACGACGGGATTTTCTTTTGGGATACGACAATCACATTTCCGATCCACTAATCCGTCTTTACTGCATCCCTCACTAATACACATTGACGAATTCACACGGAAATTGCGTCGCCATGAAATACTATGGGTTCTATGACTTCCCCTTCTAAATCGAGTATCGTTTCTATGGAAACGACTGGCTTTTCTTTTGCGATCCGACAATCACATTTCCGATCCACTAATCCGTCTTTACTGCATCCCTCACTAATACACATTGCCGAATTCACACGGAAATTGCGTCGCCATGAAATACTATGGGTTCTATGACTTCTCCATCTAAATCGTGTATCGTTTCTATGGAAACGACAGGATTTTCTTTTGGGATACGACAATCACATTTCCGATCCACTAATCCGTCTTTACTGCATCCCTCACTAATACACATTGACGAATTCACACGGAAAATTGCGTCGCCATGAAATACTATGGGTTCTATGACTTCTCCTTCTAAATCGAGTAACGTTTCTATCGAAACGACAGGATTTTCCTTTGGGATACGACAATCACATTTCCGATCCACTAATCCGTCTTTACTGCATCCCTCACTAATACAAATTGACGAATTCACACGGAAATTGCGTCGCCATGAAATACTATGGGTTCTATGACTTCTCCTTCTAAATCGAGTATCGTATGTATGGAAACGACAGGATTTTCCTTTGGGATACGACAATCACATTTCCGATCCACTAATCCGTCTTTACTGCATCCCTTACTAATACACAATGACGAATTCACACGGAAATTGCGTCGACATGAAATACTATTGGTACTATGACTTCTCCTTCTAAATCGAGTATCGTTTCTATGGAAACGACAGGATTTACTTTTGCGATACGACAATCACATTTCCGATCCACTAATCCGTCTTTACTGCATCCCTCAGTAATACACATTGACGATTTCACACGGAAATTGCGTCGCCATGAAATACTATGGGTTCTATGACTTCTCCTTCTAAATCGAGTATCGTTTCTATGGAAACGACAGGATTTTCTTTTGGGATACGACAATCACACTTCCGATCCACTAATCCGCCTTTACAGCATCCCTCACTAATACACATTGACGAATTCACACGGAAATTGCGTCGCCATGAAATACTATGGGTTCTACGGCTTCTCCTTCTAAATCGAGTATCGTTTCTATGGAAACGTCAGGATTTTTTTTTGGGATACGACAATCACACTTCCGATTCACTAATCCGTCTTTACTGCATCCCTCACTAATACACATTGACGAATTCACACGGAAATTGCGTCGCCATGAAATACTATGGGTTCTATGACTTCTCCTTCTAAATCGAGTATCGTTTCTATGTAAACGACTGGCTTTTCCTTTGGGATACGACAATCGCATTTCCGATCCACTAATCCGTCTTTACTGCATCCCTCACTAATACATATTGACGAATTCACACGGAAATTGTGTCGCCATGAAATACAATGGGTTCTACGACTTCTCCTTCTAAATCGAGTATCGTTTCTATGGAAACGACAGGATTTTCTTTTGGGTTACGACAATAACATTTCCGATCCACTAATCCGTCTTTACTGCATCCCTCACTAATACACATTGACGAATTCACACGGAAAAGGCGTCGCCATGAAATACAATGGGTTCTACGACTTCTCCTTCTAAATCGAGTATTGTTTCAATGGAAACGACAGGATTTTTTTTTGGGTTACGACAATAACATTTCCGATCCACTAATCCGTCTTTACTGCATCCCTCACTAATACACATTGACGAATTCACACGGAAATTGCGTCGCCATGAAATACTATGGGTTCTATTACTTCTCCTTCTAAATCGAGTATCGTTTCTATGGAAACGACTGGCTTTTCTTTTGCGATACGACAATCACATTTTCGATCCACTAATCCGTGTTTACTGCATCCCTCACTAATACACATTGACGAATTCACACGGAAATTGCGTCGCCATGAAATACTATGGGTTCTATGACTTCTCCTTCTAAATCGAGTATCGTTTCCATGGAAACGACTGGCTTTTCTTTTGCGATACGACAATCACATTTCCGATTAACTGATCCGTCTTTACTGCATCCCTCACTAATACACATTGACGAATTCACACGGAAATTGCGTCGCTATGAAATACTATGGGTTCTCTGACTTCTCCTTCTAAATCGAGTAACGTTTCTATGGAAACGACAGGATTTTCTTTTGGGATACGACAATCACATTTCCGATCCACTAATCCTTCTTTACTGCATCCCTCACTCCCACTCATTGACGAATTCACACGGAAATTGCGTCGCCATGAAATACTATGGGTTCTATGACTTCTCCTTCTAAATCGAGTAACGTTTCTATGGAAACGACTGGCTTTTCTTTTGCGATTCGAGTATCTCCCTCTCGATGCACTAATCCTTCTTTACTGCATCCCTCACTCCCACTCATTGACGAATTCACACGGAAATTGCGTCGCTATGAAATACTATGGGTTCTATGACTTCTCCTTCTAAATCGAGTAACGTTTCTATGGAAACGACAGGATTTTCTTTTGGGATACGACAATCACATTTCCGATCCACTAATCCTTCTTTACTGCATCCCTCATTCCCACTCATTGACGAATTCACACGGAAATTGCGTCGCCATGAAATACTATGGGTTCTATCACTTCTCCTTCTAAATCGAGTAACGTTTCTATGGAAACGACTGGCTATTCTTTTGCGATACGAGTATCTCCCTCTCGATGCACTAATCCTTCTTTACTGCATCCCTCACTCCCACTCATTGATGAATTCACACGGAAATTGCGTCGCCATGAAACACTATGGGTTCTATGACTTCTCCTTCTAAATCGAGTAACGTTTCTATGGAAACGACAGGATTTTCTTTTGGGATACGACAATCACATTTCCGATCCACTATTCCTTCTTTACTGCATCCCTCACTCCCACTCATTGACGAATTCACACGGAAATTGCGTCGCCATGAAATACTATGGGTTCTATGACTTCTCCTTCTAAATCGAGTAACGTTTCTATGGAAACGACTGGCTTTTCTTTTGCAATACGAGTATCTCCCTCTCGATGCACTAATCCTTCTTTACTGCATCCCTCACTCCCACTCATTGACGAATTCACACGGAAATTGCGTCGCTATGAAATACTATGGGTTGTATGACTTCTCCTTCTACATCGAGTAACGTTTCTATGGAAACGACAGGATTTTCTTTTGGGATACGACAATCACATTTCCGATCCACTAATCCTTCTTTACTGCACCCCTCACTCCCACTCATTGACGAATTCACACGGAAATTGCGTCGCCATGAAATACTATGTGTTCTATGACTTCTCCTTCTAAATCGAGTAACGTTTCTATGGAAACGACAGGATTTTCTTTTGGGATACGACAATCACATTTCCGATCCACTAATCCGTCTTTACTGCATCCCTCACTAATACACATTGACGAATTCACACGGAAATTGCGTCGCCATGAAATACTATGGGTTCTATGACTTGTCCTTCTAAATCGAGTATCGTTTCTATGGAAACGACTGGCTTTTCTTTTGCGATACGAGTATCTACCTCTCGATGCACTAATCCTTCTTTACTGCGTCCCTCACTCCCACTCATTGACGAATTCACACGGAAATTGCGTCGCCATGAAATACTATGGGTTCTATTACTTCTCCTTCTAAATCGAGTATCGTTTCTATGGAAACGACTGGCTTTTCTTTTGCGATACGACAATCACATTTTCGATCCACTAATCCGCTTTTACTGGATCCCTCACTAATACACATTGACGAATTCACACGGAAATTGCGTCGCTATGAAATACTATGGGTTCTATGACTTCTCCTTCTAAATCGAGTAACGTTTCTATGGAAACTACTGGCTTTTCTTTTGCGATTCGAGTATCTCCCTCTCGATGCACTAATCCTTCTTTACTGCATCCCTCACTCCCACTCATTGACGAATTCACACGGAAATTGCGTCGCCATGAAATACTATGGGTTCCATGACTTCTCCGTCTAAATCGAGTAGCGTTTCTATGGAAACGAAAGGATTTTCTTTTGGGATACGACAATCACATTTCCGATCCACTAATCCGTCTTTACTGCATCCCTCACTAATACACATTGACGAATTCACACGGAAATTGCGTCGCCATGAAATACTATGGGTTCTATGACTTCCCCTTCTAAATCGAGTATCGTTTCTATGGAAACGACGGGATTTTCTTTTGGGTTACGACAATCACATTTCCGATCCACTAATCCGTCTTTACTGCATCCCTCACTAATACACATTGACGAATTCACACGGAAATTGCGTCGCCATGAAATACTATGGGTTCTATGACTTCCCCTTCTAAATCGAGTATCGTTTCTATGGAAACGACTGGCTTTTCTTTTGCGATCCGACAATCACATTTCCGATCCACTAATCCGTCTTTACTGCATCCCTCACTAATACACATTGCCGAATTCACACGGAAATTGCGTCGCCATGAAATACTATGGGTTCTATGACTTCTCCATCTAAATCGTGTATCGTTTCTATGGAAACGACAGGATTTTCTTTTGGGATACGACAATCACATTTCCGATCCACTAATCCGTCTTTACTGCATCCCTCACTAATACACATTGACGAATTCACACGGAAAATTGCGTCGCCATGAAATACTATGGGTTCTATGACATCTCCTTCTAAATCGAGTAACGTTTCTATCGAAACGACAGGATTTTCCTTTGGGATACGACAATCACATTTCCGATCCACTAATCCGTCTTTACTGCATCCCTCACTAATACAAATTGACGAATTCACACGGAAATTGCGTCGCCATGAAATACTATGGGTTCTATGACTTCTCCTTCTAAATCGAGTATCGTATGTATGGAAACGACAGGATTTTCCTTTGGGATACGACAATCACATTTCCGATCCACTAATCCGTCTTTACTGCATCCCTTACTAATACACATTGACGAATTCACACGGAAATTGCGTCGACATGAAATACTATGGGTTCTATGACTTCTCCTTCTAAATCGAGTATCGTTTCTATGGAAACGACAGGATTTACTTTTGCGATACGACAATCACATTTCCGATCCACTAATCCGTCTTTACTGCATCCCTCAGTAATACACATTGACGATTTCACACGGAAATTGCGTCGCCATGAAATACTATGGGTTCTATGACTTCTCCTTCTAAATCGAGTATCGTTTCTATGGAAACGACAGGATTTTCTTTTGGGATACGACAATCACACTTCCGATCCACTAATCCGCCTTTACAGCATCCCTCACTAATACACATTGACGAATTCACACGGAAATTGCGTCGCCATGAAATACTATGGGTTCTACGGCTTCTCCTTCTAAATCGAGTATCGTTTCTATGGAAACGTCAGGATTTTTTTTTGGGATACGACAATCACACTTCCGATTCACTAATCCGTCTTTACTGCATCCCTCACTAATACACATTGACGAATTCACACGGAAATTGCGTCGCCATGAAATACTATGGGTTCTATGACTTCTCCTTCTAAATCGAGTATCGTTTCTATGTAAACGACTGGCTTTTCCTTTGGGATACGACAATCGCATTTCCGATCCACTAATCCGTCTTTACTGCATCCCTCACTAATACATATTGACGAATTCACACGGAAATTGCGTCGCCATGAAATACAATGGGTTCTACGACTTCTCCTTCTAAATCGAGTATCGTTTCTATGGAAACGACAGGATTTTCTTTTGGGTTACGACAATAACATTTCCGATCCACTAATCCGTCTTTACTGCATCCCTCACTAATACACATTGACGAATTCACACGGAAAAGGCGTCGCCATGAAATACAATGGGTTCTACGACTTCTCCTTCTAAATCGAGTATTGTTTCAATGGAAACGACAGGATTTTCTTTTGGGTTACGACAATAACATTTCCGATCCACTAATCCGTCTTTACTGCATCCCTCACTAATACACATTGACGAATTCACACGGAAATTGCGTCGCCATGAAATACTATGGGTTCTATTACTTCTCCTTCTAAATCGAGTATTGTTTCTATGGAAACGACTGGCTTTTCTTTTGCGATACGACAATCACATTTTCGATCCACTAATCCGTGTTTACTGCATCCCTCACTAATACACATAGACGAATTCACACGGAAATTGCGTCGCCATGAAATACTATGGGTTCTATGACTTCTCCTTCTAAATCGAGTATCGTTTCCATGGAAACGACTGGCTTTTCTTTTGCGATACGACAATCACATTTCCGATTAACTAATCCGTCTTTACTGCATCCCTCACTAATACACATTGACGAATTCACACGGAAATTGCGTCGCTATGAAATACTATGGGTTCTCTGACTTCTCCTTCTAAATCGAGTAACGTTTCTATGGAAACGACAGGATTTTCTTTTGGGATACGACAATCACATTTCCGATCCACTAATCCTTCTTTACTGCATCCCTCACTCCCACTCATTGACGAATTCACACGGAAATTGCGTCGCCATGAAATACTATGGGTTCTATGACTTCTCCTTCTAAATCGAGTAACGTTTCTATGGAAACGACTGGCTTTTCTTTTGCGATTCGAGTATCTCCCTCTCGATGCACTAATCCTTCTTTACTGCATCCCTCACTCCCACTCATTGACGAATTCACACGGAAATTGCGTCGCTATGAAATACTATGGGTTCTATGACTTCTCCTTCTAAATCGAGTAACGTTTCTATGGAAACGACAGGATTTTCTTTTGGGATACGACAATCACATTTCCGATCCACTAATCCTTCTTTACTGCATCCCTCATTCCCACTCATTGACGAATTCACACGGAAATTGCGTCGCCATGAAATACTATGGGTTCTATCACTTCTCCTTCTAAATCGAGTAACGTTTCTATGGAAACGACTGGCTATTCTTTTGCGATACGAGTATCTCCCTCTCGATGCACTAATCCTTCTTTACTGCATCCCTCACTCCCACTCATTGATGAATTCACACGGAAATTGCGTCGCCATGAAACACTATGGGTTCTATGACTTCTCCTTCTAAATCGAGTAACGTTTCTATGGAAACGACAGGATTTTCTTTTGGGATACGACAATCACATTTCCGATTAACTAATCCGTCTTTACTGCATCCCTCACTAATACACATTGACGAATTCACACGGAAATTGCGTCGCTATGAAATACTATGGGTTCTCTGACTTCTCCTTCTAAATCGAGTAACGTTTCTATGGAAACGACAGGATTTTCTTTTGGGATACGACAATCACATTTCCGATCCACTAATCCTTCTTTACTGCATCCCTCACTCCCACTCATTGACGAATTCACACGGAAATTGCGTCGCCATGAAATACTATGGGTTCTATGACTTCTCCTTCTAAATCGAGTAACGTTTCTATGGAAACGACTGGCTTTTCTTTTGCGATTCGAGTAACTCCCTCTCGATGCACTAATCCTTCTTTACTGCATCCCTCACTCCCACTCATTGACGAATTCACACGGAAATTGCGTCGCCATGAAATACTATGGGTTCTATGACTTCTCCTTCTAAGTCGAGTATCGTTTCTATCGAAACGTCAGGATTTTCTTTTGGGATACGACAATCACACTTCCGATCCACTAATCCGTCTTTACTGCATCCCTCACTAATACACATTGACGAATTCACACGGAAATTGCGTCGCCATGAAATACTATGGGTTCTATGACTTCTCCTTCTAAAAGGGTATCGTTGCTATGGAAACGACTGGCTTTTCTTTTGGGATACGACAATCACATTTCCGATCCACTAATCCGTCTTTACTGCATCCCTCACTAATACACATTGACGAATTCACACGGAAATTGCGTCGCCATGAAATACTATGGGTTCTATGACTTCTCCTTCTAAATCGAGTATCGTTTCTATGGAAACGACAGGATTTTCTTTTGGGTTACGACATTCACATTTCCGATCCACTAATCCGTCTTTACTGCATCCCTCACTAATACACATTGACGAATTCACACGGAAATTGCGTCGCCATGAAATACTATGGGTTCTATTACTTCTC
Organism: Schistocerca piceifrons; assembly: GCF_021461385.2. Classification (NCBI taxonomy): domain Eukaryota; kingdom Metazoa; phylum Arthropoda; class Insecta; order Orthoptera; family Acrididae; genus Schistocerca; species Schistocerca piceifrons. Next base: position 974,986 of record NW_025727551.1, read on the forward strand.
CTTCTAAATCGAGTATCGTTTCTATGGAAACGACTGGCTTTTCTTTTGCGATACGACAATCACATTTTCGATCCACTAATCCGCCTTTACTGGATCCCTCACTAATACACATTGACGAATTCACACGGAAATTGCGTCGCTATGAAATACTATGGGTTCTATGACTTCTCCTTCTAAATCGAGTAACGTTTCTATGGAAACTACTGGCTTTTCTTTTGCGATTCGAGTATCTCCCTCTCGATGCACTAATCCTTCTTTACTGCATCCCTCACTCCCACTCAATGACGAATTCACACGGAAATTGCGTCGCCATGAAATACTATGGGTTCCATGACTTCTCCGTCTAAATCGAGTAGCGTTTCTATGGAAACGAAAGGATTTTCTTTTGGGATACGACAATCACATTTCCGATCCACTAATCCGTCTTTACTGCATCCCTCACTAATACACATTGACGAATTCACACGGAAATTGCGTCGCCATGAAATACTATGGGTTCTATGACTTCCCCTTCTAAATCGAGTATCGTTTCTATGGAAACGACGGGATTTTCTTTTGGGATACGACAATCACATTTCCGATCCACTAATCCGTCTTTACTGCATCCCTCACTAATACACATTGACGAATTCACACGGAAATTGCGTCGCCATGAAATACTATGGGTTCTATGACTTCCCCTTCTAAATCGAGTATCGTTTCTATGGAAACGACTGGCTTTTCTTTTGCGATCCGACAATCACATTTCCGATCCACTAATCCGTCTTTACTGCATCCCTCACTAATACACATTGCCGAATTCACACGGAAATTGCGTCGCCATGAAATACTATGGGTTCTATGACTTCTCCATCTAAATCGTGTATCGTTTCTATGGAAACGACAGGATTTTCTTTTGGGATACGACAATCACATTTCCGATCCACTAATCCGTCTTTACTGCATCCCTCACTAATACACATTGACGAATTCACACGGAAAATTGCGTCGCCATGAAATACTATGGGTTCTATGACTTCTCCTTCTAAATCGAGTAACGTTTCTATCGAAACGACAGGATTTTCCTTTGGGATACGACAATCACATTTCCGATCCACTAATCCGTCTTTACTGCATCCCTCACTAATACAAATTGACGAATTCACACGGAAATTGCGTCGCCATGAAATACTATGGGTTCTATGACTTCTCCTTCTAAATCGAGTATCGTATGTATGGAAACGACAGGATTTTCCTTTGGGATACGACAATCACATTTCCGATCCACTAATCCGTCTTTACTGCATCCCTTACTAATACACAATGACGAATTCACACGGAAATTGCGTCGACATGAAATACTATTGGTACTATGACTTCTCCTTCTAAATCGAGTATCGTTTCTATGGAAACGACAGGATTTACTTTTGCGATACGACAATCACATTTCCGATCCACTAATCCGTCTTTACTGCATCCCTCAGTAATACACATTGACGATTTCACACGGAAATTGCGTCGCCATGAAATACTATGGGTTCTATGACTTCTCCTTCTAAATCGAGTATCGTTTCTATGGAAACGACAGGATTTTCTTTTGGGATACGACAATCACACTTCCGATCCACTAATCCGCCTTTACAGCATCCCTCACTAATACACATTGACGAATTCACACGGAAATTGCGTCGCCATGAAATACTATGGGTTCTACGGCTTCTCCTTCTAAATCGAGTATCGTTTCTATGGAAACGTCAGGATTTTTTTTTGGGATACGACAATCACACTTCCGATTCACTAATCCGTCTTTACTGCATCCCTCACTAATACACATTGACGAATTCACACGGAAATTGCGTCGCCATGAAATACTATGGGTTCTATGACTTCTCCTTCTAAATCGAGTATCGTTTCTATGTAAACGACTGGCTTTTCCTTTGGGATACGACAATCGCATTTCCGATCCACTAATCCGTCTTTACTGCATCCCTCACTAATACATATTGACGAATTCACACGGAAATTGTGTCGCCATGAAATACAATGGGTTCTACGACTTCTCCTTCTAAATCGAGTATCGTTTCTATGGAAACGACAGGATTTTCTTTTGGGTTACGACAATAACATTTCCGATCCACTAATCCGTCTTTACTGCATCCCTCACTAATACACATTGACGAATTCACACGGAAAAGGCGTCGCCATGAAATACAATGGGTTCTACGACTTCTCCTTCTAAATCGAGTATTGTTTCAATGGAAACGACAGGATTTTTTTTTGGGTTACGACAATAACATTTCCGATCCACTAATCCGTCTTTACTGCATCCCTCACTAATACACATTGACGAATTCACACGGAAATTGCGTCGCCATGAAATACTATGGGTTCTATTACTTCTCCTTCTAAATCGAGTATCGTTTCTATGGAAACGACTGGCTTTTCTTTTGCGATACGACAATCACATTTTCGATCCACTAATCCGTGTTTACTGCATCCCTCACTAATACACATTGACGAATTCACACGGAAATTGCGTCGCCATGAAATACTATGGGTTCTATGACTTCTCCTTCTAAATCGAGTATCGTTTCCATGGAAACGACTGGCTTTTCTTTTGCGATACGACAATCACATTTCCGATTAACTAATCCGTCTTTACTGCATCCCTCACTAATACACATTGACGAATTCACACGGAAATTGCGTCGCTATGAAATACTATGGGTTCTCTGACTTCTCCTTCTAAATCGAGTAACGTTTCTATGGAAACGACAGGATTTTCTTTTGGGATACGACAATCACATTTCCGATCCACTAATCCTTCTTTACTGCATCCCTCACTCCCACTCATTGACGAATTCACACGGAAATTGCGTCGCCATGAAATACTATGGGTTCTATGACTTCTCCTTCTAAATCGAGTAACGTTTCTATGGAAACGACTGGCTTTTCTTTTGCGATTCGAGTATCTCCCTCTCGATGCACTAATCCTTCTTTACTGCATCCCTCACTCCCACTCATTGACGAATTCACACGGAAATTGCGTCGCTATGAAATACTATGGGTTCTATGACTTCTCCTTCTAAATCGAGTAACGTTTCTATGGAAACGACAGGATTTTCTTTTGGGATACGACAATCACATTTCCGATCCACTAATCCTTCTTTACTGCATCCCTCATTCCCACTCATTGACGAATTCACACGGAAATTGCGTCGCCATGAAATACTATGGGTTCTATCACTTCTCCTTCTAAATCGAGTAACGTTTCTATGGAAACGACTGGCTATTCTTTTGCGATACGAGTATCTCCCTCTCGATGCACTAATCCTTCTTTACTGCATCCCTCACTCCCACTCATTGATGAATTCACACGGAAATTGCGTCGCCATGAAACACTATGGGTTCTATGACTTCTCCTTCTAAATCGAGTAACGTTTCTATGGAAACGACAGGATTTTCTTTTGGGATACGACAATCACATTTCCGATCCACTATTCCTTCTTTACTGCATCCCTCACTCCCACTCATTGACGAATTCACACGGAAATTGCGTCGCCATGAAATACTATGGGTTCTATGACTTCTCCTTCTAAATCGAGTAACGTTTCTATGGAAACGACTGGCTTTTCTTTTGCAATACGAGTATCTCCCTCTCGATGCACTAATCCTTCTTTACTGCATCCCTCACTCCCACTCATTGACGAATTCACACGGAAATTGCGTCGCTATGAAATACTATGGGTTGTATGACTTCTCCTTCTACATCGAGTAACGTTTCTATGGAAACGACAGGATTTTCTTTTGGGATACGACAATCACATTTCCGATCCACTAATCCTTCTTTACTGCACCCCTCACTCCCACTCATTGACGAATTCACACGGAAATTGCGTCGCCATGAAATACTATGTGTTCTATGACTTCTCCTTCTAAATCGAGTAACGTTTCTATGGAAACGACAGGATTTTCTTTTGGGATACGACAATCACATTTCCGATCCACTAATCCGTCTTTACTGCATCCCTCACTAATACACATTGACGAATTCACACGGAAATTGCGTCGCCATGAAATACTATGGGTTCTATGACTTGTCCTTCTAAATCGAGTATCGTTTCTATGGAAACGACTGGCTTTTCTTTTGCGATACGAGTATCTACCTCTCGATGCACTAATCCTTCTTTACTGCGTCCCTCACTCCCACTCATTGACGAATTCACACGGAAATTGCGTCGCCATGAAATACTATGGGTTCTATTACTTCTCCTTCTAAATCGAGTATCGTTTCTATGGAAACGACTGGCTTTTCTTTTGCGATACGACAATCACATTTTCGATCCACTAATCCGCTTTTACTGGATCCCTCACTAATACACATTGACGAATTCACACGGAAATTGCGTCGCTATGAAATACTATGGGTTCTATGACTTCTCCTTCTAAATCGAGTAACGTTTCTATGGAAACTACTGGCTTTTCTTTTGCGATTCGAGTATCTCCCTCTCGATGCACTAATCCTTCTTTACTGCATCCCTCACTCCCACTCATTGACGAATTCACACGGAAATTGCGTCGCCATGAAATACTATGGGTTCCATGACTTCTCCGTCTAAATCGAGTAGCGTTTCTATGGAAACGAAAGGATTTTCTTTTGGGATACGACAATCACATTTCCGATCCACTAATCCGTCTTTACTGCATCCCTCACTAATACACATTGACGAATTCACACGGAAATTGCGTCGCCATGAAATACTATGGGTTCTATGACTTCCCCTTCTAAATCGAGTATCGTTTCTATGGAAACGACGGGATTTTCTTTTGGGTTACGACAATCACATTTCCGATCCACTAATCCGTCTTTACTGCATCCCTCACTAATACACATTGACGAATTCACACGGAAATTGCGTCGCCATGAAATACTATGGGTTCTATGACTTCCCCTTCTAAATCGAGTATCGTTTCTATGGAAACGACTGGCTTTTCTTTTGCGATCCGACAATCACATTTCCGATCCACTAATCCGTCTTTACTGCATCCCTCACTAATACACATTGCCGAATTCACACGGAAATTGCGTCGCCATGAAATACTATGGGTTCTATGACTTCTCCATCTAAATCGTGTATCGTTTCTATGGAAACGACAGGATTTTCTTTTGGGATACGACAATCACATTTCCGATCCACTAATCCGTCTTTACTGCATCCCTCACTAATACACATTGACGAATTCACACGGAAAATTGCGTCGCCATGAAATACTATGGGTTCTATGACATCTCCTTCTAAATCGAGTAACGTTTCTATCGAAACGACAGGATTTTCCTTTGGGATACGACAATCACATTTCCGATCCACTAATCCGTCTTTACTGCATCCCTCACTAATACAAATTGACGAATTCACACGGAAATTGCGTCGCCATGAAATACTATGGGTTCTATGACTTCTCCTTCTAAATCGAGTATCGTATGTATGGAAACGACAGGATTTTCCTTTGGGATACGACAATCACATTTCCGATCCACTAATCCGTCTTTACTGCATCCCTTACTAATACACATTGACGAATTCACACGGAAATTGCGTCGACATGAAATACTATGGGTACTATGACTTCTCCTTCTAAATCGAGTATCGTTTCTATGGAAACGACAGGATTTACTTTTGCGATACGACAATCACATTTCCGATCCACTAATCCGTCTTTACTGCATCCCTCAGTAATACACATTGACGATTTCACACGGAAATTGCGTCGCCATGAAATACTATGGGTTCTATGACTTCTCCTTCTAAATCGAGTATCGTTTCTATGGAAACGACAGGATTTTCTTTTGGGATACGACAATCACACTTCCGATCCACTAATCCGCCTTTACAGCATCCCTCACTAATACACATTGACGAATTCACACGGAAATTGCGTCGCCATGAAATACTATGGGTTCTACGGCTTCTCCTTCTAAATCGAGTATCGTTTCTATGGAAACGTCAGGATTTTTTTTTGGGATACGACAATCACACTTCCGATTCACTAATCCGTCTTTACTGCATCCCTCACTAATACACATTGACGAATTCACACGGAAATTGCGTCGCCATGAAATACTATGGGTTCTATGACTTCTCCTTCTAAATCGAGTATCGTTTCTATGTAAACGACTGGCTTTTCCTTTGGGATACGACAATCGCATTTCCGATCCACTAATCCGTCTTTACTGCATCCCTCACTAATACATATTGACGAATTCACACGGAAATTGCGTCGCCATGAAATACAATGGGTTCTACGACTTCTCCTTCTAAATCGAGTATCGTTTCTATGGAAACGACAGGATTTTCTTTTGGGTTACGACAATAACATTTCCGATCCACTAATCCGTCTTTACTGCATCCCTCACTAATACACATTGACGAATTCACACGGAAAAGGCGTCGCCATGAAATACAATGGGTTCTACGACTTCTCCTTCTAAATCGAGTATTGTTTCAATGGAAACGACAGGATTTTCTTTTGGGTTACGACAATAACATTTCCGATCCACTAATCCGTCTTTACTGCATCCCTCACTAATACACATTGACGAATTCACACGGAAATTGCGTCGCCATGAAATACTATGGGTTCTATTACTTCTCCTTCTAAATCGAGTATCGTTTCTATGGAAACGACTGGCTTTTCTTTTGCGATACGACAATCACATTTTCGATCCACTAATCCGTGTTTACTGCATCCCTCACTAATACACATAGACGAATTCACACGGAAATTGCGTCGCCATGAAATACTATGGGTTCTATGACTTCTCCTTCTAAATCGAGTATCGTTTCCATGGAAACGACTGGCTTTTCTTTTGCGATACGACAATCACATTTCCGATTAACTAATCCGTCTTTACTGCATCCCTCACTAATACACATTGACGAATTCACACGGAAATTGCGTCGCTATGAAATACTATGGGTTCTCTGACTTCTCCTTCTAAATCGAGTAACGTTTCTATGGAAACGACAGGATTTTCTTTTGGGATACGACAATCACATTTCCGATCCACTAATCCTTCTTTACTGCATCCCTCACTCCCACTCATTGACGAATTCACACGGAAATTGCGTCGCCATGAAATACTATGGGTTCTATGACTTCTCCTTCTAAATCGAGTAACGTTTCTATGGAAACGACTGGCTTTTCTTTTGCGATTCGAGTATCTCCCTCTCGATGCACTAATCCTTCTTTACTGCATCCCTCACTCCCACTCATTGACGAATTCACACGGAAATTGCGTCGCTATGAAATACTATGGGTTCTATGACTTCTCCTTCTAAATCGAGTAACGTTTCTATGGAAACGACAGGATTTTCTTTTGGGATACGACAATCACATTTCCGATCCACTAATCCTTCTTTACTGCATCCCTCATTCCCACTCATTGACGAATTCACACGGAAATTGCGTCGCCATGAAATACTATGGGTTCTATCACTTCTCCTTCTAAATCGAGTAACGTTTCTATGGAAACGACTGGCTATTCTTTTGCGATACGAGTATCTCCCTCTCGATGCACTAATCCTTCTTTACTGCATCCCTCACTCCCACTCATTGATGAATTCACACGGAAATTGCGTCGCCATGAAACACTATGGGTTCTATGACTTCTCCTTCTAAATCGAGTAACGTTTCTATGGAAACGACAGGATTTTCTTTTGGGATACGACAATCACATTTCCGATCCACTATTCCTACTTTACTGCATCCCTCACTCCCACTCATTGACGAATTCACACGGAAATTGCGTCGCCATGAAATACTATGGGTTCTATGACTTCTCCTTCTAAATCGAGTAACGTTTCTATGGAAACGACTGGCTTTTCTTTTGCAATACGAGTATCTCCCTCTCGATGCACTAATCCTTCTTTACTGCATCCCTCACTCCCACTCATTGACGAATTCACACGGAAATTGCGTCGCTATGAAATACTATGGGTTGTATGACTTCTCCTTCTACATCGAGTAACGTTTCTATGGAAACGACAGGATTTTCTTTTGGGATACGACAATCACATTTCCGATCCACTAATCCTTCTTTACTGCACCCCTCACTCCCACTCATTGACGAATTCACACGGAAATTGCGTCGCCATGAAATACTATGTGTTCTATGACTTCTCCTTCTAAATCGAGTAACGTTTCTATGGAAACGACAGGATTTTCTTTTGGGATACGACAATCACATTTCCGATCCACTAATCCGTCTTTACTGCATCCCTCACTAATACACATTGACGAATTCACACGGAAATTGCGTCGCCATGAAATACTATGGGTTCTATGACTTGTCCTTCTAAATCGAGTATCGTTTCTATGGAAACGACTGGCTTTTCTTTAGCGATACGAGTATCTACCTCTCGATGCACTAATCCTTCTTTACTGCGTCCCTCACTCCCACTCATTGACGAATTCACACGGAAATTGCGTCGCCATGAAATACTATGGGTTCTATGACTTCTCTTTCTAAATCGAGTTTCGTTTCTATGGAAACGAATGGCTTTTTTTTATTTGCGATACGACAATCACATTTCCGATCCACTAATCCGTCTTTACTGCATCCCTCACTAATACACATTGACGAATTCACACGGAAATTGCGTCGCCATGAAATACTATGGGTTCTATGACTTCTCCTTCTAAATCGAGTATCGTTTCTATGGAAAAGACTGGCTTTTCTTTTGCGATACGACAATCACATTTCCGATCCACTAATCCGTCTTTACTGCATCCCTCACTAATACACATTGACGAATTCATACGGAAATTGCCTCGCTATGAAATACTATGGGTTCTATGACTTCTCCTTCTAAATCGAGTATCGTTTCTATGGAAACGACTGGCTTTTCTTTTGCGATACGAGTATCTCCCTCTCGATACACTAATCCTTCTTTACTGCATCCCTCACTCCCACTCATTGACGAATTCACACGGAAATTGCGTCGCCATGAAATACTATGGGTTCTATGACTTCTCCTTCTAAATCGAGTATCGTTTCTATGGAAACGACTGGCCTTTTTTTTATTTGCGATACGACAATCACATTTCCGATCCACTAATCCGTCTTTACTGCATCCCTCACTAATACACATTGACGAATTCATACGGAAATTGCGTCGCCATGAAATACTATGGGTTCTATGACTTCTCCTTCTAAAACGAGTATCGTTTCTATGGAAACGACTGGCTTTTCTTTTGCGATACGACAATCACATTTCCGATCCACTAATCCGTCTTTACTGCATCCCTCACTAATACACATTGATGAATTCATACGGAAATTGCGTCGCTATGAAATACTATGGGTTCTATGACTTCTCCTTCTAAATCGAGTATCGTTTCTATGGAAACGACTGGCTTTTCTTTTGCGATACGAGTATCTCCCTCTCGATGCACTAATCCTTCTTTACTGCATCCCTCACTCCCACTCATTGACGAATTCACACGGAAATTGCGTCGCCATGAAATACTATGGGTTCTATGACTTCTCCTTCTAAATCGAGTATCGTTTCTATGGAAACGACTGGCCTTTTTTTTATTTGCGATACGACAATCACATTTCCGATCCACTAATCCGTCTTTACTGCATCGATCACTAATACACATTGACGAATTCATACGGAAATTGCGTCGCCATGAAATACTATGGGTTCTATGACTTCTCCTTCTAAAACGAGTATCGTTTCTATGGAAACGACTGGCTTTTCTTTTGCGATACGACAATCACATTTCCGATCCACTAATCCGTCTTTACTGCATCCCTCACTAATACACATTGATGAATTCATACGGAAATTGCGTCGCTATGAAATACTATGGGTTCTATGACTTCTCCTTCTAAATCGAGTATCGTTTCTATGGAAACGACTGGCTTTTCTTTTGCGATACGAGTATCTCCCTCTCGATGCACTAATCCTTCTTTACTGCATCCCTCACTCCCACTCATTGACGAATTCACACGGAAATTGCGTCGCCATGAAATACTATGGGTTCTATGACTTCTCCTTCTAAATCGAGTATCGTTTCTATGGAAACGACTGGCTTTTTTTTATTTGCGATACGACAATCACATTTCCGATCCACTAATCCGTCTTTACTGCATCCCTCACTAATACACATTGACGAATTCACACGGAAATTGCGTCGCCATGAAATACTATGGGTTCTATTACTTCTCCTTCTAAATCGAGTATCGTTTCTATGGAAACGACTGGCTTTTCTTTTGCGATACGACAATCACATTTTCGATCCACTAATCCGTCTTTACTGCATCCCTCACTAATACACATTGACGAATTCACACGGAAATTGCGTCGCTATGAAATACTATGGGTTCTATGACTTCTCCTTCTAAATCGAGTAACGTTTCTATGGAAACGACTGGCTTTTCTTTTGCGATACGACAATCACATTTCCGATCCACTAATCCGTGTTTACTGCATCCCTCACTAATACACATTGACGAATTCACACGGAAATTGCGTCGCCATGAAATACTATGGGTTCTATGACTTCTCCTTCTAAATCGAGTATCGTTTCCATGGAAACGACTGGCTTTTCATTTGCGATACGACAATCACATTTCCGATTAACTAATCCGTCTTTACTGCATCCCTCACTAATACACATTGACGAATTCACACGGAAATTGCGTCGCTATGAAATACTATGGGTTCTCTGACTTCTCCTTCTAAATCGAGTAACGTTTCTATGGAAACGACAGGATTTTCTTTTGGGATACGACAATCACATTTCCGATCCACTAATCCTTCTTTACTGCATCCCTCACTCCCACTCATTGACGAATTCACACGGAAATTGCGTCGCCATGAAATACTATGGGTTCTATGACTTCTCCTTCTAAATCGAGTAACGTTTCTATGGAAACGACTGGCTTTTCTTTTGCGATTCGAGTATCTCCCTCTCGATGCACTAATCCTTCTTTACTGCATCCCTCACTCCCACTCATTGACGAATTCACACGGAAATTGCGTCGCTATGAAATACTATGGGTTCTATGACTTCTCCTTCTAAATCGAGTAACGTTTCTATGGAAACGACAGGATTTTCTTTTGGGATACGACAATCACATTTCCGATCCACTAATCCTTCTTTACTGCATCCCTCATTCCCACTCATTGACGAATTCACACGGAAATTGCGTCGCCATGAAATACTATGGGTTCTATCACTTCTCCTTCTAAATCGAGTATCGTTTCTATGGAAACGACTGGCTATTCTTTTGCGATACGAGTATCTCCCTCTCGATGCACTAATCCTTCTTTACTGCATCCCTCACTCCCACTCATTGATGAATTCACACGGAAATTGCGTCGCCATGAAACACTATGGGTTCTATGACTTCTCCTTCTAAATCGAGTAACGTTTCTATGGAAACGACAGGATTTTCTTTTGGGATACGACAATCACATTTCCGATCCACTATTCCTTCTTTACTGCATCCCTCACTCCCACTCATTGACGAATTCACACGGAAATTGCGTCGCCATGAAATACTATGGGTTCTATGACTTCTCCTTCTAAATCGAGTAACGTTTCTATGGAAACGACTGGCTTTTCTTTTGCGATACGAGTATCTCCCTCTCGATGCACTAATCCTTCTTTACTGCATCCCTCACTCCCACTCATTGACGAATTCACACGGAAATTGCGTCGCTATGAAATACTATGGGTTGTATGACTTCTCCTTCTACATCGAGTAACGTTTCTATGGAAACGACAGGATTTTCTTTTGGGATACGACAATCACATTTCCGATCCACTAATCCTTCTTTACTGCATCCCTCACTCCCACTCATTGACGAATTCACACGGAAATTGCGTCGCCATGAAATACTATGTGTTCTATGACTTCTCCTTCTAAATCAAGTAACGTTTCTATGGAAACGACAGGATTTTCTTTTGGGATACGACAATCACATTTCCGATCCACTAATCCGCCTTTACTGCATCCCTCACTAATACACATTGACGAATTCACACGGAAATTGCGTCGCCATGAAATACTATGGGTTCTATGACTTGTCCTTCTAAATCGAGTATCGTTTCTATGGAAACGACTGGCTTTTCTTTTGCGATACGAGTATCTACCTCTCGATGCACTAATCCTTCTTTACTGCGTCCCTCACTCCCACTCATTGACGAATTCACACGGAAATGGCGTCGCCATGAAATACTATGGGTTCTATGACTTCTCTTTCTAAATCGAGTATCGTTTCTATGGAAACGAATGGCTTTTTTTTTATTTGCGATACGACAATCACATTTCCGATCCACTAATCCGTCTTTACTGCATCCCTCACTAATACACATTGACGAATTCACACGGAAATTGCGTCGCCATGAAATACTATGGGTTCTATGACTTCTCCTTCTAAATCGAGTATCGTTTCTATGGAAAAGACTGGCTTTTCTTTTGCGATACGACAATCACATTTCCGATCCACTAATCCGTCTTTACTGCATCCCTCACTAATACACATTGACGAATTCATACGGAAATTGCCTCGCTATGAAATACTATGGGTTCTATGACTTCTCCTTCTAAATCGAGTATCGTTTCTATGGAAACGACTGGCTTTTCTTTTGCGATACGATTATCTCCCTCTCGATACACTAATCCTTCTTTACTGCATCCCTCACTCCCACTCATTGACGAATTCACACGGAAATTGCGTCGCCATGAAATACTATGGGTTCTATGACTTCTCCTTCTAAATCGAGTATCGTTTCTATGGAAACGACTGGCCTTTTTTTTATTTGCGATACGACAATCACATTTCCGATCCACTAATCCGTCTTTACTGCATCCCTCACTAATACACATTGACGAATTCATACGGAAATTGCGTCGCCATGAAATACTATGGGTTCTATGACTTCTCCTTCTAAAACGAGTATCGTTTCTATGGAAACGACTGGCTTTTCTTTTGCGATACGACAATCACATTTCCGATCCACTAATCCGTCTTTACTGCATCCCTCACTAATACACATTGATGAATTCATACGGAAATTGCGTCGCTATGAAATACTATGGGTTCTATGACTTCTCCTTCTAAATCGAGTATCGTTTCTATGGAAACGACTGGCTTTTCTTTTGCGATACGAGTATCTCCCTCTCGATGCACTAATCCTTCTTTACTGCATCCCTCACTCCCACTCATTGACGAATTCACACGGAAATTGCGTCGCCATGAAATACTATGGGTTCTATGACTTCTCCTTCTAAATCGAGTATCGTTTCTATGGAAACGACTGGCTTTTTTTTATTTGCGATACGACTATCACATTTCCGATCCACTAATCCGTCTTTACTGCATCCCTCACTAATACACATTGACGAATTCACACGGAAATTGCGTCGCCATGAAATACTATGGGTTCTATGACTTCTCCTTCAAAATCGAGTATCGTTTCTATGGAAACGACTGGCTTTTCTTTTGCGATACGACAATCACATTTCCGATCCACTAATCCGTCTTTACTGCATCCCTCACTAATACACATTGACGAATTCATACGGAAATTGCGTCGCTATGAAATACTATGGGTTCTATGACTTGTCCTTCTAAATCGAGTATCGTTTCTATGGAAACGACTGGCTTTTCTTTTGCGATACGAGTATCTCCCTCTCGATGCACTAATCCTTCTTTACTGCATCCCTCACTCCCACTCATTGACGAATTCACACGGATATTGCGTCGCCATGAAATACTATGGGTTCTATGACTTCTCCTTCTAAATCGAGTATCGTTTCTATGGAAACGACAGGATTTTCTTTTGCGATACGAGTATCTCCCTCTCGATGCACTAATCCTTCTTTACTGCATCCCTCACTCCCACTCATTGACGAATTCACACGGAAATTACGTCGCCATGAAATACAATGGGTTCTATGACTTCTCCTTCTAATTCGAGTAACGTTTCTATGGAAACGACAGGATTTTCTTTTGGGATACGACAATCACATTTCCAATCCACTAATCCGTCTTTACTGCATCCCTCACTAATACACATTCACGAATTCATACGGAAATTGCGTCGCCATGAAATACTATGGGTTCTATGACTTCTCCTTCTAAATCGAGTATCGTTTCTATGGAAACGACTGGCTTTTCTTTTGCGATACGACAATCACATTTCCGATCCACTAATCCGTCTTTACTGCATCCCTCACTAATACACATTGACGAATTCACACCGAAATTGCGTCGCCATGAAATACTATGGGTTCTATGACTTCTCCTTCTAAATCGAGTATCGTTTCTATGGAAACGACTGGCTTTTCTTTTGCGATACGACAATCACATTTCCGATCCACTAATCCGTCTTTATTGCATCCCTCACTAATACACATTGACGAACTCACACGGAAATTGCGTCGCCATGAAATACTATGGGTTCTATGACTTCTCCTTCTAAATCGAGTATCGTTTCTATGGAAACGACTGGCTTTTCTTTTGCGATACGAGTATCTCCCTCTCGATGCACTAATCCTTCTTTACTGCATCCCTCACTCCCACTCATTGACGAATTCACACGGAAATTGCGTCGCCATGAAATACTATGGGTTCTATGACTTCTCCTACTAAATCGAGTATCGTTTCTATGGAAACGACTGGCTTTTCTTTTGCGATACGACAATCACCTTTCCGATCCACTAATCCGTCTTTACTGCATCCCTCACTAATACACATTGACGAATTCATACGGAAATTGCGTCGCTATGAAATACTATGGGTTCTATGACTTCTCCTTCTAAATCGAGTATCGTTTCTATGGAAACGACTGGCTTTTCTTTTGCGATACGAGTATCTCCCTCTCGATGCACTAATCCTTCTTTACTGCATCCCTCACTCCCACTCATTGACGAATTCACACGGAAATTGCGTCGCCATGAAATACTATGGGTTCTATGACTTCTCCTACTAAATCGAGTATCGTTTCTATGGAAACGACTGGCTTTTCTTTTGCGATACGACAATCACCTTTCCGATCCACTAATCCGTCTTTACTGCATCCCTCACTAATACACATTGACGAATTCATACGGAAATTGCGTCGCTATGAAATACTATGGGTTCTATGACTTCTCCTTCTAAATCGAGTATCGTTTCTATGGAAACGACTGGCTTTTCTTTTGCGATACGAGTATCTCCCTCTCGATGCACTAATCCTTCTTTACTGCATCCCTCACTCCCACTCATTGACGAATTCACACGGAAATTGCGTCGCCATGAAATACTATTGGTTCTATGACTTCTCCTTCTAAATCGAGTAACGTTTCTATGGAAACGACAGGATTTTCTTTTGCGATACGAGTATCTCCCTCTCGATGCACTAATCCTTCTTTACTGCATCCCTCACTCCCACTCATTGACGAATTCACACGGAAATTGCGTCGCCATGAAATACTATGGGTTCTATGACTTCTCCTTCTAAATCGAGTAACGTTTCTATGGAAACGACAGGATTTTCTTTTGGGATACGACAATCACATTTCTGATCCACTAATCCGTCTTTACTGCATACCTCACTAATACACATTGACGAATTCACACCGAAATTGCGTCGCCATGAAATACTATGGGTTCTATGACTTCTCCTTCTAAATCGAGTATCGTTTCTATGGAAACGACTGGCTTTTCTTTTGCGATACGACAATGACATTTCCGATCCACTAATCCGTCTTTACTGCATCCCTCACTAATACACATTGACGAATTCACACGGAAATTGGGTCGCCATGAAATACTATGGGTTCTATGACTTCTCCTTCTAAATCGAGTAACGTTTCTATGGAAACGACTGGCTTTTCTTTTGCGATACGACAATCACATTTCCGATCCACTAATCCGCCTTTACTGCATCCCTCACTAATACACATTGACGAATTCACACGGAAATTGCGTCGCTATGAAATACTATGGGTTCTATGACTTCTCCTTCTAAATCGAGTATCGTTTCTATGGAAACGACTGGCTTTTCTTTTGCGATACGACAATCACATTTCCGATCCACTAATCCGTCTTTACTGCATCCCTCACTAATACACATTGACGAATTCATACGGAAATTGCGTCGCCATGAAATACTATGGGTTCTATGACTTCTCCTTCTAAATCGATTAACGTTTCTATGGAAACGACTGGCTTTTCTTTTGCGATACGAGTATCTCCCTCTCGATGCACTAATCCTTCTTTACTGCATCCCTCATTCCCACTCATTGACGAATTCACACGGAAATTGCGTCGCCATGAAATACTATGCGTTCTATGACTTCTCCTTCTAAATCGAGTTACGTTTCTATGGAAACGACAGGATTTTCTTTTGGGATACGACAATCACAATTCCGATCCACTAATCCGTCTTTACTGCATCCCTCACTAATACACATTGACGAATTCATAAGGAAATTGCGTCGCCATGAGATACTATGGGTTCTATGACTTCTCCTTCTAAATCGAGTATCGTTTCTATGGAAACGACAGGATTTTCTTTTGGGATACGACAATCTCATTTCCGATCCACTAATCCGTCTTTACTGCATCCCTCACTAATACACAGTGACGATTTCACAAGGAAATTGCGTAGCCATGAAATACTATGGGTTCTATGACTTCTCATTCTAAATCGAGAATCGTTTCTATGGAAACGACTGGCTTTTCTTTTGCGATACGACAATCACATTTCCGAGCCACTAATCCGTCTTTACTGCATCCCTCACTAATACACATTGACGAATTCACACGGAAATTGCGGCGCCATGAAATACTATGAGTTCTATGACTTCTCCTTCTAAATCGAGTAACGTTTCTATGGAAACGACTGGCTTTTCTTTTGCGATACGACAATCACATTTCCGATCCACTAATCCGTCTTTACTGCATCCCTCACTAATACACATTGACGAATTCACACGGAAATTGCGTCTTTATGAAATACTATGGGTTCTATGACTTCTCCTTCTAAATCGAGTATTGTTTCTATGGAAACGACTGGCTTTTCTTTTGCGATACGAGTATCTCCCTCTCGATGCACTAATCCTTCTTTACTGCATCCCTCACTCCCACTCATTGACGAATTCACACGGAAATTGCGTCGCCATGAAATACTATGGGTTCTATGACTTCTCCTTCTAAATCGAGTATCGTTTCTATGGAAACGACTGGCTTTTCTTTTGCGATACGACAATCACATTTCCGATCCACTAATCCGTCTTTACTGCATCCCTCACTAATACACATTGACGAATTCATACGGAAATTGCGTCGCCATGAAATACTATGGGTTCTATGACTTCTCCTTCTAAATCGAGTATCGTTTCTATGGAAACCCCTGGCTTTTCTTTTGCGATACGAGTATCTCCCTCTCGATGTAGTAATCCTTCTTTACTGCATCGCTCACTCCCACTCATTGACGAATTCACACGGAAATTGCGCGCCATGAAATACTATGGGTTCTATGACTTCTCCTTCTAAATCGAGTATCGTTTCTATGGAAACGACTGGCTTTTCTTTTGCGGTATGACAATCACATTTCCGATCCACTAATCCGTCTTTACTGCATCCCTCACTAATACACATTGACGAATTCGCACGGAAATTGCGTCGCCATGAAATACTATGGGTTCTATGACTTCTTCTAAATCGAGTTTCGTTTCTATGGAAACGACTGGCATTTCTTTTGCGATACGACAATCACATTTCCGATCCACTAATCCGACTTTACTGCATCCATCACTAATACACATTGACGAATTCACACCGAAATTGCGTCGCCATAAAATACTATGGGTTCTATGACTTCTCCTTCTAAATCGAGTATCGTTTCTATGGAAACGATTGGCTTTTCTTTTGCGATACGACAATCACATTTCCGATCCACTAATCCGTCTTCACTGCATCCCTCACTAATACACATTGACGAATTCACACGGAAATTGCGTCGCCATGAAATACTATGGGTTCTATGGCTTCTCCTTCTAAATCGAGTAACGTTTCTATGGAAACGACTGGCTTTTCTTTTGCGATACGACAATCACATTTCCGATCCACTAATCCGTCTTTACTGCATCCCTCACTAATACACATTGACGAATTCACACGGAAATTACGTCGCTATGAAAAACTATGGGTTCTATGACTTCTCCTTCTAAATCGAGTATCGTTTCTATGGAGACGACTGGCTTTTCTTTTGCGATACGACAATCACATTTCCGATCCACTAATCCGTCTTTACTGCATCCCTCACTAATACACATTGACGAATTCATACGGAAATTGCGTCGCCATGAAATACTATGGGTTCTATGACTTCTCCTTCTAAATCGAGTAACGTTTCTATGGAAACGACTGGCTTTTCTTTTGCGATACGAGTATCTCCCTCTCGATGCACTAATCCTTCTTTACTGCATCGCTCACTCCCACTCATTGACGAAATCACACGGAAATTGCGTCGCCATGAAATACTATGGGTTCTATGACTTCTCCTTCTAAATCGAGTAACGTTTCAATGGAAACGACAGCTTTTCTTTTGCGATACGACAATCACATTTCCGATCCACTAATCCGTCTTTACTGCATCCCTCACTGCTACACATTGACGAATTCACACGGAAATTACGTCGCTATGAAAAACTATGGGTTCTATGACTTCTCCTTCTAAATCGAGTATCGTTTCTATGGAAACGACTGGCTTTTCTTTTGCGATACGACAATCACATTTCCGATCCACTAATCCGTCTTTACTGCATCCATCACTAATACACATTGACGAATTCACACCGAAATTGCGTCGCCATGAAATACTATGGGTTCTATGACTTCTCCTTCTAAATCGAGTATCGTTTCTATGGAAACGACTGGCTTTTCTTTTGCGATACGACAATCACATTTCCGATCCACTAATCCGTCTTTACTGCATCCCTCACTAATACACATTGACGAATTCATACGGAAATTGCGTCGCCATGAAATACTATGGGTTCTATGACTTCTCCTTCTAAATCGAGTATCGTTTCTATGGAAACCCCTGGCTTTTCTTTTGCGATACGAGTATCTCCCTCTCGATGTACTAATCCTTCTTTACTGCATCGCTCACTCCCACTCATTGACGAATTCACACGGAAATTGCGTCGCCATGAAATACTATGGGTTCTATGACTTCTCCTTCTAAATCGAGTATCGTTTCTATGGAAACGACTGGCTTTTCTTTTGCGATATGACAATCACATTTCCGATCCACTAATCCGTCTTTACTGCATCCCTCACTAATACACATTGATGAATTCGCACGGAAATTGCGTCGCCATGAAATACTATGGGTTCTATGACTTCTTCTAAATCGAGTTTCGTTTCTATGGAAACGACTGGCTTTTCTTTTGCGATACGACAATCACATTTCCGATCCACTAATCCGTCTTTACTGCATCCATCACTAATACACATTGACGAATTCACACCGAAATTGCGTCGCCATAAAATACTTTGGGTTCTATGACTTCTCCTTCTAAATCGAGTATCGTTTCTATGGAAACGACTGGCTTTTCTTTTGCGATACGACAATCACATTTCCGATCCACTAATCCGTCTTCACTGCATCCCTCACTAATACACATTGACGAATTCACACGGAAATTGCGTCGCCATGAAATACTATGGGTTCTATGACTTCTCCTTCTAAATCGAGTAACGTTTCTATGGAAACGACTGGCTTTTCTTTTGCGATACGACAATCACATTTCCGATCCACTAATCCGTCTTTACTGCATCCCTCACTAATACACATTGTCGAATTCACACGGAAATTACGTCGCTATGAAAAACTATGGGTTCTATGACTTCTCCTTCTAAATCGAGTATCGTAGCTATGGAAACGACTGGCTTTTCTTTTGCGATACGACAATCACATTTCCGATCCACTAATCCTTCTTTACTGCATCCCTCACTAATACACATTGACGAATTCATACGGAAATTGCGTCGCCATGAAATACTATGGGTTCTATTACTTCTCCTTCTAAATCGAGTAACGTTTCTATGGAAACGACTGGCTTTTCTTTTGCGATACGAGTATCTCCCTCTCGATGCACTAATCCTCCTTTACTGCATCCCTCACTCCCATTCATTGACGAATTCACACGGAAATTGCGTCGCCATGAAATACTATGGGTTCTATGACTTCTCCTTCTAAATCGAGT
Source organism: Schistocerca piceifrons (assembly GCF_021461385.2). NCBI lineage: Eukaryota > Metazoa > Arthropoda > Insecta > Orthoptera > Acrididae > Schistocerca > Schistocerca piceifrons. The sequence goes on from NW_025727551.1 coordinate 995,249, forward strand.
TACGTTTCTATGGAAACGACAGGATTTTCTTTTGGGATACGAGAATCACATTTCCGATCCACTAATCCGTCTTTACTGCATCCCTCACTAATACACATTGACGAATTCATACGGAAATTGCGTCGCCATGAGATAGTATGGGTTCTATGACTTCTCCTTCTAAATCGAGTATCGTTTCTATGGAAACGACAAGATTTTCTTTTGGGATACGACAATCTCATTTCCGATCCACTAATCCGTCTTTACTGCATCCCTCACTAATACACATTGACGAATTCACAAGGAAATTGCGTCGCCATGAAATACTATGGGTTCTATGACTACTCATTCTAAATCGAATATCGTTTCTATGGAAACGACTGGCTTTTCTTTTGCGATACGACAATCACATTTCCGATCCACTAATCCTTCTTTACTGCATCCCTCACTAATACACATTGACGAATTCATACGGAAATTGCGTCGCCATGAAATACTATGGGTTCAATTACTTCTCCTTCTAAATCGAGTAACGTTTCTATGGAAACGACTGGCTTTTCTTTTGCGATACGAGTATCTCCCTCTCGATGCACTAATCCTTCTTTACTGCATCCCTCACTCCCATTCATTGACGAATTCACACGGAAATTGCGTCGCCATGAAATAGTATGGGTTCTATGACTTCTCCTTCTAAATCGAGTTACGTTTCTATGGAAACGACAGGATTTTCTTTTGGGATACGAGAATCACATTTCCGATCCACTAATCCGTCTTTACTGCATCCCTCACTAATACACATTGACGAATTCATACGGAAATTGCGTCGCCATGAGATAGTATGGGTTCTATGACTTCTCCTTCTAAATCGAGTATCGTTTCTATGGAAACGACAAGATTTTCTTTTGGGATACGACAATCTCATATCCGATCCACTAATCCGTCTTTACTGCATCCCTCACTAATACACAGTGACGATTTCACAAGGAAATTGCGTAGCCATGAAATACTATGGGTTCTATGACTTCTCATTCTAAATCGAGAATCGTTTCTATGGAAACGACTGGCTTTTCTTTTGCGATACGACAATCACATTTCCGATCCACTAATCCGTCTTTACTGCATCCCTCACTAATACACATTGACGAATTCACACGGAAATTGCGGCGCCATGAAATACTATGAGTTCTATGACTTCTCCTTCTAAATCGAGTAACGTTTCTATGGAAACGACTGGCTTTTCTTTTGCGATACGACAATCACATTTCCGATCCACTAATCCGTCTTTACTGCATCCCTCACTAATACACATTGACGAATTCACACCGAAATTGCGTCTTTATGAAATACTATGGGTTCTATGACTTCTCCTTCTAAATCGAGTATTGTTTCTATGGAAACGACTGGCTTTTCTTTTGCGATACGAGTATCTCCCTCTCGATGCACTAATCCTTCTTTACTGCATCCCTCACTCCCACTCATTGACGAATTCACACGGAAATTGCGTCGCCATGAAATACTATGGGTTCTATGACTTCTCCTTCTAAATCGAGTATCGTTTCTATGGAAACGACTGGCTTTTCTTTTGCGATACGACAATCACATTTCCGATCCACTAATCCGTCTTTACTGCATCCCTCACTAATACACATTGACGAATTCATACGGAAATTGCGTCGCCATGAAATACTATGGGTTCTATGACTTCTCCTTCTAAATCGAGTATCGTTTCTATGGAAACCCCTGGCTTTTCTTTTGCGATACGAGTATCTCCCTCTCGATGTAGTAATCCTTCTTTACTGCATCGCTCACTCCCACTCATTGACGAATTCACACGGAAATTGCGCGCCATGAAATACTATGGGTTCTATGACTTCTCCTTCTAAATCGAGTATCGTTTCTATGGAAACGACTGGCTTTTCTTTTGCGGTATGACAAACACATTTCCGATCCACTAATCCGTCTTTACTGCATCCCTCACTAATACACATTGACGAATTCGCACGGAAATTGCGTCGCCATGAAATACTATGGGTTCTATGACTTCTTCTAAATCGAGTTTCGTTTCTATGGAAACGACTGGCTTTTCTTTTGCGATACGACAATCACATTTCCGATCCACTAATCCGTCTTTACTGCATCCATCACTAATACACATTGACGAATTCACACCGAAATTGCGTCGCCATAAAATACTATGGGTTCTATGACTTCTCCTTCTAAATCGAGTATCGTTTCTATGGAAACGACTGGCTTTTCTTTTGCGATACGACAATCACATTTCCGATCCACTAATCCGTCTTCACTGCATCCCTCACTAATACACATTGACGAATTCACACGGAAATTGCGTCGCCATGAAATACTATGGGTTCTATGGCTTCTCCTTCTAAATCGAGTAACGTTTCTATGGAAACGACTGGCTTTTCTTTTGCGATACGACAATCACATTTCCGATCCACTAATCCGTCTTTACTGCATCCCTCACTAATACACATTGACGAATTCACACGGAAATTACGTCGCTATGAAAAACTATGGGTTCTATGACTTCTCCTTCTAAATCGAGTATCGTTTCTATGGAGACGACTGTCTTTTCTTTTGCGATACGACAATCACATTTCCGATCCACTAATCCGTCTTTACTGCATCCCTCACTAATACACATTGACGAATTCATACGGAAATTGCGTCGCCATGAAATACTATGGGTTCTATGACTTCTCCTTCTAAACCGAGTAACGTTTCTATGGAAACGACTGGCATTTCTTTTGCGATACGAGTATCTCCCTCTCGATGCACTAATCCTTCTTTACTGCATCCCTCACTCCCACTCATTGACGAAATCACACGGAAATTGCGTCGCCATGAAATACTATGGGTTCTATGACTTCTCCTTCTAAATCGAGTAACGTTTCTATGGAAACGACAGCTTTTCTTTTGCGATACGACAATCACATTTCCGATCCACTAATCCGTCTTTACTGCATCCCTCACTGCTACACATTGACGAATTCACACGGAAATTACGTCGCTATGAAAAACTATGGGTTCTATGACTTCTCCTTGTAAATCGAGTATCGTTTCTATGGAAACGACTGGCTTTTCTTTTGCGATACGACAATCACATTTCCGATCCACTAATCCGTCTTTACTGCATCCATCACTAATACACATTGACGAATTCACACCGAAATTGCGTCGCCATAAAATACTATGGGTTCTATGACTTCTCCTTCTAAATCGAGTATCGTTTCTATGGAAACGACTGGCTTTTCTTTTGCGATACGACAATCACATTTCCGATCCACTAATCCGTCTTTACTGCATCCCTCACTAATACACATTGACGAATTCATACGGAAATTGCGTCGCCATGAAATACTATGGGTTCTATGACTTCTCCTTCTAAATCGAGTATCGTTTCTATGGAAACCCCTGGCTTTTCTTTTGCGATACGAGTATCTCCCTCTCGATGTACTAATCCTTCTTTACTGCATCGCTCACTCCCACTCATTGACGAATTCACACGGAAATTGCGTCGCCATGAAAAACTATGGGTTCTATGACTTCTCCTTCTAAATCGAGTATCGTTTCTAAGGAAACGACTGGCTTTTCTTTTGCGATATGACAATCACATTTCCGATCCACTAATCCGTCTTTACTGCATCCCTCACTAATACACATTGACGAATTCGCACGGAAATTGCGTCGCCATGAAATACTATGGGTTCTATGACTTCTTCTAAATCGAGTTTCGTTTCTATGGAAACGACTGGCTTTTCTTTTGCGATACGACAATCACATTTCCGATCCACTAATCCGTCTTTACTGCATCCATCACTAATACACATTGACGAATTCACACCGAAATTGCGTCGCCATAAAATACTTTGGGTTCTATGACTTCTCCTTCTAAATCGAGTATCGTTTCTATGGAAACGACTGGCTTTTCTTTTGCGATACGACAATCACATTTCCGATCCACTAATCCGTCTTCACTGCATCCCTCACTAATACACATTGACGAATTCACACGGAAATTGCGTCGCCATGAAATACTATGGGTTCTATGACTTCTCCTTCTAAATCGAGTAACGTTTCTATGGAAACGACTGGCTTTTCTTTTGCGATACGACAATCACATTTCCGATCCACTAATCCGTCTTTACTGCATCCCTCACTAATACACATTGACGAATTCACACGGAAATTACGTCGCTATGAAAAACTATGGGTTCTATGACTCCTCCTTCTAAATCGAGTATCGTAACTATGGAAACGACTGGCTTTTCTTTTGCGATACGACAATCACATTTCCGATCCACTAATCCTTCTTTACTGCATCCCTCACTAATACACATTGACGAATTCATACGGAAATTGCGTCGCCATGAAATACTATGGGTTCTATTACTTCTCCTTCTAAATCGAGTAACGTTTCTATGGAAACGACTGGCTTTTCTTTTGCGATACGAGTATCTCCCTCTCGATGCACTAATCCTTCTTTACTGCATCCCTCACTCCCATTCATTGACGAATTCACACGGAAATTGCGTCGCCATGAAATACTATGGGTTCTATGACTTCTCCTTCTAAATCGAGTTACGTTTCTATGGAAACGACAGGATTTTCTTTTGGGATACGAGAATCACATTTCCGATCCACTAATCCGTCTTTACTGCATCCCTCACTAATACACATTGACGAATTCATACGGAAATTGCGTCGCCATGAGATAGTATGGGTTCTATGACTTCTCCTTCTAAATCGAGTATCGTTTCTATGGAAACGACAAGATTTTCTTTTGGGATACGACAATCTCATTTCCGATCCACTAATCCGTCTTTACTGCATCCCTCACTAATACACATTGACGAATTCACAAGGAAATTGCGTCGCCATGAAATACTATGGGTTCTATGACTACTCATTCTAAATCGAGTATCGTTTCTATGGAAACGACTGGCTTTTCTTTTGCGATACGACAATCACATTTCCGATCCACTAATCCGTCTTTACTGCATCCCTCACTAATACACATTGACGAATTCACACGGAAATTGCGTCGCCAAGAAATACTATGGGTTCTATGACTTCTCCTTCTAAATCGAGTAACGTTTCTATGGAAACGACTGGCTTTTCTTTTGCGATACGACAATCACATTTCCGATCCACTAATCCGTCTTTACTGCATCCCTCACTAATACACATTGACGAATTCACACGGAAATTGCGTCGCTATGAAATACTATGGGTTCTATGACTTCTCCTTCTAAATCGAGTATCGTTTCTATGGAAACGACTGGCTTTTCCTTTGCGATACGAGTATCTCCCTCTCGATGCACTAATCCTTCTTTACTGCATCCCTCACTCCCACTCATTGACGAATTCACACGGAAATTGCGTCGCCATGAAATACCATGGGTTCTATGACTTCTCCTTCTAAATCGAGTAACGTTTCTATGGAAACGACAGGATTTTCTTTTGCGATACGACAATCACATTTCCGATCCACTAATCCGTCTTTACTGCATCCCTCACTAATACACATTGACGAATTCATACGGAAATTGCGTCGCCATGAAATACTATGGGTTCTATGAATTCTCCTTCTAAATCGAGTATCGTTTCTATGGAAACGACTGGCTTTTCTTTAGCAATACGACAATCACATTTCAGATACACTAATCCGTCTTTACTGCATCCCTCACTAATACACATTGACGAATTCACACGGAAATTGCGTCGCCATGAAATACTATGGGTTCTATGACTTCTCCTTCTAAATCGAGTATCGTTTCTATGGAAACGACTGGCTTTTCTTTTGCGATACGACAATCACATTTCCGATCCACTAATCCGTCTTTACTGCATCCCTCACTAATACACATTGACGAATTCTCACGGAAATTGCGTCGCTATGAAATACTATGGGTTCTATGACTTCTCCTTCTAAATCGAGTATCGTTTCTATGGAAACGACTGGCATTTCTTTTGCGATACGAGTATCTCCCTCTCGATGCACTAATCCTTCTTTACTGTATCCCTCACTCCCACTCATTGACGAATTCACACGGAAATTGCGTCGACATGAAATACTATGGGTTCTATGACTTCTCCTTCTAAATCGAGTATCGTTTCTATGGAAACGACTGGCTTTTCTTTTGCGATACGACAATCACATTTCCGATCCACTAATCTGTCTTTACTGCATCCCTCAATAATACACATTGACGAATTCACACGGAAATTGCGTCGCCATGAAATACTATGGGTTCTATGACTTCTCCTTCTAAATCGAGTAACGTTTCTATGGAAACGACAGGATTTTCTTTTGGGATACGAGTATCTCCCTCTCGATGCACTAATCCTTTTTTACTGCATCCCTCACTCCCACTCACTGACGAATTCACACGGAAATTGCGTCGCCATGAAATACTATGGGTTCTATGACTTCTCCTTCTAAATCGAGTATCGTTTCTATGGAAACGACTGGCTTTTCTTTTGCGATACGACAATCACATTTCCGATCCACTAATCCGTCTTTACTGCATCCCTCACTAATACACATTGACGAATTCACACGGAAATAGCGTCGCCATGAAATACTATGGGTCCTATGACTTCTCCTACTAAATCGACTATCGTTTCTATGGAAACGACTGGCTTTTCTTTTGCGATACGACAATCACATTTCCGATCCACTAATCCGTCTTTACTGCATCCCTCACTAGTACACATTGACGAATTCACACCGAAATTGCGTCGCCATGAAATACTATGGGTTCTATGACTTCTCCTTCTAAATCGAGTATCGTTTCTATGGAAACGACTGGCTTTTCTTTTGCGATACGACAATCACCTTTCCGATCCACTAATCCGTCTTTACTGCATCCCTCACTAATTCACATTGACGATTTCACACGGAAATTGCGTCGCCATGAAATACTATGGGTTCTATCACTTCTCCTTCTAAATCGAGTAACGTTTCGATGGAAACGACTGGCTTTTCTTTTGCGATACGACAATCACATTTCGGATCCACTAATCCGTCTTTACTGCATCCCTCACTAATACACATTGACGAATTCACACGGAAATTGCGTCGCTATGAAATACTATGGGTTCTATGACTTCTCCTTCTAAATCGAGTATCGTTTCTATGGAAACCACTGGCTTTTCTTTTGCGATACGAGTATCTCCCTCTCGATGCACTAATCCTTCTTTACTGCATCCCTCACTCCCACTCATTGACGAATTCAAACGGAAATGGCGTCGCCATGAAATTCTATGGGTTCTATGACTTCTCCTTCTAAATCGAGTAACGTTTCTATGGAAACGAAAGGATTTTCTTTTGGGATACGACAATCACATTTCCGATCCACTAATCCGTCTTTACCGCATCCCTCACTAATACACATTGACGAATTCATACGGAAATTGCGTCGCCATGAAATACTATGGGTTCTATGACTTCTCCTTCTAAATCGAGTATCTTTTCTAAGGAAACGACAGGCTTTTCTTTTGCGATACGACAATCACATTTCCGATCCACTAATCCGTCTTTACTGCATCCCTCACTAATACACATTGACGAATTCACACGGAAATTGCGTCGCCATGAAATACTATGGGTTCTATGACTTCTCCTTCTAAATTGAGTATCGTTTCTATGGAAACGACTGGCATTTCTTTTGCGATACGACAATCACATTTCCGATCCACTAATCCGTCTTTACTGCATCCCTCACTAATACACATTGACGAATTCACACGGAAATTGCGTCGCCATGAAATACTATGGGTTCTATGACTTCTCCTTCTAAATCGAGTAACGTTTCTATGGAAACGACTGGCTTTTCTTTTGCGATACGACAATCACATTTCCGATCCACTAATCCGTCTTTACTGCATCCCTCACTAATACACATTGACGAATTCTCACGGAAATTGCGTCGCTATGAAATACTATGGGTTCTATGACTTCTCCTTCTAAATCAAGTATCGTATCTATGGAAACGATTGGCTTTTCTTTTGCGATACGAGTATCTCCCTCTCGATGCACTAATCCTTCTTTACTGCATCCCTCACTCCCACTCATTGACGAATTCAAACGGAAATTGCGTCGACATGAAATACTATGGGTTCTATGACTTCTCCTTCTAAATCGAGTATCGTTTCTATGGAAACGACTGGCTTTTCTTTTGCGATGCGACAATCACATTTCCGATCCACTAATCCGTCTTTACTGCATCCCTCACTAATACACATTGACGAATTTACACGGAAATTGCGTCGCTATGAAATACTATGGGTTCTATGACTTCTCCTTCTAAATCGAGTATCGTTTCTATGGAAACGACTGGCTTTTCTTTTGCGATACGACAATCACATTTCCGATCCACTAATCCTTCTTTAGTGCATCCCTCACTAATACACATTGACGAATTCATACTGAAATTGCGTCGCCATGAAATACTATGGGTTCTATGACTTCTCCTTCTAAATCGAGTAACGTTTCTATGGAAACGACAGGATTTTCTTTTGGGACACGAGTATCTCCCTCTCGATGCACTAATCTTTTTTTACTGCATCCCTCACTCCCACTCACTGACGAATTCACACGGAAATTGCGTCGCCATGAAATACTATGGGTTCTATGACTTCTCCTTCTAAATCGAGTATCGTTTCTATGGAAACGACTGGCTTTTCTTTTGCGATACGACAATCACATTTCCGATCAACTAATCCGTCTTTACTGCATCCCTCACTAATACACATTGACGAATACACACGGAAATTGCGTCGCCATGAAATACTATGGGTTCTATGACTTCTCCTTCTAAATCGAGTATCGTTTCTATGCAAACGACTGGCTTTTCTTTTGGGATACGACAATCACATTTCCGATCCACTAATCCGTCTTTACTGCATCCCTCACTAATACACATTGACGAATTCACACGGAAATTGCGTCGCCATGAAATACTATGGGTTCTATGACTTCTCCTTCTAAATCGAGTATCGTTTCTATGGAAACGACTGGCTTTTCTTTTGCGATACGAGTATCTCCCTCTCGATGCACTAATCCTTCTTTACTGCATCCCTCACTCCCACTCATTGACGAATTCACACGGAAATTGCGTCGCCATGAAATACTATGAGTTTTATGACTTCTCCTTCTAAATCGTGTATCGTTTCTATGGAAACGACTGGCTTTTCTTTTGCGATACGACAATCACATTTCCTATCCACTAATCCTTCTTTACTGCATCCCTCACTAATACACATTGACGAATTCATACGGAAATTGCGTCGCCATGAAATACTATGGGTTCGATGACTTCTCCTTCTAAATCGAGTAACGTTTCTATGGAAACGACAGGATTTTCTTTTGGGATACGACAATCACATTTCCGATCCACTAATCCGTCTTTACTGCATCCCTCACTAATACACATTGACGAATTCATACGGAAATTGCGTCGCTATGAAATACTATGAGCTCTATGACTTCTCCTTCTAAATCGAGTATCGTTTCAATGGAAACGACTGGCTTTTCTTTTGCGATACGAGTATCTCCCTCTCGATGCACTAATCCTTCTTTACTGCATCCCTCACTCCCACTCATTGACGAATTCACACGGAAATTGCGTCGCCATGAAATACTATGGGTTCTATGACTTCTCCTTCTAAATCGAGTATTGTTTCTATGGAAACGACTGGCTTTTCTTTTGCGATACGACAATCACATTTCCGATCCACTAATCCGACTTTACTGCATCCCTCACTAATACACATTGACGAATTCACACGGATATTGCGTCGCCATGAAATACTATGGGTTCTATGACTTCTCCTTCTAAATCGAGTAACGTTTCTATGGAAACGACAAGATTTTCTTTTGGGATACGAGTATCTCCCTCTCGATGCACTAATCCTTCTTTCCTGCATCCCTCACTCCCACTCACTGACGAATTCACACGGAAATTGCGTCGCCATGAAATACTATGGGTTCTATGACTACTCCTTCTAAATCGAGTATCGTTTCTATGGAAACGACTGGCTTTTCTTTTGCGATACGACATTCACATTTCCGATCCACTAATCCGTCTTTACTGCATCCCTCACTAATACACATTGACGAATTCACACGGAAATTGCGTTGCCATGAAATACTATGGGTTCTATGACTTCTCCTTCTAAATCGAGTATCGTTTCTATAGAAACGACTGGCTTTTGTTTTGCGATACGACAATCACATTTCCGATCCACTAATCCTTCTTTAGTGCATCCCTCACTAATACACATTGACGAATTCATACGGAAATTGCGTCGCCATGAAATACTATGGGTTCTATGGCTTCTCCTTCTAAATCGAGTAACGTTTCTATGGAAACGACAGGATTTTCTTTTGGGATACGACAATCACATTTCCGATCCACTAATCCGTCTTTACTGCATCCCTCACTAATACACATTGACGAATTCACACGGAAATTGCGTCGCCATGAAATACTATGGGTTCTATGACTTCCCCTTCTAAATCGAGTATCGTTTCTATGGAAACGACTGGCTTTTCTTTTGCGATACGACAATCACATTTCCGATCCACTAATCCGTCTTTACTGCATCCCTCACTAATACACATTGACGAATTCATACGGAAATTGCGTCGCCATGAAATACTATGGGTTCTATGACTTCTCCTTCTAAATCGAGTATCGTTTCTATGGAAACGACAGGATTTTCTTTTGCGATACGACAATCACATTTCCGATCCACTAATCCGTCTTTACTGCATCCATCACTAATACACATTGACGAATTCACACGGAAATTGCGTCGCTATGATATACTATGGGTTCTATGACTTCTCCTTCTAAATCGAGTATCGTTTCTATGGAGACGATTGGCTTTTCTTTTGCGATACGTGTATCTCCCTCTCGATGCACTTATCCTTCTTTACTGCATCCCTCACTCCCACTCATTGACGAATTCAAACGGAAATGGCGTCGCCATGAAATTCTATGGGTTCTATGACTTCTCCTTCTAAATCGAGTAACGTTTCTATGGAAACGACAGGATTTTCTTTTGGGATACGACAATCACATTTCCGATCCACTAATCCGTCTTTACCGCATCCCTCACTAATACACATTGACGAATTCATACGGAAATTGCGTCGCCATGAAATACTATGGGTTCTATGACTTCTCCTTCTAAATCGAGTATCTTTTCTAAGGAAACGACAGGCTTTTCTTTTGCGATACGACAATCACATTTCCGATCCACTAATCCGTCTTTACTGCATCCCTCACTAATACACATTGACGAATTCACACGGAAATTGCGTCGCCATGAAATACTATGGGTTCTATGACTTCTCCTTCTAAATTGAGTATCGTTTCTATGGAAACGACTGGCATTTCTTTTGCGATACGACAATCACATTTCCGATCCACTAATCCGTCTTTACTGCATCCCTCACTAATACACATTGACGAATTCACACGGAAATTGCGTCGCCATGAAATACTATGGGTTCTATGACTTCTCCTTCTAAATCGAGTAACGTTTCTATGGAAACGACTGGCTTTTCTTTTGCGATACGACAATCACATTTCCGATCCACTAATCCGTCTTTACTGCATCCCTCACTAATACACATTGACGAATTCTCACGGAAATTGCGTCGCTATGAAATACTATGGGTTCTATGACTTCTCCTTCTAAATCAAGTATCGTATCTATGGAAACGATTGGCTTTTCTTTTGCGATACGAGTATCTCCCTCTCGATGCACTAATCCTTCTTTACTGCATCCCTCACTCCCACTCATTGACGAATTCAAACGGAAATTGCGTCGACATGAAATACTATGGGTTCTATGACTTCTCCTTCTAAATCGAGTATCGTTTCTATGGAAACGACTGGCTTTTCTTTTGCGATGCGACAATCACATTTCCGATCCACTAATCCGTCTTTACTGCATCCCTCACTAATACACATTGACGAATTTACACGGAAATTGCGTCGCTATGAAATACTATGGGTTCTATGACTTCTCCTTCTAAATCGAGTATCGTTTCTATGGAAACGACTGGCTTTTCTTTTGCGATACGACAATCACATTTCCGATCCACTAATCCTTCTTTAGTGCATCCCTCACTAATACACATTGACGAATTCATACTGAAATTGCGTCGCCATGAAATACTATGGGTTCTATGACTTCTCCTTCTAAATCGAGTAACGTTTCTATGGAAACGACAGGATTTTCTTTTGGGATACGAGTATCTCCCTCTCGATGCACTAATCTTTTTTTACTGCATCCCTCACTCCCACTCACTGACGAATTCACACGGAAATTGCGTCGCCATGAAATACTATGGGTTCTATGACTTCTCCTTCTAAATCGAGTATCGTTTCTATGGAAACGACTGGCTTTTCTTTTGCGATACGACAATCACATTTCCGATCAACTAATCCGTCTTTACTGCATCCCTCACTAATACACATTGACGAATACACACGGAAATTGCGTCGCCATGAAATACTATGGGTTCTATGACTTCTCCTTCTAAATCGAGTATCGTTTCTATGCAAACGACTGGCTTTTCTTTTGGGATACGACAATCACATTTCCGATCCACTAATCCGTCTTTACTGCATCCCTCACTAATACACATTGACGAATTCACACGGAAATTGCGTCGCCATGAAATACTATGGGTTCTATGACTTCTCCTTCTAAATCGAGTATCGTTTCTATGGAAACGACTGGCTTTTCTTTTGCGATACGAGTATCTCCCTCTCGATGCACTAATCCTTCTTTACTGCATCCCTCACTCCCACTCATTGACGAATTCACACGGAAATTGCGTCGCCATGAAATACTATGAGTTTTATGACTTCTCCTTCTAAATCGTGTATCGTTTCTATGGAAACGACTGGCTTTTCTTTTGCGATACGACAATCACATTTCCTATCCACTAATCCTTCTTTACTGCATCCCTCACTAATACACATTGACGAATTCATACGGAAATTGCGTCGCCATGAAATACTATGGGTTCGATGACTTCTCCTTCTAAATCGAGTAACGTTTCTATGGAAACGACAGGATTTACTTTTGGGATACGACAATCACATTTCCGATCCACTAATCCGTCTTTACTGCATCCCTCACTAATACACATTGACGAATTCATACGGAAATTGCGTCGCTATGAAATACTATGAGCTCTATGACTTCTCCTTCTAAATCGAGTATCGTTTCAATGGAAACGACTGGCTTTTCTTTTGCGATACGAGTATCTCCCTCTCGATGCACTAATCCTTCTTTACTGCATCCCTCACTCCCACTCATTGACGAATTCACACGGAAATTGCGTCGCCATGAAATACTATGGGTTCTATGACTTCTCCTTCTAAATCGAGTATTGTTTCTATGGAAACGACTGGCTTTTCTTTTGCGATACGACAATCACATTTCCGATCCACTAATCCGACTTTACTGCATCCCTCACTAATACACATTGACGAATTCACACGGATATTGCGTCGCCATGAAATACTATGGGTTCTATGACTTCTCCTTCTAAATCGAGTAACGTTTCTATGGAAACGACAAGATTTTCTTTTGGGATACGAGTATCTCCCTCTCGATGCACTAATCCTTCTTTCCTGCATCCCTCACTCCCACTCACTGACGAATTCACACGGAAATTGCGTCGCCATGAAATACTATGGGTTCTATGACTACTCCTTCTAAATCGAGTATCGTTTCTATGGAAACGACTGGCTTTTCTTTTGCGATACGACATTCACATTTCCGATCCACTAATCCGTCTTTACTGCATCCCTCACTAATACACATTGACGAATTCACACGGAAATTGCGTTGCCATGAAATACTATGGGTTCTATGACTTCTCCTTCTAAATCGAGTATCGTTTCTATGGAAACGACTGGCTTTTGTTTTGCGATACGACAATCACATTTCCGATCCACTAATCCTTCTTTAGTGCATCCCTCACTAATACACATTGACGAATTCATACGGAAATTGCGTCGCCATGAAATACTATGGGTTCTATGGCTTCTCCTTCTAAATCGAGTAACGTTTCTATGGAAACGACAGGATTTTCTTTTGGGATACGACAATCACATTTCCGATCCACTAATCCGTCTTTACTGCATCCCTCACTAATACACATTGACGAATTCACACGGAAATTGCGTCGCCATGAAATACTATGGGTTCTATAACTTCCCCTTCTAAATCGAGTATCGTTTCTATGGAAACGACTGGCTTTTCTTTTGCGATACGACAATCACATTTCCGATCCACTAATCCGTCTTTACTGCATCCCTCACTAATACACATTGACGAATTCATACGGAAATTGCGTCGCCATGAAATACTATGGGTTCTATGACTTCTCCTTCTAAATCGAGTATGGTTTCTATGGAAACGACAGGATTTTCTTTTGCGATACGACAATCACATTTCCGATCCACTAATCCGTCTTTACTGCATCCATCACTAATACACATTGACGAATTCACACGGAAATTGCGTCGCTATGATATACTATGGGTTCTATGACTTCTCCTTCTAAATCGAGTATCGTTTCTATGGAGACGATTGGCTTTTCTTTTGCGATACGTGTATCTCCCTCTCGATGCACTAATCCTTCTTTACTGCATCCCTCACTCCCACTCATTGACGAATTCACACGGAAATTGCGTCGCCATGAAATACTATGGGTTCTATGACTTCTCCTTCTAAATCGAGTAACGTTTCTATGGAAACGACAGGATTTTCTTTTAGGATACGACAATCACATTTCCGATCCACTAATCCGTCTTTACTGCATCCCTCACTAATACACATTGACGAATTCATGCGGAAATTGCGTCGCCATGAAATACTATGGGTTATATGACTTCTCCTTCTAAATCGAGTATCGTTTCTATGGAAACGACTGGCTTTTCTTTTGCGATACGACAATCACATTTCCGTTCCACTAATCCGTCTTTACTGCATCCCTCACTAATACACATTGACGAATTCACACGGAAATTGCGTCGCCATAAAATACTATGGGTTCTATGACTTCTCCTTCTAAATCGAGTATCGTTTCTATGGAAACGACTGGCTTTTCTTTTGCGATACGACAATCACATTTCCGATCCACTAATCCGTCTTTACTGCATCCCTCACTAATACACATTGACGAATTCACACGGAAATTGCGTCGCCATGAAATACTACGGGTTCTATGACTTCTCCTTCTAAATCGAGTAACGTTTCTATGGAAACGACTGGCTTTTCTTTTGCGATACGTCAATCACATTTCCGATCCACTAATCCGTCTTTGCTGCATCCCTCACTAATACACATTGACGAATTCACACGGAAATTGCGTCGCTATGAAATACTATGGGTTCTATGACTTCTCCTTCTAAATCGAGTATCGTTTCTATGGAAACGACTGGCTTTTCTTTTGCGATACGAGTATCTCCCTCTCGATGCACTAATCCTTCTTTACTGCATCCCTTACTCCCACTCATTGACGAATTCACACGGAAATTGCGTCGCCATGAAATACTATGGGTTCTATGACTTCTCCTTCTAAATCGAGTATCGTTTCTATGGAAACTACTGGCTTTTCTTTTGCGATACGACAATCACATTTCCGATCCACTAATCCGTCTTTACTGCATCCCTCACTAATACACATTGACGAATTCATACGGAAATTGCGTCGCCATGAAATACTATGGGTTCTATGACTTCTCCTTCTAAATCGAGTAACGTTTCTATGGAAACGACTTGCTTTTCTTTTGCGATACGAGTATCTCATTCTCGATGCACTAATCCTTCTTTACTGCATCCCTCACTCCTACTCATTGACGAATTCACACGGAAATTGCGTCGCCATGAAATACTATGGGTTCTATGACTTCTCCTTCTAAATCGAGTAACGTTTCTATGGAAACGACAGGATTTTCTTTTGGGATACGACAATCACATTTCCGATCCACTAATCCGTCTTTACTGCATCCCTCACTAATACACATTGACGAATTCATACGGAAATTGCGTCGCCATGAAATACTATGGGTTCTATGACTTCTCCTTCTAAATCGAGTATCGTTTCTATGGAAACGGCAGGATTTTCTTTTGGGATACGACAATCTCATTTCCGATCCACTAATCCGTCTTTACTGCATCCCTCACTAATACACATTGACGAATTCACAAGGAAATTGCGTCGCCATGAAATACTATGGGTTCTATGACTTCTCATTCCTAATCGAGTATCGTTTCAATGGAAACGACTGGCTTTTCTTTTGCGATACGACAATCACATTTCCGATCCACTAATCCGTCTTTACTGCATCCCTCACTAATACACATTGACGAATTCACACGGAAATTGCGTCGTCATGAAATACTATGTGTTCTATGACTTCTCCTTCTAAATCGAGTAACGTTTCTATGGAAACGACTGGCTTTTCTTTTGCGATACGACAATCACATTTCCGATCCACTAATCCGTCTTTACTGCATCCCTCACTAATACACATTGACGAATTCACACGGAAATTGCGTCGCTATGAAATACTATGGGTTCTATGACTTCTCCTTCTAAATCGAGTGTCGTTTCTATGGAAACGACTGGCTTTTCTTTTGCGATACGAGTATCTCCCTCTCGATGCACTAATCCTTCTTTACTGCATTCCTCACTCCCACTCATTGACGAATTCACACGGAAATTGCGTCGCCATGAAATACTATGGGTTCTATGACTTCTCCTTCTAAATCGAGTATCGTTTCTATGGAAACGACTGGCATTTCTTTTGCGATACGACAATCACATTTCCGATCCACTAATCCGTCTTTACTGCATCCCTCACTAATACACATTGACGAATTCACACGGAAATTGCGTCGCCATGAAATGCTATGGGTTCAATGACTTCTCCTTCTAAATCGAGTATCGTTTCTATGGAAACGACTGGTTTTTCTTTTGCGATACGACAATCACATTTCCGATGAACTAATCCGTCTTTACTGCATCCCTCACTAATACACATTGACGAATTCTCACGAAAATTGCGTCGCTATGAAATACTATGGGTTCTATGACTTCTTCTTCTAAATCGAGTATCGTTTCTATGGAAACGACTGGCTTTTCTTTTGCGATACGAGTATCTCCCTCTCGATGCACTAATCCTTCTTTACTGCATCCCTCACTCCCACTCATTGACGAATTCACACGGAAATTGCGTCGACATGAAATACAATGGGTTCTATGACTTCTCCTTCTAAATCGAGTGTCGTTTCTATGGAAACGACTGGCTTTTCTTTTGCGATACGACAATCACATTTCCGATCCACTAATCCGTCTTTACTGCATCCCTCACTAATACACATTGACGAATTCACACGGAAATTGTGTCGCCATGAAATACTATGGGTTCTATGACTTCTCCTTCTAAATCGAGTAACGTTTCTATGGAAACGACAGGATTTTCTTTTGGGATACGAGTATCTCCCTCTCGATGCACTAATCCTTCTTTACTGCATCCCTCACTCCCACTCACTGACGAATTCACACGGAAATTGCGTCGCCATGAAATACTATGGGTTCTATGACTTCTCCTTCTAAATCGAGTATCGTTTCTATGGAAACGACTGGCTTTTCTTTTGCGATACGACAATCACATTTCCGATCCACTAATCCGTCTTTACTGCATCCCTCACTAATACACATTGACGAATTCACACGGAAATTGCGTCGCCATGAAATACTATGGGTTCTATGACTTCTCCTTCTAAATCGTGTATCGTTTCTATGGAAACGACTGGCTTTTCTTTTGCGATACGACAATCACATTTCCGATCCACTAATCCTCCTTTACTGCATCCCTCACTAATACACATTGACGAATTCATACGGAAATTGCGTCGCCATGAAATACTATGGGTTCTATGACTTCTCCTTCTAAATCGAGTAACGTTTCTATGGAAACGACAGGATTTTCTTTTGGGATATGACAATCACATTTCCGATCCACTAATCCGTCTTTACTGCATCCCTCACTAATACACATTGACGAATTCACACGGAAATTGCGTCGCCATGAAATACTATGGGTACTATGACTTCTCCTTCTAAATCGAGTATCGTTTCTATGGAAACGACTGGCTTTTCTTTTGCGATACGACAATCGCATTTCCGATCCACTAATCCGTCTTTACTGCATCCCTCACTAATACACATTGACGAATTCATACAGAAATTGCGTCGCCATGAAGTACTATGGGTTCTATGACATCTCCTTCTAAATCGAGTGGCGTTTCTATGGAAACGACTGGCTTTTCTTTTGCGATACGACAATCACATTTCCGACTCACTAATCCGTCTTTACTGCATCCCTCACTAATACACATTGACGAATTCACACGGAAATTGCGTCGCCATGAAATACTATGGGTTCTATGACTTCTCCTTCTAAATCGAGTATCGTTTCTATGGAAACGACTGGCTTTTCTTTTCCGATACGACAATCACATTTCCGATCCACTAATCCGTCTTTACTGCATCCCTCACTAATATACATTGACGAATTCACACGGAAATTGCGTCGCCATGAAATACCATGGGTTCTATGACTTCTCCTTCTAAATCGAGTATCGTTTCTATGGAAACGACTGGCTTTTCTTTTGCGATACGACAATCACATTTCCGATCCACTAATCCTTCTTTACTGCATCCCTCACTAATACACATTGACGAATTCGTACGGAAATTGCGTCGCCATGAAATACTATGGGTTCTATGACTTCTCCTTCTAAATCGAGTAACGTTTCTATGGAAACGACAGGATTTTCTTTTGGGATACTACAATCACATTTCCGATCCACTAATCCGTCTTTACTGCATCCCTCACTAATACACATTGACGAAATCATACGGAAATTGCGTCGCCATGAAATACTAAGGGTTCAATGACTTCTCCTTCTAAATCGAGTATCGTTTCTACGGAAACGACTGGCTTTTCTTGTGCGATACGACAATCACATTTCCGATCCACTAATCCGTCTTTACTGCATCCCTCACTAATACACATTGACGAATTCACACCGAAATTGCGTCGCCATGAAATACTATGAGTTCTATGACTTCTCCTTCTATATCGAGTATCGTTTCTATGGAAACGACTGGCTTTTCTTTTGCGATACGAGAATCACATTTCCGATCCACTAATCCGTCTTTACTGCATCCCTCACTAATACACATTGACGAATTCACACGGAAATTGCGTCGCTATGAAATACTATGGGTTCTATGACTTCGCCTTCTAAATCGAGTAACGTTTCTATGGAAACGACTGGCTTTTCTTTTGCGATACGACAATCACATTTCCGATCCACTAATCCGTCTTTACTGCATCCCTCACTAATACACATTGACGAATTCACACGGAAATTGCGTCGCCATGAAATACAATGGGTTCTATGACTTCTCCTTCTAAATCGAGTAACGTTTCTATGGAAACGACAAAATTTTCTTTTGGGATACGACAATCACATTTCCGATCCACTAATCCGTCTTTACTGCATCCCTCACTAATACACATTGACGAATTCATACGGAAATTGCGTCGCCATGAAATACTATGGGTTCTATGACTTCTCCTTCTAAATCGAGTATCGTTTCTATGGAAACGACTGGCTTTTCTTTTGCGATACGACTATCACATTTCCGATCCACTAATCCGTCTTTACTGCATCCCTCACTAATACACATTGACGAATTCATACGGAAATTGCGTCGCTATGAAATACTATGGGTTCTATGACTTCTCCTTCTAAATCGAGTATCGTTTCTATGGAA
This sequence comes from Schistocerca piceifrons, assembly GCF_021461385.2. Taxonomy (NCBI): domain Eukaryota; kingdom Metazoa; phylum Arthropoda; class Insecta; order Orthoptera; family Acrididae; genus Schistocerca; species Schistocerca piceifrons. Next base: position 1,015,146 of record NW_025727551.1, read on the forward strand.
ACGACTGGCTTTTCTTTTGCGATACGAGTATCTCCCTCTCGATGTACTAATCCTTCTTTACTGCATCCCTCACTCCCACTCATTGACGAATTCACACGGAAATTGCGTCGCTATGAAATACTATGGGTTCTATGACTTCTCCTTCTAAATCGAGTAACGTTTCTATGGAAATGACAGGATTTTCTTTTGGGATACGACAATCACATTTCCGATCCACTAATCCGTCTTTACTGCATCCCTCACTAATACACATTGACGAATTCACACGGAAATTGCGTCGCCATGATATACTATGGGTTCTATGACTTCTCCTTCTAAATCGAGTAACGTTTCTATGGAAACGACTGGATTTTCTTTTGCGATACGAGTATCTCCCTCTCGATGCACTAATCCTTCTTTACTGCATCCCTAACTCCCACTCATTGACGAATTCACATGGAAATTGCGTCGCCATGAAATACTATGGGTTCAATGACTTCTCCTTCTAAATCGAGTAACGTTTCTATGGAAACGACAGGATTTTCTTTTGGGATACGACAATCACAATCCCGATCCACTAATCCGTCTTTACTGCATCCCTCACTAATACACATTTACGAATTCACACGGATATTGCGTCGCCATGAAATACTACGGGCCCTATGACTTCTCCTTCTAAATCGAGTATCGTTTCTATGGAAACGACTGGCTTTTCTTTTGCGATACGACAATCACATTTCCGATCCACTAATCCGTCTTTACTGCATCCCTCACTAATACACATTGACGAATTCACACGGAAATTGCGTCGCCATGAAATACTATGGGTTCTATGACGTCTCCTTCTAAATCGAGTAACGTTTCTATGGAAACGACAGGATTTTCTATTGGGACACGACAATCACATTTCCTATCCACTAATCCGTCTTTACTGCATCCCTCACTAATACACATTGACGAATTCACACGGATATTGCGTCGCCATGAAATACTATGGGTTCTATGACTTCTCCTTCTAAATCGAGTATCGTTTCTATGGAAACGACTGGCTTTTCTTTTGCGATACGACAATCACATTTCCGATCCACTAATCCGTCTTTACTGCATCCCTTACTATTACACATTGACGAATTCATACGGAAATTGCGTCGCCATGAAATACTATGGGTTCTATGACTTCTCCTTCTAAATCGAGTATCGTTTCTATGGAAACGACTGGCTTTTCTTTTGCGATACGACAATCACATTTCCGATCCACTAATCCGTCTTTACTGCATCCCTCACTAATACACATTGACGAATTCACACGGAAATTGCGTCGCCATGAAATACTATGGGTTCTATGACTTCTCCTTCTAAATCGAGTATCGTTTCTATGGAAACGACTGGCTTTTCTTTTGCGATACAACAATCACATTTCCGATCCACTAATCCGTCTTTACTGCATCCCTCACTAATACACGTTGACGAATTCATACGGAAATTGCGTCGCTATGAAATACTATGGGGTCTATGACTTCTCCTTCTAAATCGAGTATCGTTTCTATGGAAACGACTGGCTTTTCTTTTGCGATACGAGTATCTCCCTCTCGATGCACTAATCCTTCTTTACTGCATCCCTCACTCCCACTCATTGACGAATTCAAACGGAAATTGCGTCGCCATGAAATACTATGGGTTCTATGACTTCTCCTTCTAAATGGAGTAACGTTTCTATGGAAACGACTGGGTTTTCTTTTGCGATACGAGTATCTCCCTCTCGATGCACTAATCCTTCTTTACTGCATCCCTCACTCCCACTCATTGACGAATTCACACGGAAATTGCGTCGCCATGAAATACTATGGGTTCTATGACTTCTCCTTCTAAATCGAGTAACGTATCTATGGAAACGACAGGATTTTTTTTCGGATACGACAATCACATCTCCGATCAACTAATCCGTCTTTACTGCATCCCTCACTAATACACATTGACGAATTCACACGGAAATTGCGTCGCTATGAAATACTATGGGTTCTATGACTTCTCCTTCTAAATCGAGTATCGTTTCAATGGAAACGACTGGCTTTTCTTTTGCGATAGGAGTATCTCCCTCTCGATGCACTAATCCTTCTTTACTGCATCCCTCACTCCCACTCATTGACGAATGCACACGGAAATTGCGTCGCTATGAAATACTATGGGTTCTATGACTTCTCCTTCTAAATCGAGTAACGTTTCTATGGAAACGACAGGATTTTCTTTTGGGATATGACAATCACATTTCCGATCCACTAATCCGTCTTTACTGCATCCCTCACTAATACACATTGACGAATTCACACGGAAATTTCGTCGCCATGAAATACTATGGGTTCTATGGCTTCTCCTTCTAAATCGAGTATCGTTTCTATGGAAACGACTGGCTTTTCTTTTGCAATACGAGTTTCTCCCTCTCGATGCACTAATCCTTCTTTACTGCATCCCTCACTCCCACTCATTGACGAATTCACACGGAAATTGCGTCGCCATGAAATACTATGGGTTCTATGACTTCTCCTTCTAAATCGAGTAACGTTTCTATGGAAACGACAGGATTTTCTTTTGGGACACGACAATCACATTTCCTATCCACTAATCCGTCTTTACTGCATCCCTCACTAATACACATTGACGAATTCACACGGATATTGCGTCGCCATGAAATACTATGGGTTCTATGACTTCTCCTTCTAAATCGAGTATCGTTTCTATGGAAACGACTGGCTTTTCTTTTGCGATATGACAATCACATTTCCGATCCACTAATCCGTCTTTACTGCATCCCTCACTATTACACATTGACGAATTCATACGGAAATTGCGTCGCCATGAAATACTATGGGTTCTATGACTTCTCCTTCTAAATCGAGTATCGTTTCTATGGAAACGACTGGCTTTTCTTTTGCGATACGACAATCACATTTCCGATCCACTAATCCGTCTTTACTGCATCCCTCACTAATACACATTGACGAATTCACACGGAAATTGCGTCGCCATGAAATACTATGGGTTCTATGACTTCTCCTTCTAAATCGAGTATCGTTTCTATGGAAACGACTGGCTTTTCTTTTGCGATACAACAATCACATTTCCGATCCACTAATCCGTCTTTACTGCATCCCTCACTAATACACGTTGACGAATTCATACGGAAATTGCGTCGCTATGAAATACTATGGGGTCTATGACTTCTCCTTCTAAATCGAGTATCGTTTCTATGGAAACGACTGGCTTTTCTTTTGCGATACGAGTATCTCCCTCTCGATGCACTAATCCTTCTTTACTGCATCCCTCACTCCCACTCATTGACGAATTCAAACGGAAATTGCGTCGCCATGAAATACTATGGGTTCTATGACTTCTCCTTCTAAATCGAGTAACGTTTCTATGGAAACGACTGGGTTTTCTTTTGCGATACGAGTATCTCCCTTTTGATGCACTAATCCTTCTTTACTGCATCCCTCACTCCCACTCATTGACGAATTCACACGGAAATTGCGTCGCCATGAAATACTATGGGTTCTATGACTTCTCCTTCTAAATCGAGTAACGTTTCTATGGAAACGACAGGATTTTTTTTGGGATACGACAATCACATTTCCGATCCACTAATCCGTCTTTACTGCATCCCTCACTAATACACATTGACGAATTCACACGGAAATTGCGTCGCTATGAAATACTATGGGTTCTATGACTTCTCCTTCTAAATCTAGTATCGTTTCAATGGAAACGACTGGCTTTTCTTTTGCGATAGGAGTATCTCCCTCTCGATGCACTAATCCTTCTTTACTGCATCCCTCACTCCCACTCATTGACGAATGCACACGGAAATTGCGTCGCTATGAAATACTATGGGTTCTATGACTTCTCCTTCTAAATCGAGTAACGTTTCTATGGAAACGACAGGATTTTCTTTTGGGATATGACAATCACATTTCCGATCCACTAATCCGTCTTTACTGCATCCCTCACTAATTCACATTGACGAATTCACACGGAAATTGCGTCGCCATGAAATACTATGGGTTCTATGGCTTCTCCTTCTAAATCGAGTATCGTTTCTATGGAAACGACTGGCTTTTCTTTTGCAATACGAGTTTCTCCCTCTCGATGCACTAATCCTTCTTTACTGCATCCCTCACTCCCACTCATTGACGAATTCACACGGAAATTGCGTCGCCATGAAATACTATGGGTTCTATGACTTCTCCTTCTAAATCGAGTAACGTTTCTATGGAAACGACAGGATTTTCTTTTGGGATATGACAATCACAATTCCGATCCACTAATCCGTCTTTACTGCATCCCTCACAAATACACATTGACGAATTCATACGGAAATTGCTTTCGCCATGAAATACTATGGGTTCTATTACATCTCCTTCTAAATCGAGTATCGTTTCTATGGAAACGACTGGCTTTTCTTTGGCGATACGACAATAACATTTCCGATCCACTAATCCGTCTTTACTGCATCCCTCACTAATACACATCGACGAATTCTCACGGAAATTGCGTCGCCATGAAATACTATGGGTTCTATGACTTCTCCTTCTAAATCGAGTAACGTTTCTATGGAAACGACTGGATTTTCTTTTGCGATACGAGTATCTCCCTCTCGATGCACTAATCCTTCTTTACTGCATCCCTTACTCCCACTCATTGACGAATTCACATGGAAATTGCGTCGCCATGAAATACTATGGGTTCTATGACTTCTCCTTCTAAATCGAGTAACGTTTCTATGGAAACGACAGGATTTTCTTTTGGGATACGACAATCACAATCCCGATCCACTAATCCGTCTTTACTGCATCCCTCACTATTACACATTGACGAATTCATACGGAAATTGCGTCGCCATGAAATACTATGGGTTCTATGACTTCTCCTTCTAAATCGAGTATCGTTTCTATGGAAACGACTGGCTTTTCTTTTGCGATACGACAATCACATTTCCGATCCACTAATCCGTCTTTACTGCATCCCTCACTAATACACATTGACGAATTCACACGGATATTGCGTCGCCATGAAATACTACGGGCTCTATGACTTCTCCTTCTAAGTCGAGTATCGTTTCTATGGAAACGACTGGCTTTTCTTTTGCGATACGACAATCACATTTCCGATCCACTAATCCGTCTTTACTGCATCCCTCACTAATACACATTGACGAATTCACACGGAAATTGCGTCGCCATGAAATACTATGGGTTCTATGACTTCTCCTTCTAAATCGAGTAACGTTTCTATGGAAACGACAGGATTTTCTTTTGGGACACGACAATCACATTTCCTATCCACTAATCCGTCTTTACTGCATCCCTCACTAATACACATTGACGAATTCACACGGATATTGCGTCGCCATGAAATACTATGGGTTCTATGACTTCTCCTTCTAAATCGAGTATCGTTTCTATGGAAACGACTGGCTTTTCTTTTGCGATACGACAATCACATTTCCGATCCACTAATCCGTCTTTACTGCATCCCTCACTATTACACATTGACGAATTCATACGGAAATTGCGTCGCCATGAAATACTATGGGTTCTATGACTTCTCCTTCTAAATCGAGTATCGTTTCTATGGAAACGACTGGCTTTTCTTTTGCGATACGACAATCACATTTCCGATCCACTAATCCGTCTTTACTGCATCCCTCACTAATACACATTGACGAATTCACACGGAAATTGCGTCGCCATGAAATACTATGGGTTCTATGACTTCTCCTTCTAAATCGAGTATCGTTTCTATGGAAACGACTGGCTTTTCTTTTGCGATACAACAATCACATTTCCGATCCACTAATCCGTCTTTACTGCATCCCTCACTAATACACGTTGACGAATTCATACGGAAATTGCGTCGCTATGAAATACTATGGGGTCTATGACTTCTCCTTCTAAATCGAGTATCGTTTCTATGGAAACGACTGGCTTTTCTTTTGCGATACGAGTATCTCCCTCTCGATGCACTAATCCTTCTTTACTGCATCCCTTACTCCCACTCATTGACGAATTCACACGGAAATTGCGTCGCCATGAAATACTATGGGTTCTATGACTTCTCCTTCTAAATCGAGTATCGTTTCTATGGAAACTACTGGCTTTTCTTTTGCGATACGACAATCACATTTCCGATCCACTAATCCGTCTTTACTGCATCCCTCACTAATACACATTGACGAATTCATACGGAAATTGCGTCGCCATGAAATGCTATGGGTTCTATGACTTCTCCTTCTAAATCGAGTAACGTTTCTATGGAAACGACTGGCTTTTCTTTTGCGATACGAGTATCTCCCTCTCGATGCACTAATCCTTCTTTACTGCATCCCTCACTCCTTCTCATTGACGAATTCACACGGAAATTGCGTCGCCATGAAATACTATGGGTTCTATGACTTCTCCTTCTAAATCGAGTAACGTTTCTATGGAAAAGACAGGATTTTCTTTTGGGATACGACAATCACATTTCCGATCCACTAATCCGTCTTTACTGCATCCCTCACTAATACACATTGACGAATTCATACAAAAATTGCGTCGCCGTGAAATACTATGGGTTCTATGACTTCTCCTTCTAAATCGAGTATCGTTTCTATGGAAACGGCAGGATTTTCTTTTGGGATACGACAATCTCATTTCCGATCCACTAATCCGTCTTTACTGCATCCCTCACTAATACACATTGATGAATTCACAAGGAAATTGCGTCGCCATGAAATACTATGGGTTCTATGACTTCTCATTCCAAATCGAGTATCGTTTCAATGGAAACGACTGGCTTTTCTTTTGCGATACGACAATCACATTTCCGATCCACTAATCCGTCTTTACTGCATCCCTCACTAATACACATTGACGAATTCACACGGAAATTGCGTCGCCATGAAATACTATGTGTTCTATGACTTCTCCTTCTAAATCGAGTAACGTTTCTATGGAAACGACTGGCTTTTCTTTTGCGATACGACAATCACATTTCCGATCCACTAATCCGTCTTTACTGCATCCCTCACTAATACACATTGACGAATTCACACGGAAATTGCGTCGCTATGAAATACTATGGGTTCTATGACTTCTCCTTCTAAATCGAGTGTCGTTTCTATGGAAACGACTGGCTTTTCTTTTGCGATACGAGTATCTCCCTCTCGATGCACTAATCCCTCTTTACTGCATTCCTCACTCCCACTCATTGACGAATTCACACGGAAATTGCGTCGCCATGAAATACTATGGGTTCTATGACTTCTCCTTCTAAATCGAGTATCGTTTCTATGGAAACGACTGGCTTTTCTTTTGCGATACGACAATCACATTTCCGATCCACTAATCCGACTTTACTGCATCCCTCACTAATACACATTGACGAATTCACACGGAAATTGCGTCGCCATGAAATACTATGGGTTCTACGACTTCTCCTTCTAAATCGAGTATCGTGTCTATGGAAACGACTGGCTTTTCTTTTGCGATACGACAATCACATTTCCGATGAACTAATCCGTCTTTACTGTATCCCTCACTAATACACATTGACGAATTCTCACGGAAATTGCGTCGCTATGAAATACTATGGGTTCTATGACTTCTCCTTCTAAATCGAGTATCGTTTCTATGGAAACGACTGGCTTTTCTTTTGCGATACGAGTATCTCCCTCTCGATGCACTAATCCTTCTTTACTGCATCCCTCACTCCCACTCATTGACGAATTCACACGGAAATCGCGTCGACATGAAATACTATGGGTTCTATGACTTCTCCTTCTAAATCGAGTATCGTTTCTATGGAAACGACTGGCTTTTCTTTTGCGATACGACAATCACATTTCCGATCCACTAATCCGTCTTTACTGCATCCCTCACTAATACACATTGACGAATTCACACGGAAATTGTGTCACCATGAAATACTATGGGTTCTATGACTTCTCCTTCTAAATCGAGTAACGTTTCTATGGAAACGACAGGATTTTCTTTTGGGATACGAGTATCTCCCTCTCGATGCACTAATCCTTCTTTACTGCATCCCTCACTCCCACTCACTGACGAATTCACACGGAAATTGCGTCGCCATGAAATACTATGGGTTCTATGACTTCTCCTTCTAAATCGAGTATCGTTTCTATGGAAACGACTGGCTTTTCTTTTGCGATACGACAATCACATTTCCGATCCACTAATCCGTCTTTACTGCATCCCTCACTAATACACATTAACGAATTCACACGGAAATTGCGTCGCCATGAAATACTATGGGTTCTATGACTTGTCCTTCTAAATCGTGTATCGTTTCTATGGAAACGACTGGCTTTTCTTTTGCGATACGACAATCACATTTCCGATCCACTAATCCTTCTTTACTGCATCCCTCACTAATACACATTGACGAATTCATACGGAAATTGCGTCGCCATGAAATACTATGGGTTCTATGACTTCTCCTTCTAAATCGAGTAACGTTTCTATGGAAACGACAGGATTTTCTTTTGGGATACGACAGTCACATTTCCGATCCACTAATCCGTCTTTACTGCATCCCTCACTAATACACATTGACGAATTCACACGGAAATTGCGTCGCCATGAAATACTATCGGTACTATGACTTCTCCTTCTAAATCGAGTATCGTTTCTATGGAAACGACTGGCTTTTCTTTTGCGATACGACAATCACATTTCCGATCCACTAATCCGTCTTTACTGCATCCCTCACTAATACACATTGACGAATTCATACAGAAATTGCGTCGCCATGAAGTACTATGGGTTCTATGACATCTCCTTCTAAATCGAGTGACGTTTCTATGGAAACGACTGGCTTTTCTTTTGCGATACGACAATCACATTTCCGACTCACTAATCCGCCTTTACTGCATCCCTCACTAATACACATTGACGAATTCACACGGAAATTGCGTCGCCATGAAATACTATGGGTTCTATGACTTCTCCTTCTAAATCGAGTATCGTTTCTATGGAAACGACTGGCTTTTCTTTTCCGATACGACAATCACATTTCCGATCCACTAATCCGTCTTTACTGCATCCCTCACAAATATACATTGAAGAATTCACACGGAAATTGCGTCGCCATGAAATACTATGGGTTCTATGACTTCTCCTTCTAAATCGAGTATCGTTTCTATGGAAACGACTGGCTTTTCTTTTGCGATACGACAATCACATTTCCGATCCACTAATCCTTCTTTACTGCATCCCTCACTAATACACATTGACGAATTCGTACGGAAATTGCGTCGCCATGAAATACTATGGGTTCTATGACTTCTCCTTCTAAATCGAGTAACGTTTCTATGGAAACGACAGGATTTTCTTTTGGGATACTACAATCACATTTCCGATCCACTAATCCGTCTTTACTGCATCCCTCACTAATACACATTGACGAATTCATACGGAAATTGCGTCGCCATGAAATACTAAGGGTTCAATGACTTCTCCTTCTAAATCGAGTATCGTTTCTACGGAAACGACTGGCTTTTCTTGTGCGATACGACAATCACATTTCCGATCCACTAATCCGTCTTTACTGCATCCCTCACTAATACACATTGACGAATTCACACCGAAATTGCGTCGCCATGAAATACTATGGGTTCTATGACTTCTCCTTCTAAATCGAGTATCGTTTCTATGTAAACGACTGGCTTTTCTTTTGCGATACGACAATCACATTTCCGATCCACTAATCCGTCTTTACTGCATCCCTCACTAATACACATTGACGAATTCACACGGAAATTGCGTCGCTATGAAATACTATGGGTTCTATGACTTCGCCTTCTAAATCGAGTAACGTTTCTATGGAAACGACTGGCTTTTCTTTTGCGATACGACAATCACATTTCCGATCCACTAATCCGTCTTTACTGCATCCCTCACTAATACACATTCATGAATTCACACGGAAATTGCGTCGCCATGAAATACTATGGGTTCTATGACTTCTCCTTCTAAATCGAGTATCGTTTCTATGGAAACGACTGGCTTTTCTTTTGGGATACGACAATCACATTTCCGATCCACTAATCCGTCTTTACTGCATCCCTCACTAATACACATTGACGAATTCACACGGAAATTGCGTCGCCATGGAATACAATGGGTTCTATGACTTCTCCTTCCAAATCGAGTAACGTTTCTATGGAAACGACAAAATTTTCTTTTGGGATACGACAATCACATTTCCGATCCACTAATCCGTCTTTACTGCATCCCTCACTAATACACATTGACGAATTCATACGGAAATTGCGTCGCCATGAAATACTATGGGTTCTATGACTTCTCCTTCTAAATCGAGTATCGTTTCTATGGAAACGACTGGCTTTTCTTTTGCGATACGACAATCACATTTCCGATCCACTAATCCGTCTTTACTGCATCCCTCACTAATTCACATTGACGAATTCATACGGAAATTGCGTCGCTATGAAATACTATGGGTTCTATGACTTCTCCTTCTAAATCGAGTATCGTTTCTATGGAAACGACTGGCTTTTCTTTTGCGATACGAGTATCTCCCTCTCGATGTACTAATCCTTCTTTACTGCATCCCTCACTCCCACTCATTGACGAATTCACACGGAAATTGCGTTGCTATGAAATACTATGGGTTCTATGACTTCTCCTTCTAAATCGAGTAACGTTTCTATGGAAATGACAGGATTTTCTTTTGGGATACGACAATCACATTTCCGATCCACTAATCCGTCTTTACTGCATCCCTCACTAATACACATTGACGAATTCACACGGAAATTGCGTCGCCATGAAATACTATGGGTTCTATGACTTCTCCTTCTAAATCGAGTAACGTTTCTATGGAAACGACTGGATTTTCTTTTGGGATACGACAGTCACATTTCCGATCCACTAATCCGTCTTTACTGCATCCCTCACTAATACACATTGACGAATTCACACGGAAATTGCGTCGCCATGAAATACTATCGGTACTATGACTTCTCCTTCTAAATCGAGTATCGTTTCTATGGAAACGACTGGCTTTTCTGTTGCGATACGACAATCACATTTCCGATCCACTAATCCGTCTTTACTGCATCCCTCACTAATACACATTGACGAATTCATACAGAAATTGCGTCGCCATGAAGTACTATGGGTTCTATGACATCTCCTTCTAAATCGAGTGACGTTTCTATGGAAACGACTGGCTTTTCTTTTGCGATACGACAATCACATTTCCGACTCACTAATCCGCCTTTACTGCATCCCTCACTAATACACATTGACGAATTCACACGGAAATTGCGTCGCCATGAAATACTATGGGTTCTATGACTTCTCCTTCTAAATCGAGTATCGTTTCTATGGAAACGACTGGCTTTTCTTTTCCGATACGACAATCACATTTCCGATCCACTAATCCGTCTTTACTGCATCCCTCACTAATATACATTGAAGAATTCACACGGAAATTGCGTCGCCATGAAATACTATGGGTTCTATGACTTCTCCTTCTAAATCGAGTATCGTTTCTATGGAAACGACTGGCTTTTCTTTTGCGATACGACAATCACATTTCCGATCCACTAATCCTTCTTTACTGCATCCCTCACTAATACACATTGACGAATTCGTACGGAAATTGCGTCGCCATGAAATACTATGGGTTCTATGACTTCTCCTTCTAAATCGAGTAACGTTTCTATGGAAACGACAGGATTTTCTTTTGGGATACTACAATCACATTTCCGATCCACTAATCCGTCTTTACTGCATCCCTCACTAATACACATTGACGAATTCATACGGAAATTGCGTCGCCATGAAATACTAAGGGTTCAATGACTTCTCCTTCTAAATCGAGTATCGTTTCTACGGAAACGACTGGCTTTTCTTGTGCGATACGACAATCACATTTCCGATCCACTAATCCGTCTTTACTGCATCCCTCACTAATACACATTGACGAATTCACACCGAAATTGCGTCGCCATGAAATACTATGGGTTCTATGACTTCTCCTTCTAAATCGAGTATCGTTTCTATGTAAACGACTGGCTTTTCTTTTGCGATACGACAATCACATTTCCGATCCACTAATCCGTCTTTACTGCATCCCTCACTAATACACATTGACGAATTCACACGGAAATTGCGTCGCTATGAAATACTATGGGTTCTATGACTTCGCCTTCTAAATCGAGTAACGTTTCTATGGAAACGACTGGCTTTTCTTTTGCGATACGACAATCACATTTCCGATCCACTAATCCGTCTTTACTGCATCCCTCACTAATACACATTCATGAATTCACACGGAAATTGCGTCGCCATGAAATACTATGGGTTCTATGACTTCTCCTTCTAAATCGAGTATCGTTTCTATGGAAACGACTGGCTTTTCTTTTGGGATACGACAATTACATTTCCGATCCACTAATCCGTCTTTACTGCATCCCTCACTAATACACATTGACGAATTCACACGGAAATTGCGTCGCCATGGAATACAATGGGTTCTATGACTTCTCCTTCTAAATCGAGTAACGTTTCTATGGAAACGACAAAATTTTCTTTTGGGATACGACAATCACATTTCCGATCCACTAATCCGTCTTTACTGCATCCCTCACTAATACACATTGACGAATTCATACGGAAATTGCGTCGCCATGAAATACTATGGGTTCTATGACTTCTCCTTCTAAATCGAGTATCGTTTCTATGGAAACGACTGGCTTTTCTTTTGCGATACGACAATCACATTTCCGATCCACTAATCCGTCTTTACTGCATCCCTCACTAATTCACATTGACGAATTCATACGGAAATTGCGTCGCTATGAAATACTATGGGTTCTATGACTTCTCCTTCTAAATCGAGTATCGTTTCTATGGAAACGACTGGCTTTTCTTTTGCGATACGAGTATCTCCCTCTCGATGTACTAATCCTTCTTTACTGCATCCCTCACTCCCACTCATTGACGAATTCACACGGAAATTGCGTTGCTATGAAATACTATGGGTTCTATGACTTCTCCTTCTAAATCGAGTAACGTTTCTATGGAAATGACAGGATTTTCTTTTGGGATACGACAATCACATTTCCGATCCACTAATCCGTCTTTACTGCATCCCTCACTAATACACATTGACGAATTCACACGGAAATTGCGTCGCCATGAAATACTATGGGTTCTATGACTTCTCCTTCTAAATCGGGTAACGTTTCTATGGAAACGACTGGATTTTCTTTTGCGATACGAGTATCTCCCTCTCGATGCACTAATCCTTCTTTACTGCATCCCTTACTCCCACTCATTGACGAATTCACATGGAAATTGCGTCGCCATGAGATACTATGGGTTCTATGACTTCTCCTTCTAAATCGAGTAACGTTTCTATGGAAACGACAGGATTTTCTTTTGGGATACGACAATCACAATTCCGATCCACTAATCCGTCTTTACTGCATCCCTCACTAATACACATTGACGAATTCACACGGATATTGCTTCGCCATGAAATACTACGGGCTCTATGACTTCTCCTTCTAAATCGAGTATCGTTTCTATGGAAACGACTGGCTTTTCTTTTGCGATACGACAATCACATTTCCGATCCACTAATCCGTCTTTACTGCATCCCTCACTAATACACATTGACGAATTCACACGGAAATTGCGTCGCCATGAAATACTATGGGTTCTATGACTTCTCCTTTTAAATCGAGTAACGTTTCTATGGAAACGACAGGATTTTCTTTTGGGACACGACAATCACATTTCCTATCCACTAATCCGTCTTTACTGCATCCCTCACTAATACACATTGACGAATTCACACGGATATTGCGTCGCCATGAAATACTATGGGTTCTATGACTTCTCCTTCTAAATCGAGTATCGTTTCTATGGAAACGACTGGCTTTTCTTTTGCGATACGACAATCACATTTCCGATCCACTAATCCGTCTTTACTGCATCCCTCACTATTACACATTGACGAATTCATACGGAAATTGCGTCGCCATGAATTACTATGGGTTCTATGACTTGTCCTTCTAAATCGAGTATCGTTTCTATAGAAACGACTGGCTTTTCTTTTGCGATACGACAATCACATTTCCGATCCACTAATCCGTCTTTACTGCATCCCTCACTAATACACATTGACGAATTCACACGGAAATTGCGTCGCCATGAAATACTATGGGTTCTATGGCTTCTCCTTCTAAATCAAGTATCGTTTCTATGGAAACGACTGGCTTTTCTTTTGCGATACAACAATCACATAACCGATCCACTAATCCGTCTTTACTGCATCCCTCACTAATACACGTTGACGAATTCATACGGAAATTGCGTCGCTATGAAATACTATGGGGTCTATGACTTCTCCTTCTAAATCGAGTATCGTTTCTATGGAAACGACTGGCTTTTCTTTTGCGATACGAGTATCTCCCTCTCGATGCACTAATCCTTCTTTACCGCATCCCTTACTCCCACTCATTGACGAATTCACACGGAAATTGCGTCGCCATGAAATACTATGGGTTCTATGACTTCTCCTTCTAAATCGAGTATCGTTTCTATGGAAACTACTGGCTTTTCTTTTGCGATACGACAATCACATTTCCGATCCACTAATCCGTCTTTACTGCATCCCTCACTAATACACATTGACGAATTCATACGGAAATTGCGTCGCCATGAAATACTATGGAATCTATGACTTCTCCTTCTAAATCGAGTAACGTTTCTATGGAAACGACTGGCTTTTCTTTTGCGATACGAGTATCTCTCTCTCGATGTACTAATCCTTCTTTACTGCATCCCTCACTCCCACTCATTGACGAATTCACACGGAAATTGCGTTGCTATGAAATACTATGGGTTCTATGACTTCTCCTTCTAAATCGAGTAACGTTTCTATGGAAATGACAGGATTTTCTTTTGGGATACGACAATCACATTTCCGATCCACTAATCCGTCTTTACTGCATCCCTCACTAATACACATTGACGAATTCACACGGAAATTGCGTCGCCATGAAATACTATGGGTTCTATGACTTCTCCTTCTAAATCGGGTAACGTTTCTATGGAAACGACTGGATTTTCTTTTGCGATACGAGTATCTCCCTCTCGATGCACTAATCCTTCTTTACTGCATCCCTTACTCCCACTCATTGACGAATTCACATGGAAATTGCGTCGCCATGAGATACTATGGGTTCTATGACTTCTCCTTCTAAATCGAGTAACGTTTCTATGGAAACGACAGGATTTTCTTTTGGGATACGACAATCACAATTCCGATCCACTAATCCGTCTTTACTGCATCCCTCACTAATACACATTGACGAATTCACACGGATATTGCTTCGCCATGAAATACTACGGGCTCTATGACTTCTCCTTCTAAATCGAGTATCGTTTCTATGGAAACGACTGGCTTTTCTTTTGCGATACGACAATCACATTTCCGATCCACTAATCCGTCTTTACTGCATCCCTCACTAATACACATTGACGAATTCACACGGAAATTGCGTCGCCATGAAATACTATGGGTTCTATGACTTCTCCTTTTAAATCGAGTAACGTTTCTATGGAAACGACAGGATTTTCTTTTGGGACACGACAATCACATTTCCTATCCACTAATCCGTCTTTACTGCATCCCTCACTAATACACATTGACGAATTCACACGGATATTGCGTCGCCATGAAATACTATGGGTTCTATGACTTCTCCTTCTAAATCGAGTATCGTTTCTATGGAAACGACTGGCTTTTCTTTTGCGATACGACAATCACATTTCCGATCCACTAATCCGTCTTTACTGCATCCCTCACTATTACACATTGACGAATTCATACGGAAATTGCGTCGCCATGAATTACTATGGGTTCTATGACTTGTCCTTCTAAATCGAGTATCGTTTCTATAGAAACGACTGGCTTTTCTTTTGCGATACGACAATCACATTTCCGATCCACTAATCCGTCTTTACTGCATCCCTCACTAATACACATTGACGAATTCACACGGAAATTGCGTCGCCATGAAATACTATGGGTTCTATGACTTCTCCTTCTAAATCAAGTATCGTTTCTATGGAAACGACTGGCTTTTCTTTTGCGATACAACAATCACATAACCGATCCACTAATCCGTCTTTACTGCATCCCTCACTAATACACGTTGACGAATTCATACGGAAATTGCGTCGCTATGAAATACTATGGGGTCTATGACTTCTCCTTCTAAATCGAGTATCGTTTCTATGGAAACGACTGGCTTTTCTTTTGCGATACGAGTATCTCCCTCTCGATGCACTAATCCTTCTTTACCGCATCCCTTACTCCCACTCATTGACGAATTCACACGGAAATTGCGTCGCCATGAAATACTATGGGTTCTATGACTTCTCCTTCTAAATCGAGTATCGTTTCTATGGAAACTACTGGCTTTTCTTTTGCGATACGACAATCACATTTCCGATCCACTAATCCGTCTTTACTGCATCCCTCACTAATACACATTGACGAATTCATACGGAAATTGCGTCGCCATGAAATACTATGGAATCTATGACTTCTCCTTCTAAATCGAGTAACGTTTCTATGGAAACGACTGGCTTTTCTTTTGCGATACGAGTATCTCTCTCTCGATGCACTAATCCTTCTTTACTGCATCCCTCACTCCTTCTCATTGACGAATTCACACGGAAATTGCGTCGCCATGAAATACTATGGGTTCTATGACTTCTCCTTCTAAATCGAGTAACGTTTCTATGGAAAAGACAGGATTTTCTTTTGGGATACGACAATCACATTTCCGATCCACTAATCCGTCTTTACTGCATCCCTCACTAATACACATTGACGAATTCATACGGAAATTGCGTCGCCGTGAAATACTATGGGTTCTATGACTTCTCCTTCTAAATCGAGTATCGTTTCTATGGAAACGGCAGGATTTTCTTTTGGGATACGACAATCTCATTTCCGATCCACTAATCCGCCTTTACTGCATCCCTCACTAATACACATTGACGAATTCACAAGGAAATTGCGTCGCCATGAAATACTATGGGTTCCATGACTTCTCATTCCAAATCGAGTATCGTTTCTATGGAAACGACTGGCTTTTCTTTTGCGATACGACAATCACATTTCCGATCCACTAATCCGTCTTTACTGCATCCCTCACTAATACACATTGACGAATTCACACGGAAATTGCGTCGCTATGAAATACTATGGGTTCTATGACTTCTCCTTCTAAATCGAGTGTCGTTTCTATGGAAACGACTGGCTTTTCTTTTGCGATACGAGTATCTCCCTCTCGATGCACTAATCCTTCTTTACTGCATTCCTCACTCCCACTCATTGACGAATTCACACGGAAATTGCGTCGCCATGAAATACTATGGGTTCTATGACTTCTCCTTCTAAATCGAGTATCGTTTCTATGGAAACGACTGGCTTTTCTTTTGCGATACGACAATCACATTTCCGATCCACTAATCCGTCTTTACTGCATCCCTCACTAATACACATTGACGAATTCACACGGAAATTGCGTCGCCATGAAATACTATGGGTTCTATGACTTCTCCTTCTAAATCGAGTATCGTTTCTATGGAAACGACTGGCTTTTCTTTTGCGATACGACAATCACATTTCCGATGAACTAATCCGTCTTTACTGCATCCCTCACTAATACACATTGACGAATTCTCACGGAAATTGCGTCGCTATGAAATACTATGGGTTCTATGACTTCTCCTTCTAAATCGAGTATCGTTTCTATGGAAACGACTGGCTTTTCTTTTGCGATACGAGTATCTCCCTCTCGATGCACTAATCCTTCTTTACTGCATCCCTCACTCCCACTCATTGACGAATTCACACGGAAATTGCGTCGACATGAAATACTATGGGTTCTATGACTTCTCCTTCTAAATCGAGTATCGTTTCTATGGAAACGACTGGCTTTTCTTTTGCGATACGACAATCACATTTCCGATCCACTAATCCGTCTTTACTGCATCCCTCACTAATACACATTGACGAATTCACACGGAAATTGTGTCGCCATGAAATACTATGGGTTCTATGACTTCTCCTTCTAAATCGAGTAACGTTTCTATGGAAACGACAGGATTTTCTTTTGGGATACGAGTATCTCCCTCTCGATGCACTAATCCTTCTTTACTGCATCCCTCACTCCCACTCACTGACGAATTCACACGGAAATTGCGTCGCCATGAAATACTATGGGTTCTATGACTTCTCCTTCTAAATCGAGTATCGTTTCTATGGAAACGACTGGCTTTTCTTTTGCGATACGACAATCACATTGCCGATCCACTAATCCGTCTTTACTGCATCCCTCACTAATACACATTGACGAATTCACACGGAAATTGCGTCGCCATGAAATACTATGGGTTCTATGACTTGTCCTTCTAAATCGTGTATCGTTTCTATGGAAACAACTGGCTTTTCTTTTGCGATACGACAATCACATTTCCGATCCACTAATCCTTCTTTACTGCATCCCTCACTAATACACATTGACGAATTCATACGGAAATTGCGTCGCCATGAAATACTATGGGTTCTATGACTTCTCCTTCTAAATCGAGTAACGTTTCTATGGAAACGACAGGATTTTCTTTTGGGATACGACAGTCACATTTCCGATCCACTAATCCGTCTTTACTGCATCCCTCACTAATACACATTGACGAATTCACACCGAAATTGCGTCGCCATGAAATACTATGGGTACTATGACTTCTCCTTCTAAATCGAGTATCGTTTCTATGGAAACTACTGGCTTTTCTTTTGCGATACGACAATCACATTTCCGATCCACTAATCCGTCTTTACTGCATCCCTCACTAATACACATTGACGAATTCATACGGAAATTGCGTCGCCATGAAATACTATGGGTTCTATGACTTCTCCTTCTAAATCGAGTAACGTTTCTATGGAAACGACTGGCTTTTCTTTTGCGATACGAGTATCTCCCTCTCGATGCACTAATCCTTCTTTACTGCATCCCTCACTCCTTCTCATTGACGAATTCACACGGAAATTGCGTCGCCATGAAATACTATGGGTTCTATGACTTCTCCTTCTAAATCGAGTAACGTTTCTATGGAAAAGACAGGATTTTCTTTTGGGATACGACAATCACATTTTCGATCCACTAATCCGTCTTTACTGCATCCCTCACTAATACACATTGACGAATTCATACGGAAATTGCGTCGCCGTGAAATACTATGGGTTCTATGACTTCTCCTTCTAAATCGAGTATCGTTTCTATGGAAACGGCAGGATTTTCTTTTGGGATACGACAATCTCATTTCCGATCCACTAATCCGTCTTTACTGCACCCCTCACTAATACACATTGACGAATTCACAAGGAAATTGCGTCGCCATGAAATACTATGGGTTCTATGACTTCTCATTCCAATTCGAGTATCGTTTCTATGGAAACGACTGGCTTTTCTTTTGCGATACGACAATCACATTTCCGATCCACTAATCCGTCTTTACTGCATCCCTCACTAATACACATTGACGAATTCACACGGAAATTGCGTCGCCATGAGATACTATGTGTTCTATGACTTCTCCTTCTAAATCGAGTAACGTTTCTATGGAAACGACTGGCTTTTCTTTTGCGATACGACAATCACATTTCCGATCCACTAATCCGTCTTTACTGCATCCCTCACTAATACACATTGACGAATTCACACGGAAATTGCGTCGCTATGAAATACTATGGGTTCTATGACTTCTCCTTCTAAATCGAGTGTCGTTTCTATGGAAACGACTGGCTTTTCTTTTGCGATACGAGTATCTCCCTCTCGATGCACTAATCCTTCTTTACTGCATTCCTCACTCCCACTCATTGACGAATTCACACGGAAATTGCGTCGCCATGAAATACTATGGGTTCTATGACTTCTCCTTCTTAATCGAGTATCGTTTCTATGGAAACGACTGGCTTTTCTTTTGCGATACGACAATCACATTTCCGATCCACTAATCCGTCTTTACTGCATCCCTCACTAATACACATTGACGAATTCACACGGAAATTGCGTCGCCATGAAATACTATGGGTTCTATGACTTCTCCTTCTAAATCGAGTATCGTTTCTATGGAAACGACTGGCTTTTCTTTTGCGATACGACAATCACATTTCCGATGAACTAATCCGCCTTTACTGCATCCCTCACTAATACACATTGACGAATTCTCACGGAAATTGCGTCGCTATGAAATACTATGGGTTCTATGACTTCTCCTTCTAAATCGAGTATCGTTTCTATGGAAACGACTGGCTTTTCTTTTGCGATACGAGTATCTCCCTCTCGATGCACTAATCCTTCTTTACTGCATCCCTCACTCCCACTCATTGACGAATTCACACGGAAATTGCGTCGACATGAAATACTATGGGTTCTATGACTTCTCCTTCTAAATCGAGTATCGTTTCTATGGAAACGACTGGCTTTTCTTTTGCGATACGACAATCACATTTCCGATCCACTAATCCGTCTTTACTGCATCCCTCACTAATACACATTGACGAATTCACACGGAAATTGCGTCGCCATGAAATACTATGGGTTCTATGACTTCTCCTTCTAAATCGAGTAACGTTTCTATGGAAACGACAGGATTTCCTTTTGGGATACGAGTATCTCCCTCTCGATGCACTAATCCTTCTTTACTGCATCCCACAGTCCCACTCACTGACGAATTCACACGGAAATTGCGTCGCCATGAAATACTATGGGTTCTATGACTTCTCCTTCTAAATCGAGTATCGTTTCTATGGAAACGACTGGCTTTTCTTTTGCGATACGACAATCACATTTCCGATCCACTAATCCGTCTTTACTGCATCCCTCACTAATACACATTGACGAATTCACACGGAAATTGCGTCGCCATGAAATACTATGGGTTCTATGACTTGTCCTTCTAAATCGTGTATCGTTTCTATGGAAACGACTGGCTTTTCTTTTGCGATACGACAATCACATTTCCGATCCACTAATCCTTCTTTACTGCATCCCTAACTAATACACATTGACGAATTCATACGGAAATTGCGTCGCCATGAAATACTATGGGTTCTATGACTTCTCCTTCTAAATCGAGTAACGTTTCTATGGAAACGACAGGATTTTCTTTTGGGATACGACAGTCACATTTCCGATCCACTAATCCGTCTTTACTGCATCCCTCACTAATACACATTGACGAATTCACACGGAAATTGCGTCGCCATGAAATACTATGGGTACTATGACTTCTCCTTCTAAATCGAGTATCGTTTCTATGGAAACGACTGGCTTTTCCTTTGCGATACGACAATCACATTTCCGATCCACTAATCCGTCTTTACTGCATCCCTCACTAATACACATTGACGAATTCATACAGAAATTGCGTCGCCATGAAGTACTTTGGGTTCTATGACATCTCCTTCTAAATCAAGTGACGTTTCTATGGAAACGACTGGCTTTTCTTTTGCGAAACGACAATCACATTTCCGACTCACTAATCCGTCTTTACTGCATCCCTCACTAATACACATTGACGAATTCACTCGGAAATTGCGTCGCCATGAAATACTATAGGTTCTATGACTTCTCCTTCTAAATCGAGTATCGTTTCTATGGAAACGACTGGCTTTTCTTTTCCGATACGACAATCACATTTCCGATCCACTAATCCGTCTTTACTGCATCCCTCACTAATATACATTGAAGAATTCACACGGAAATTGCGTCGCCATGAAATACTATGGGTTCTATGACTTCTCCTTCTAAATCGAGTATCGTTTCTATGGAAACGACTGGCTTTTGTTTTGCGATACGACAATCACACTTCCGATCCACTAATCCGTCTTTACTGCATCCCTCACTAATACACATTGACGAATTCACACCGAAATTGCGTCGCCATGAAATACTATGGGTTCTATGACTTCTCCTTCTAAATCGAGTATCGTTTCTATGTAAACGACTGGCTTTTCTTTTGCGATACGACAATCACATTTCCGATCCACTAATCCGTCTTTACTGCATCCCTCACTAATACACATTGACGAATTCACACGGAAATTGCGTCGCTATGAAATACTATGGGTTCTATGACTTCGCCTTCTAAATCGAGTAACGTTTCTATGGAAACGACTGGCTTTTCTTTTGCGATACGACAATCACATTTCCGAACCACTAATCCGTCTTTACTGCATCCCTCACTAATACACATTCATGAATTCACACGGAAATTGCGTCGCCATGAAATACTATGGGTTCTATGACTTCTCCTTCTAAATCGAGTATCGTTTCTATGGAAACGACTGGCTTTTCTTTTGCGATACGACAATCACATTTCCGATCCACTAATCCGTCTTTACTGCATCCCTCACTAATACACATTGACGAATTCACACGGAAATTGCGTCGCCATGGAATACAATGGGTTCTATGACTTCTCCTTCTAAATCGAGTAACGTTTCTATGGAAACGACAGGATTTTCTTTTGGGATACGACAGTCACATTTCCGATCCACTAATCCGTCTTTACTGCATCCCTCACTAATACACATTGACGAATTCACACGGAAATTGCGTCGCCATGAAATACTATGGGTACTATGACTTCTCCTTCTAAATCGAGTATCGTTTCTACGGAAACGACTGGCTTTTCCTTTGCGATACGACAATCACATTTCCGATCCACTAATCCGTCTTTACTGCATCCCTCACTAATACACATTGACGAATTCATACAGAAATTGCGTCGCCATGAAGTACTATGGGTTCTATGACATCTCCTTCTAAATCGAGTGACGTTTCTATGGAAACGACTGGCTTTTCTTTTGCGATACGACAATCACATTTCCGACTCACTAATCCGTCTTTACTGCATCCCTCACTAATACACATTGACGAATTCACACGGAAATTGCGTCGCCATGAAATACTATGGGTTCTATGACTTCTCCTTCTAAATCGAGTATCGTTTCTATGGAAACGACTGGCTTTTCTTTTCCGATACGACAATCACATTTCCGATCCACTAATCCGTCTTTACTGCATCCCTCACTAATATACATTGAAGAATTCACACGGAAATTGCGTCGCCATGAAATACTATGGGTTCTATGACTTCTCCTTCTAAATCGAGTATCGTTTCTATGGAAACGACTGGCTTTTCTTTTGCGATACGACAATCACATTTCCGATCCACTAATCCGTCTTTACTGCATCCCTCACTAATACACATTGACGAATTCACACCGAAATTGCGTCGCCATGAAATACTATGGGTTCTATGACTTCTCCTTCTAAATCGAGTATCGTTTCTATGTAAACGACTGGCTTTTCTTTTGCGATACGACAATCACATTTCCGATCAACTAATCCGTCTTTACTGCATCCCTCACTAATACACATTGACGAATTCACACGGAAATTGCGTCGCTATGAAATACTATGGGTTCTATGACTTCGCCTTCTAAATCGAGTAACGTTTCTATGGAAACGACTGGCTTTTCTTTTGCGATACGACAATCACATTTCCGATCCACTAATCCGTCTTTACTGCATCCCTCACTAATACACATTCATGAATTCACACGGAAATTGCGTCGCCATGAAATACTATGGGTTCTATGACTTCTCCTTCTAAATCGAGTATCGTTTCTATGGAAACGACTGGTTTTTCTTTTGGGATACGACAATCACATTTCCGATCCACTAATCCGTCTTTACTGCATCCCTCACTAATACACATTGACGAATTCACACGGAAATTGCGTCGCCATGGAATACAATGGGTTCTATGACTTCTCCTTCTAAATCGAGTAACGTTTCTATGGAAACCACAAAATTTTCTTTTGGGATACGACAATCACATTTCCGATCCACTAATCCGTCTTTACTGCATCCCTCACTAATACACATTGACGAATTCATACGGAAATTGCGTCGCCATGAAATACTATGGGTTCTATGACTTCTCCTTCTAAATCGAGTATCGTTTCTATGGAAACGACTGGCTTTTCTTTTGCGATACGACAATCACATTTCCGATCCACTAATCCGTCTTTACTGCATCCCTCACTAATACACATTGACGAATTCATACGGAAATTGCGTCGCTATGAAATACTATGGGTTCTATGACTTCTCCTTCTAAATCGAGTATCGTTTCTATGGAAACGACTGGCTTTTCTTTTGCGATACGAGTATCTCCCTCTCGATGTACTAATCCTTCTTTACTGCATCCCTCACTCCCACTCATTGACGAATTCACACGGAAATTGCGTCGCTATGAAATACTATGGGTTCTATGACTTCTCCTTCTAAATCGAGTAACGTTTCTATGGAAATGACAGGATTTTCTTTTGGGATACGACAATCACATTTCCGATCCACTAATCCGTCTTTACTGCATCCCTCACTAATACACATTGACGAATTCACACGGAAATTGCGTCGCCATGAAATACTATGGGTTCTATGACTTCTCCTTCTAAATCGAGTAACGTTTCTATGGAAACGACTGGATTTTCTTTTGCGATACGAGTATCTCCCTCTCGATGCTCTAATCCTTTTTTACTGCATCCCTTACTTCCACTCATTGACGAATTCACATGGAAATTGCGTCGCCATGAAATACTATGGGTTCTATGACTTCTCCTTCTAAATCGAGTAACGTTTCTATGGAAACGACAGGATTTTCTTTTGGGATACGACAATCACAATTCCGATCCACTAATCCGTCTTTACTGCATCCCTCACTAATACACATTGACGAATTCACACGGATATTGCGTCGCCATGAAATACTACGGGCTCTATGACTTCTCCTTCTAAATCGAGTATCGTTTCTATGGAAACGACTGGCTTTTCTTTTGCGATACGACAATCACATTTCCGATCCACTAATCCGTCTTTACTGCATCCCTCACTAATACACATTGACGAATTCACACGGAAATTGCGTCGCCATGAAATACTATGGGTTCTATGACTTCTCCTTTTAAATCGAGTAACGTTTCTATATAAACGACAGGATTTTCTTTTGGGACACGATAATCACATTTCCTATCCACTAATCCGTCTTTACTGCATCCCTCACTAATACACATTGACGAATTCACACGGATATTGCGTCGCCATGAAATACTATGGGTTCTATGACTTCTCCTTCTAAATCGAGTATCGTTTCTATGGAAACGACTGGCTTTTCTTTTGCGATACGACAATCACATTTCCGATCCACTAATCCGTCTTTACTGCATCCCTCACTATTACACATTGACGAATTCATACGGAAATTGCGTCGCCTTGAAATACTATGGGTTCTATGACTTCTCCTTCTAAATCGAGTATCGTTTCTATGGAAACGACTGGCTTTTCTTTTGCGATACGACAATCACATTTCCGATCCACTAATCCGTCTTTACTGCATCCCTCACTAATACACATTGACGAATTCACACGGAAATTGCGTCGCCATGAAGTACTATGGGTTCTATGACTTATGCTTCTAAATCGAGTAACGTTTCTATGGAAACGACAGGATTTTCTTTTGGGACACGACAATCACATTTCCTATCCACTAATCCGTCTTTACTGCATCCCTCACTAATACACATTGACGAATTCACACGGATATTGCGTCGCCATGAAATACTATGGGTTCTATGACTTCTCCTTCTAAATCGAGTATCGTTTCTATGGAAACGACTGGCTTTTCTTTTGCGATGCGACAATCATATTTCCGATCCACTAATCCTTCTTTACTGCATCCCTCACTAATACACATTGACGAATTCGTACGGAAATTGCGTCGCCATGAAATACTATGGGTTCTATGACTTCTCCTTCTAAATCGAGTAACGTTTCTATGGAAACGACAGGATTTTCTTTTGGCATACTACAATCACATTTCCGATCCACTAATCCGTCTTTACTGCATCCCTCACTAATACACATTGACGAATTCATACGGAAATTGCGTCGCCATGAAATACTAAGGGTTCAATGACTTCTCCTTCTAAATCGAGTATCGTTTCTACGGAAACGACTGGCTTTTCTTGTGCGATACGACAATCACATTTCCGATCCACTAATCCGTCTTTACTGCATCCCTCACTAATACACATTGACGAATTCACACCGAAATTGCGTCGCCATGAAATACTATGGGTTCTATGACTTCTCCTTCTAAATCGAGTATCGTTTCTATGTAAACGACTGGCTTTTCTTTTGCGATACGACAATCACATTTCCGATCCACTAATCCGTCTTTACTGCATCCCTCACTAATACACATTGACGAATTCACACGGAAATTGCGTCGCTATGAAATACTATGCGTTCTATGACTTCGCCTTCTAAATCGAGTAACGTTTCTATGGAAACGACTGGCTTTTCTTTTGCGATACGACAATCACATTTCCGATCCACTAATCCGTCTTTACTGCATCCCTCACTAATACACATTCATGAATTCACACGGAAATTGCGTCGCCATGAAATACTATGGGTTCTATGACTTCTCCTTCTAAATCGAGTATCGTTTCTATGGAAACGACTGGCTTTTCTTTTGGGATACGACAATCACATTTCCGATCCACTAATCCGTCTTTACTGCATCCCTCACTAATACACATTGACGAATTCACACGGAAATTGCGTCGCCATGGAATACAATGGGTTCTATGACTTCTCCTTCTAAATCGAGTAACGTTTCTATGGAAACGACAAAATTTTCTTTTGGGATACGACAATCACATTTCCGATCCACTAATCCGTCTTTACTGCATCCCTCACTAATACACATTGACGAATTCATACGGAAATTGCGTCGCCATGAAATACTATGGGTTCTATGACTTCTCCTTCTAAATCGAGTATCGTTTCTATGGAAACGACTGGCTTTTCTTTTGCGATACGACAATCACATTTCCGATCCACTAATCCGTCTTTACTGCATCCCTCACTAATACACATTGACGAATTCATACGGAAATTGCGTCGCTATGAAATACTATGGGTTCTATGACTTCTCCTTCTAAATCGAGTATCGTTTCTATGGAAACGACTGGCTTTTCTTTTGGGATACGACAATCACATTTCCGATCCACTAATCCGTCTTTACTGCATCCCTCACTAATACACATTGACGAATTCACACGGAAATTGCGTCGCCATGGAATACAATGGGTTCTATGACTTCTCCTTCTAAATCGAGAAACGTTTCTATGGAAACGACAGGATTTTCTTTTGGGATACGACAGTCACATTTCCGATCCACTAATCCGTCTTTACTGCATCCCTCACTAATACACATTGACGAATTCACACGGAAATTGCGTCGCCATGAAATACTATGGGTACTATGACTTCTCCTTCTAAATCGAGTATCGTTTCTATGGAAACGACTGGCTTCTCCTTTGCGATACGACAATCACATTTCCGATCCACTAATCCGTCTTTACTGCATCCCTCACTAATACACATTGACGAATTCATACAGAAATTGCGTCGCCATGAAGTACTATGGGTTCTATGACATCTCCTTCTAAATCGAGTGACGTTTCTATGGAAACGACTGGCTTTTCTTTTGCGATACGACAATCACATTTCCGACTCACTAATCCGTCTTTACTGCATCCCTCACTAATACACATTGACGAATTCACACGGAAATTGCGTCGCCATGAAATACTATGGGTTCTATGACTTCTCCTTCTAAATCGAGTATCGTTTCTATGGAAACGACTGGCTTTTCTTTTCCGATACGACAATCACATTTCCGATCCCCTAATCCGTCTTTACTGCATCCCTCACTAATATACATTGAAGAATTCACACGGGAATTGCGTCGGCATGAAATACTATGGGTTCTATGACTTCTCCTTCTAAATCGAGTATCGTTTCTATGGAAACGACTGGCTTTTCTTTTGCGATACGACAATCACATTTCCGATCCACTAATCCGTCTTTACTGCATCCCTCACTAATACACATTGACGAATTCACACCGAAATTGCGTCGCCATGAAATACTATGGGTTCTATGACTTCTCCTTCTAAATCGAGTATCGTTTCTATGTAAACGACTGGCTTTTCTTTTGCGATACGACAATCACATTTCCGATCCACTAATCCGTCTTTACTGCATCCCTCACTAATACACATTGACGAATTCACACGGAAATTGCGTCGCTATGAAATACTATGGGTTCTATGACTTCGCCTTCTAAATCGAGTAACGTTTCTATGGAAACGACTGGCTTTTCTTTTGCGATACGACAATCACATTTCCGATCCACTAATCCGTCTTTACTGCATCCCTCACTAATACACATTCATGAATTCACACGGAAATTGCGTCGCCATGAAATACTATGGGTTCTATGACTTCTCCTTCTAAATCGAGTATCGTTTCTATGGAAACGACTGGCTTTTCTTTTGGGATACGACAATCACATTTCCGATCCACTAATCCGACTTTACTGCATCCCTCACTAATACACATTGACGAATTCACACGGAAATTGCGTCGCCATGAAATACTATGGGTTCTATGACTTCTCCTTCTAAATCGAGTATCGTTTCTATGGAAACGACTGGCTTTTCTTTTGCGATACGAGTATCTCCCTCTCGATGTACTAATCCTTCTTTACTGCATCCCTCACTCCCACTCATTGACGAATTCACACGGAAATTGCGTCGCTATGAAATACTATGGGTTCTATGACTTCTCCTTCTAAATCGAGTAACGTTTCTATAGAAATGACAGGATTTTCTTTTGGGATACGACAATCACATTTCCGATCCACTAATCCGTCTTTACTGCATCCCTCACTAATACACATTGACGAATTCACACGGAAATTGCGTCGCCATGAAATACTATGGGTTCTATGACTTCTCCTTCTAAATCGAGTAACGTTTCTATGGAAACGACTGGATTTTCTTTTGCGATACGAGTATCTCCCTCTCGATGCACTAATCCTTCTTTACTGCATCCCTTACTCCCACTCATTGACGAATTCACATGGAAATTGCGTCGCCATGAAATACTATGGGTTCTATGACTTCTCCTTCTAAATCGAGTAACGTTTCTATGGAAACGACAGGATTTTCTTTTGGGATACGACAATCACAATTCCGATCCACTAATCCGTCTTTACTGCATCCCTCACTAATACACATTGACGAATTCACACGGATATTGCGTCGCCATGAAATACTACGGGCTCTATGACTTCTCCTTCTAAATCGAGTATCGTTTCTATGGAAACGACTGGCTTTTCTTTTGCGTTACGACAATCACATTTCCGATCCACTAATCCGTCTTTACTGCATCCCTCACTAATACACATTGACGAATTCACACGGAAATTGCGTCGCCATGAAATACTATGGGTTCTATGACTTCTCCTTTTAAATCGAGTAACGTTTCTATGGAAACGACAGGATTTTCTTTTGGGACACGACAATCACATTTCCTATCCACTAATCCGTCTTTACTGCATCCCTCACTAATACACATTGACGAATTCACACGGATATTGCGTCGCCATGAAATACTATGGGTTCTATGACTTCTCCTTCTAAATCGAGTATCGTTTCTATGGAAACGACTGGCTTTTCTTTTGCGATACGACAATCACATTTCCGATCCACTAATCCGTCTTTACTGCATCCCTCACTATTACACATTGACGAATTCATACGGAAATTGCGTCGCCTTGAAATACTATGGGTTCTATGACTTCTCCTTCTAAATCGAGTATCGTTTCTATGGAAACGACTGGCTTTTCTTTTGCGATACGACAATCACATTTCCGATCCACTAATCCGTCTTTACTGCATCCCTCACTAATACACATTGACGAATTCACACGGAAATTGCGTCGCCATGAAATACTATGGGTTCTATGACTTCTCCTTCTAAATCGAGTATCGTTTCTATGGAAACGACTGGCTTTTCTTTTGCGATACAACAATCACATTTCCGATCCACTAATCCGTCTTTACTGCATCCCTCACTAATACACGTTGACGAATTCATACGGAAATTGCGTCGCTATGAAATACTATGGGGTCTATGACTTCTCCTTCTAAATCGAGTATCGTTTCTATGGAAACGACTGGCTTTTCTTTTGCGATACGAGTATCTCCCTCTCGATGCACTAATCCTTCTTTACTGCATCCCTTACTCCCACCCATTGACGAATTCAAACGGAAATTGCGTCGCCATGAAATACTATGGGTTCTATGACTTCTCCCTCTAAATCGAGTAACGTTTCTATGGAAACGACTGGGTTTTCTTTTGCGATACGAGTATCTCCCTTTTGATGCACTAATCCTTCTTTACTGCATCCCTCACTCCCACTCATTGACGAATTCACACGGAAATTGCGTCGCCATGAAATACTATGGGTTCTATGACTTCTCCTTCTAAATCGAGTAACGTTTCTATGGAAACGACAGGATTTTTTTTGGGATACGACAATCACATTTCCGATCCACTAATCCGTCTTTACTGCATCCCTCACTAATACACATTGACGAATTCATACGGAAATTGCGTCGCCATGAAATACTAAGGGTTCAATGACTTCTCCTTCTAAATCGAGTATCGTTTCTACGGAAACGACTGGCTTTTCTTGTGCGATTCGACAATCACATTTCCGATCCACTAATCCGTCTTTACTGCATCCCTCACTAATACACATTGACGAATTCACACCGAAATTGCGTCGCCATGAAATACTATGGGTTCTATGACTTCTCCTTCTAAATAGAGTATCGTTTCTATGTAAACGACTGGCTTTTCTTTTGCGATACGACAATCACATTTCCGATCCACTAATCCGTCTTTACTGCATCCCTCACTAATACACATTCATGAATTCACACGGAAATTGCGTCGCCATGAAATACTATGGGTTCTATGACTTCTCCTTCTAAATCGAGTATCGTTTCTATGGAAACGACTGGCTTTTCTTTTGGGATACGACAATCACATTTCCGATCCACTAATCCGTCTTTACTGCATCCCTCACTAATACACATTGACGAATTCACACGGAAATTGCGTCGCCATGGAATACAATGGGTTCTATGACTTCTCCTTCTAAATCGAGTAACGTTTCTATGGAAACGACAAAATTTTCTTTTGGGATACGACAATCACATTTCCGATCCACTAATCCGTCTTTACTGCATCCCTCACTAATACACATTGACGAATTCATACGGAAATTGCGTCGCCATGAAATACTATGGGTTCTATGACTTCTCCTTCTAAATCGAGTATCGTTTCTATGGAAACGACTGGCTTTTCTTTTGCGATACGACAATCACATTTCCGATCCACTAATCCGTCTTTACTGCATCCCTCACTAATACACATTGACGAATTCATACGGAAATTGCGTCGCTATGAAATACTATGGGTTCTATGACTTCTCCTTCTAAATCGAGTATCGTTTCTATGGAAACGACTGGCTTTTCTTTTGCGATACGAGTATCTCCCTCTCGATGTACTAATCCTTCTTTACTGCATCCCTCACTCCCACTCATTGACGAATTCACACGGAAATTGCGTCGCTATGAAATACTATGGGTTCTATGACTTCTCCTTCTAAATCGAGTAACGTTTCTATGGAAATGACAGGAATTTCTTTTGGGATACGACAATCACATTTCCGATCCACTAATCCGTCTTTACTGCATCCCTCACTAATACACATTGACGAATTCACACGGAAATTGCGTCGCCATGAAATACTATGGGTTCTATGACTTCTCCTTCTAAATCGAGTAACGTTTCTATGGAAACGACTGGATTTTCTTTTGCGATACGAGTATCTCCCTCTCGATGCACTAATCCTTCTTTACTGCATCCCTTCCTCCCACTCATTGACGAATTCACATGGAAATTGCGTCGCCATGAAATACTATGGGTTCTATGACTTCTCCTTCTAAATCGAGTAACGTTTCTATGGAAACGACAGGATTTTCTTTTGGGATACGACAATCACAATTCCGATGCACTAATCCGTCTTTACTGCATCCCTCACTAATACACATTGACGAATTCACACGGATATTGCGTCGCCATGAAATACTACGGGCTCTATGACTTCTCCTTCTAAATCGAGTATCGTTTCTATGGAAACGACTGGCTTTTCTTTTGCGATACGACAATCACATTTCCGATCCACTAATCCGTCTTTACTGCATCCCTCACTAATACACATTGACGAATTCACACGGAAATTGCGTCGCCATGAAATACTATGCGTTCTATGACTTCTCCTTTTAAATCGAGTAACGTTTCTATGGAAACGACAGGATTTTCTTTTGGGACACGACAATCACATTTCCTATCCACTAATCCGTCTTTACTGCATCCCTCACTAATACACATTTGCGAATTCACACGGATATTGCGTCGCCATGAAATACTATGGGTTCTATGACTTCTCCTTCTAAATCGAGTATCGTTTCTATGGAAACGACTGGCTTTTCTTTTGCGATACGACAATCACATTTCCGATCCACTAATCCGTCTTTACTGCATCCCTCACTATTACACATTGACGAATTCATACGGAAATTGCGTCGCCATGAAATACTATGGGTTCTATGACTTCTCCTTCTAAATCGAGTATCGTTTCCATGGAAACGACTGGCTTTTCTTTTGCGATACGACAATCACATTTCCGATCCACTAATCCGTCTTTACTGCATCCCTCACTAATACACATTGACGAATTCACACGGAAATTGCGTCGCCATGAAATACTATGTGTTCTATGACTTCTCCTTCTAAATCGAGTATCGTTTCTATGGAAACGACTGGCTTTTCTTTTGCGATACAACAATCACATTTCCGATCCACTAATCCGTCTTTACTGCATCCCTCACTAATACACGTTGACGAATTCATACGGAAATTGCGTCGCTATGAAATACTATGGGGTCTATGACTTCTCCTTCTAAATCGAGTATCGTTTCTATGGAAACGACTGGCTTTTCTTTTGCGATACGAGTATCTCCCTCTCGATGCACTAATCCTTCTTTACTGCATCCCTCACTCCCACCCATTGACGAATTCAAACGGAAATTGCGTCGCCATGAAATACTATGGGTTCTATGACTTCTCCTTCTAAATCGAGTAACGTTTCTATGGAAACGACTGGGTTTTCTTTTGCGATACGAGTATCTCCCTTTTGATGCACTAATCCTTCTTTACTGCATCCCTCACTCCCACTCATTGACGAATTCACACGGAAATTGCGTCGCCATGAAATACTATGGGTTCTATGACTTCTCCTTCTAAATCGAGTAACGTTTCTATGGAAACGACAGGATTTTTTTTGGGATACGACAATCACATTTCCGATCCACTAATCCGTCTTTACTGCATCCCTCACTAATACACATTGACGAATTCACACGGAAATTGCGTCGCTATGAAATACTATGGGTTCTATGACTTCTCCTTCTAAATCGAGTATCGTTTCAATGGAAACGACTGGCTTTTCTTTTGCGATAGGAGTATCTCCCTCTCGATGCACTAATCCTTCTTTACTGCATCCCTCACTCCCACTCATTGACGAATGCACACGGAAATTGCGTCGCTATGAAATACTATGGGTTCTATGACTTCTGCTTCTAAATCGAGTAACGTTTCTATGGAAACGACAGGATTTCTTTTGGGATATGACAATCACATTTCCGATCCACTAATCCGTCTTTACTGCATCCCTCACTAATACACATTGACGAATTCACACGGAAATTGCGTCGCCATGAAATACTATGGGTTCTATGGCTTCTCCTTCTAAATCGAGTATCGTTTCTATGGAAACGACAGGCTTTTCTTTTGCAATACGAGTATCTCCCTCTCGATGCACTAATCCTTCTTTACTGCATCCCTCACTCCCACTCATTGACGAATTCACACGGAAATTGCGTCGCCATGAAATACTATGGGTTCTATGACTTCTCCGTCTAAATCGAGTAACGTTTCTATGGAAACGACAGGATTTTCTTTTGGGATATGACAATCACAATTCCGATCCACTAATCCGTCTTTACTGCATCCCTCACAAATACACATTGACGAATTCATACGGAAATTGCTTTCGCCATGAAATACTATGGGTTCTATTACATCTCCTTCTAAATCGAGTATCGTTTCTATGGAAACGACTGGCTTTTCTTTCGCGATACGACAATAACATTTCCGATCCACTAATCCGTCCTTACTGCATCCCTCACTAATACACATCGACGAATTCACACGGAAATTGCGTCGCCATGAAATACTATGGGTTCTATGACTTCTCCTTCTAAATCGAGTAACGTTTCTATGGAAACGACTGGATTTTCTTTTGCGATACGAGTATCTCCCTCTCGATGCACTAATCCTTCTTTACTGCATCCCTTACTCCCACTCATTGACGAATTCACATGGAAATTGCGTCGCCATGAAATACTATGGGTTCTATGACTTCTCCTTCTAAATCGAGTAACGTTTCTATGGAAACGACAGGATTTTCTTTTGGGATACGACAATCACAATTCCGATCCACTAATCCGTCTTTACTGCATCCCTCACTAATACACATTGACGAATTCACACGGATATTGCGTCGCCATGAAATACTACGGTTTCTATGACTTCTCCTTCTAAATCGAGTATCGTTTCTATGGAAACGACTGGCTTTTCTTTTGCGATACGACAATCACATTTCCGATCCACTAATCCGTCTTTACTGCATCCCTCACTAATACACATTGACGAATTCACACGGAAATTGCGTCGCCATGAAATACTATGGGTTCTATGACTTCTCCTTCTAAATCGAGTAACGTTTCTATGGAAACGACAGGATTTTCTTTTGGTACACGAAAATCACATTTCCTATCCACTAATCCGTCTTTACTGCATCCCTCACTAATACACATTGACGAATTCACACGGATATTGCGTCGCCATGAAATACTATGGGTTCTATGACTTCTCCTTCTAAATCGTGTATCGTTTCTATGGAAACGACTGGCTTTTCCTTTGCGATGCGACAATCACTTTTCCGATCCACTAATCCGTCTTTACTGCATCCCTCACTATTACACATTGACGAATTCATACGGAAATTGCGTCGCCATGAAATACTATGGGTTCTATGACTTCTCCTTCTAAATCGAGTATCGTTTCTATGGAAACGACTGGCTTTTCTTTTGCGATACGACAATCACATTTCCGATCCACTAATCCGTCTTTACTGCATCCCTCACTAATACACATTGACGAATTCACACGGAAATTGCGTCGCCATGTAATACTAAGGGTTCTATGACTTCTCCTTCTAAATCGAGTATCGTTTCTATGGAAACGACTGGCTTTTCTTTTGCGATACGAGTATCTCCCTCTCGATGTACTAATCCTTCTTTACTGCATCCCTCACTCCCACTCATTGACGAATTCACACGGAAATTGCATCGCTATGAAATACTATGGGTTCTATGACTTCTCCTTCTAAATCGAGTAACGTTTCTATGGAAACGACTGGATTTTCTTTTGCGATACGAGTATCTCCCTCTCGATGCACTAATCCTTCTTTACTGCATCCCTTACTCCCACTCATTGACGAATTCACATGGAAATTGCGTCGCCATGAAATACTATGGGTTCTATGACTTCTCCTTCTAAATCGAGTAACGTTTCTATGGAAACGACAGGATTTTCTTTTGGGATACGACAATCACAATTCCGATCCACTAATCCGTCTTTACTGCATCCCTCACTAATACACATTGACGAATTCACACGGATATTGCGTCGCCATGAAATACTACGGGTTCTATGACTTCTCCTTCTAAATCGAGTATCGTTTCTATGGAAACGACTGGCTTTTCTTTTGCGATACGACAATCACATTTCCGATCCACTAATCCGTCTTTAGTGCATCCCTCAGTAATACACATTGACGAATTCACACGGAAATTGCGTCGCCATGAAATACTATGGGTTCTATGACTTCTCCTTCTAAATCGAGTAACGTTTCTATGGAAACGACAGGATTTTCTTTTGGGACACGACAATCACTTTTCCTATCCACTAATCCGTCTTTACTGCATCCCTCACTAATACACATTGACGAATTCACACGGATATTGCGTCGCCATGAAATACTATGGGTTCTATGACTTCTCCTTCTAAATCAAGTATCGTTTCTATGGAAACGACTGGCTTTTCTTTTGCGATACGACAATAACATTTCCGATCCACTAATCCGTCTTTACTGCATCCCTCACTATTACACATTGACGAATTCATACGGAAATTGCGTCGCCATGAAATACTATGGGTTCTATGACTTCTCCTTCTAAATCGAGTATCGTTTCTATGGAAACGACTGGCTTTTCTTTTGCGATACGACAATCACATTTCCGATCCACTAATCCGTCTTTACTGCATCCCTCACTAATACACATTGACGAATTCACACGGAAATTGCGTCGCCATGAAATACTATGGGTTCCATGACTTCTCCTTCTAAATCGAGTATCGTTTCTATGGAAACGACTGGCTTTTCTTTTGCGATACAACAATCACATTTCCGATCCACTAATCCGTCTTTACTGCATCCCTCACTAATACACGTTGACGAATTCATACGGAAATTGCGTCGCTATGAAATACTATGGGGTCTATGACTTCTCCTTCTAAATCGAGTATCGTTTCTATGGAAACGACTGGCTTTTCTTTTGCGATACGAGTATCTCCCTCTCGATGCACTAATCCTTCTTTACTGCATCCCTCACTCCCACTCATTGACGAATTCAAAAGGAAATTGCGTCGCCATGAAATACTATGGGTTCTATGACTTCTCCTTCTAAATCGAGTAACGTTTCTATGGAAACGACTGGGTTTTCTTTTGCGATACGACAATCACATTTCCGATCCACTAATCCGTCTTTACTGCATCCCTCACTAATACACATTGACGAATTCACACGGAAATTGCGTCGCCATGAAATACTATGGGTTCTATGGCTTCTCCTTCTAAATCGAGTATCGTTTCTATGGAAACGACTGGCTTTTCTTTTGCAATACGAGTATCTCCCTCTCGATGCACTAATCCTTCTTTACTGCATCCCTCACTCCCACTCATTGACGAATTCACCCGGAAATTGCGTCGCCATGAAATACTATGTGTTCTATGACTTCTCCTTCTAAATCGAGTAACGTTTCTATGGAAACGACAGGATTTTCTTTTGGGATACGACAATCACAATTCCGATCCACTAATCCGTCTTTACTGCATCCCTCACTAATACACATTGACGAATTCACACGGAAATTGCGTCGCCATGAAATACTATGTGTTCTATGACTTCTCCTTCTAAATCGAGTATCGTTTCTATGGAAACGACTGGCTTTTCTTTTGCGATACGACAATCACATTTCCGATCCACTAATCCGTCTTTACTGCATCCCTCACAAATACACATTGACGAATTCATACGGAAATTGCTTTCGCCATTAAATACTATGGGTTCAATTACATCTCCTTCTAAATCGAGTATCGTTTCTATGGAAACGACTGGCATTACTTTGGCGATACGACAATAACATTTCCGATCCACTAATCCGTCTTTACTGCATCCCTCACTAATACACATCGACGAATTCACACGGAAATTGCGTCGCCATGAAATACTATGGGTTCTATGACTTCTCCTTCTAAATCGAGTATCGTTTCTATGGAAACGACTGGCTTTTCTTTTGCGATACGACAATCACATTTCCGATCCACTAATCCGCCTTTACAGCATCCCTCACTAATACACATTGACGAATTCATACGGAAATTGCGTCGCTATTAAATACTATGGGTTCTATGACTTCTCCTTCTAAATCGAGTATCGTTTCAATTGAAACGACTGCCTTTTCTTTTGCGACACGAGTATCTCCCTCTCGATGAACTAATCCTTCTTTACTGCATCCCTCACTCCCACTCATTGACGAATTCACACGGAAATTGCGTCGCCATGAAATACTATGGGTGCTATGACTTCTCCTTCTAATTCGAGTATCGTTTCTATGGAAACGACTGGCTTTTCTTTTGCGATACGAGTATCTCCCTCTCGATGCGCTAATCCTTCTTTACTGCATCCCTCACTCCCACTCATTGACGAATGCACACGGAAATTGCGTCGCCATGAAATACTATGGGTTCTATGACTTCTCCTTCTAAATCGAGTAACGTCTCTATGGAAACGACAGGATTTTCTTTTGGGATACGACAATCATATTTCCGATCCACTAATCCGTCTTTACTGCATCCCTCACTAATACACATTGACGAATTCACATGGAAATTGCGTCGCCATGAAATACTATGGGTTCTATGACTTCTCCTTCTAAATCGAGTATCGTTTCTATGGAAACGACTTGCTTTTCTTTTGCGATACGAGTATCTCCTTCTCGATGCACTAATCCTTCTTTACTGCATCCCTCACTCCCACTCATTGACGAATTCACACGGAAATTGCGTCGCCATGAAATACTATGTGTTCTATGACTTCTCCTTCTAAATCGAGTAACGTTTCTATGAAAACGACAGGATTTTCTTTTGGGATACGACAATGACATTTCCGATCCACTAATCCGTCTTTACTGCATCCCTCACTAATACACATTGACGAATTCACACGGAAATTGCGTCGCTATGAAATACTATGGGTTCTATGACTTCTCCTTCTAAATCGAGTAACGATTCTATGGAAACGACAGGATTTTCTTTTGCGATACGACAATCACATTTCCGATCCACTAATCCGTCTTTACTGCATCCCTCACTAATACACATTGACGAATTCATACGGAAATTGCGTCGCCATGAAATACTATGGGTTCTATGACTTCTCCTACTAAATCGAGTAACATTTGTATGGAAACGACTGGCTTTTCTTTTGCGATACGAGTATCTCCCTCTCGATGCACTAATCCTTCTTTACTGCATCCCTCACTCCCACTCATTGACGAATTCACACGGAAATTGCGTCGCCATGAAATACTATGGGTTCTATGACTTCTCCTTCTAAATCGAGTAACGTTTCTATGGAAACGACTGGCTTTTCTTTTGCGATACGAGTATCTCCCTCTCGTTGCACTAATCCTTCTTTACTGCATCCCTCACTCCCACTCATTGACGAATTCACACGGAAATTGCGTCGCCATGAAATACTATGGGTTCTATGACTTCTCCTTCTAAATCGAGTAACGTTTCTATGGAAACGACACGATTTTCTTTTGGGATACGACAATCACATTTCCGATCCACTAATCCGTCTTTACTGCATCCCTCACCAATGAACATTGACGAATTCACACGGAAATTGCGTTGCTATGAAATACTATGTGTTCTATGACTTCTCATTCTAAATCGAGTATCGTTTCTATGGAAACGACTGGCTTTTCTTTTGCGATACGAGTATCTCTCTCTCGATGCACTAATCCTTCTTTACTGCATCCCTCACTCCCACTCATTGACAAATTCACACGGAAATTGCGTCGCCATGAAATACTATGGGTTCTATGACTTCTCCTTCTAAATCGAGTAACGTTTCTATGGAAACGACAGGATTTACTTTTGGGATACGACAATCACATTTCCGATCCACTAATCCGTCTTTACTGCATCCCTCACTAATACACATTGACGAATTCACACGGAAATTGCGTCGCTATGAAATACTATGGGCTCTATGACTTCTCCTTCTAAATCGAGTATCGTTTCTATGGAAACGACTGGCTTTTCTTTTGCGATACGAGTATCTCCCTCTCGATGCACTAATCCTTCTTTACTGCATCCCTCACTCCCACTCATTGACGAATTCACACGGAAATTGCGTCGCCATGAAATACTATGGGTTCTATGACTACTCCTTCTAAATCGAGTATCGTTTCTATGGAAACGACTGGCTTTTCTTTTGCGATACGACAATCACATTTCCGATCCACTAATCCGTCTTTACTGCATCCCTCACTAATACACATTGACGAATTCATACGGAAATTGCGTCGCCATGAAATACTATGGGTTCTATGACTTCTCCTTCTAAATCGAGTAACGTTTCTATGGAAACGACTGCCTTTTCTCTTGCGATACGAGTATCTCCCTCTCGATGCACTAATCCTACTTCACTGCATCCCTCACTCCCACTCATTGACGAATTCACACGGAAATTGCGTCGCCATGAAATACTATGGGTTCTATGACTTCTCCTTCTAAATCGAGTAACGTTTCTATGGAAACGACAGGATTTTCTTTTGGGATACGACAATCACATTACCGATCCACTAATCCGTCTTTACTGCATCCCTCACTAATACACATTGACGAATTCACACGGAAATTGCGCCGCCATGAAATACTATTGGTTCTATGACTTCTCCTTCTAAATCGAGTAACGTTTCTATGAAAACGACTGGCTTTTCTTTTGAGATACGACAATCACATTTCCGATCCACTAATCCGTCTCTACTGCATCCCTCACTAATACACATTGACGAATTCATACGGAAATTGCGTCGCTGTGAAATACTATGGGTCCTATGACTTCTCCTTCTAAATCGAGTATCGTTTCTATGGAAACGACTGGCTTTTCTTTTGCGATACGAGTATCTCCCTCTCGATGCACTAATCCTGCTTTACTGCATCCCTCACTCCCACTCATTGACGAATTCACACGGAAATTGCGTCGCCATGAAATACTATGTGTTCTATGACTTCTCCTTCTAAATCGAGTATCGTTTCTATGGAAACGAATGGCTTTTCTTTTGCGATACGACAATCACATTTCCGATCCACTAATCCGTCTTTACTGCATCCCTCACTAATACACATTGACGAATTCATACGGAAATTGCGTCGCCATGAAATACTACGGGTTCTATGACTTCTCCTTCTAAATCGAGTAACGTTTCTATGGAAACGACTGGCTTTTCTTTTGCGATACGAGTATCTCCCTCTCGATGCACTAATCCTTCTTTACTGCATCCCTCACTCCCACTGATTGAAGAATTCACACGGAAATTGCGTCGCCATGAAATACTATGGGTTCTATGACTTCTGCTTCTAAATCGAGTAACGTTTCTATGGAAACGACAGGATTTTCTCTTGCGACACGAGTATCTCCCTCTCGACGCACTAATCCTTCTTTACTGCATCCCTTACTCCCACTCATTGACGAATTCACATGGAAATTGCGTCGCCATGAAATACTATGGGTTCTATGACTTCTCCTTCTAAATCGAGTAACGTTTCTATGGTAACGACAGGATTTTCTTTTGGGATACGACAATCACATTTCCGATCCACTAATCCGTCTTTACTGCATCCCTCACTAATACACATTGACGATTTCACACGGAAATTGCGTCGCCATGAAATACTATGGGCTCTATGACTTCTCCTTTTAAATCGAGTATCGTTTCTATGGAAACGACTGGCTTTTCTTTTGCGATACGACAATCACATTTCCGATCCACTAATCCGTCTTTACTGCATCCCTCACTAATACACATTGACGAATTCATACGGAAATTGCGTCGCCATGAAATACTATGGGTTGTATGACTTCTCCTT
The DNA here is from genome assembly GCF_021461385.2 of Schistocerca piceifrons. Taxonomy (NCBI): domain Eukaryota; kingdom Metazoa; phylum Arthropoda; class Insecta; order Orthoptera; family Acrididae; genus Schistocerca; species Schistocerca piceifrons. The sequence continues at coordinate 1,056,938 of NW_025727551.1, forward strand.
CTAAATCGAGTATCGTTTCTATGGAAACGACTGGCTTTTCTTTTGCGATACGACAATCACATTTCCGATCCACTAATCCGTCTTTACTGCATCCCTCACTAATACACGTTGACGAATTCACACGGAAATTGCGTCGCTATGAAATACTATAGGTTCTATGACTTCTCCTTCTAAATCGAGTAACGTTTCTATGGAAACGACAGGATTTTCTTTTGGGATACGACAATCACATTTCCGATCCACTAATCCGTCCTTACTGCATCCCTCACTAATACACATTGACGAATTCATGCGGAAATTGCGTCGCTATGAAATACTATTTGTTCTATGACCTCTCCTTCTAAATCGAGTATCGTTTCTATGGAAACGACTGGCTTTTCTTTTGCGATACGAGTATCTCCCTCTTGATGCACTAATCCTTCTTTACTGCATCCCTCACTCCCACTCATTGACGAATTCACACGGAAATTGCGTCGCCATAAAATACTATGGGTTCTATGACTTCTCCTTCTAAATCGAGTAACGTTTCTATGCAAACGACAGGATTTTCTTTTGGGATACGACAATCACATTTCCGATCCACTAATCCGTGTTTATTGCATCCTTCACTAATACACATTGACGAATTCACATGGAAATTGCGTCGCCATGAAATACTATGGGTTCTATGACTTCTCCTTCTAAATCGAGTATCGTTTCTATGGAAACGACTGGCTTTTCTTTTGCGATACGAGTATCTCCCTCTCGATGCACTAATCCTTCTTTACTGCATCCCTCACTCCCACTCATTGACGAATTCACACGGAAATTGCGTCGCCATGAAATACTATGGGTTCTATGACTTCTACTTCTAAATCGAGTAACGTTTCTATGGAAACGACAGGATTTTCTTTTGGGATACGACAATCACATTTCCGATCAACTAATCCGTCTTTACTGCATCCCTCACTAATACACATTGACGAATTCACACGGAAATTGCGTCGCTATGAAATACTATGGGTTCTATGATTCTCCTTCTAAATCGAGTAACGTTTCTATGGAAACGACAGGATTTTCTTTTGCGATACGACAATCACATTTCCGATCCACTAATCCGTCTTTACTGCATCCCTCACTAATACACATTGACGAATTCATACGGAAATTGCGTCGCCATGATATACTATGGGTTCTATTACTTCTCCTTCTAAATCGAGTAACGTTTCTATGGAAACGACTGGCTTATCTTTTGCGATACGAGTATCTCCCTCTCGATGCACTAATCCTTCCTTACTGCATCCCTCACTCCCACTCATTGACGAATTCACACGGAAATTGCGTCGCCATGAAATACTATGGGTTCTATGACTTCTCCTTCTAAATCGAGTATCGTTTCTATGGAAACGACTGGCTTTTATTTTGCGATACGAGTATCTCCCTCTCGATGCACTAATCCTTCATTACTGCATCCCTCACTCCCACTCATTGACGAATTCACACGGAAATTGCGTCGCCATGAAATACTATAGGTTCTATGAATTCTCCTTCTAAATCGAGTAACGTTTCTATGGAAACGACAGGATTTTCTTTTGGGATACGACAATCACATTTCCGATCCACTAACCCGTCTTTACTGCATGCCTCACTAATACACAATGACGAATTCACATGGAAATTGCGTCGCCATGAAATACTATGGGTTCTATGACTTCTCCTTCTAAATCGAGTATCGTTTCTATGGAAACGACTGGCTTTTCTTTTGCGATACGACAATCACATTTCCGATCCACTAATCCGTCTGTAGTGCATCCCTCACTAATACACATTGACGAATTCATACGGAAATTGCGTCGCTATGAAATACTATGGGTTCTATGACTTCTCCTTCTAAATCGAGTATCGTTTCTATGGAAACGACGGCTTTTCTTTTGCGATACGAGTATCTCCCTCTCGATGCACTAATCCTTCATTACTGCATCCCTCACTCCCACTCATTGACGAATTCACACGGAAATTGCGTCGCCATGAAATACTATGGGTTCTATGACGTCTCCTTCTAAATCGAGTATCGTTTCTATGGAAACGACTGGCTTTTCTTTTGCGATACGACAATCACATTTCCGATCCACTAATCCGTCTTTACTGCATCCCTCACTAACACACATTGACGAATTCATACGGAAATTGCGTCGCCATGAAATACTATGGGTTCTATGACTTCTCCTTCTAAATAGAGTAACGTTTCTATGGAAACGACTGGCTTTTCTCTTGCGATACGAGTATCTCCCTCTCGATGCACTAATCCTTCTTTACTGCATCCCTCACTCCCACTCATTGACGAATTCACACGGAAATTGCGTCGCCATGAAATACTATGGGTTCTACGACTTCTCCTTCTAAATCGAGTAACGTTTCTATGGAAACGACAGGATTTTCTTTTGGGATACGACAATCACATTTCCGATCCACTAATTCGTCTTTACTGCATCCCTCACTAATACACTTTGACGATGTCACACGGAAATTGCGTCGCCATGAAATACTATGGGTTCTATGACTTCTCCTTCTAAATCGAGTAACGTTTCTATGGAAACGACTGGCTTTTCTTATGCGATACGACAATCACATTTCCGATCCACTAATCCGTCTTTACTGCATCCCTCACTAATACACATTGACGAATTCATACGGAAATTGCGTCGCCATGAAATGCTATGGGTTCTATGACTTCTCCTTCTAAATCGAGTAACGTTTCTATGGAAACGACAGGATTTTCTTTTGCGACACGAGTATCTCCCTCTCGATGCACTAATCCTTCTTTACTGCATCCCTCACTCCCACTCATTGACGAATTCACACGGAAATTGCGTCGCCATGAAATACTATGGGTTCTATGACTTCTCCTCCTAAATCGAGTAACGTTTCTATGGAAACGACAGGATTTTCTTTTGCGACACGAGTATCTCCATCTCGATGCACTAATCCTTCATTACTGCATCCCTCACTCCCACTCATTGACGAATTCACACGGAAATTGCGTCGCCATGAAATACTATGGGTTCTAAGACTTCTCCTTCTAAATCGAGTAACGTTTCTATGGGAACGACAGGATTTTTTTTTGGGATACGACAATCACATTACCGATCCACTAATCCGTCTTTACTGCATCCCTCACTAATACACATTGACGAATTCACACGGAAATTGCGTCGCCATGAAATACTATGGGTTCTATGACTTCTTCTTCTAAATCGAGAATCGTTTCTATGGTAACGACTGGCGTTTCTTTTGCGATACGACAATCACATTTCCGATCCACTAATCCGTCTTTACTGCATCCCTCACTAATACACATTGACGAATTCATACGGAAATTGCGTCGCTATGAAATACTATGGGTTCTATGACTTCTCCTTCTAAATCGAGTATCGTTTCTATGGAAACGACTGGCTTTTCTTTTGCGATACGAGTATCTCCCTCTCGATGCACTATTCCTTCTTTACTGCATCCCTCACTCCCACTCATTGACGAATTCACACGGAAATTGCGTCGCCATGAAATACTATGGGTTCTATGACTTCTCCTTCTAAATCGAGTATCGTTTCTATGGAAACGACTGGCTTTTCTTTTGCGATACGACAATCACATTTCCGATCCACTAATCCGTTTTTACTGCATCCCTCACTAATACACATTGACGAATTCATACGGAAATTGCGTCGCCATGAAATACTATGGGTTCTATGACTTCTCCTTCTAAATCGAGTGATGTTTCTATGGAAACGACTGGCTTATCTCTTGCGATACGAGTATCTCCCTCTCGATGCGCTAATCCTTCTTTACTGCATCCCTCACTCCCACTCATTGACGAATTCACACGGAAATTGCGTCGCCATGAAATACTATGGGTTCTATGACTTCTCCTTCTAAATCGAGTAACGTTTCTATGGAAACGACAGGATTTTCTTTTGGGATACGACAATCACATTTCCGATCCACTAATCCGTCTTTACTGCATCCCTCACTAATACACATTGACGAATTCACACGGAAATTGCGCCGCCATGAAATACTATGGGTTCTATGACTTCTCCTTCTAAATCGAGTAACGTTTCTATGGAAACGACTGGCTTTTCTTTTGAGATACGACAATCACATTTCCGATCCACTAATCCGTCTCTACTGCATCCCTCACTAATACACATTGACGAATTCATACGGAAATTGCGTCGCTATGAAATACTATGGGTTCTATGACTTCTCCTTCTAAAACGAGTATCGTTTCTATGGAAACGACTGGCTTTTCTTTTGCGATACGAGTATCCCCCTCTAGATGCACTAATCCTTCCTTACTGCATCCCTCACTCCCACTCATTGACGAATTCACACGGAAATTGCGTCGCCATGAAATACTATGTGTTCTATGACTTCTCCTTCTAAATCGAGTATCGTTTCTATGGAAACGAATGGCTTTTCATTTGCGATACGACAATCACTTTTCCGATCCACTAATCCGTCTCTGCTGCATCCCTCAGTAATACACATTGACGAATTCATACGGAAATTGCGTCGCCATGAAAAACTACGGGTTCTATGACTTCTCCTTCTAAATCGAGTACCGTTTCTATGGAAACGACTGGCTTTTCTTTTGCGATACGAGTATCTCCCTCTCGATGCACTAATCATTCTTTACTGCATCTCTCACTCCCACTCATTGACGAATTCACACGGAAATTTCGTCGCCATGAAATACTATGGGTTCTATGACTTCTCCTTCTAAATCGAGTAACGTTTCTATGGAAACGACAGGATTTTCTCTTGCGACACGAGTATCACCCTCTCGATGCACTAATCCTACTTTACTGCATCCCTCACTCCCACTCATTGACGAATTCACACGGAAATTGCGTCGCCATGAAATACTATGGGTTCTATGACATCTCCTTCTAAATTGAGTAACGTTTCTATGGAAACGACAGGATTTTCTTTTGGGATACGACAATCACATTTCCGATCCACTAATCCGTCTCTACTGCATCCCTCACTAATACACATTGACGAATTCACACGGAAATTGCGTCGCCATGAAATACTATGGGTTCTATGACTTCTCCTTCTAAATCGAGTAACGTTTCTATGGAAACGACAGGATTTTCTTTTGGGATACGACAATCACATTTCCGATCCACTAATCCGTCTTTACTGCATCCCTCACTAATACACATTGACGAATTCACACGGAAATTGCGTCGCCATGAAATACTATGGGTTCTATGACTTCTCCTTCTAAATCGAGTATCGTTTCTATGGAAACGACTGGCTTTTCTTTTGCGATACGACAATCACATTTCCGATCCACTAATCCGTCTTTACTGCATCCCTCACTAATACACATTGCCGAATTCACACGGAAATAGCGTCGCCATGAAATACTATGGGTTCTATGACTTCTCCTTCTAAATCGAGTATCGTTTCTATGGAAACGACTGGCTTTTCTTTTGCGATACGACAATCACATTTCCGATCCACTAATCCGTCTTTACTGCATCCCTCACTAATACACATTGACGAATTCACACGGAAATTGCGTCGCTATGAAATACTATGGGTTCTATGACTTCTCCTTCTAAATCGAGTATCGTTTCTATGGAAACGACTGGCTTTTCTTTTGCGATACGACAATCACATTTCCGATCCACTAATCCGTCTTTACTGCATCCCTCACTAATACACATTGACGAATTCACACGGAAATTGCGTCGCCATGAAATACTATGGGTTCTATGACTTCTCCTTCTAAATCGAGTATCGTTTCTATGGAAACGACTGGCTTTTCTTTTGCGATACGAGTATCTCCCTCTCGATGCACTAATCCTTCTTTACTGCATCCCTCACTCCCACTCATTGACGAATTCACACGGAAATTGCGTCGCTATGAAATACTATGTGTTCTATGACTTCTCCTTCTAAATCGAGTATCGTTTCTATGGGAACGACTGGCTTTTCTTTTGCGATACGAGTAACTCCCTCTCGATGCACTAATCCTTCTTTACTGCATCCCTCACTCCCACTCATTGATGAATTCACACGGAAATTGCGTCGCCATGAAATACTATGGGTACTATGACTTCTCCTTCTAAATCGAGTAACGTTTCTATGGAAACAACAGGATTTTCTTTTGGGAGACGACAATCAAATTTCCGATCCACTAATCCGTCTTTACTGCATCCCTCACTAATACACATTGACGAATTCACACGGAAATTGCGTCGCTATGAAATACTATGGGTTCTATGACTTCTCCTTCTAAATAGAGTATCGTTTCTATGGAAACGACTGGCTTTTCTTTTGCGATACGAGTATCTCCCTCTCGATGCACTAATCCTTCTTTACTGCATCCCTCACTCCCACTCATTGACGAATTCACACGGAAATTGCGTCGCCATGAAATACTATGAGTTCTATGACTTTTCCTTCTAAATCGAGTAACGTTTCTATGGAAACGACAGGTTTTCTTTTGGGATATGACAATCACATTTCCGATGCACTAATCCGTCTTTACTGCATCTCTCACTAATACACATTGACGAATTCACACGGAAATTGCGTTGCCATGAAATACTATGGGTTCTATGACTTCTCCTTCTAAATCGGGTATCGTTTCTATGGAAACGACTGGCTTTTCTTTTGCGATACCACAATCACATTTCCGATCCACTAATCCGTCTTTACTGCATCCCTCACTAATACACATTGACGAATTCACACGGAAATTGCGTCGCCATGAAAAACTACGGGTTCTATGACTTCTCCTTCTAAATCGAGTACCGTTTCTATGGAAACGACTGGCTTTTCTTTTGCGATACGAGTATCTCCCTCTCGATGCACTAATCATTCTTTACTGCATCTCTCACTCCCACTCATTGACGAATTCACACGGAAATTTCGTCGCCATGAAATACTATGGGTTCTATGACTTCTCCTTCTAAATCGAGTAACGTTTCTATGGAAACGACAGGATTTTCTCTTGCGACACGAGTATCACCCTCTCGATGCACTAATCCTACTTTACTGCATCCCTCACTCCCACTCATTGACGAATTCACACGGAAATTGCGTCGCCATGAAATACTATGGGTTCTATGACATCTCCTTCTAAATTGAGTAACGTTTCTATGGAAACGACAGGATTTTCTTTTGGGATACGACAATCACATTTCCGATCCACTAATCCGTCTCTACTGCATCCCTCACTAATACACATTGACGAATTCACACGGAAATTGCGTCGCCATGAAATACTATGGGTTCTATGACTTCTCCTTCTAAATCGAGTAACGTTTCTATGGAAACGACAGGATTTTCTTTTGGGATACGACAATCACATTTCCGATCCACTAATCCGTCTTTACTGCATCCCTCACTAATACACATTGACGAATTCACACGGAAATTGCGTCGCCATGAAATACTATGGGTTCTATGACTTCTCCTTCTAAATCGAGTATCGTTTCTATGGAAACGACTGGCTTTTCTTTTGCGATACGACAATCACATTTCCGATCCACTAATCCGTCTTTACTGCATCCCTCACTAATACACATTGCCGAATTCACACGGAAATAGCGTCGCCATGAAATACTATGGGTTCTATGACTTCTCCTTCTAAATCGAGTATCGTTTCTATGGAAACGACTGGCTTTTCTTTTGCGATACGACAATCACATTTCCGATCCACTAATCCGTCTTTACTGCATCCCTCACTAATACACATTGACGAATTCACACGGAAATTGCGTCGCTATGAAATACTATGGGTTCTATGACTTCTCCTTCTAAATCGAGTATCGTTTCTATGGAAACGACTGGCTTTTCTTTTGCGATACGACAATCACATTTCCGATCCACTAATCCGTCTTTACTGCATCCCTCACTAATACACATTGACGAATTCACACGGAAATTGCGTCGCCATGAAATACTATGGGTTCTATGACTTCTCCTTCTAAATCGAGTATCGTTTCTATGGAAACGACTGGCTTTTCTTTTGCGATACGAGTATCTCCCTCTCGATGCACTAATCCTTCTTTACTGCATCCCTCACTCCCACTCATTGACGAATTCACACGGAAATTGCGTCGCTATGAAATACTATGTGTTCTATGACTTCTCCTTCTAAATCGAGTATCGTTTCTATGGGAACGACTGGCTTTTCTTTTGCGATACGAGTAACTCCCTCTCGATGCACTAATCCTTCTTTACTGCATCCCTCACTCCCACTCATTGATGAATTCACACGGAAATTGCGTCGCCATGAAATACTATGGGTACTATGACTTCTCCTTCTAAATCGAGTAACGTTTCTATGGAAACAACAGGATTTTCTTTTGGGAGACGACAATCAAATTTCCGATCCACTAATCCGTCTTTACTGCATCCCTCACTAATACACATTGACGAATTCACACGGAAATTGCGTCGCTATGAAATACTATGGGTTCTATGACTTCTCCTTCTAAATAGAGTATCGTTTCTATGGAAACGACTGGCTTTTCTTTTGCGATACGAGTATCTCCCTCTCGATGCACTAATCCTTCTTTACCGCATCCCTCACTCCCACTCATTGACGAATTCACACGGAAATTGCGTCGCCATGAAATACTATGAGTTCTATGACTTTTCCTTCTAAATCGAGTAACGTTTCTATGGAAACGACAGGTTTTCTTTTGGGATATGACAATCACATTTCCGATGCACTAATCCGTCTTTACTGCATCTCTCACTAATACACATTGACGAATTCACACGGAAATTGCGTTGCCATGAAATACTATGGGTTCTATGACTTCTCCTTCTAAATCGGGTATCGTTTCTATGGAAACGACTGGCTTTTCTTTTGCGATACCACAATCACATTTCCGATCCACTAATCCGTCTTTACTGCATCCCTCACTAATACACATTGACGAATTCACACGGAAATTGCGTCGCCATGAAATACTATGGGTTCTATGACTTCTCCTTCTAAATCGAGTATCGTTTCTATGGAAACGACTGGCTTTTCTTTTGCGATACGAGTATCTCCCTCTCGATGCACTAATCCTTCTTTACTGCATCCCTCACTCCCACCCATTGACGAATTCACACGGAAATTGCGTCGCCATGAAATAATATGGGTTCTATGACTTCTCCTTCTAAATCGAGTATCGTTTCTATGGAAACGACAGTATATTCTTTTGGGATACGACAATCACATTTCCTATCCACTAATCCGTCTTTACTGCATCCCTCACAAATACACATTGACGAATTCACACGGAAATTGCGTCGCCATGAAATACTATGGGTTCTATGACTTCTCCTTCTAAATCGAGTATCGTTTCTATGGAAACGACTGGCTTTTCTTTTGCGATACGAGTATCTCCCTCTCGATGCACTAATCCTTCTTTACTGCATCCCTCACTCCCAGTCATTGACGAATTCACACGGAAATTGCGTCGCCATGATATACTGTGGGTTCTATGACTTCTCCTTCTAAATTGAGTAACGTTTCTATGGAAACGACTGGCTTTTCTTTTGCGATACGAGTATCTGCCTCTCGATGCACTAATCCATCTTTACTGCATCCCTCACTCAAACTCATTGACGAATTCACACGGAAATTGCGTCGCCATGAAATACTATGGGTTCTATGACTTCTCCTTCTAAATCGAGTACCGTTTGTATGGAAACGACTGGCTTTTCTTTTGCGATACGACAATCACATTTCCGATCCACTAATCCGTCTTTACTGCATCCCTCACTAATACACATTGACGAATTCACACGGAAATTGCGTCGCTATGAAATACTATGGGTTCTATGACTTCTCCTTCTAAATAGAGTATCGTTTCTATGGAAACGACTGGCTTTTCTTTTGCGATACGAGTATCTCCCTCTCGATGCACTAATCCTTCTTTACTGCATCCCTCACTCCCACTCATTGACGAATTCACACGGAAATTGCGTCGCCATGAAATACTATGAGTTCTATGACTTTTCCTTCTAAATCGAGTAACGTTTCTATGGAAACGACAGGTTTTCTTTTGGGATATGACAATCACATTTCCGATGCACTAATCCGTCTTTACTGCATCTCTCACTAATACACATTGACGAATTCACACGGAAATTGCGTTGCCATGAAATACTATGGGTTCTATGACTTCTCCTTCTAAATCGGGTATCGTTTCTATGGAAACGACTGGCTTTTCTTTTGCGATACCACAATCACATTTCCGATCCACTAATCCGTCTTTACTGCATCCCTCACTAATACACATTGACGAATTCACACGGAAATTGCGTCGCCATGAAATACTATGGGTTCTATGACTTCTCCTTCTAAATCGAGTATCGTTTCTATGGAAACGACTGGCTTTTCTTTTGCGATACGAGTATCTCCCTCTCGATGCACTAATCCTTCTTTACTGCATCCCTCACTCCCACTCATTGACGAATTCACACGGAAATTGCGTCGCCATGAAATAATATGGGTTCTATGACTTCTCCTTCTAAATCGAGTATCGTTTCTATGGAAACGACAGTATATTCTTTTGGGATACGACAATCACATTTCCTATCCACTAATCCGTCTTTACTGCATCCCTCACAAATACACATTGACGAATTCACACGGAAATTGCGTCGCCATGAAATACTATGGGTTCTATGACTTCTCCTTCTAAATCGAGTATCGTTTCTATGGAAACGACTGGCTTTTCTTTTGCGATACGAGTATCTCCCTCTCGATGCACTAATCCTTCTTTACTGCATCCCTCACTCCCAGTCATTGACGAATTCACACGGAAATTGCGTCGCCATGATATACTGTGGGTTCTATGACTTCTCCTTCTAAATTGAGTAACGTTTCTATGGAAACGACTGGCATTTCTTTTGCGATACGAGTATCTGCCTCTCGATGCACTAATCCATCTTTACTGCATCCCTCACTCAAACTCATTGACGAATTCACACGGAAATTGCGTCGCCATGAAATACTATGGGTTCTATGACTTCTCCTTCTAAATCGAGTAACGTTTCTATGGAAACGACTGGCTTTTCTTTTGCGATACGACAATCACATTTCCGATCCACTAATCCGTCTTTACTGCATCCCTCACTAATACACATTGCCGAATTCACACGGAAATTGCGTCGCCATGAAATTCTATGGGTTCTATGACTTCTCCTTCTAAATCGAGTATCGTTTCTATGGAAACGACTGGCTTTTCTTTTGCGATACGACAATCACATTTCCGATCCACTAATCCGTCTTTACTGCATCCCTCACTAATACACATTGACGAATTCACACGGAAATTGCGTCGCTATGAAATACTATGGGTTCTATGACTTCTCCTTCTAAATCGAGTATCGTTTCTATGGAAACGACTGGCTTTTCTTTTGCGATACGACAATCACATTTCCGATCCACTAATCCGTCTTTACTGCATCCCTCACTAATACACATTGACGAATTCACACGGAAATTGCGTCGCCATGAAATACTATGGGTTCTATGACTTCTCCTTCTAAATCGAGTATCGTTTCTATGGAAACGACTGGCTTTTCTTTTGCGATACGAGTATCTCCCTCTCGATGCACTAATCCTTCTTTACTGCATCCCTCACTCCCACTCATTGACGAATTCACACGGAAATTGCGTCGCTATGAAATACTATGAGTTCTATGACTTTTCCTTCTAAATCGAGTAACGTTTCTATGGAAACGACAGGTTTTCTTTTGGGATATGACAATCACATTTCCGATGCACTAATCCGTCTTTACTGCATCTCTCACTAATACACATTGACGAATTCACACGGAAATTGCGTTGCCATGAAATACTATGGGTTCTATGACTTCTCCTTCTAAATCGGGTATCGTTTCTATGGAAACGACTGGCTTTTCTTTTGCGATACCACAATCACATTTCCGATCCACTAATCCGTCTTTACTGCATCCCTCACTAATACACATTGACGAATTCACACGGAAATTGCGTCGCCATGAAATACTATGGGTTCTATGACTTCTCCTTCTAAATCGAGTATCGTTTCTATGGAAACGACTGGCTTTTCTTTTGCGATACGAGTATCTCCCTCTCGATGCACTAATCCTTCTTTACTGCATCCCTCACTCCCACTCATTGACGAATTCACACGGAAATTGCGTCGCCATGAAATAATATGGGTTCTATGACTTCTCCTTCTAAATCGAGTATCGTTTCTATGGAAACGACAGTATATTCTTTTGGGATACGACAATCACATTTCCTATCCACTAATCCGTCTTTACTGCATCCCTCACAAATACACATTGACGAATTCACACGGAAATTGCGTCGCCATGAAATACTATGGGTTCTATGACTTCTCCTTCTAAATCGAGTATCGTTTCTATGGAAACGACTGGCTTTTCTTTTGCGATACGAGTATCTCCCTCTCGATGCACTAATCCTTCTTTACTGCATCCCTCACTCCCAGTCATTGACGAATTCACACGGAAATTGCGTCGCCATGATATACTGTGGGTTCTATGACTTCTCCTTCTAAATTGAGTAACGTTTCTATGGAAACGACTGGCTTTTCTTTTGCGATACGAGTATCTGCCTCTCGATGCACTAATCCATCTTTACTGCATCCCTCACTCAAACTCATTGACGAATTCACACGGAAATTGCGTCGCCATGAAATACTATGGGTTCTATGACTTCTCCTTCTAAATCGAGTATCGTTTGTATGGAAACGACTGGCTTTTCTTTTGCGATACGACAATCACATTTCCGATCCACTAATCCGTCTTTACTGCATCCCTCACTAATACACATTGACGAATTCATACGGAAATTGCGTCGCCATGAAATACTATGGGTTCTATGACTTCTCCTTCTAAATCGAGTGACGTTTCTATGGAAACGACTGGCTTATCTCTTGCGATACGAGTATCTCCCTCTCGATGCACTAATCCTTCTTTACTGCATCCCTCACTCCCACTCATTGACGAATTCACACGGAAATTGCGTCGCCATGAAATACTATGGGTTCTATGACTTCTCCTTCTAAATCGAGTAACGTTTCTATGGAAACGACAGGATTTTCTTTTGGGATACGACAATCACATTTCCGATCCACTAATCCGTCTTTACTGCATCCCTCACTAATACACATTGACGAATTCACACGGAAATTGCGCCGCCATGAAATACTATGGGTTCTATGACTTCTCCTTCTAAATCGAGTAACGTTTCTATGGAAACGACTGGCTTTTCTTTTGAGATACGACAATCACATTTCCGATCCACTAATCCGTCTCTACTGCATCCCTCACTAATACACATTGACGAATTCATACGGAAATTGCGTCGCTATGAAATACTATGGGTTCTATGACTTCTCCTTCTAAAACGAGTATCGTTTCTATGGAAACGACTGGCTTTTCTTTTGCGATACGAGTATCTCCCTCTTGATGCACTAATCCTTCCTTACTGCATCCCTCACTCCCACTCATTGACGAATTCACACGGAAATTGCGTCGCCATGAAATACTATGTGTTCTATGACTTCTCCTTCTAAATCGAGTATCGTTTCTATGGAAACGAATGGCTTTTCATTTGCGATACGACAATCACTTTTCCGATCCACTAATCCGTCTCTACTGGATCCCTCAGTAATACACATTGACGAATTCATACGGAAATTGCGTCGCCATGAAAAACTACGGGTTCTATGACTTCTCCTTCTAAATCGAGTAACGTTTCTATGGAAACGACTGGCTTTTCTTTTGCGATACGAGTATCTCCCTCTCGATGCACTAATCATTCTTTACTGCATCTCTCACTCCCACTCATTGACGAATTCACACGGAAATTGCGTCGCCATGAAATACTATGGGTTCTATGACTTCTCCTTCTAAATCGAGTAACGTTTCTATGGAAACGACAGGATTTTCTCTTGCGACACGAGTATCTCCCTCTCGATGCACTAATCCTACTTTACTGCATCCCTCACTCCCACTCATTGACGAATTCACACGGAAATTGCGTCGCCATGAAATACTATGGGTTCTATGACATCTCCTTCTAAATTGAGTAACGTTTCTATGGAAACGACAGGATTTTCTTTTGGGATACGACAATCACATTTCCGATCCACTAATCCGTCTTTACTGCATCCCTCACTAATACACATTGACGAATTCACACGGAAATTGCGTCGCTATGAAATACTATGGGTTCTATGACTTCTCCTTCTAAATCGTGTATCGTTTCTATGGAAACGACTGGCTTTTCTTTTGCGATACGAGTATCTCCCTCTCGATGCACTAATCCTTCTTTACTGCATCCCTCACTCACACTCATTGACGAATTCACACGGAAATTGCGTCGCCATGAAATACTATGGGTTCTATGACTTCTCCATCTAAATCGAGTAACGTTTCTATGGAAACGACAGGATTTTCTTTTGGGATACGACAATCACATTTCCGATCCACTAATCCGTCTTTACTGCATCCCTCACTAATACACATTGACGAATTCACACGGAAATTGCGTCGCCATGAAATACTATGGGTTCTATGACTTCTCCTTCTAAATCGAGTATCGTTTCTATGGAAACGACTGGCTTTTATTTTGCGATACGACAATCACATTTCCGATCCACTAATCCGTCTTTACTGCATCCCTCACTAATACACATTGACGAATTCACACGGAAATTGCGTCGCCATGAAATACTATGGGTTCTATGACTTCTCCTTCTAAATCGAGTATCGTTTCTATGGAAACGACTGGCTTTTCTTTTGCGATACGACAATCACATTTCCGATCCACTAATCCGTCTTTACTGCATCCCTCACTAATACACATTGACGAATTCACACGGAAATTGCGTCGCTATGAAATACTATGGGTTCTATGACTTCTCCTTCTAAATCGAGTATCGTTTCTATGGAAACGACTGGCTTTTCTTTTGCGATACGACAATCACATTTCCGATCCACTAATCCGTCTTTACTGCATCCCTCACTAATACACATTGACGAATTCACACGGAAATTGCGTCGCCATGAAATACTATGGGTTCTATGACTTCTCCTTCTAAATCGAGTATCGTTTCTATGGAAACGACTGGCTTTTCTTTTGCGATACGAGTATCTCCCTCTCGATGCACTAATCCTTCTTTACTGCATCCCTCACTCCCACTCATTGACGAATTCACACGGAAATTGCGTCGCTATGAAATACTATGTGTTCTATGACTTCTCCTTCTAAATCGAGTATCGTTTCTATGGGAACGACTGGCTTTTCTTTTGCGATACGAGTATCTCCCTCTCGATGCACTAATCCTTCTTTACTGCATCCCTCACTCCCACTCATTGATGAATTCACACGGAAATTGCGTCGCCATGAAATACTATGGGTACTATGACTTCTCCTTCTAAATCGAGTAACGTTTCTATGGAAACAACAGGATTTTCTTTTGGGAGACGACAATCAAATTTCCGATCCACTAATCCGTCTTTACTGCATCCCTCACTAATACACATTGACGAATTCACACGGAAATTGCGTCGCTATGAAATACTATGGGTTCAATGACTTCTCCTTCTAAATAGAGTATCGTTTCTATGGAAACGACTGGCTTTTCTTTTGCGATACGAGTATCTCCCTCTCGATGCACTAATCCTTCTTTACTGCATCCCTCACTCCCACTCATTGACGAATTCACACGGAAATTGCGTCGCCATGAAATACTATGGGTTCTATGACTTTTCCTTCTAAATCGAGTAACGTTTCTATGGAAACGACAGGTTTTCTTTTGGGATATGACAATCACATTTCCGATGCACTAATCCGTCTTTACTGCATCTCTCACTAATACACATTGACGAATTCACACGGAAATTGCGTCGCCATGAAATACTATGGGTTCTATGACTTCTCCTTCTAAATCGGGTATCGTTTCTATGGAAACGACTGGCTTTTCTTTTGCGATACCACAATCACATTTCCGATCCACTAATCCGTCTTTACTGCATCCCTCACTAATACACATTGACGAATTCACACGGAAATTGCGTCGCCATGAAATACTATGGGTTCTATGACTTCTCCTTCTAAATCGAGTATCGTTTCTATGGAAACGACTGGCTTTTCTTTTGCGATACGAGTATCTCCCTCTCGATGCACTAATCCTTCTTTACTGCATCCCTCACTCCCACTCATTGACGAATTCACACGGAAATTGCGTCGCCATGAAATAATATGGGTTCTATGACTTCTCCTTCTAAATCGAGTATCGTTTCTATGGAAACGACAGTATATTCTTTTGGGATACGACAATCACATTTCCTATCCACTAATCCGTCTTAACTGCATCCCTCACAAATACACATTGACGAATTCACACGGAAATTGCGTCGCCATGAAATACTATGGGTTCTATGACTTCTCCTTCTAAATCGAGTAACGTTTCTATGGAAACGACTGGCTTTTTTTTGCGATACAACAATCACATTTCCGATCCACTAATCCGTCTTTACTGCATCCCTCACTAATACACATTGACGAATTCACACGGAAATTGCGTCGCCATGAAATACTATGGGTTCTATGACTTCTCCTTCTAAATCGGGTATCGTTTCTTTGGAAACGACTGGCTTTTCTTTTGCGATACGACAATCACATTTCCGATCCACTAATCCGTCTTTACTGCATCCCTCACTAATACACATTGACGAATTCACACGGAAATTGCGTCGCCATGAAATACTATGGGTTCTACGACTTCTCCTTCTAAATCGAGTATCGTTTCTATGGAAACGACTGGCTTTTCTTTTGCGATACGAGTATCTCCCTCTCGATGCACTAATCCTTCTTTACTGCATCCCTCACTCCCACTCATTGACGAATTCACACGGAAATTGCGTCGCTATGAAATACTATGGGTTCTATGACTTCTCCTTCTAAATCGAGTATCGTTTCTATGGGAACGACTGGCTTTTCTTTTGCGATACGAGTATCTCCCTCTCGATGCACTAATCCTTCTTTACTGCATCCCTCACTCCCACTCATTGACGAATTCACACGGAAATTGCGTCGCCATGATATACTATGGGTTCTATGACTTCTCCTTCTAAATTGAGTAACGTTTCTATGGAAACGACTGGCTTTTCTTTTGCGATACGAGTATCTCCCTCTCGATGCACTAATCCATCTTTACTGCATCCCTCACTCCCACTCATTGACGAATTCACACGGAAATTACGTCGCCATGAAATACTATGGGTTCTATGACTTCTCCTTCTAAATCGAGTAACGTTTCTATGGAAACGACTGGCTTTTCTTTTGCGATACGACAATCACATTTCCGATCCACTAATCCGTCTTTACTGCTTCCCTCACTAATACACATTGACAAATTCACACGGATATTGCGTGGCCATGAAATACTATGGGTTCTATGACTTCTCCTTCTAAATCGAGTATCGTTTCTATGGAAACGACTGGCTTTTCTTTTGCGATACGAGTATCTCCCTCTCGATGCACTAATCCTTCTTAACTGCATCCCTCACTCCCACTCATTGACGAATTCACACGAAAATTGCGTCGCTATGAAATACTATGGGTTCTATGACTTCTTCTTCTAAATCGAGTATCGTTTCTATGGGAACGACTGGCTTTTCTTTTGCGATACGAGTATCTCCCTCTCGATGCACTAATCCTTCTTTACTGCATCCCTCACTGCCACTCATTGACGAATTCACACGGAAATTGCGTCGCCATGAAATACTATGGGTTCTATGACTTCTCCTTCTAAATCGGGTATCGTTTCTATGGAAACGACTGGCTTTTCTTTTGCGATACGACAATCACATTTCCGATCCACTAATCCGTCTTTACTGCATCCCTCACTAATACACATTGACGAATTCACACGGAAATTGCGTCGCCATGTAATACTATGGGTTCTATGACTTCTCCTTCTAAATCGAGTATCGTTTCTATGGAAACGACTGGCTTTTCTTTTGCGATACGAGTATCTCCCTCTCGATGCACTAATCCTTCTTTACTGCATCCCTCACTCCCACTCATTGACGAATTCACACGGAAATTGCGTCGCCATGAAATACTATGGGTTCTATGACTTCTCCTTCTAAATCGAGTAACGTTTCTATGGAAACGACAGTATATTCTTTTGGGATACGACAATCACATTTCCGATCCACTAATCCGTCTTTACTGCATCCCTCACAAATACACATTGACGAATTCACACGGAAATTGCGTCGCCATGAAATACTATGGGTTCTATGACTTCTCCTTCTAAATCGAGTATCGTTTCTATGGAAACGACTGGCTTTTCTTTTGCGATACGAGTATCTCCCTCTCGATGCACTAATCCTTCTTTACTGCCTCCCTCACTCCCACTCATTGACGAATTCACACGGAAATTGCGTCGCCATGAAATACTATGGGTTCTATGACTCCTCCTTCTAAATTGAGTAACGTTTCTATGGAAACGACTGGCTTTTCTTTTGCGATACGAGTATCTCCCTCTCGATGCACTAATCCATCTTTACTGCATCCCTCACTCCCAATCATTGACGAATTCACACGGAAATTGCGTCGCCATGAAATACTATGGGTTCTATGACTTCTCCTTCTAAATCGAGTAACGTTTCTATGGAAACGACTGGCTTTTCTTTTGCGATACGAGTATCTCCCTCTCGATGCACTAATCCTTCTTTACTGCATCCCTCACTCCCACTCATTGACGAATTCACTCGGAAATTGCGTCGCCATGAAATACTATGGGTTCTATGACTTCTCCTTCTAAATCGCGTAACGTTTCTATGGAAACGACAGGATTTTCTTTTGGGATTCGACAATCACATTTCCGATCCACTAATCCGTCTTTACTGCATCCCTCACTAATACACATTGACGAATTCACACGGAAATTGCGTCGCTATGAAATACTATGGGTTCTATGACTTCTCCTTCTAAATCGAGTATCGTTTCTATGAAAACGACTGGCTTTTCTTTTGCGATACGACAATCACATTTCCGATCCACTAATCCGTCTTTACTGCATCCCTCACCAATACACATTGACGAATTCACACGGAATTGGCGTCGCCATGAAATACTATGGGTTCTATGACTTCTCCTTCTAAATCGAGTATTGTTTCTATGGAAACGACTGGCTTTTCTTTTGCGATACGAGTATCTCCCTCTCGATGCACTAATCCATCTTTACTGCATCCCTCACTCCCACTCATTGACGAATTCACACGGAAATTGCGTCGCCATGAAATACTATGGGATCTATGACTTCTCCTTCTAAATCGAGTAACGTTTCTATGGAAACGACTGGCCTTTCTTTTGCGATACGAGTATCTCCCTCTCGATGCACTAATCCTTCTTTACTGCATCCCTCACTTCCACTCATTGACGAATTCACACGGAAATTGCGTCGCCATGAAATACTATGGGTTCTATGACTTCTCCTTCTAAATCGAGTAACGTTTCTATGGAAACGACAGGATTTTCTTTTGGGATATGACAATCACATTTACGATCCACTAATCCGTCTTTACTGCATCCCTCACTAATACACATTGACGAATTCACACGGAAATTGCGTCGCCATGAAATACTTTGGGTTCTATGATTTCAGCTTCTAAATCGAGTATCGTTTCTTTGGAAACGACTGGCTTTTCTTTTGCGATACGACAATCACATTTCCGATCCACTAATCCGTCTTTACTGCATCCCTCACTAATACACATTGACGAATTCACACGGAAATTGCGTCGCCATGAAATACTATGGGTTCTATGACTTCTCCTTCTAAATCGAGTATCGTTTCTATGGAAACGACTGGCTTTTGTTTGCGATACGAGTATCTCCCTCTCGATGCACTAATCCTTCTTTACTGCATCCCTCACTCCCACTCATTGACGAATTCACACGGAAATTGCGTCGCTATGAAATACTATGGGTTCTATGACTTCTCCTTCTTAATCGAGTATCGTTTCTATGGAAACGACTGGCTTTTCTTTTGCGATAAGAGTATCTCCCTCTCGATGCACTAATCCTTCTTTACTGCATCCCTCACTCCCACTCATTGACGAATTCACACGGAAATTGCATCGCCATGAAATACTATGTGTTCTATGACTTCTCCTTCTAAATCGAGTAACATTTCTATGGAAAGGACAGGATTTTCTTTTGGGATACGACAATCACATTTCCGATCCACTAATCCGTCTTTACTGCATCCCTCACTAATACACATTGACGATTCACACGGAAATTGCGTCGCCATGAAATACTATGGGATCTATGACTTCTCCTTCTAAATCGAGTATTGTTTCTATGGAAATGACTGGCTTTTCTTTTGCGATACCAGTATCTCCCTCTCGATGCACTAATCCTTCTTTACTGCATCCCTCACTCCCACTCATTGACGAATTCACACGGAAATTGCGTCGCCATGAAATACTATGGGTTCTATGACTTCTCCTTCTAAATTGAGTAACGTTTCTATGGAAACGACTGGCTTTTCTTTTGCGATACGAGTATCTCCCTCTCGATGCACTAATCCATCTTTACTGCATCCCTCACTCCCACTCATTGACGAATTCACACGGAAATTGCGTAACCATGAAATACTATGGGTTCTATGACTTCTCCTTCTAAATCGAGTAACGTTTCTATGGAAACGACTGGCTTTTCTTTTGCGATACGAGTATCTCCCTCTCGAAGCACTAATCCTTCTTTACTGCATCCCTCACTCCCACTCATTGACGAATTCACACGGAAATTGCGTCGCCATGAAATACTATGGGTTCTATGACTTCTCCTTCTAAATCGAGTAACGTTTCTATGGAAAAGACAGGATTTTCTTTTGGGATACGACAATCACATTTCCGATCCACTAATCCGTCTTTACTGCATCCCTCACTAATACACATTGACGAATTCACACGGAAATTGCGTCGCTATGAAATACTATGGGTTCTATGACTTCTCCTTCTAAATCGAGTATCGTTTCTATGGAAACGACTGGCTTTTCTTTTGCGATACGACAATCACATTTCCGATCCACTAATCCGTTTTTACTGCATCCCTCACCAATACACATTGACGAATTCACACGGAAATGGCGTCGCCATGAAATACTATGGGTTCTATGACTTCTCCTTCTAAATCGAGAATTGTTTCTATGGAAACGACTGGCTTTTCTTTTGCGATACGAGTATCTCCCTCTCGATGCACTAATCCATCTTTACTGCATCCCTCACTCCCACTCATTGACGAATTCACACGGAAATTGCGTCGCCATGAAATACTATGGGTTCTATGACTTCTCCTTCTAAATCGAGTAACGTTTCTATGGAAAGGACTGGCTTTTCTTTTGCGTTACGAGTATCTCCCTCTCGATGCACTAATCCTTCTTTACTGCATCCCTCACTCCCACTCATTGACGAATTCACACGGAAATTGCGTCGCCATGAAATACTATGGGTTCTATGACTTCTCCTTCTAAATCGAGTAACGTTTCAATGGAAACGACAGTATTTTCTTTTGGGATACGACAATCACATTTCCGATCCACTAATCCGTCTTTACTGCATCCCTCACTAATACACATTGACGAATTCACACGGAAATTGCGTCGCTATGAAATACTATGGGTTCTATGACTTCTCCTGCTAAATCGAGTATCGTTTCTGTGGAAACGACTGGCTTTTCTATTGCGATACGACAATCACATTTCCGATCCACTAATCCGTCTTTACTGCATCCCTCACCAATACACATTGACGAATTCACACGGAAATGGCGTCGCCATGAAATACTATGGGTTCTATGACTTCTCCTTCTAAATCGAGAATTGTTTCTATGGAAACGACTGGCTTTTTTTCTGCGATACGAGTATCTCCCTCTCGATGCACTAATCCATCTTTACTGCATCCCTCACTCCCACTCATTGACGAATTCACACGGAAATTGCGTCGCCATGAAATACTATGGGTTCTATGACTTCTCCTTCTAAATCGAGAAACGTTTCTATGGAAACGACTGGCTTTTCTATTGCGATACGAGTATCTCCCTCTCGATGCACTAATCCTTCTTTACTGCATCCCTCACTCCCACTCATTGACGAATTCACACGGAAATTGCGTCGCCATGAAATACTATGGGTTCTGTGACTTCTCCTTCTAAATCGAGTAACGTTTCTATGGAAACGACAGGATTTTCTTTTGGGATACGACAATCACATTTCCGATCCACTAATCCGTCTTTACTGCATCCCTCACTAATACACATTGACGAATTTACACGGAAATTGCGTCGCTATGAAATACTATGGGTTCTATGACTTCTCATTCTAAATCGAGTATCGTTTCTATGGAAACGACTGGCTTTTCTTTTGCGATACGAGTATCTCCCTCTCGATGCACTAATCCTTCTTTACTGCATCCGTCACTCCCACTCATTGACGAATTCACACGGAAATTGCGTCGCCATGAAATACTATGGGTTCTATGACTTCTCCTTCTAAATCAAGTAACGTTTCTATGGAAACGACAGGATTTTCTTTTGGGATATGACAATCACATTTCCGATCCACTAATCCGGCTTTACTGCATCCCTCACTAATACACATTGACGAATTCACACGGAAATTGCGTCGCCATGAAATACTATGGGTTCCATGACTTCTCCTTCTAAATCGAGTATCGTTTCTATGGAAACGACTGGCTTTTCTATTGCGATACGACAATCACATTTCCGATCCACTAATCCGTCTTTACTGCATCCCTCACCAATACACATTGACGAATTCACACGGAAATGGCGTCGCCATGAAATACTATGGGTTCTATGACTTCTCCTTCTAAATCGAGAATTGTTTCTATGGAAACGACTGGCTTTTCTTCTGCGATACGAGTATCTCCCTCTCGATGCACAAATCCATCTTTACTGCATCCCTCACTCCCACTCATTGACGAATTCACACGGAAATTGCGTCGCCATGAAATACTATGGGTTCTATGACTTCTCCTTCTAAATCGAGTAACGTTTCTATGGAAAGGACTGGCTTTTCTTTTGCGTTACGAGTATCTCCCTCTCGATGCACTAATCTTTCTTTACTGCATCCCTCACTCCCACTCATTGACAAATTCACACGGAAATTGCGTCGCCATGAAATACTATGGGTTCTATGACTTCTCCTTCTAAATCGAGTAACGTTTCTATGGAAACGACAGGATTTTCTTTTGGGATACGACAATCACATTTCCGATCCACTAATCCGTCTTTACTGCATCCCTCACTAATACACATAGACGAATTCACACGGAAATTGCGTCGCTATGAAATACTATGGGTTCTATGACTCCTCCTTCTAAATCGAGTATCTTTTCTATGACAACGACTGGCTTTTGATTGCGATACGACAATCACACTTCCGATCCACTAATCCGTCTTTACTGCATCCCTCACTAATACACATTGACGAATTCATACGGAAATTGCGTCGCTATGAAATACTATGGGTTCTATGACTTCTCCTTCTAAATCGAGTATCGTTTCTATGGAAACGACTGGCTTTTCTTTTGCGATAGGAGTATCTCCCTCTCGATGCACTAATCCTTCTTTACTGCATCCCTCACTCCCACTCATTGACGAATTCACACGGAAATTGCGTCGCCATGAAATACTATGGGTTCTATGACTTCTCCTTCTAAATCGAGTAACGTTTCTATGGAAACGACTGGCTTTTCTATTGCGATACGAGTATCTCCCTCTCGATGCACTAATCCTTCTTTACTGCATCCCTCACTCCCACTCATTGACGAATTCACACGGAAATTGCGTCGCCATGAAATACTATGGGTTCTGTGACTTCTCCTTCTAAATCGAGTAACGTTTCTATGGAAACGACAGGATTTTCTTTTGGGATACGACAATCACATTTCCGATCCACTAATCCGTCTTTACTGCATCTCTCACTAATACACATTGACGAATTTACACGGAAATAACGTCGCTATGAAATACTATGGGTTCTATGACTTCTCATTCTAAATCGAGTATCGTTTCTATGGAAACGACTGGCTTTTCTTTTGCGATACGAGTATCTCCCTCTCGATGCACTAATCCTTCTTTACTGCATCCGTCACTCCCACTCATTGACGAATTCACACGGAAATTGCGCCGCCATGAAATACTATGGGTTCTATGACTTCTCCTTCTAAATCAAGTAACGTTTCTATGGAAACGACAGGATTTTCTTTTGGGATATGACAATCACATTTCCGATCCACTAATCCGTCTTTACTGCATCCCTCACTAATACACATTGACGAATTCACACGGAAATTGCGTCGCCATGAAATACTATGGGTTCTATGACTTCTCCTTCTAAATCGAGTATCGTTTCTATGGAAACGACTGGCTTTTCTTTTGCGATACGACAATCACATTTCCGATCCACTAATCCGTCTTTACTGCATCCCTCACTAATACACATTGACGAATTCACACGGAAATTGCGTCGCCATGAAATACTATGGGTTCTATGACTTCTCCTTCTAAATCGAGTATCGTTTCTATGGAAAAGACTGGCTTTTGTTTTGCGATACGAGTATCTCCCTCTCGATGCACTAATCCTTCTTTACTGCATCCCTCACTCCCACTCATTGACGAATTCACACGGAAATTGCGTTGCTATGAAATACTATGGGTTCTATGACTTCTCCTTCTAAATCGAGTATCGTTTCTATGGAAACGACTGGCTTTTCTTTTGCGATACGAGTATCTCCCTCTCGATGCACTAATCCTTCTTTACTGCATCCCTCACTCCCACTCATTGACGAATTCACACGGAAATTGCGTCGCCATGAAATACTATGGGTTCTATGACTTCTCCTTCTAAATCGAGTAACGTTTCTATGGAAACGACAGGATTTTCTTTTGGGATACGACAATCACATTTCCGATCCACTAATCCGTCTTTACTGCATCCCTCACTAATACACATTGACGAATTCACACGGAAATTGCGTCGCCATGAAATACTATGGGTTCTATGACTTCTCCTTCTAAATCGAGTATCGTTTCTATGGAAACGACTGGCTTTTGTTTTGCGATACGAGTATCTCTCTCTCGATGCACTAATCCTTCTTTACTGCATCCCTCACTCCCACTCATTGACGAATTCACACGGAAATTGCGTCGCCATGAAATACTATGGGTTCTATGACTTCTCCTTCTAAATCGAGTAACGTTTCTATGGAAACGACAGGATTTTCTTTTGCGATACGACAATCACATTTCCGATCCACTAATCCGTCTTTACTGCATCCCTCACTAATACACATTGACGAATTCACACGGAAATTGCGTCGCCATGAAATACTATGGGTTCTATGACTTCTCCTTCTAAATCGAGTTTTTGTTTTGCGATACGAGTATCTCCCTCTCGATGCACTAATCCTTCTTTACTGCATCCCTCACTCCCACTCATTGACGAATTCACACGAAAATTGCGTCGCTATGAAATACTATGGGTTCTATGACTTCTCCTTCTAAATCGAGTATCGTTTCTATGGAAACGACTGGCTTTTCTTTTGCGATACGAGTATCTCCCTCTCGATGCACTAATCCTTCTTTACTGCATCCCTCACTCCCACTCATTGACGAATTCACACGGAAATTGCGTCTCCATGAAATACTGTGGGTTCTATGACTTCTCCTTTAAAATCGAGTAACGTTTCTATGGAAACGACAGGATTTTCTTTTGGGATACGACAATCACATTTCCGATCCACTAATCCGTCTTTACTGCATCCCTCACTAATACACATTGACGAATTCACACGGAAATTGCGTCGCCATGAAATACTATGGGTTCTACGACTTCTCCTTCTAAATCGAGTATCGTTTCTATGGAAACGACTGGCTTTTCTTTTGCGTTACGACAATCATATTTCCGATCCACTAATCCGTCTTTACTGCATCCCTCACTAATACACATTGACGAATTCATACGGAAATTGCGTCGCTATGATATACTATGGGTTCTATGACTTCTCCTTCTAAATCGAGTATCGTTTCTATGGAAACGACTGGCTTTTCTTTTGCGATACGAGTATCTCCCTCTCGATGCACTAATCCTTCTTTACTGCATCACTCACTCTCACTCATTGACGAATTCACACGGAAATTGCGTCGCCATGAAATACTATGGGTTCTATGACTTCTCCTTCTAAATAGAGTAACGTTTCTATGGAAACAACAGGATTTTCTTTTGGGATACGACAATCACATTTCCGATCCACTAATCCGTCTTTACTGCATTCCTCACTAATACACATTGACGAATTCACATGGAAATTGCGTCGCCATGAAATACTATGTGTTCTATGACTTCTCCTTCTAAATCGAGTATCGTTTCTATGCAAACGACTGACTTTTCTTTTGCGATACGAGTATCTCCCTCTCGATGCACTAATCCTTCTTTACTGCATCCCTCACTCCCACTCATTGACGAATTCACACGGAAATTGCGTCGCTATGAAATACTATGGGTTCTATGACTTCTCCTTCTAAATCGAGTAACGTTTCTATGGAAACGACAGGATTTTCTTTTGGGATACGACAATCACATTTCCGATCCACTAATCCGTCTTTACTGCAACCCTCACTATAACACATTGACGAATTCACACGGAAATTGCGTCGCCATGAAATACTATGGGTTCTATGACTTCTCCTTCTAAATCGAGTAACGTTTCTATGGAAACGACAGGATTTTCTTTTGGGATACGACAATCACATTTCCGATCCACTAATCCGTCTTTACTGCATCCCTCACTAATACACATTGACGAATTCACACGGAAATTGCGTCGCTATGAAATCCTATGGGTTCTATGACTCCTCCTTCTAAATCGAGTATCTTTTCTATGGAAACGACTGGCTTTTCTTTTGCGATACGACAATCACATTTCCGATCCACTAATCCGTCTTTACTGCATCCCTCACTAATACACATTGACGAATTCATACGGAAATTGCGTCGCTAAGAAATACTATGGGTTCTATGACTTCTCCTTCTAAATCGAGTATCGTTTCTATGGAAACGACTGGCTTTTCTTTTGCGATAGGAGTATCTCCCTCTCGATGCACTAATCCTTCTTTACTGCATCCCTCACTCCCACTCATTGACGAAGTCACACGGAAATTGCGTCGCCATGAAATACTATGGGTTCTATGACTTCTCCTTCTAAATCGAGTAACGTTTCTATGGAAACGACTGGCTTTTCTTTTGCGATACGAGTATCTCCCTCTCGATGCACTAATCCTTCTTTACTGCATCCCTCACTCCCACTCATTGACGAATTCACACGGAAATTGCGTTGCCATGAAATACTATGGGTTCTATGACTTCTCCTTCTAAATCGAGTAACGTTTCTATGGAAACGACAGGATTTTCTTTTGGGATACGACAATCACATTTCCGATCCACTAATCCGTCTTTACTGCATCCCTCACTAATACACATTGACGAATTTACACGGAAATTGCGTCGCTATGAAATACTATGGGTTCTATGACTTCTCCTTCTAAATCGAGTATCGTTTCTATTGAAACGACTGGCTTTTCTTTTGCGATACGAGTATCTCCCTCTCGATGCACTATTCCTTCTTTACTGCATCCGTCACTCCCACTCATTGACGAATTCACACGGAAATTGCGTCGCCATGAAATACTATGGGTTCTATGACTTCTCCTTCTAAATCAAGTAACGTTTCTATGGAAACGACAGGATTTTCTTTTGGGATATGACAATCACATTTCCGATCCACTAATCCGTCTTTACTGCATCCCTCACTAATACACATTGACGAATTCACACGGAAATTGCGTCGCCATGATATACTATGGGTTCTATGACTTCTCCTTCTAAATCGAGGATCGTTTCTATGGCAACGACTGGCTTTTCTTTTGCGATACGGCAATCACATTTCCGATCCACTAATCCGTCTTTACTGCATCCCTCACTAATACACATTGACGAATTCACACGGAAATTGCGTCGCCATGAAATACTATGGGTTCTATGACTTCTCCTTCTAAATCGAGTATCGTTTCTATGGAAAAGACTGGCTTTTGTTTTGCGATACGAGTATCTCCCTCTCGATGCACTAATCCTTCTTTACTGCATCCCTCACTCCCACCCATTGACGAATTCACACGGAAATTGCGTCGCTATGAAATACTATGGGTTCTATGACTTCTCCTTCTAAATCGAGTAACGTTTCTATGGAAACGACTGGCTTTTCTTTTGCGATACGAGTATCTCCCTCTCGATGCACTAATCCTTCTTTACTGCATCACTCACTCCCACTCATTGACGAATTCACACGGAAATTGCGTCGCCATGAAATACTATGGGTTCTATGACTTCTCCTTCTAAATCGAGTAACGTTTCTATGGAAACGACAGGATTTTCTTTTGGGATACGACAATCACATTTCCGATCCACTAATCCGTCTTTACTGCATCCCTCACTAATACACATTGACGAATTCACACGGAAATTGCGTCGCCATGAAATACTATGGGTTCTATGACTTCTCCTTCTAAATCGAGTATCGTTTCTATGGAAACGACTGGCTTTTGTTTTGCGATACGAGTATCTCCCTCTCGATGCACTAATCCTTCTTTACTGCATCCCTCACTCCCACTCATTGACGAATTCACACGGAAATTGCGTCGCCATGAAATACTATGGGTTCTATGACTTCTCCTTCTAACTCGAGTTTTTGTTTTGCGATACGAGTATCTCCCTCTCGATGCACTAATCCTTCTTTACTGCATCCCTCACTCCCACTCATTGACGAATTCACACGGAAATTGCGTCGCCATGAAATACTATGGGTTCTATGACTTCTCCTTCTAAATCGAGTAACGTTTCTATGGAAACGACTGGCTTTTCCTTTGCGATACGAGTATCTCCCTCTCGATGCACTAATCCTTCTTTACTGCATCCCTCACTCCCACTCATTGACGAATTCACACGGAAATTGCGTTGCCATGAAATACTATGGGTTCTATGACTTCTCCTTCTAAATCGAGTAACGTTTCTATGGAAACGACAGGATTTTCTTTTGGGATACGACAATCACATTTCCGATCCACTAATCCGCCTTTACTGCATCCCTCACTAATACACATTGACGAATTTACACGGAAATTGCGTCGCTATGAAATACTATGGGTTCTATGACTTCTCCTTCTAAATCGAGTATCGTTTCTATGGAAACGACTGGCTTTTCTTTTGCGATACGAGTATCTCCCTCTCGATGCACTAATCCTTCTTTACTGCATCCGTCACTCCCACTCATTGACGAATTCACACGGAAATTGCGTCGCCATGAAATACTATGGGTTCTATGACTTCTCCTTCTAAATCAAGTAACGTTTCTATGGAAACGACAGGATTTTCTTTTGGGATATGACAATCATATTTCCGATCCACTAATCCGTCTTTACTGCATCCCTCACTAATACACATTGACGAATTCACACGGAAATTGCGTCGCCATGAAATACTATGGGTTCTATGACTTCTCCTTCTAAATCGAGTATCGTTTCTATGGAAACGGCTGGCTTTTCTTTTGCGATACGACAATCACATTTCCGATCCACTAATCCGTCTTTACTGCATCCCTCACTAATACACATTGACGAATTCACACGGAAATTGCGTCGCCATGAAATACTATGGGTTCTATGACTTCTCCTTCTAAATCGAGTATCGTTTCTATGGAAAAGACTGGCTTTTGTTTTGCGATACGAGTATCTCCCTCTCGATGCACTAATCCTTCTTTACTGCATCCCTCACTCCCACTCATTGACGAATTCACACGGAAATTGCGTCGCTATGAAATACTATGGGTTCTATGACTTCTCCTTCTAAATCGAGTATCGTTTCTATGGAAACGACTGGCTTTTCTTTTGCGATACGAGTATCTCCCTCTCGATGCACTAATCCTTCTTTACTGCATCCCTCACTGCCACCCATTGACGAATTCACACGGAATTTGCGTCGCCATGAAATACTATGGGTTCAATGACTTCTCCTTCTAAATCGAGTAACGTTTCTATGGAAACGACAGGATTTTCTTTTGGGATACGACAATCACATTTCCGATCCACTAATCCGTCTTTACTGCATCCCTCACTAATACACATTGACGAATTCACACGGAAATTGCATCGCCATGAAATACTATGGGTTCTATGAGTTCTCCTTCTAAATCGAGTATCGTTTCTATGGAAACGACTGGCTTTTGTTTTGCGATACGAGTATCTCCCTCTCGATGCACTAATCCTCCTTTACTGCATCCCTCACTCCCACTCATTGACGAATTCACACGGAAATTGCGTCGCCATGAAATACTATGGGTTCTATGACTTCTCCTTCTAAATCGAGTAACGTTTCTATGGAAACGACAGGATTTTCTTTTGCGATACGACAATCACATTTCCGATCCACTAATCCGTCTTTACTGCATCCCTCACTAATACACATTGACGAATTCACACGGAAATTGCGTCGCCATGAAATACAATGGGTTCTATGACTTCTCCTTCTAAATCGAGTTTTTGTTTTGCGATACGAGTATCTCCCTCTCGATGCACTAATCCTTCTTTACTGCATCCCTCACTCCCACCCATTGACGAATTCACACGAAAATTGCGTCGCTATGAAATACTATGGGTTCTATGACTTCTCCTTCTAAATCGAGTAACGTTTCTATGGAAACGACAGGATTTTCTTTTGGGATACGACAATCACATTTCCGATCCACTAATCCGTCTTTACTGCATCCCTCACTAATACACATTGACGAATTCACACGGAAATTGCGTCGCCATGAAATACTATGGGTTCTATGACTTCTCCTTCTAAATCGAGTATCGTTTCTATGGAAACGACTGGCTTTTGTTTTGCGATACGAGTATCTCCCTCTCGATGCACTAATCCTTCTTTACTGCATCCCTCACTCCCACTCATTGACGAATTCACACGGACATTGCGTCGCCATGAAATACTATGGGTTCTATGACTTCTCATTCTAAATCGAGTAACGTTTCTATGGAAACGACAGGATTTTCTTTTGCGATACGACAATCACATTTCCGATCCACTAATCCGTCTTTACTGCATCCCTCACGAATACACATTGACGAATTCACACGGAAATTGCGTCGCCATGAAATACTATGGGTTCTATGACTTCTCCTTCTAAATCGAGTATCGTTTCTATGGAAACGACTGGCTTTTGTTTTGCGATACGAGTATCTCCCTCTCGATGCACTAATCCTTCTTTACTGCATCCCTCACTCCCACTCATTGACGAATTAACACGAAAATTGCGTCGCTATGAAATACTATGGGTTCTATGACTTCTCCTTCTAAATCGAGTATCGTTTCTATGGAAACGATTGGCTTTTCTTTTGCGATACGAGTATCTCCCTCTCGATGCACTAATCCTTCTTTACTGCATCCCTCACTGCCACTCATTGACGAATTCACACGGAAATTGCGTCACCATGAAATACTGTGGGTTCTATGACTTCTCCTTCTAAATCGAGTAACGTTTCTATGGAAACGACAGGATTTTCTTTTGGGATACGACAATCACATTTCCGATCCACTAATCCGTCTTTACTGCATCCCTCACTAATACACATTGACGAATTCACACGGAAATTGCGTCGCCGTGAAATACTATGGGTTCTATGACTTCTCCTTCTAAATCGAGTATCGTTTCTATGGAAACGACTGGCTTTTCTTTTGCGTTACGACAATCATATTTCCGATCCACTAATCCGTCTTTACTGCATCCCTCACTAATACACATTGACGAATTCATACGGAAATTGCGTCGCTATGAAATACTATGGGTTCTATGACTTCTCCTTCTAAATCGAGTATCGTTTCTATGGAAACGACTGGCTTTTCTTTTGCGATACGAGTATCTCCCTCTCGATGCACTAATCCTTCTTTACTGCATCCCTCACTCCCACTCATTGACGAATTCACACGGAAATTGCGTCGCCATGAAATACTATGGGTTCTATGACTTCTCCTTCTAAATAGAGTAACGTTTCTATGGAAACAACAGGATTTTCTTTTGGGATACGACAATCAGTTTTCCGATCCACTAATCCGTCTTTACTGCATTCCTCACTAATGCACATTGACGAATTCACACGGAAATTGCGTCGCCATGAAATACTATGGGTTCTATGACTTCTCCTTCTAAATCGAGTATCGTTTCTATGGAAACGACTGGCTTTTCTTTTGCGATACGAGTATCTCCCTCTCGATGCACTAACCCTTCTTTACTGCATCCCTCACTCCCACTCATTGACGAATTCACACGGAAATTGCGTCGCTATGAAATACTATGGGTTCTATGACTTCTCCTTCTAAATCGAGTATCGTTTCTATGGAAACGACAGGATTTTCTTTTGGGATACGACAATCACATTTCCGATCCACTAATCCGTCCTTACTGCATCCCTCACTAATACACATTGACGAATTCACACGGAAATTGCGTCGCCATGAAATACTATGGGTTCTATGACTTCTCCTTCTAAATCGAGTATCGTTTCTATGGAAACGACTGGCTTTTCTTTTGCGATACGACAATCACATTTCCGATCCACTAATCCGTCTTTACTGCATCCCTCACTAATACACATTGACGAATTCACACGGAAATTGCGTCGCCATGAAATACTATGTGTTCTAAGACTTCTCCTTCTAAATCGAGTATCGTTTCTATGGAAACGACTGGCTTTTCTTTTGCGATACGAGCATCTCCCTCTCGATGCACTAATCCTTCTTTACTGCATCCCTCACTCCCACTCATTGACGAATTCACACGGAAATTGCGTCGCCATGAAATACTGTGGGTTCTATGACTTCTCCTTCTAAATCGAGTAACGTTTCTATGGAAACGACGGGATTTTCTTTTGGGATACGACAATCACATTTCCGATCCACTAATCCGTCTTTACTGCATCCCTCACTAATACACATTGACGAATTCACTCGGAAATTGCGTCGCCATGAAATACTATGGGTTCTATGACTTCTCCTTCTAAATCGAGTATCGTTTCTATGGAAACGACTGGCTTTTCTTTTGCGATACGACAATCATATTTCCGATCCACTAATCCGTCTTTACTGCATCCCTAACTAATACACATTGACGAATTCATACGGAAATTGCGTCGCTATGAAATACTATGGGTTCTATGACTTCTCCTTCTAAATCGAGTATCGTTTCTATGGAAACGACTGGCTTTTCTTTTGCGATACGAGTATCTCCCTCTCGATGCACTAATCCTTCTTTACTGCATCCCTCACTCCCACTCATTGACGAATTCACACGGAATTTGCGTCGCCATGAAATACTATGGGTTCTATGACTTCTCCTTCTAAATAGAGTAACGTTTCTATGGAAACAACAGGATTTTCTTTTGGGATACGACAATCACATTTCCGATCCACTAATCCGTCTTTACTGCATTCCTCACTAATACACATTGACGAATTCACACGGAAATTGCGTTGCCATGAAATACTATGGGTTCTATGACTTCTCCTTCTAAATCGAGTATCGTTTCTATGGAAACGACTGGCTTTTCTTTTGCGATACGAGTATCTCCCTCTCGATCCACTAATCCTTCTTTACTGCATCCCTCACTCCCACTCATTGACGAATTCACACGGAAATTGCGTCGCCATGAAATACTATGGGTTCTATGACTTCTCCTTGTAAATAGAGTAACGTTTCTATGGAAACAACAGGATTTTCTTTTGGGATACGACAATCACATTTCCGATCCACTAATCCGTATTTACTGCATCCCTCACTAATACACATTGACGAATTCACACGGAAATTGCGTCGCCATGAAATACTATGGGTTCTATGACTTCTCCTTCTAAATCGAGTATCGTTTCTATGGAAACGACTGGCTTTTCTTTTGCGATACGACAATCACATTTCCGATCAACTAATCCGTCTTTACTGCATCCCTCACTAATACCCATTGACGAATTCACACGGAAATTGCGTCGCCATGAAATACTATGGGTTCTATGACTTCTCCTTCTAAATCGAGTAACGTTTCTATGGAAACGACAGGATTTTCTTTTGCGATACGACAATCACATTTCCGATCCACTAATCCGTCTTTACTGCATCCCTCACTAATACACATTGACGAATTCACACGGAAATTGCGTCGCCATGAAATACTATGTGTTCTATGACTTCTCCTTCTAAATCGAGTATCGTTTCTATGGAAACGACTGGCTTTTCTTTTGCGATACGAGTATCTCCCTCTCGATGCACTAATCCTTCTTTACTGCATCCCTCACTCCCACTCATTGACGAATTCACACGGAAATTGCGTCGCCATGAAATACTGTGGGTTCTATGACTTCTCCTTCTAAGTCGAGTAACGTTTCTATGGAAACGACGGGATTTTCTTTTGGGATACGACAATCACATTTCCGATCCACTAATCCGTCTTTACTGCATCCCTCACTAATACACATTGACGAATTCACACGGAAATTGCGTCGCCATGAAATACTATGGGTTCTATGACTTCTCCTTCTAAATCGAGTATCGTTTCTATGGAAACGACTGGCTTTTCTTTTGCGATACGAGTATCTCCTTCTCGATCCACTAATCCTTCTTTACTGCATCCCTCACTCCCACTCATTGACGAATTCACACGGAAATTGCGTCGCTATGAAATACTATGGGTTCTATGACTTCTCCTTCTAAATCGAGTAACGTTTCTATGGAAACGACAGGATTTTCTTTTGGGATACGACAATCACATTTCCGATCCACTAATCCGTCTTTACTGCATCCCTCACTAATACACATTGACGAATTCACACGGAAATTGCGTCGCCATGAAATACTATGGGTTCTATGACTTCTCCTTCTAAATCGAGTATCGTTTCAATGGAAACGACTGGCTTTTCTTTTGCGATACGACAATCACATTTCCGATCCACTAATCCGTCTTTACTGCATCCCTCACTAATACACATTGACGAATTCACACGGAAATTGCGTCGCCATGAAATACTATGGGATCTATGACTTCTCCTTCTAAATCGAGTAACGTTTCTATGGAAACGACAGGATTTTCTTTTGCGATACGACAATCACATTTCCGATCCACTAATCCGTCTTTACTGCATCCCTCACTAATACACATTGACGAATTCACACGGAAATTGCGTCGCCATGAAGTACTATGGGTTCTATGACTTCTCCTTCTAAATCGAGTATCGTTTCTATGGAAACGACTGGCTTTTCTTTTGCGATACGACAATCACATTTCCGATCCACTAATCCGTCTTTACTGCATCCCTCACTAATACACATTGACGAATTCACACGGAAATTGCGTCGCCATGAAATACTATGTGTTCTATGACTTCACCTTCTAAATCGAGTATCGTTTCTAAGGAAACGACTGGCTTTTCTTTTGCGATACGAGTATCTCCCTTTCGATGCACTAATCCTTCTTTACTGCATCCCTCACTCCCACTCATTGACGAATTCACACGGAAATTGCGTCGCCATGAAATACAATGGGTTCTATGACTTCTCCTTCTAAATCGAGTAATGTTTCTATGGAAACGACAGGATTTTCTTTTGGGATACGACAATCACATTTCCGACCCACTAATCCGTCTTTACTGCATCCCTCACTAATTCACATTGACGAATTCACACGGAAATTGCGTCGCCATGAAATACTATGGGTTCTATGACTTCTCCTTCTAAATCGATTATCGTTTCTATGGAAACGACTGGCTTTTCTTTTGCGATACGAGTATCTCCCTCTCGATGCACTAATCCTTCTTTACTGCATCCCTCACTCCCACTCATTGACGAATTCACACGGAAATTGCGTCGCTATGAAATACTATGGGTTCTATGACTTCTCCTTCTAAATCGAGTATCGTTTCTATGGAAACGACAGGATTTTCTTTTGGGATACGACAATCACATTTCCGATCCACTAATCCGTCCTTACTGCATCCCTCACTAATACACATTGACGAATTCACACGGAAATTGCGTCGCCATGAAATACTATGGGTTCTATGACTTCTCCTTCTAAATCGAGTATCGTTTCTATGGAAACGACTGGCTTTTCTTTTGCGATACGACAATCACATTTCCGATCCACTAATCCGTCTTTACTACATCCCTCACTAATACCCATTGACGAATTCACACGGAAATTGCGTCGCCATGAAATACTATGGGTTCTATGACTTCTCCTTCTAAATCGTGTAACGTTTCTATGGAAACGACAGGATTTTCTTTTGCGATACGAGAATCACATTTCCGATCCACTAATCCGTCTTTACTGCATCCCTCACTAATACACATTGACGAATTCACACGGAAATTGCGTCGCCATGAAATACTATGTGTTCTAAGACTTCTCCTTCTAAATCGAGTATCGTTTCTATGGAAACGACTGGCTTTTCTTTTGCGATACGAGCATCTCCCTCTCGATGCACTAATCCTTCTTTACTGCATCCCTCACTCCCACTCATTGACGAATTCACACGGAAATTGCGTCGCCATGAAATACTGTGGGTTCTATGACTTCTCCTTCTAAATCGAGTAACGTTTCTATGGAAACGACGGGATTTTCTTTTGGGATACGACAATCACATTTCCGATCCACTAATCCGTCTTTACTGCATCCCTCACTAATACACATTGACGAATTCACTCGGAAATTGCGTCGCCATGAAATACTATGGGTTCTATGACTTCTCCTTCTAAATCGAGTATCGTTTCTATGGAAACGACTGGCTTTTCTTTTGCGATACGACAATCATATTTCCGATCCACTAATCCGTCTTTACTGCATCCCTCACTAATACACATTGACGAATTCATACGGAAATTGCGTCGCTATGAAATACTATGGGTTCTATGACTTCTCCTTCTAAATCGAGTATCGTTTCTATGGAAACGACTGGCTTTTCTTTTGCGATACGAGTATCTCCCTCTCGATGCACTAATCCTTCTTTACTGCATCCCTCACTCCCACTCATTGACGAATTCACACGGAATTTGCGTCGCCATGAAATACTATGGGTTCTATGACTTCTCCTTCTAAATAGAGTAACGTTTCTATGGAAACAACAGGATTTTCTTTTGGGATACGACAATCACATTTCCGATCCACTAATCCGTCTTTACTGCATTCCTCACTAATACACATTGACGAATTCACACGGAAATTGCGTTGCCATGAAATACTATGGGTTCTATGACTTCTCCTTCTAAATCGAGTATCGTTTCTATGGAAACGACTGGCTTTTCTTTTGCGATACGAGTATCTCCCTCTCGATCCACTAATCCTTCTTTACTGCATCCCTCACTCCCACTCATTGACGAATTCACACGGAAATTGCGTCGCCATGAAATACTATGGGTTCTATGACTTCTCCTTGTAAATAGAGTAACGTTTCTATGGAAACAACAGGATTTTCTTTTGGGATACGACAATCACATTTCCGATCCACTAATCCGTATTTACTGCATCCCTCACTAATACACATTGACGAATTCACACGGAAATTGCGTCGCCATGAAATACTATGGGTTCTATGACTTCTCCTTCTAAATCGAGTATCGTTTCTATGGAAACGACTGGCTTTTCTTTTGCGATACGACAATCACATTTCCGATCAACTAATCCGTCTTTACTGCATCCCTCACTAATACCCATTGACGAATTCACACGGAAATTGCGTCGCCATGAAATACTATGGGTTCTATGACTTCTCCTTCTAAATCGAGTAACGTTTCTATGGAAACGACAGGATTTTCTTTTGCGATACGACAATCACATTTCCGATCCACTAATCCGTCTTTACTGCATCCCTCACTAATACACATTGACGAATTCACACGGAAATTGCGTCGCCATGAAATACTATGTGTTCTATGACTTCTCCTTCTAAATCGAGTATCGTTTCTATGGAAACGACTGGCTTTTCTTTTGCGATACGAGTATCTCCCTCTCGATGCACTAATCCTTCTTTACTGCATCCCTCACTCCCACTCATTGACGAATTCACACGGAAATTGCGTCGCCATGAAATACTGTGGGTTCTATGACTTCTCCTTCTAAGTCGAGTAACGTTTCTATGGAAACGACGGGATTTTCTTTTGGGATACGACAATCACATTTCCGATCCACTAATCCGTCTTTACTGCATCCCTCACTAATACACATTGACGAATTCACACGGAAATTGCGTCGCCATGAAATACTATGGGTTCTATGACTTCTCCTTCTAAATCGAGTATCGTTTCTATGGAAACGACTGGCTTTTCTTTTGCGATACGAGTATCTCCTTCTCGATCCACTAATCCTTCTTTACTGCATCCCTCACTCCCACTCATTGACGAATTCACACGGAAATTGCGTCGCTATGAAATACTATGGGTTCTATGACTTCTCCTTCTAAATCGAGTAACGTTTCTATGGAAACGACAGGATTTTCTTTTGGGATACGACAATCACATTTCCGATCCACTAATCCGTCTTTACTGCATCCCTCACTAATACACATTGACGAATTCACACGGAAATTGCGTCGCCATGAAATACTATGGGTTCTATGACTTCTCCTTCTAAATCGAGTATCGTTTCAATGGAAACGACTGGCTTTTCTTTTGCGATACGACAATCACATTTCCGATCCACTAATCCGTCTTTACTGCATCCCTCACTAATACACATTGACGAATTCACACGGAAATTGCGTCGCCATGAAATACTATGGGATCTATGACTTCTCCTTCTAAATCGAGTAACGTTTCTATGGAAACGACAGGATTTTCTTTTGCGATACGACAATCACATTTCCGATCCACTAATCCGTCTTTACTGCATCCCTCACTAATACACATTGACGAATTCACACGAAAATTGCGTCGCCATGAAGTACTATGGGTTCTATGACTTCTCCCTCTAAATCGAGTATCGTTTCTATGGAAACGACTGGCTTTTCTTTTGCGATACGACAATCACATTTCCGATCCACTAATCCGTCTTTACTGCATCCCTCACTAATACACATTGACGAATTCACACGGAAATTGCGTCGCCATGAAATACTATGTGTTCTATGACTTCACCTTCTAAATCGAGTATCGTTTCTAAGGAAACGACTGGCTTTTCTTTTGCGATACGAGTATCTCCCTTTCGATGCACTAATCCTTCTTTACTGCATCCCTCACTCCCACTCATTGACGAATTCACACGGAAATTGCGTCGCCATGAAATACAATGGGTTCTATGACTTCTCCTTCTAAATCGAGTAATGTTTCTATGGAAACGACAGGATTTTCTTTTGGGATACGACAATCACATTTCCGACCCACTAATCCGTCTTTACTGCATCCCTCACTAATTCACATTGACGAATTCACACGGAAATTGCGTCGCCATGAAATACTATGGGTTCTATGACTTCTCCTTCTAAATCGAGTATCGTTTCTATGGAAATGACTGGCTTTTCTTTTGCGATACGAGTATCTCCCTCTCGATGAACTACTCCTTCTTTACTGCATCCCTCACTCCCACTCATTGACGAATTCACACGGAAATTGCGTCGCCATGAAATACTATGGGTTCTATGATTTCTCTTTCTTAATCGAGTAACGTTTCTATGGAAACGACAGGATTTTCTTTTGGGATACGACAATCATATTTCCGATCCACTAATCCGTCTTTACTGCATCCCTCACTAATACACATTGACGAATTCACACGGATATTGCTTCGCCATGAAATACTATGGGTTCTATGACTTCTCCTTCTAAGTCGAGTATCGTTTCTATGGAAATGACTGGCTTTTCTTTTGCGATACGACAATCACATTTCCGATCCACTAATCCGTCTTTACTGCATCCCTCACTAATACACATTGACGAATTCACACGGAAATTGCGTCGCCATGAAATACTATGTGTTCTATGACTTCTCCTTCTAAATCGAGTAACGTTTCTATGGAAACGACAGGATTTTCTTTTGCGATACGACAATCACATTTCCGATCCACTGATCCGTCTTTACTGCATCCCTCACTAATACACAATGACGAATTCACACGGAAATTGCGTCGCCATGAAATACTATGGGTTCTATGACATCTCCTTCTAAATCGAGTATCGTTTCTATGGAAACGACTGGCTTTTGTTTTGCGATACGAGTATCTCCCTGTCGATGCACTAATCCTTCTTTACTGCATCCCTCACTCCCACTCATTGACGAATTCACACGAAAATTGCGTCGCTATGAAATACTATGGGTTCTATGACTTCTCCTTCTAAATCGAGTATCGTTTCCATGGAAACGACTGGCTTTTCCTTTGCGATACGAGTATCTCCCTCTCGATGCACTAATCCTTCTTTACTGCATCCCTCAGTCCCACTCATTGACGAATTCACACGGAAATTGCGTCACCATGAAATACTGTGGGTTCTATGACTTCTCCTTCTAAATCGAGTAACGTTTCTATGGAAACGACAGGATTTTCTTTTGGGATACGACAATCACATTTCCGTTCCACTAATCCGTCTTTACTGCATCCCTCACTAATACACATTGACGAATTCACACGGAAATTGCGTCGCCATGAAATACTATGGGTTCTATGACTTCTCCTTCTAAATCGAGTATCGTTTCTATGGAAACGACTGGCTTTTCTTTTGCGATACGAGTATCTCCCTCTCGATGCACTAATCCTTCTTTACTGCATCCCTCACTCCCACTCATTGACGAATTCACACGGAAATTGCGTCGCCATGAAATACTATGGGTTCTATGACTTCTCCTTCTAAATCGAGTAACGTTTCTATGGAAACAACAGGATTTTCTTTTGGGATACGACAATCACATTTCCGATCCACTAATCCGTCTTTACTGCATTCCTCACTAATACACATTGACGAATTCACACGGAAATTGCGTCGCCATGAAATACTATGTGTTCTATGACTTCTCCTTCTAAATCGAGTATCGTTTCTATGGAAACGACTGGCTTTTCTTTTGCGATACGAGTATCTCCCTCTCGATGCACTAATCCTTCTTTACTGCATCCCTCACTCCCACTCATTGACGAATTCACACGGAATTTGCGTCGCTATGAAATACTATGGGTTCTATGACTTCTCCTTCTAAATCGAGTAACGTTTCTATGGAAACGAAAGGATTTTCTTTTGGGATACGACAATCACATTTCCGATCCACTAATCCGTCTTTACTGCATCCCTCACTAATACACATTGACGAATTCACACGGAAATTGCGTCGCCATGAAATACTATGGGTTCTATGACTTCTCCTTCTAAATCGAGTACCGTTTCTATGGAAACGACTGGCTTTTCTTTTGCGATACGAGTATCTCCCTCTCGATGCACTAATCCTTCTTTACTGCATCCCTCACTCCCACTCATTGACGAATTCACACGGAAATTGCGTCGCCATGAAATACTATGGGTTCTATGACTTCTCCTTCTAAATCGAGTAACGTTTCTATGGAAACGACAGGATTTTCTTTTGCGATACGACAATCACATTTTCGATTCACTAATCCGTCTTTACTGCATCCCTCACTAATACACATTGACGAATTCACACGGAAATTGCGTCGCCATGAAATACTATGGGTTCTATGACTTCTCCTTCTAAATCGAGTATCGTTTCTATGGAAACGACTGGCTTTTGTTTTGCGATACGAGTATCTCCCTCTCGATGCACTAATCCTTCTTTACTGCATCCCTCACTCCCACTCATTGACGAATTCACACGGAAATTGCGTCGCTATGAAATACTATGGGTTCTATGACTTCTCCTTCTAAATCGAGTGTCGTTTCTATGGAAACGATTGGCTTTTCTTTTGCGATACGAGTATCTCCCTCTCGATGCACTAATCCTTCTTTACTGCATCCCTCACTCCCACTCATTGACGAATTCACACGGAAATTGCGTCACCATGAAATACTGTGAGTTCTATGACTTCTCCTTCTGAATCGAGTAACGTTTCTATGGAAACGACAGGATTTTCTTTTGGGATACGACAATCACATTTCCGATCCACTAATCCGCTTTACTGCATCCCTCACTAATACACATTGACGAATTCACACGGAAATTGCGTCGCCATGAAATACTATGGGTTCTATGACTTCTCCTTCTAAATCGAGTATCGTTTCTATGGAAACGACTGGCTTTTCTTTTGCGTTACGACAGTCATATTTCCGATCCACTAATCCGTCTTTACTGCATCCCTCACTAATACACATTGACGAATTCATACGGAAATTGCGTCGCTATGAAATACTATGGATTCTATGACTTCTCCTTCTAAATCGAGTATCGTTTCTATGGAAGCGACTGGCTTTTCTTTTGCGATACGAGTATCTCCCTCTCGATGCACTAATCCTTCTTTACTGCATCCCTCACTCCCACGCATTGACGAATTCACACGGAAATTGCGTCGCCATGAAATACTATGGGTTCTATGACTTCTCCTTCTAAATAGAGTAACGTTTCTATGGAAACAAAAGGATTTTCTTTTGGGATACGACAATCACATTTCCGATCCACTAATCCGTCTTTACTGCATTCCTCACTAATACACATTGACGAATTCACACGGAAATTGCGTCGCCATGAAATACTATGGGTTCTATGACTTCTCCTTCTAAATCGAGTATCGTTTCTATGGAAACGACTGGCTTTTCTTTTGCGATACGAGTATCTCCCTCTCGATGCACTAATCCTTCTTTACTGCAACCCTCACTCCCACTCATTGACGAATTCACACGGAAATTGCGTCGCTATGAAATACTATGGGTTCTATGACTTCTCCTTCTAAATCGAGTACCGTTTCTATGGAAACGACAGGATTTTCTTTGGGATACGACAATCACATTTCCGATCCACTAATCCGTCTTTACTGCATCCCTCACTAATACACATTGACGAATTCACACGGAAATTGCGTCGCCATGAAATACTATGGGTTCTATGACTTCTCCTTCTAAATCGAGTATCGTTTCTATGGAAACGACTGGCTTTTCTTTTGCGATACGACAATCACATTTCCGATCCACTAA
The DNA here is from genome assembly GCF_021461385.2 of Schistocerca piceifrons. Classification (NCBI taxonomy): domain Eukaryota; kingdom Metazoa; phylum Arthropoda; class Insecta; order Orthoptera; family Acrididae; genus Schistocerca; species Schistocerca piceifrons. The sequence continues at coordinate 1,100,279 of NW_025727551.1, forward strand.
TCCGTCTTTACTGCATCCCTCACTAATACACATTGACGAATTCACACGGAAATTGCGTCGCCATGAAATACTATGGGTTCTATGAGTTCTCCTTCTAAATCGAGTAACGTTTCTATGGAAACGACAGGATTTTCTTTTGCGATACGACAATCACATTTCCGATCCACTAATCCGTCTTTACTGCATCCCTCACTAATACACATTGACGAATTCACACGGAAATTGCGTCGCCATGAAATACTATGTGTTCTATGACTTCTCTTTCTAAATCGAGTATCGTTTCTATGGAAACAACTGGCTTTTCTTTTGCGATACGAGTATCTCCCTCTCGATGCACTAATCCTTCTTTACTGCATCCCTCACTCCCACTCATTGACGAATTCACACGGAAATTGCGTCGCCATGAAATACTGTGGGTTCTATGACTTCTCCTTCTAAATCGAGTAACGTTTCTATGGAAACGACGAGATTTTCTTTTGGGATACGACAATCACATTTCCGATCCACTAATCCGTCTTTACTGCATCCCTCACTAATACACATTGACGAATTCACACGGAAATTGCGTCGCCATGAAATACTATGGGTTCTATGACTTCTCCTTCAAAATCGAGTATCGTTTCTATGGAAACGACAGGATTTTCTTTTGGGATACGACAATCACATTTCCGATCCACTAATCCGCCTTTACTGCATCCCTCACTAATACACATTGACGAATTCACACGGAAATTGCGTCGCCATGAAATACTATGGGTTCTATGACTTCTCCTTCTAAATCGAGTATCGTTTCTATGGAAACGACTGGCTTTTCTTTTGCGATACGAGTATCTCCCTCTCGATGCACTAATCCTTCTTTACTGCATCCCTCACTCCCACTCATTGACGAATTCACACGGAAATTGCGTCGCCATGAAATACTATGGGTTCTATGACTTCTCCTTCTAAATCGAGTAACGTTTCTATGGAAACGACAGGATTTTCTTTTGCAATACGACAATCACATTTTCGATTCACTAATCCGTCTTTACTGCATCCCTCACTAATACACATTGACGAATTCACACGGAAATTGCGTCGCCATGAAATACTATGGGTTCTATGACTTATCCTTCTAAATCGAGTAACGTTTCTATGGAAACGACAGGATTTTCTTTTGGGATACGACAATCACATTTCCGATTAACTAATCCGTCTTTACTGCATCCCTCACTAATACACATTGACGAATTCACACGGAAATTGCGTCGCCATGAAATACTATGGGTTCTATGACTTCTCCTTCTAAATCGAGTATCGTTTCTATGGAAACGACTGGCTTTTCTTTTGCGATACGAGTATCTCCCTCTCGATGCACTAATCCTTCTTTACTGCATCCCTCACTCCCACTCATTGACGAATTCACACGGAAATTGCGTCGCCATGAAATACTATGGGTTCTATGACTTCTCCTTCTAAATCGAGTAACGTTTCTATGGAAACGACAGGATTTTCTTTTGCGATACGACAATCACATTTTCGATTCACTAATCCGTCTTTACTGCATCCCTCACTAATACACATTGACGAATTCACACGGAAATTGCGTCGCCAACAAATACTATGGGTTCTATGACTTCTCCTTCTAAATCGACTATCGTTTCTATGGAAACGACTGGCTTTTGTTTTGCGATACGAGTATCTCCCTCTCGATGCACTAATCCTTCTTTACTGCATCCCTCACTCCCACTCATTGACGAATTCACACGAAAATTGCGTCGCTATGAAATACTATGGGTTCTATGACTTCTCCTTCTAAATCGAGTATCGTTTCAATGGAAACGATTGGCTTTTCTTTTGCGATACGAGTATCTCCCTCTCGATGCACTAATCCTTCTTTACTGCATCCCTCACTCCCACTCATTGACGAATTCACACGGAAATTGCGTCACCATGAAATACTGTGAGTTCTATGACTTCTCCTTCTGAATCGAGTAACGTTTCTATGGAAACGACAGGATCTTCTTTTGGGATACGACAATCACATCTCCGATCCACTAATCCGTCTTTTCTGCATCCCTCACTAATACACATTGACGAATTCACACGGAAATTGCGTCGCCATGAAATACTATGGGTTCTATGACTTCTCCTTCTAAATCGAGTATCGTTTCTATGGAAACGACTGGCTTTTCTTTTGCGTTACGACAATCATATTTCCGATCCACTAATCCGTCTTTACTGCATCCCTCACTAATACACATTGACGAATTCATACGGAAATTGCGTCGCTATGAAATACTATGGATTCTATGACTTCTCCTTCTAAATCGAGTATCGTTTCTATGGAAACGACTGGCTTTTCTTTTGCGATACGAGTATCTCCCTCTCGATGCACTAATCCTTCTTTACTGCATCCCTCACTCCCACTCATTGACGAATTCACACGGAAATTGCGTCGCCATGAAATACTATGGGTTCTATAACTTCTCCTTCTAAATAGAGTAACGTTTCTATGGAAACAAAAGGATTTTCTTTTGGGATACGACAATCACATTTCCGATCCACTAATCCGTCTTTACTGCATTCCTCACTAATACACATTGACGAATTCACACGGAAATTGCGTCGCCATGAAATACTATGGGTTCTATGACTTCTCCTTCTAAATCGAGTATCGTTTTTATGGAAACGACTGGCTTTTCTTTTGCGATACGAGTATCTCCCTCTCGATGCACTAATCCTTCTTTACTGCATCCCTCACTCCCACTCATTGACGAATTCACACGGAAATTGCGTCGCTATGAAATACTATGGGTTCTATGACTTCTCCTTCTAAATCGAGTAACGTTTCTATGGAAACGACAGGATTTTCTTTTGGGATACGACAATCACATTTCCGATCCACTAATCCGTCTTTACTGCATCCCTCACTAATACACATTGACGAATTCACACGGAAATTGCGTCGCCATGAAATACTATGGGTTCTATGACTTCTCCTTCTAAATCGAGTATCGTTTCTATGGAAACGACTGGCTTTTCTTTTGCGATACGACAATCACATTTCCGATCCACTAATCCGTCTTTACTGCATCCCTCACTAATACACATTGACGAATTCACACGGAAATTGCGTCGCCATGAAATACTATGGGTTCTATGAGTTCTCCTTCTAAATCGAGTAACGTTTCTATGGAAACGACAGGATTTTCTTTTGCGATACGACAATCACATTTCCGATCCACTAATCCGTCTTTACTGCATCCCTCACTAATACACATTGACGAATTCACACGGAAATTGCGTCGCCATGAAATACTATGTGTTCTATGACTTCTCTTTCTAAATCGAGTATCGTTTCTATGGAAACAACTGGCTTTTCTTTTGCGATACGAGTATCTCCCTCTCGATGCACTAATCCTTCTTTACTGCATCCCTCACTCCCACTCATTGACGAATCCACACGGAAATGGCGTCGCCATGAAATACTGTGGGTTCTATGACTTCTCCTTCTAAATCGAGTAACGTTTCTATGGAAACGACGGGATTTTCTTTTGGGATACGACAATCACATTTCCGATCCACTAATCCGTCTTTACTGCATCCCTCACTAATACACATTGACGAATTCACACGGAAATTGCGTCGCCATGAAATACTATGGGTTCTATGACTTCTCCTTCTAAATCGAGTATCGTTTCTATGGAAACGACTGGCTTTTCTTTTGCGATACGACAATCATATTTCCGATCCACTAATCCGTCTTTACTGCATCCCTCACTAATACACATTGACGAATTCATACGGAAATTGCGTCGCTATGAAATACTATGGGTTCTATGACTTCTCCTTCTAAATCGAGTATCGTTTCTATGGAAACGACTGGCTTTTCTTTTGCGATACGAGTATCTCCCTCTCGATGCACTAATCCTTCTTTACTGCATCCCTCACTCCCACTCATTGACGAATTCACACGGAAATTGCGTCGCCATGAAATACTATGGGTTCTATGACTTCTCCTTCTAAATAGAGTAACGTTTCTATGGAAACAACAGGATTTTCTTTTGGGATACGACAATCACATTTCCGATCCACTAATCCGTCTGTACTGCATTCCTCACTAATACACATTGACGAATTCACACGGAAATTGCGTCGCCATGAAATACTATGTGTTCTATGACTTCTCCTTCTAAATCGAGTATCGTTTCTATGGAAACGACTGGCTTTTCTTTTGCGATACGAGTATCTCCCTCTCGATGCACTAATCCTTCTTTACTGCATCCCTCACTCCCACTCATTGACGAATTCACACGGAAATTGCGTCGCTATGAAATACTATGGGTTCTATGACTTCTCCTTCTAAATCGAGTAACGTTTCTATGGAAACGAAAGGATTTTCTTTTGGGATACGACAATCACATTTCCGATCCACTAATCCGTCTTTACTGCATCCCTCACTAATACACATTGACGAATTCACACGGAAATTGCGTCGCCATGAAATACTATGGGTTCTATGACTTCTCCTTCTAAATCGAGTACCGTTTCTATGGAAACGACTGGCTTTTCTTTTGCGATACGAGTATCTCCCTCTCGATGCACTAATCCTTCTTTACTGCATCCCTCACTCCCACTCATTGACGAATTCACACGGAAATTGCGTCGCCATGAAATACTATGGGTTCTATGACTTCTCCTTCTAAATCGAGTAACGTTTCTATGGAAACGACAGGATTTTCTTTTGCGATACGACAATCACATTTTCGATTCACTAATCCGTCTTTACTGCATCCCTCACTAATACACATTGACGAATTCACACGGAAATTGCGTCGCCATGAAATACTATGGGTTCTATGACTTCTCCTTCTAAATCGAGTATCGTTTCTATGGAAACGACTGGCTTTTGTTTTGCGATACGAGTATCTCCCTCTCGATGCACTAATCCTTCTTTACTGCATCCCTCACTCCCACTCATTGACGAATTCACACGAAAATTGCGTCGCTATGAAATACTATGGGTTCTATGACTTCTCCTTCTAAATCGAGTGTCGTTTCTATGGAAACGATTGGCTTTTCTTTTGCGATACGAGTATCTCCCTCTCGATGCACTAATCCTTCTTTACTGCATCCCTCACTCCCACTCATTGACGAATTCACACGGAAATTGCGTCACCATGAAATACTGTGAGTTCTATGACTTCTCCTTCTGAATCGAGTAACGTTTCTATGGAAACGACAGGATTTTCTTTTGGGATACGACAATCACATTTCCGATCCACTAATCCGCTTTACTGCATCCCTCACTAATACACATTGACGAATTCACACGGAAATTGCGTCGCCATGAAATACTATGGGTTCTATGACTTCTCCTTCTAAATCGAGTATCGTTTCTATGGAAACGACTGGCTTTTCTTTTGCGTTACGACAGTCATATTTCCGATCCACTAATCCGTCTTTACTGCATCCCTCACTAATACACATTGACGAATTCATACGGAAATTGCGTCGCTATGAAATACTATGGATTCTATGACTTCTCCTTCTAAATCGAGTATCGTTTCTATGGAAGCGACTGGCTTTTCTTTTGCGATACGAGTATCTCCCTCTCGATGCACTAATCCTTCTTTACTGCATCCCTCACTCCCACGCATTGACGAATTCACACGGAAATTGCGTCGCCATGAAATACTATGGGTTCTATGACTTCTCCTTCTAAATAGAGTAACGTTTCTATGGAAACAAAAGGATTTTCTTTTGGGATACGACAATCACATTTCCGATCCACTAATCCGTCTTTACTGCATTCCTCACTAATACACATTGACGAATTCACACGGAAATTGCGTCGCCATGAAATACTATGGGTTCTATGACTTCTCCTTCTAAATCGAGTATCGTTTCTATGGAAACGACTGGCTTTTCTTTTGCGATACGAGTATCTCCCTCTCGATGCACTAATCCTTCTTTACTGCATCCCTCACTCCCACTCATTGACGAATTCACACGGAAATTGCGTCGCCATGAAATACTATGGGTTCTATGACTTCTCCTTCTAAATCGAGTAACGTTTCTATGGAAACGACAGGATTTTCTTTTGCAATACGACAATCACATTTTCGATTCACTAATCCGTCTTTACTGCATCCCTCACTAATACACATTGACGAATTCACACGGAAATTGCGTCGCCATGAAATACTATGGGTTCTATGACTTATCCTTCTAAATCGAGTAACGTTTCTATGGAAACGACAGGATTTTCTTTTGGGATACGACAATCACATTTCCGATCCACTAATCCGTCTTTACTGCATCCCTCACTAATACACATTGACGAATTCACACGGAAATTTCGTCGCCATGAAATACTATGGGTTCTATGACTTCTCCTTCTAAATCGAGTATCGTTTCTATGGAAACGACTGGCTTTTCTTTTGCGATACGAGTATCTCCCTCTCGATGCACTAATCCTTCTTTACTGCATCCCTCACTCCCACTCATTGACGAATTCACACGGAAATTGCGTCGCCATGAAATACTATGGGTTCTATGACTTCTCCTTCTAAATCGAGTAACGTTTCTATGGAAACGACAGGATTTTCTTTTGCGATACGACAATCACATTTTCGATTCACTAATCCGTCTTTACTGCATCCCTCACTAATACACATTGACGAATTCACACGGAAATTGCGTCGCCAACAAATACTATGGGTTCTATGACTTCTCCTTCTAAATCGACTATCGTTTCTATGGAAACGACTGGCTTTTGTTTTGCGATACGAGTATCTCCCTCTCGATGCACTAATCCTTCTTTACTGCATCCCTCACTCCCACTCATAGACGAATTCACACGAAAATTGCGTCGCTATGAAATACTATGGGTTCTATGACTTCTCCTTCTAAATCGAGTATCGTTTCAATGGAAACGATTGGCTTTTCTTTTGCGATACGAGTATCTCCCTCTCGATGCACTAATCCTTCTTTACTGCATCCCTCACTCCCACTCATTGACGAATTCACACGGAAATTGCGTCACCATGAAATACTGTGAGTTCTATGACTTCTCCTTCTGAATCGAGTAACGTTTCTATGGAAACGACAGGATCTTCTTTTGGGATACGACAATCACATTTCCGATCCACTAATCCGTCTTTTCTGCATCCCTCACTAATACACATTGACGAATTCACACGGAAATTGCGTCGCCATGAAATACTATGGGTTCTATGACTTCTCCTTCTAAATCGAGTATCGTTTCTATGGAAACGACTGGCTTTTCTTTTGCGTTACGACAATCATATTTCCGATCCACTAATCCGTCTTTACTGCATCCCTCACTAATACACATTGACGAATTCATACGGAAATTGCGTCGCTATGAAATACTATGGATTCTATGACTTCTCCTTCTAAATCGAGTATCGTTTCTATGGAAACGACTGGCTTTTCTTTTGCGATACGAGTATCTCCCTCTCGATGCACTAATCCTTCTTTACTGCATCCCTCACTCCCACTCATTGACGAATTCACACGGAAATTGCGTCGCCATGAAATACTATGGGTTCTATAACTTCTCCTTCTAAATAGAGTAACGTTTCTATGGAAACAAAAGGATTTTCTTTTGGGATACGACAATCACATTTCCGATCCACTAATCCGTCTTTACTGCATTCCTCACTAATACACATTGACGAATTCACACGGAAATTGCGTCGCCATGAAATACTATGGGTTCTATGACTTCTCCTTCTAAATCGAGTATCGTTTTTATGGAAACGACTGGCTTTTCTTTTGCGATACGAGTATCTCCCTCTCGATGCACTAATCCTTCTTTACTGCATCCCTCACTCCCACTCATTGACGAATTCACACGGAAATTGCGTCGCTATGAAATACTATGGGTTCTATGACTTCTCCTTCTAAATCGAGTAACGTTTCTATGGAAACGACAGGATTTTCTTTTGGGATACGACAATCACATTTCCGATCCACTAATCCGTCTTTACTGCATCCCTCACTAATACACATTGACGAATTCACACGGAAATTGCGTCGCCATGAAATACTATGGGTTCTATGACTTCTCCTTCTAAATCGAGTATCGTTTCTATGGAAACGACTGGCTTTTCTTTTGCGATACGACAATCACATTTCCGATCCACTAATCCGTCTTTACTGCATCCCTCACTAATACACATTGACGAATTCACACGGAAATTGCGTCGCCATGAAATACTATGGGTTCTATGAGTTCTCCTTCTAAATCGAGTAACGTTTCTATGGAAACGACAGGATTTTCTTTTGCGATACGACAATCACATTTCCGATCCACTAATCCGTCTTTACTGCATCCCTCACTAATACACATTGACGAATTCACACGGAAATTGCGTCGCCATGAAATACTATGTGTTCTATGACTTCTCTTTCTAAATCGAGTATCGTTTCTATGGAAACAACTGGCTTTTCTTTTGCGATACGAGTATCTCCCTCTCGATGCACTAATCCTTCTTTACTGCATCCCTCACTCCCACTCATTGACGAATCCACACGGAAATGGCGTCGCCATGAAATACTGTGGGTTCTATGACTTCTCCTTCTAAATCGAGTAACGTTTCTATGGAAACGACGGGATTTTCTTTTGGGATACGACAATCACATTTCCGATCCACTAATCCGTCTTTACTGCATCCCTCACTAATACACATTGACGAATTCACACGGAAATTGCGTCGCCATGAAATACTATGGGTTCTATGACTTCTCCTTCTAAATCGAGTATCGTTTCTATGGAAACGACTGGCTTTTCTTTTGCGATACGACAATCATATTTCCGATCCACTAATCCGTCTTTACTGCATCCCTCACTAATACACATTGACGAATTCATACGGAAATTGCGTCGCTATGAAATACTATGGGTTCTATGACTTCTCCTTCTAAATCGAGTATCGTTTCTATGGAAACGACTGGCTTTTCTTTTGCGATACTAGTATCTCCCTCTCGATGCACTAATCCTTCTTTACTGCATCCCTCACTCCCACTCATTGACGAATTCACACGGAAATTGCGTCGCCATGAAATACTATGGGTTCTATGACTTCTCCTTCTAAATAGAGTAACGTTTCTATGGAAACAACAGGATTTTCTTTTGGGATACGACAATCACATTTCCGATCCACTAATCCGTCTGTACTGCATTCCTCACTAATACACATTGACGAATTCACACGGAAATTGCGTCGCCATGAAATACTATGTGTTCTATGACTTCTCCTTCTAAATCGAGTATCGTTTCTATGGAAACGACTGGCTTTTCTTTTGCGATACGAGTATCTCCCTCTCGATGCACTAATCCTTCTTTACTGCATCCCTCACTCCCACTCATTGACGAATTCACACGGAAATTGCGTCGCTATGAAATACTATGGGTTCTATGACTTCTCCTTCTAAATCGAGTAACGTTTCTATGGAAACGAAAGGATTTTCTTTTGCGATACGACAATCACATTTCCGATCCACTAATCCGTCTTTACTGCATCCCTCACTAATACACATTGACGAATTCACACGGAAATTGCGTCGCCATGAAATACTATGGGTTCTATGACTTCTCCTTCTAAATCGAGTACCGTTTCTATGGAAACGACTGGCTTTTCTTTTGCGATACGAGTATCTCCCTCTCGATGCACTAATCCTTCTTTACTGCATCCCTCACTCCCACTCATTGACGAATTCACACGGAAATTGCGTCGCCATGAAATACTATGGGTTCTATGACTTCTCCTTCTAAATCGAGTAACGTTTCTATGGAAACGACAGGATTTTCTTTTGCGATACGACAATCACATTTTCGATTCACTAATCCGTCTTTACTGCATCCCTCACTAATACACATTGACGAATTCACACGGAAATTGCGTCGCCATGAAATACTATGGGTTCTATGACTTCTCCTTCTAAATCGAGTATCGTTTCTATGGAAACGACTGGCTTTTGTTTTGCGATACGAGTATCTCCCTCTCGATGCACTAATCCTTCTTTACTGCATCCCTCACTCCCACTCATTGACGAATTCACACGAAAATTGCGTCGCTATGAAATACTATGGGTTCTATGACTTCTCCTTCTAAATCGAGTGTCGTTTCTATGGAAACGATTGGCTTTTCTTTTGCGATACGAGTATCTCCCTCTCGATGCACTAATCCTTCTTTACTGCATCCCTCACTCCCACTCATTGACGAATTCACACGGAAATTGCGTCACCATGAAATACTGTGAGTTCTATGACTTCTCCTTCTGAATCGAGTAACGTTTCTATGGAAACGACAGGATTTTCTTTTGGGATACGACAATCACATTTCCGATCCACTAATCCGCTTTACTGCATCCCTCACTAATACACATTGACGAATTCACACGGAAATTGCGTCGCCATGAAATACTATGGGTTCTATGACTTCTCCTTCTAAATCGAGTATCGTTTCTATGGAAACGACTGGCTTTTCTTTTGCGTTACGACAGTCATATTTCCGATCCACTAATCCGTCTTTACTGCATCCCTCACTAATACACATTGACGAATTCATACGGAAATTGCGTCGCTATGAAATACTATGGATTCTATGACTTCTCCTTCTAAATCGAGTATCGTTTCTATGGAAGCGACTGGCTTTTCTTTTGCGATACGAGTATCTCCCTCTCGATGCACTAATCCTTCTTTACTGCATCCCTCACTCCCACGCATTGACGAATTCACACGGAAATTGCGTCGCCATGAAATACTATGGGTTCTATGACTTCTCCTTCTAAATAGAGTAACGTTTCTATGGAAACAAAAGGATTTTCTTTTGGGATACGACAATCACATTTCCGATCCACTAATCCGTCTTTACTGCATTCCTCACTAATACACATTGACGAATTCACACGGAAATTGCGTCGCCATGAAATACTATGGGTTCTATGACTTCTCCTTCTAAATCGAGTATCGTTTCTATGGAAACGACTGGCTTTTCTTTTGCGATACGAGTATCTCCCTCTCGATGCACTAATCCTTCTTTACTGCAACCCTCACTCCCACTCATTGACGAATTCACACGGAAATTGCGTCGCTATGAAATACTATGGGTTCTATGACTTCACCTTCTAAATCGAGTACCGTTTCTATGGAAACGACAGGATTTTCTTTGGGATACGACAATCACATTTCCGATCCACTAATCCGTCTTTACTGCATCCCTCACTAATACACATTGACGAATTCACACGGAAATTGCGTCGCCATGAAATACTATGGGTTCTATGACTTCTCCTTCTAAATCGAGTATCGTTTCTATGGAAACGACTGGCTTTTCTTTTGCGATACGACAATCACATTTCCGATCCACTAATCCGTCTTTACTGCATCCCTCACTAATACACATTGACGAATTCACACGGAAATTGCGTCGCCATGAAATACTATGGGTTCTATGAGTTCTCCTTCTAAATCGAGTAACGTTTCTATGGAAACGACAGGATTTTCTTTTGCGATACGACAATCACATTTCCGATCCACTAATCCGTCTTTACTGCATCCCTCACTAATACACATTGACGAATTCACACGGAAATTGCGTCGCCATGAAATACTATGTGTTCTATGACTTCTCTTTCTAAATCGAGTATCGTTTCTATGGAAACAACTGGCTTTTCTTTTGCGATACGAGTATCTCCCTCTCGATGCACTAATCCTTCTTTACTGCATCCCTCACTCCCACTCATTGACGAATTCACACGGAAATTGCGTCGCCATGAAATACTGTGGGTTCTATGACTTCTCCTTCTAAATCGAGTAACGTTTCTATGGAAACGACGAGATTTTCTTTTGGGATACGACAATCACATTTCCGATCCACTAATCCGTCTTTACTGCATCCCTCACTAATACACATTGACGAATTCACACGGAAATTGCGTCGCCATGAAATACTATGGGTTCTATGACTTCTCCTTCAAAATCGAGTATCGTTTCTATGGAAACGACAGGATTTTCTTTTGGGATACGACAATCACATTTCCGATCCACTAATCCGTCTTTACTGCATCCCTCACTAATACACATTGACGGATTCACACGGAAATTGCGTCGCCATGAAATACTATGGGTTCTATGACTTCTCCTTCTAAATCGAGTATCGTTTCTATGGAAACGACTGGCTTTTCTTTTGCGATACGAGTATCTCCCTCTCGATGCACTAATCCTTCTTTACTGCATCCCTCACTCCCACTCATTGACGAATTCACACGGAAATTGCGTCGCCATGAAATACTATGGGTTCTATGACTTCTCCTTCTAAATCGAGTAACGTTTCTATGGAAACGACAGGATTTTCTTTTGCAATACGACAATCACATTTTCGATTCACTAATCCGTCTTTACTGCATCCCTCACTAATACACATTGACGAATTCACACGGAAATTGCGTCGCCATGAAATACTATGGGTTCTATGACTTATCCTTCTAAATCGAGTAACGTTTCTATGGAAACGACAGGATTTTCTTTTGGGATACGACAATCACATTTCCGATCCACTAATCCGTCTTTACTGCATCCCTCACTAATACACATTGACGAATTCACACGGAAATTGCGTCGCCATGAAATACTATGGGTTCTATGACTTCTCCTTCTAAATCGAGTATCGTTTCTATGGAAACGACTGGCTTTTCTTTTGCGATACGAGTATCTCCCTCTCGATGCACTAATCCTTCTTTACTGCATCCCTCACTCCCACTCATTGACGAATTCACACGGAAATTGCGTCGCCATGAAATACTATGGGTTCTATGACTTCTCCTTCTAAATCGAGTAACGTTTCTATGGAAACGACAGGATTTTCTTTTGCGATACGACAATCACATTTTGGATTCACTAATCCGTCTTTACTGCATCCCTCACTAATACACATTGACGAATTCACACGGAAATTGCGTCGCCAACAAATACTATGGGTTCTATGACTTCTCCTTCTAAATCGACTATCGTTTCTATGGAAACGACTGGCTTTTGTTTTGCGATACGAGTATCTCCCTCTCGATGCACTAATCCTTCTTTACTGCATCCCTCACTCCCACTCATTGACGAATTCACACGAAAATTGCGTCGCTATGAAATACTATGGGTTCTATGACTTCTCCTTCTAAATCGAGTATCGTTTCTATGGAAACGATTGGCTTTTCTTTTGCGATACGAGTATCTCCCTCTCGATGCACTAATCCTTCTTTACTGCATCCCTCACTCCCACTCATTGACGAATTCACACGGAAATTGCGTCACCATGAAATACTGTGAGTTCTATGACTTCTCCTTCTGAATCGAGTAACGTTTCTATGGAAACGACAGGATCTTCTTTTGGGATACGACAATCACATTTCCGATCCACTAATCCGTCTTTTCTGCATCCCTCACTAATACACATTGACGAATTCACACGGAAATTGCGTCGCCATGAAATACTATGGGTTCTATGACTTCTCCTTCTAAATCGAGTATCGTTTCTATGGAAACGACTGGCTTTTCTTTTGCGTTACGACAATCATATTTCCGATCCACTAATCCGTCTTTACTGCATCCCTCACTAATACACATTGACGAATTCATACGGAAATTGCGTCGCTATGAAATACTATGGATTCTATGACTTCTCCTTCTAAATCGAGTATCGTTTCTATGGAAACGACTGGCTTTTCTTTTGCGATACGAGTATCTCCCTCTCGATGCACTAATCCTTCTTTACTGCATTCCTCACTCCCACTCATTGACGAATTCACACGGAAATTGCGTCGCCATGAAATACTATGGGTTCTATAACTTCTCCTTCTAAATAGAGTAACGTTTCTATGGAAACAAAAGGATTTTCTTTTGGGATACGACAATCACATTTCCGATCCACTAATCCGTCTTTACTGCATTCCTCACTAATACACATTGACGAATTCACACGGAAATTGCGTCGCCATGAAATACTATGGGTTCTATGACTTCTCCTTCTAAATCGAGTATCGTTTTTATGGAAACGACTGGCTTTTCTTTTGCGATACGAGTATCTCCCTCTCGATGCACTAATCCTTCTTTACTGCATCCCTCACTCCCACTCATTGACGAATTCACACGGAAATTGCGTCGTTATGAAATACTATGGGTTCTATGACTTCTCCTTCTAAATCGAGTAACGTTTCTATGGAAACGACAGGATTTTCTTTTGGGATACGACAATCACATTTCCGATCCACTAATCCGTCTTTACTGCATCCCTCACTAATACACATTGACGAATTCACACGGAAATTGCGTCGCCATGAAATACTATGGGTTCTATGACTTCTCCTTCTAAATCGAGTATCGTTTCTATGGAAACGACTGGCTTTTCTTTTGCGATACGACAATCACATTTCCGATCCACTAATCCGTCTTTACTGCATCCCTCACTAATACACATTGACGAATTCACACGGAAATTGCGTCGCCATGAAATACTATGGGTTCTATGAGTTCTCCTTCTAAATCGAGTAACGTTTCTATGGAAACGACAGGATTTTCTTTTGCGATACGACAATCACATTTCCGATCCACTAATCCGTCTTTACTGCATCCCTCACTAATACACATTGACGAATTCACACGGAAATTGCGTCGCCATGAAATACTATGTGTTCTATGACTTCTCTTTCTAAATCGAGTATCGTTTCTATGGAAACAACTGGCTTTTCTTTTGCGATACGAGTATCTCCCTCTCGATGCACTAATCCTTCTTTACTGCATCCCTCACTCCCACTCATTGACGAATCCACACGGAAATGGCGTCGCCATGAAATACTGTGGGTTCTATGACTTCTCCTTCTAAATCGAGTAACGTTTCTATGGAAACGACGGGATTTTCTTTTGGGATACGACAATCACATTTCCGATCCACTAATCCGTCTTTACTGCATCCCTCACTAATACACATTGACGAATTCACACGGAAATTGCGTCGCCATGAAATACTATGGGTTCTATGACTTCTCCTTCTAAATCGAGTATCGTTTCTATGGAAACGACTGGCTTTTCTTTTGCGATACGACAATCATATTTCCGATCCACTAATCCGTCTTTACTGCATCCCTCACTAATACACATTGACGAATTCATACGGAAATTGCGTCGCTATGAAATACTATGGGTTCTATGACTTCTCCTTCTAAATCGAGTATCGTTTCTATGGAAACGACTGGCTTTTCTTTTGCGATACGAGTATCTCCCTCTCGATGCACTAATCCTTCTTTACTGCATCCCTCACTCCCACTCATTGACGAATTCACACGGAAATTGCGTCGCCATGAAATACTATGGGTTCTATGACTTCTCCTTCTAAATAGAGTAACGTTTCTATGGAAACAACAGGATTTTCTTTTGGGATACGACAATCACATTTCCGATCCACTAATCCGTCTGTACTGCATTCCTCACTAATACACATTGACGAATTCACACGGAAATTGCGTCGCCATGAAATACTATGGGTTCTATGACTTCTCCTTCTAAATCGAGTATCGTTTCTATGGAAGCGACTGGCTTTTCTTTTGCGATACGAGTATCTCTCTCTCGATCCACTAATCCTTCTTTACTGCATCCCTCACTCCCACTCATTGACGAATTCACACGGAAATTGCGTCGCTATGAAATACTATGGGTTCTATGACTTCTCCTTCTAAATCGAGTAACGTTTCTATGGAAACGACAGGATTTTCTTTTGGGATGCGACAATCACATTTCCGATCCACTAATCCGTCTTTACTGCAACCCTCACTAATACACATTGACGAATTCACACGGAAATTGCGTCGCCATGAAATACTATGGGTTCTATGACTTCTCCTTCTAAATCGAGTATCATTTCAATGGAAACGACTGGCTTTTCTTTTGCGATACGACAATCACATTTCCGATCCACTAATCCGTCTTTACTGCATCCCTCACTAATACACATTGACGAATTCACACGGAAATTGCGTCGCCATGAAATACTATGGGATCTATGACTTCTCCTTCTAAATCGAGTAACGTTTCTATGGAAACGACAGGATTTTCTTTTGCGATACGACAATCACATTTCCGATCCACTAATCCGTCTTTACTGCATCCCTCACTAATACACATTGACGAATTCACACGGAAATTGCGTCGCCATGAAGTACTATGAGCTCTATGACTTCTCCTTCTAAATCGAGTATCGTTTCTATGGAAACGACTTGCTTTTCTTTTGCGATACGACAATCACATTTCCGATCCACTAATCCGTCTTTACTGCATCCCTCACTAATACACATTGACGAATTCACACGGAAATTGCGTCGCCATGAAATACTATGTGTTCTATGACTTCTCCTTCTAAATCGAGTATCGTTTCTATGGAAACGACTGGCTTTTCTTTTGCGATACGAGTATCACCCTCTCGATGCACTAATCCTTCTTTACTGCATCCCTCACTCCCACTCATTGACGAATTCACACGGAAATTGCGTCGCCATGAAATACAATGGGTTCTATGACTTCTCCTTCTAAATCGAGTAACGTTTCTATGGAAACGACAGGATTTTCTTTTGGGATACGACAATCACATTTCCGATCCACTAATCCGTCTTTACTGCATCCCTCACTAATACACATTGACGAATTCACACGGAAATTGCGTCGCCATGAAATACTATGGGTTCTATGACTTCTCCTTCTAAATCGAGTATCGTTTCTATGGAAACGACTGGCTTTTGTTTTGCGATACGAGTGTCTCCCTCTCGATGCACTAATCCTTCTTTACTGCATCCCTCACTCCCACTCATTGACGAATTCACACGAAAATTGCGTCGCTATGAAATACTATTGGTTCTATGACTTCTCCTTCTAAATCGAGTATCGTTTCTATGGAAACGACTGGCTTTTCTTTTGCGTTACGACAATCATATTTCCGATCCACTAATCCGTCTTTACTGCGTCCCTCACTAATACACATTGACGAATTCATACGGAAATTGCGTCGCTATGAAATACTATGGATTCTATGACTTCTCCTTCTAAATCGAGTATCGTTTCTATGGAAACGACTGGCTTTTCTTTTGCGATACGAGTATCTCCCTCTCGATGCACTAATCCTACTTTACTGCATCCCTCACTCCCACTCATTGACGAATTCACACGGAAATTGCGTCGCCATGAAATACTGTGGGTTCTATGACTTCTCCTTCTAAATCGAGTAACGTTTCTATGGAAACGACGGGATTTTCTTTTGGGATACGACAATCACATTTCCGATCCACTAATCCGTCTTTACTGCATCCCTCACTAATACACATTGACGAATTCACACGGAAATTGCGTCGCCATGAAATACTATGGGTTCTATGACTTCTCCTTCTAAATCGAGTATCGTTTCTATGGAAACGACAGGATTTTCTTTTGGGATACGACAATCACATTTCCGATCCACTAATCCGTCTATACTGCATCCCTCACTAATACACATTGACGAATTCACACGGAAATTGCGTCGCCATGAAATACTATGGGTTCTATGACTTCTCCTTCTAAATCGAGTATCGTTTCTATGGAAACGACTGGCTTTTCTTTTGCGATACGAGTATCTCCCTCTCGATGCACTAATCCTTCTTTACTGCATCCCTCACTCCCACTCATTGACGAATTCACACGGAAATTGCGTCGCCATGAAATACTATGGGTTCTATGACTTCTCCTTCTAAATCGAGTAACGTTTCTATGGAAACGACAGGATTTTCTTTTGCAATACGACAATCACATTTTCGATTCACTAATCCGTCTTTACTGCATCCCTCACTAATACACATTGACGAATTCACACGGAAATTGCGTCGCCATGAAATACTATGGGTTCTATGACTTATCCTTCTAAATCGAGTAACGTTTCTATGGAAACGACAGGATTTTCTTTTGGGATACGACAATCACATTTCCGATTCACTAATCCGTCTTTACTGCATCCCTCACTAAGACACATTGACGAATTCACACGGAAATTGCGTCGCCATGAAATACTATGGGTTCTATGACTTCTCCTTCTAAATCGAGTATCGTTTCTATGGAAACGACTGGCTTTTCTTTTGCGATACGAGTATCTCCCTCTCGATGCACTAATCCTTCTTTACTGCATCCCTCACTCCCACTCATTGACGAATTCACACGGAAATTGCGTCGCCATGAAATACTATGGGTTCTATGACTTCTCCTTCTAAATCGAGTAACGTTTCTATGGAAACGACAGGATTTTCTTTTGCGATACGACAATCACATTTTCGATTCACTAATCCGTCTTTACTGCATCCCTCACTAATACACATTGACGAATTCACACGGAAATTGCGTCGCCATGAAATACTATGGGTTCTATGACTTCTCCTTCTAAATCGAGTATCGTTTCTATGGAAACGACTGGCTTTTGTTTTGCGATACGAGTATCTCCCTCTCGATGCACTAATCCTTCTTTACTGCATCCCTCACACCCACTCATTGACGAATTCACACGAAAATTGCGTCGCTATGAAATACTATGGGTTCTATGACTTCTCCTTCTAAATCGAGTATCGTTTCGATGGAAACGATTGGCTTTTCTTTTGCGATACGAGTATCTCCCTCTCGATGCACTAATCCTTCTTTACTGCATCCCTCACTCCCACTCATTGACGAATTCACACGGAAATTGCGTCACCATGAAATACTGTGAGTTCTATGACTTCTCCTTCTGAATCGAGTAACGTTTCTATGGAAACGACAGGATCTTCTTTTGGGATACGACAATCACATTTCCGATCCACTAATCTGTCTTTTCTGCATCCCTCACTAATACACATTGACGAACTCACACGGAAATTGCGTCGCCATGAAATACTATGGGTTCTATGACTTCTCCTTCTAAATCGAGTATCGTTTCTATGGAAACGACTGGCTTTTCTTTTGCGTTACGACAATCATATTTCCGATCCACTAATCCGTCTTTACTGCATCCCTCACTAATACACATTGACGAATTCATACGGAAATTGCGTCGCTATGAAATACTATGGATTCTATGACTTCTCCTTCTAAATCGAGTATCGTTTCTATGGAAACGACTGGCTTTTCTTTTGCGATACGAGTATCTCCCTCTCGATGCACTAATCCTTCTTTACTGCATCCCTCACTCCCACTCATTGACGAATTCACACGGAAATTGCGTCGCCATGAAATACTATGGGTTCTATGACTTCTCCTTCTAAATAGAGTAACGTTTCTATGGAAACAAAAGGATTTTCTTTTGGGATACGACAATCACATTTCCGATCCACTAATCCGTCTTTACTGCATTCCTCACTAATACACATTGACGAATTCACACGGAAATTGCGTCGCCATGAAATACTATGGGTTCTATGACTTCTCCTTCTAAATCGAGTATCGTTTTTATGGAAACGACTGGCTTTTCTTTTGCGATACGAGTATCTCCCTCTCGATGCACTAATCCTTCTTTACCGCATCCCTCACTCCCACTCATTGACGAATTCACACGGAAATTGCGTCGCTATGAAATACTATGGGTTCTATGACTTCTCCTTCTAAATCGAGTAACGTTTCTATGGAAACGACAGGATTTTCTTTTGGGATACGACAATCACATTTCCGATCCACTAATCCGTCTTTACTGCATCCCTCACTAATACACATTGACGAATTCACACGGAAATTGCGTCGCCATGAAATACTATGGGTTCTATGACTTCTCCTTCTAAATCGAGTATCGTTTCTATGGAAACGACTGGCTTTTCTTTTGCGATACGACAATCACATTTCCGATCCAGTAATCCGTCTTTACTGCATCCCTCACTAATACACATTGACGAATTCACACGGAAATTGCGTCGCCATGAAATACTATGGGTTCTATGAGTTCTCCTTCTAAATCGAGTAACGTTTCTATGGAAACGACAGGATTTTCTTTTGCGATACGACAATCACATTTCCGATCCACTAATCCGTCTTTACTGCATCCCTCACTAATACACATTGACGAATTCACACGGAAATTGCGTCGCCATGAAATACTATGTGTTCTATGACTTCTCTTTCTAAATCGAGTATCGTTTCTATGGAAACAACTGGCTTTTCTTTTGCGATACGAGTATCTCCCTCTCGATGCACTAATCCTTCTTTACTGCATCCCTCACTCCCACTCATTGACGAATCCACACGGAAATGGCGTCGCCATGAAATACTGTGGGTTCTATGACTTCTCCTTCTAAATCGAGTAACGTTTCTATGGAAACGACGGGATTTTCTTTTGGGATACGACAATCACATTTCCGATCCACTAATCCGTCTTTACTGCATCCCTCACTAATACACATTGACGAATTCACACGGAAATTGCGTCGCCATGAAATACTATGGGTTCTATGACTTCTCCTTCTAAATCGAGTATCGTTTCTATGGAAACGACTGGCTTTTCTTTTGCGATTCGACAATCATATTTCCGATCCACTAATCCGTCATTACTGCATCCCTCACTAATACACATTGACGAATTCATACGGAAATTGCGTCGCTATGAAATACTATGGGTTCTATGACTTCTCCTTCTAAATCGAGTATCGTTTCTATGGAAACGACTGGCTTTTCTTTTGCGATACGAGTATCTCCCTCTCGATGCACTAATCCTTCTTTACTGCATCCCTCACTCCCACTCATTGACGAAATCACACGGAAATTGCGTCGCCATGAAATACTATGGGTTCTATGACTTCTCCTTCTAAATAGAGTAACGTTTCTATGGAAACAACAGGATTTTCTTTTGGGATACGACAATCACATTTCCGATCCACTAATCCGTCTGTACTGCATTCCTCACTAATACACATTGACGAATTCACACGGAAATTGCGTCGCCATGAAATACTATGGGTTCTATGACTTCTCCTTCTAAATCGAGTATCGTTTCTATGGAAGCGACTGGCTTTTCTTTTGCGATACGAGTATCTCTCTCTCGATCCACTAATCCTTCTTTACTGCATCCCTCACTCCCACTCATTGACGAATTCACACGGAAATTGCGTCGCTATGAAATACTATGGGTTCTATGACTTCTCCTTCTAAATCGAGTAACGTTTCTATGGAAACGACAGGATTTTCTTTTGGGATACGACAATCACATTTCCGATCCACTAATCCGTCTTTACTGCATCCCTCACTAATACACATTGACGAATTCACACGGAAATTGCGTCGCCATGAAATACTATGGGTTCTATGACTTCTCCTTCTAAATCGAGTATCGTTTCAATGGAAACGACTGGCTTTTCTTTTGCGATACGACAATCACATTTCCGATCCACTAATCCGTCTTTACTGCATCCCTCACTAATACACATTGACGAATTCACACGGAAATTGCGTCGCCATGAAATACTATGGGATCTATGACTTCTCCTTCTAAATCGAGTAACGTTTCTATGGAAACGACAGGATTTTCTTTTGCGATACGACAATCACATTTCCGATCCACTAATCCGTCTTTACTGCATCCCTCACTAATACACATTGACGAATTCACACGGAAATTGCGTCGCCATGAAGTACTATGGGCTCTATGACTTCTCCTTCTAAATCGAGTATCGTTTCTATGGAAACGACTGGCTTTTCTTTTGCGATACGACAATCACATTTCCGATCCACTAATCCGTCTTTACTGCATCCCTCACTAATACACATTGACGAATTCACACGGAAATTGCGTCGCCATGAAATACTATGTGTTCTATGACTTCTCCTTCTAAATCGAGTATCGTTTCTATGGAAACGACTGGCTTTTCTTTTGCGATACGAGTATCACCCTCTCGATGCACTAATCCTTCTTTACTGCATCCCTCACTCCCACTCATTGACGAATTCACACGGAAATTGCGTCGCCATGAAATACAATGGGTTCTATGACTTCTCCTTCTAAATCGAGTAACGTTTCTATGGAAACGACAGGATTTTCTTTTGGGATACGACAATCACATTTCCGACCCACTAATCCGTCTTTACTGCATCCCTCACTAATACACATTGACGAATTCACACGGAAATTGCGTCGCCATGAAATACTATGGGTTCTATGACTTCTCCTTCTAAATCGAGTGTCGTTTCTATGGAAACGACTGGCTTTTGCTTTGCGATACGAGTGTCTCCCTCTCGATGCACTAATCCTTCTTTACTGCATCCCTCACTCCCACTCATTGACGAATTCACACGAAAATTGCGTCGCTATGAAATACTATGGGTTCTATGACTTCTCCTTCTAAATCGAGTATCGTTTCTATGGAAACGACTGGCTTTTCTTTTGCGTTACGACAATCATATTTCCGATCCACTAATCTGTCTTTACTGCATCCCTCACTAATACACATTGACGAATTCATACGGAAATTGCGTCGCTATGAAATACTATGGATTCTATGACTTCTCCTTCTAAATCGAGTATCGTTTCTATGGAAACGACTGGCTTTTCTTTTGCGATACGAGTATCTCCCTCTCGATGCACTAATCCTTCTTTACTGCATCCCTCACTCCCACTCATTGACGAATTCACACGGAAATTGCGTCGCCATGAAATACTATGGGTTCTATGACTTCTCCTTCTAAATAGAGTAACGTTTCTATGGAAACAACAGGATTTTCTTTTGGGATACGACAATCACATTTCCGATCCACTAATCCGTCTTTACTGCATTCCTCACTAATACACATTGACGAATTCACACGGAAATTGCGTCGCCATGAAATACTATGGGTTCTATGACTTCTCCTTCTACATCGAGTAATCGTTTCTATGGAAACGACTGGCTTTTCTTTTGCGATACGTCAATCACATTTCCCATCCACTAATCCGTCTTTACTGCATCCCTCACTAATACACATTGACGAATTCACACGGAAATTGCGTCGCCATGAAATACTATGGGTTCTATGAGTTCTCCTTCTAAATCGAGTAACGTTTCTATGGAAACGACAGGATTTTCTCTTGCGATACGACAATCACATTTCCGATCCACTAATCCGTCTTTACTGCATCCCTCACTAATACACATTGACGAATTCACACGGAAATTGCGTCGCCATGAAATACTACGTGTTCTATGACATCTCCTTCTAAATAGAGTATCGTTTCTATGGAAACGACTGGCTTTTCTTTTGCGATACGAGTATCTCCCTCTCGATGCACTAATCCTTCTTTACTGCATCCCTCACTCCCACTCATTGACGAATTCACACGGAAATTGCGTCGCCATGAAATACTGTGGGTTCTATGACTCCTCCTTCTAAATCGAGTAACGTTTCTATGGAAACGACGGGATTTTCTTTTGGGATACGACAATCACATTTCCGATCCACTAATCCGTCTTTACTGCATCCCTCACTAATACACATTGACGAATTCAAACGGAAATTGCGTCGCCATGAAATACTATGGGCTCTATGGCTTCTCCTTCTAAATCGAGTATCGTTTCTATGGAAACGACTGGCTTTTCTTTTGCGATACGACAATCATATTTCCGATCCACTAATCCGTCTTTACTGCATCCCTCACTAATACACATTGACGAATTCATACGGAAATTGCGTCGCTATGAAATACTATGGGTTCTATGACTTCTCCTTCTAAATCGAGTATCGTTTCTATGGAAACGACTGGCTTTTCTTTTGCGATACGAGTATCTCGCTCTCGATGCACTAATCCTTCTTTACTGCATCCCTCACTCCCACTCATTGACGAATGCACACGGAAATTGCGTCGCCATGAAATACAATGGGATCTATGACTTCTCCTTCTAAATCGAGTAACGTTTCTATGGAAACGACAGGATTTTCTTTTGGAATACGACAATCACATTTCCGACCCACTAATCCGTCTTTACTGCATCCCTCACTAATACACATTGACGAATTCACACGGAAATTGCGTCGCCATGAAATACTATGGGTTCTATGACTTCTCCTTCTAAATCGAGTATCGTTTCTATGGAAACGACTGGCTTTTCTTTTGCGATACGAGTATCTCCCTCTCGATGCACTAATCCTTCTTTACTGCATCCCTCACTGACACTCATTGACGAATTCACACGGAAATTGCGTCGCCATGAAATACTATTGGTTCTATGACTTCTCCTTCTAAATCGAGTATCGTTTCTATGGAAACGACTGGCTTTTCTTTTGCGATACGAGTATCTCCCTCTCGATGCACTAATCCTTCTTTACTGCATCCCTCACTCCCACTCATTGACGAATTCACACGGAAATTGCGTCGCTATGAAATACTATGGGTTCTATGACTTCTCCTTCTACATCGAGTATCGTTTCTATGGAAACGACTGGCTTTTCTTTTGCGATACGACAATCACATTTCCGATCCACTAATCCGTCTTTACTGCATCCCTCACTAATACACATTGACGAATTCTCACGGAAATTGCGTCGCCATGAAATACTATGGGTTCTATGACTTCTCCTTCTAAATCGAGTATCGTTTCTATGGAAACGACTGGCTTTTCTTTTGCGATACGAGTATCTCCCTCTCGATGCACTAATCCTTCTTTACTGCATCCCTCACTCACACTCATTGACGAATTCACACGGAAATTGCGTCGCCATGAAATACTATGGGTTCTATGACTTCTCTTTCTTAATCGAGTAACGTTTCTATGGAAACGACAGGATTTTCTTTTTTGATACGACAGTCACATTTCCGATCCACTAATCCGTCTTTACTGCATCCCTCACTAATACACATTGACGAATTCACACGGATATTGCGTCGCCATGAAATACTATGGGTTCTATGACTTCTCCTTCTAAATCGAGTATCGTTTCTATGGAAACGACTGGCTTTTCTTTTGCGATACGACAATCACATTTCCGATCCACTAATCCGTCCTTACTGCATCCCTCACTAATACACATTGACGAATTCACACGGAAATTGCGTCGCCATGAAATACTATGGGTTCTATGACTTCTCCTTCTAAATCGAGTATCGTTTCTATGGAAACGACAGGATTTTCTTTTGCGATACGACAATCACATTTCCGATCCACTAATCCGTCTTTACTGCATCCCTCACTAATACACATTGACGAATTCACACGGAAATTGCGTCGCCATGAAGTACTATGGGTTCTATGACTTCTCCTTCTAAATCGAGTATCGTTTCTATGGAAACGACTGGCTTTTCTTTGCGATACGACAATCACATTTCCGATCCACTAATCCGTCTTTACTGCATCCCTCACTAATACACATTGACGAATTCACACGGAAATTGCGTCGCCATGAAATACTATGGGTTCTATGACTTCTCCTTCTAAATCGAGTAACGTTTCTATGGAAACGACAGGATTTTCTTTTGCGATACGACAATCACAATTCCGATCCACTAATCCGTCTTTACTGCATCCCTCACTAATACACATTGACGAATTCACGCGGAAATTGCGTCGCCATGAAATACTATATGTTCTATGACTTCTCTTTCTAAATCGAGTATCGTTTCTATGGAAACGACTGGCTTTTCTTTTGCGATACGAGTATCTCCCTCTCGATGCACTAATCCTTGTTTACTGCATCCCTCACTCCCACTCATTGACGAATTCACACGGAAATTGCGTCGCCATGAAATACTGTGGGCTCTATGACTTCTCCTTCTAAATCGAGTAACGTTTCTATGGAAACGACAGGATTTTCCTTTGGGATACTACAATCACATTTCCGATCCACTAATCCGTCTTTACTGCATCCCTCACTAATACACATTGACGAATTCTCACGGAAATTGCGTCGGCATGAAATACTATGGGTTCTATGACTTCTCCTTCTAAATCGAGTATTGTTTCTATGGAAAGGACTGGCTTTTCTTTTGCGATACGACAATCATATTTCCGATCCACTAATCCGTCTTTACTGCATCCCTCACTAATACACATTGACGATTTCATACGGAAATTGCGTCGCTATGAAATACTATGGGTTCTATGACTTCTCCTTCTAAATCGAGTATCGTTTCTATGGAAACGACTGGTTTTGTTTTTGCGATACGAGTATCTCCCTCTCGATGCACTAATCCTTCTATACTGCATCCCTCACTCCCACTCATTGACGAATTCACACGGAAATTGCGTCGCCATGAAATACTATGGGTTCTATGACTTCTCCTTCTAAATAGAGTAACGTTTCTATGGAAACAACACGATTTTATTTTGGCATACGACAATCACATTTCCGATCCACTAATCCGTCTTTACTGCATTCCTCACTAATACACATTGACGAATTCACACGGAAATTGCGTCGCCATGAAATACTATGGATTCTATGACTTCTCCTTCTAAATCGGGTATCGTTTCTATGGAAACGACTGGCTTTTCTTTTGCGATACGAGTATCTCCCTCTCGATGCACTAATCCTTCTTTACTGCATCCCTCACTCCCACTCATTGACGAATTCACACGGAAATTGCGTCGCTATGAAATACTATGGGTTCTATGACTTCTCCTTCTAAATCGAGTAACGTTTCTATGGAAACGACAGGATTTTCTTTTGGGATACGGCAATCACATTTCCGATCCACTAATCCGTCTTTACTGCATCCCTCACTAATACACATTGACGAATTCACACGGAAATTGCGTCGCCATGAAATACTATGGGTTCTATGACTTCTTCTTCTAAATCGAGTATCGTTTCAATGGAAACGACTGGCTTTTCTTTTGCGATACGACAATCACATTTCCGATCCACTAATCCGTCTTTACTGCATCCCTCACTAATACACATTGACGAATTCACACGGAAATTGCGTCGCCATGAAATACTATGGGATCTATGACTTCTCCTTCTAAATCGAGTAACGTTTCTATGGAAACGACAGGATTTTTTTTAGCGATACGACAATCACATTTCCGATCCACTAATCCGTCTTTACTGCATCCCTCACTAATACACATTGGCGAATTCACACGGAAATTGCGTCGCCATGAAATACTATGGGTTCTATGACTTCTCCTTCTAAATCGAGTATCGTTTCTATGGAAACGACTGGCTTTTCTTTTGCGATACGACAATCACATTTCCGATCCACTAATCCGTCTTTACTGCATCCCTCACTAATACACATTGACGAATTCACACGGAAATTGCGTCGCCATGAAATACTATGTGTTCTATGACTTCTCCTTCTAAATCGAGTATCGTTTCTATGGAAACGACTGGCTTTTCTTTTGCGATACGAGTATCTCCCTCTCGATGCACTAATCCTTCTTTACTGCATCCCTCACTCCCACTCATTGACGAATTCACACGGAAATTGCGTCGCCATGAAATACAATGGGTTCTATGACTTCTCCTTCTAAATCGAGTAACGTTTCTATGGAAACGACAGGATTTTCTTTTGGGATACGACAATCACATTTCCGACCCACTAATCCGTCTTTACTGCATCCCTCACTAATACACATTGACGAATTCACACGGAAATTGCGTCGCCATGAAATACTATGGGTTCTATGACTTCTCCTTCTAAATCGAGTATCGTTTCTATGGAAACGACTGTCTTATCTTTTGCGATACGAGTATCTCCCTCTCGATGCACTAATCCTTCTTTACGGCATCCCTCACTCCCACTCATTGACGAATTCACACGGAAATTGCGTCGCCATGAAATACTATTGGTTCTATGACTTCTCCTTCTAAATCGAGTATAGTTTCTATGGAAACGACTGGCTTTTCTTTTGCGATACGAGTATCTCCCTCTCGATGCACTAATCCTTCTTTACTGCATCCCTCACTCCCACTCATTGACGAATTCACACGGAAATTGCGTCGCTATGAAATACTATGGGTTCTATGACTTCTCCTTCTAAATCGAGTATCGTTTCTATGGAAACGACTGGCTTTTCTTTTGCGATACGAGTATCTCCCTCTCGATGCACTAATCCTTCTTTACTGCATCCCTCACTCCCACTCATTGACGAATTCACACGGAAATTGCGTCGCTATGAAATACTATGGGTTCTATGACTTCTCCTTCTAAATCGAGTATCGTTTCTATGGAAACGACTGGCTTTTCTTTTGCGATACGAGTATCTCCCTCTCGATGCACTAATCCTTCTTTACTGCATCCCTCACTCCCACTCATTGACGAATTCACACGGAAATTGCGTCGCCATGAAATACTGTGGGCTCTATGACTTCTCCTTCTAAATCGAGTAACGTTTCTATGGAAACGACAGGATTTTCTTTTGGGATACTACAATCACATTTCCGATCCACTAATCCGTCTTTAATGCATCCCTCACTAATACACATTGACGAATTCACACGGAAATTGCGTCGCCATGAAATACTATGGGTTCTATGACTTCTCCTTCTAAATCGAGTATCGTTTCTATGGAAACGACTGGCTTTTGTTTTGCGATACGACAATCATATTTCCGATCCACTAATCCGTCTTTACTGCATCCCTAACTAATACACATTGACGAATTCATACGGAAATTGCGTCGCTATGAAATACTATGGGTTCTATGACTTCTCCTTCTAAATCGAGTATCGTTTCTATGGAAACGACTGGCTTTTCTTTTGCGATACGAGTATCTCCCTCTCGATGCACTAATCCTTCTTTACTGCATCCCTCACTCCCACTCATTGACGAATTCACACGGAAATTGCGTCGCCATGAAATACTATGGGTTCTATGACTTCTCCTTCTAAATCGAGTATCGTTTCTATGGAAACGACTGGCTTTTCTTTTGCGATACGAGTATCTCCCTCTCGATGCACTAATCCTTCTTTACTGCATCCCTCACTCCCACTCATTGACGAATTCACACGGAAATTGCGTCGCTATGAAATACTATGGGTTCTATGACTTCTCCTTCTAAATCGAGTAACGTTTCTATGGAAACGACAGAATTTTCTTTTGGGATACGACAATCACATTTCCGATCCACTAATCCGTCTTTACTGCATCCCTCACTAATACACATTGACGAATTCACACGGAAATTGCGTCGCCATGAAATACTATGGGTTCTATGACTTCTCCTTCTAAATCGAGTATCGTTTCAATGGAAACGACTGGCTTTTCTTTTGCGATACGACAATCACATTTCCGATCCACTAATCCGTCTTTACTGCATCCCTCACTAATACACATTGACGAATTCACACGGAAATTGCGTCGCAATGAAATACTATGGGATCTATGACTTCTCCTTCTAAATCGAGTAACGATTCTATGGAAAACGACAGGATTTTCTTTTGCGATACGACAATCACATTTCCGATCCACTAATCCGTCTTTACTGCATCCCTCACTAATACACATTGACGAATTCACACGGAAATTGCGTCGCCATGAAATACTATGGGTTCTATGACTTCTCCTTCTAAATCGAGTATCGTTTCTATGGAAACGACTGGCTTTTTCTTTGCGATACGACAATCACATTTCCGATCCACTAATCCGTCTTCACTGCATCCCTCACTAATACACTTTGACGAATTCACACGGAAATTGCGTCGCCATGAAATACTATGTGTTCTATGACTTCTCCTTCTAAATCGAGTATCGTTTCTATGGAAACGACTGGCTTTTCTTTTGCGATACGAGTATCTCCCTCTCGATGCACTAATCCTTCTTTACTGCAATCCCTCACTCCCACTCATTGACGAATTCACACGAAATTGCGTCGCCATGAAATACAATGGGTTCTATGACTTCTCCTTCTAAATCGAGTAACGTTTCTATGGAAACGACAGGATTTTCTTTTGGGATACGACAATCACATTTCCGACCCACTAATCCGTCTTTACTGCATCCCTCACTAATACACATTGACGAATTCACACGGAAATTGCGTCGCCATGAAATACTATGGGTTCTATGACTTCTCCTTCTAAATCGAGTATCGTTTCTATGGAAAACGACTGGCTTTTCGTTTGCGATACGAGTATCTCCCTCTCGATGCACTAATCCTTCTTTACTGCATCCCTCACTCCCACTCATTAACGAATTCACACGGAAATTGCGTCGCCATGAAATACTATTGGTTCTATGACTTCTCCTTCTAAATCGAGTATCGTTTCTATGGAAACGACTGGCTTTTCTTTTGCGATACGAGTATCTCCCTCTCGATGCACTAATCCTTCTTTACTGCATCCCTCACTCCCACTCAATGACGAATTCACACGGAAATTGCGTCGCTATGAAATACTATGGGTTCTATGACTTCTCCTTCTAAATCGAGTATCGTTTCTATGGAAACGACTGGCTTTTCCTTTTGCGATACGAGTATCTCCCTCTCGATGCACTAATCCTTCTTTACTGCATCCCTCTCTCCCACTCATTGACGAATTCACACGGAAATTGCGTCGCCATGAAATACTATGGGTTCTATGACTTCTCTTCCTTAATCGATTAACGTTTCTATGGAAACGACAGGAATTTCTTTTGGGATACGACAGTCACATTTCCGATCCACTAATCCGTCTTTACTGCATCCCTCACTAATACACATTGACGAATTGACACGGATATTGCTTCGCCATGAAATACTATGGGTTCTATGACTTCTCCTTCTAAATCGAGTATCGTTTCTATGGAAACGACTGGCTTTTCTTTTGCGATACGACAATCACATTTCCGATCCACTAATCCGTCCTTACTGCATCCCTCACTAATACACATTGACGAATTCACACGGAAATTGCGTCGCCATGAAATACTATGGGTTCTATGACTTCTCCTTCTAAATCGAGTATCGTTTCTAAGGAAACGACTGGCTTTTCTTTTGCGATATGAGTATCTCCCTCTCGATGCACTAATCCTCCTTCACTGCATCCCTCACTCCCACTCATTGACGAATTCACACGGAAATTGCGTCGCCATGAAATACTATGGGTTCTATGACTTCTCCTTCTAAATCGAGTATCGTTTCTATGGAAACGACTGGCTTTTCTTTTGCGATACGAGTATCTCCCTCTCGATGTACTAATCCTTCTATACTGCATCCCGCACTACCACTCATTGACGAATTCACACAGAAATTGCGTCGCTATGATATACTATGGGTTCTATGACTTCTCCTTCTAAATCGAGTATCGTTTCTATGGAAACGACTGGCTTTTCTTTTGCGATACGAGTATCTCCCTCTCGATGCACTAATCCTCCTTTACTGCATCCCTCACTCCCACTCATTGACGAATTCACACGGAAATTGCGTCGCCATGAAATACTATGGGTTCTATGACTTCTCCTTCTAAATCGAGTAACGTTTCTATGGAAACGACAGGATTTTCTTTTGGGATACGACAATCACATTTCCGATCCACTAATCCGTCTTTACTGCATCCCTCACTAATACACATTGACGAATTCGCACGGAAATTGCGTCGCCATGAAATACTATGGGTTCTATGACTTCTCCTTCAAAATCGAGTATCGTTTCTATGGAAACGACTGGCTTTTCTTTTGCGATGCGAGTATCTCCCTCTCGATGCACTAATCCTTCTTTACTGCATCCCTCTCTCCCACTCATTGACGAATTCACACGGAAATTGCGTCGCCATGAAATACTATGGGTTCTATGACTTCTCTTTCTTAATCTATTAACGTTTCTATGGAAACGACAGGAATTTCTTTTGGGATACGACAGTCACATTTCCGATCCACTAATCCGTCTTTACTGCATCCCTCACTAATACACATTGACGAATTGACACGGATATTGCTTCGCCATGAAATACTATGGGTTCTATGACTTCTCCTTCTAAATCGAGTATCGTTTCTATGGAAACGACTGGCTTTTCTTTTCCGATACGACAATCACATTTCCGATCCACTAATCCGTCCTTACTGCATCCCTCACTAATACACATTGACGAATTCACACGGAAATTGCGTCGCCATGAAATACTATGGGTTCTATGACTTCTCCTTCTAAATCGAGTATCGTTTCTAAGGAAACGACTGGCTTTTCTTTTGCGATATGAGTATCTCCATCTCGATGCACTAATCCTCCTTCACTGCATCCCTCACTCCCACTCATTGACGAATTCACACGGAAATTGCGTCGCCATGAAATACTATGGGTTCTATGACTTCTCCTTCTAAATCGAGTATCGTTTCTATGGAAACGACTGGCTTTTCTTTTGCGATACGAGTATCTCCCTCTCGATGTACTAATCCTTCTATACTGCATCCCGCACTACCACTCATTGACGAATTCACACAGAAATTGCGTCGCTATGATATACTATGGGTTCTATGACTTCTCCTTCTAAATCGAGTATCGTTTCTATGGAAACGACTGGCTTTTCTTTTGCGATACGAGTATCTCCCTCTCGATGCACTAATCCTCCTTTACTGCATCCCTCACTCCCACTCATTGACGAATTCACACGGAAATTGCGTCGCCATGAAATACTATGGGTTCTATGACTTCTCCTTCTAAATCGAGTAACGTTTCTATGGAAACGACAGGATTTTCTTTTGGGATACGACAATCACATTTCCGATCCACTAATCCGTCTTTACTGCATCCCTCACTAATACACATTGACGAATTCACACGGAAATTGCGTCGCCATGAAATTCTATGGGTTCTATGACTTCTCCTTCAAAATCGAGTATCGTTTCTATGGAAACGACTGGCTTTTCTTTTGAGATACGACAATCTGTTTTCCGATCCACTAATCCGTCTTTACTGCATCCCTCACTAATACACATTGATGAATTCACACGGAATTTGCGTCGCCATGAAATACTATGGGTTCTATGACTTCTCCTTCTAAATCGAGTATCGTTTCTATGGAAACGACTGGCTTTTCTTTTGCGATACGAGTATCTCCCTCTCGATGCACTAATCCTTCTTTACTGCATCCCTCACTCCCACTCATTGACGAATTCACACGGAAATTGCGTCGCCATGAAATACTATGGGTTCTATGACTTCTCCTTCTAAATCGAGTAACGTTTCTATGGAAACGACATGATTTTCTTTTGGGATACGACAATCACATTTCCGATCCACTAATCCGTCTTTACTGCATCCCTCACTAATACACATTGACGAATTCACACGGAAATTGCGTCGCCATGAAATACTATGGGTTCTATGACTTCTCCTTCTAAATCGAGTATCGTTTCTATGGAAACGACTGGCTTTTATTTTGCGATACGACAATCACATTTCCGATCCACTAATCCGTCTTTACTGCATCCCTCACTAATACACATTGACGAATTCATACGGAAATTGAGTCGCTATGAAATACTATGGGTTCTATGACTTCTCCTTCTAAATCGAGTATCGTTTCTATGGAAACGACTGGCTTTTCTTTTGCGATACGACAATCACATTTCCGATCCACTAATCCGTCTTTACTGCATCCCTCACTAATACACATTGACGAATTCACACGGAAATTGCGTCGCCATGAAATACTATGGGTTCTATGACTTCTCCTTCTAATTCGAGTAACGTTTCTATGGAAACGACAGGATTTTCTTTTGGGATACGACAATCACATTTCCGATCCACTAATCCGTCTTTACTGCATCCCTCACTAATACACATTGACGAATTCACATGGAAATTGCGTCGCCATGAAATACTTACAGTTCTATGACTTCTCCTTCTAAATCGAGTATCGTTTCTATGGAAACGACTGGCTTTTCTTTTGCGATACGAGTATCTCCCTCTCGATGCACTAATCCTTCTTTACTGCATCCCTCACTCCCACTCATTGACGAATTCACACGGAAATTGCGTCG
Source organism: Schistocerca piceifrons (assembly GCF_021461385.2). Lineage (NCBI taxonomy): Eukaryota > Metazoa > Arthropoda > Insecta > Orthoptera > Acrididae > Schistocerca > Schistocerca piceifrons. The sequence continues at coordinate 1,134,169 of NW_025727551.1, forward strand.
CTATGAAATACTATGGGTTCTATGACTTCTCCTTCTAAATCGAGTATCGTTTCTATGGAAACGACTAACTTTTCTTTTGCGATACGAGTATCTCCCTCTCGATGCACTAATCCTTCTTTACCGCATCCCTCACTCCCACTCATTGACGAATTCACACGGAAATTGCGTTGCCATGAAATACTATGGGTTCTATGACTTCTCCTTCTAAATCGAGTAACGTTTCTATGGAAACGACAGGATTTTCTTTTGGGATACGACAGTCACATTTCCGATCCACTTATCCGTCTTTACTGCATCCCTCACTAATACACATTGACGAATTCACACGGAAATTGCGTCGCCATGAAATACTATGGGTTCTATGACTTCTCCTTCTAAATCGAGTGACGTTTCTATGGAAACGACAGGATTCTCTTTTGGGATACGACAATCACATTTCCGATCCACTAATCCGCCTTTCCTGCATCCCTCACTAATACACATTGACGAATTCACACGGAAATTGCGTCGCCATGAAATACTATGGGTTCTATGACTTCTCCTTCTAAATCGAGTATCGTTTCTATGGAAACGAGTGGCTTTTCTTTTGCGATACGAGTATCTCCCTCTCGATGCTCTAATCCTTCTTTACTGCATCCCTCACTCCCACTCATTGACGAATTCACACGGAAATTGCGTCGCCATGAAATACTACGGGTTCTATGACTTCTCCTTCTAAATCGAGTATCGTTTCTATGGAAACGACATGATTTTCTTTTGGGATACGACAATCACATTTCCGATCCACTAATCCGTCTTTACTGCATCCCTCACTAATACACATTGACGAATTCCCACGGGAATTGCGTCGCTATTAAATACTATGTGTTCTATGACTTCTCCTTCTAAATCGAGTATCGTTTCTATGGAAACGACTGGCTTTTCTTTTGCGATACGACAATCACATTTGCGATCCACTAATCCGTCTTTACTGCATCCCTCACTAATACACATTGACGAATTCACACGGAAATTGCGTCGCCATGAAATACTATGGGTTCTATGACTTCTCCTTCTAAATCGAGTATCGTTTCTATGGAAACGACTGGCTTTTCTTTTGGGATACGACAATCACATTTCCGATCCACTAATCCGTCTTTACTGCATCCCTCACTAATACACATTGACGAATTCACACGGAAATTGCGTCGCCATGAAATACTATGGGTTCTACGACTTCTCCTTCTAAATCGAGTAACGTTTCTATGGAAACGATAGGATTTTCTTTTGGGATACGACAATCACATTTCCGATCCACTAATCCGTCTTTACTGCATCCCTCACTAATACACATTGACGAATTCACACGGAAATTGCGTCGTCATGAAATACTATGTGTTCTATGACTTCTCCTTCTAAATCGAGTATCGTTTCTATGGAAACGACTGGCTTTTCATTTGCGATACGAGTATCTCCGTCTCGATGCACTAATCCTTCTTTACTGCATCCCTCACTCCCACTCATTGACGAATTCACACGGAAATTGCGTCGCCATGATATACTATGGGTTCTATGACTTCTCCTTCTAAATCGAGTATCGTTTCTATGAAAAAGACTGGCTTTTCTTTTGCGATACGAGTATCTCCCTCTCGATGCACTAATCCTTCTTTACTGCATCCCTCACTCCCACTCATTGACGAATTCACACGGAAATTGCGTCGCTATGAAATACTATGTGTTCTATGACTTCTCCTTCTAAATCGAGTATCGTTTCTATGGAAACGACTGGCTTTTCTTTTGTGATACGAGTATCTCCCTCTCGATGCACTAATCCTTCTTTACTGCATCCCTCACTCCCACTCATTGACGAATTCACATTGAAATTGCGTCGCCATGAAATACTATGGGTTCTATGACTTCTCCTTCTAAATCGAGTAACGTTTCTATGGAAACGACAGGATTTTCTTTTGGGATACGACAATCACATTTCCGATCCACTAATCCGTCTTTACTGCATCCCTCACTAATACACATTGACGAATTCACACGGAAATTGCGTCGCCATGAAATACTATGGGTTCTATGACATCTCCTTCTAAATCGAGTATCGTTTCTATGGAAACGACTGGTTTTTCTTTTGCGATACGACAATCACATTTCCGATCCACTAATCCGTCTTTACTGCATCCCTCACTAATACACATTGACGAATTCACACGGAAATTGCGTCGCCATGAAATACTATGGGTTCTATGACTTCTCCTTCTAAATCGAGTATCGTTTCTATGGAAACGACAGGATTTTCTTTTGGGATACGACAATCACATTTCCGATCAACTAATCCGTCTTTACTGCATCCCTCACTAATACACATTGACGAATTCACACGTAAATTGCGTCGCCATGAAATACTATGGGTTCTATGACTTCTCCTTCTAAATCGAGTATCGTTTCTATGGAAACGACTATCTTTTCTTTTGCGATACGAGTATCTCCCTCTCGATGCACTAATCCTTCTTTACTGCATCCCTCACTCCCACTCATTGACGAATTCACACGGAAATTGCGTCGCCATGAAGTACAATGAGTTCTATGACTTCTCCTTCTAAATCGAGTAACGTTTCTATGGAAACGACATGATTTTCTTTTGGGATACGACAATCACATTTCCGATCAACTAATCCGTCTTTACTGCATCCTTCACTAATACACATTGACGAATTCACACGGAAATTGCGTCGCCATGAAATACTATGGGTTCTATGACATCTCCTTCTAAATCGAGTATCGTTTCTATGGAAACGACTGGCTTTTCTTTTGCGATACGACAATCACATTTCCGATCCACTAATCCGTCTTTACTGCATCCCTCACTAATACACATTGACGAATTCATACGGAAATTGCGTCGCTATGAAATACTATGGGTTCTATGACATCTCCTTCTAAATCGAGTATCGTTTCTATGGAAACGATTGGCATTTCTTTTGCGATATGACAATCACATTTCCGATCCACTAATCCGTCTTTACTGCATCCCTCACTAATACACATTGACGAATTCACACGGAAATTGCGTCGCCATGAAATACTATGGGTTCTATGACTTGTCCTTCTAAATCGAGTAACGTTTCTATGGAAACGACAGGATTTTCTTTTGGGATACGACAATCACATTTCCGATCCACTAATCCGTCTTTACTGCATCCGTCACTAATACACATTGACGAATTCACACGGAAATTGCGTCGCCATGAAATACTTACGGTTCTATGACTTCTCCTTCTAAATCGAGTATCGTTTCTATGGAAACGACTGGCTTTTCTTTTGCGATACGAGTATCTCCCTCTCGATGCACTAATCCTTCTTTACTGCATCTATCACTCCCATTCATTGACGAATTCACACGGAAATTGCGTCGCTACGAAATACTATGGGTTCTATGACTTCTCCTTCTAAATCGAGTATCGTTTCTATGGAAACGACTGGCTTTTCTTTTGCGATACGAGTATCTCCCTCTCGATGCACTAATCCTTCTTTACCGCATCCCTCACTCCCACTCATTGACGAATTCACACGGAAATTGCGTTGCCATGAAATACTATGGGTTCTATTTCTCCTTCTAAATCGAGTAACGTCTCTATGGAAACGACAGGATTTTCTTTTGGGATACGACAATCACATTTCCGATCCACTAATCCGTCTTTACTGCATCCCTCACTAATACACATTGACGAATTCACACGGAAATTGCGTCGCCATGAAATACTATGGGTTCTATGACTTCTCCTTCTAAATCGAGTAACGTTTCTATGGAAACGACAGGATTTTCTTTTGGGATACGACAATCACATTTCCGATCCACTAATCCGTCTTTACTGCATCCCTCACTAATACACATTGACGAATTCACACAGAAATTGCGTCGCCATGAAATACTATGGGTTCTATGCCTTCTCCTTCTAAATCGAGTATCGTTACTATGGAAACGACTGGCTTTTCTTTTGCGATACGAGTATCTCCCTCTCGATGCACTAATCCTTCTTTACTGCATCCCTCACTCCCACTCATTGACGAATTCACACGGAAATTGCGTCGCCATGAAATGCTACGGGTTCTATGACTTCTCCTTCTAAATCGAGTATCGTTTCTATGGAAATGACATGATTTTCTTTTGGGATACGACAATCACATTTCCGATCCACTAATCCGTCTTTACTGCATTACTCACTAATACACATTGACGAATTCACACGGAAATTGCGTCGCTATGAAATACTAAGGGTTCTATGACTTCTCGTTCTAAATCGAGTATCGTTTCTATGGAAACGACTGGCTTTTCTTTTGCGATACGACAATCACATTTCCGATCCACTAATCCGTCTTTACTGCATCCCTCACTAATACACATTGACGAATTCACACGGAAATTGCGTCGCCATGAAATACTATGGGTTCTATGACTTCTCATTCTAAATCGAGTAACGTTTCTATGGAAACGACAGGATTTTCTTTCGGGATACGACAATCACATTTCCGATCCACTAATCCGTCTTTACTGCATCCCTCACTAATACACATTGACGAATTCACACGGAAATTGCGTCGCCATGAAATACTATCTGTTCTATGACTTCTCCTTCTAAATCGAGTATCGTTTCTATGGAAACGACTGGCTTTTCTTTTGCGATACGAGTATCTCCTCTCGATGCACTAATCCTTCTTTACTGCATCCCACACTCCACTCATTGACGAATTCACACGGAAATTGCGTCGCTATGAAATACTATGGGTTCTATGACTTCTCCTTCTAAATCGAGTATCGTTTCTATGGAAACGACTGGCTTTTCGTTTGCGATACAAGTATCTCCCTCTCGATGCACTAATCCTTCTTTACTGCATCGCTCACTCCCACTCATTGACGAATTCACACGGAAATTGCGTTGCCATGAAATACTATGGGTTCTATGACTTCTCCTTCTAAATCGAGTAATGTTTCTATGGAACCGACAGGATTTTCTTTTGGGATACGACAATCACATTTCCGATCCACTAATCCGTCTTTACTGCATCCCTGACTAATACACATAGACGAATTCACACGGAAATTGCGTCGCCATGAAATACTATGGGTTCTACGACTTCTCCTTCTAAATCGAGTAACGTTTCTATGGAAACGACAGGATTTTCTTTTGGGATATGACAATCACATTTCCGATCCACTAATCCGTCTTTACTGCATCCCTCACTAATACACATTGACGAATTCACACGTAAATTGCGTCGCCATGAAATACTATGGGTTCTATGACTTCTCCTTCTAAATCGAGTATCGTTTCTATGGAAACGACTGGCTTTTCTTTTGCGATACGAGTATCTCCCTCTCGATGCACTAATCCTTCTTTACTGCATCCCTCACTCCCACTCATTGACGAATTCACACGGAAATTGCGTCGCCATGAAATACTATGGGTTCTATGACTTCTCCTTCTAAATCGAGTAACGTTTCTATGGAAACGACAGGATTTTCTTTTGGGATACGACAATCACATTACCGATCCACTAATCCGTCTTTACTGCATCCCTCACTAATACACATTGACGAATTCACACGGAAATTGCGTCGCCATGAAATACTATGTGTTCTATGACTTCTCCTTCTAAATCGAGTATCGTTTCTATGGAAACGACTGGCTTTTCATTTGCGATACGAGTATCTCCCTCTCGATGCACTAATCCTTCTTTACTGCATCCCTCACTCCCACTCATTGACGAATTCACACGGAAATTGCGTCGCCATGAAATACTATGGGTTCTATGACTTCTCCTTCTAAATCGAGTATCGTTTCTATGGAAACGACTGGCTTTTCTTTTGCGATACGAGTATCTCCCTCTCGATGCACTAATCCTTCTTTACTGCATCCCTCACTCCCACTCATTGACGAATTCACACGGAAATTGCGTCGCTATGAAATACTATGGGATCTATGACTTCTCCTTCTAAATCGAGTATCGTTTCTATGGAAACGACTGGCTTTTCTTTTGCGATACGAGTATCTCCCTCTCGATGCACTAATCCTTCTTTACTGCATCCCTCACTCCCACTCATTGACGAATTCACACGGAAATTGCGTCGCCATGAAATACTATGGGTTCTATGACTTCTCCTTCTAAATCGAGTAACGTTTCTATGGAAACGACAGGATTTTCTTTTGGGATACGACAATCACATTTCCGATCGACTAATCCGTCTTTACTGCATCCCTCACTAATACACATTGACGAATTCACACGGAAATTGCGTCGCCATGAAATACTATGGGTTCTATGACTTCTCCTTCTAAATCGAGTATCGTTTCTATGGAAACGACTGGTTTTTCTTTTGCGATACGACAATCACATTTCCGATCCACTAATCCGTCTTTACTGCATCCCTCACTAATACACATTGACGAATTCACACGGAAATTGCGTCGCCATGAAATACTATGGGTTCTATGACTTCTCCTTCTAATTCGAGTATCGTTTCTATGGAAAAGACTGGCTTGTCTTTTGCGATACGACAATCACATTTCCGATCCACTAATCGGTCTTTACTGCATCCCTCTCTAATACACATTGACGAATTCACACGGAAATTGCGTCGCTATGAAATGCTATGGGTTCTATGACTTCTCCTTCTAAATCGAGTATCGTTTCTATGGAAACGACTGGCTTTTCTTTTGCGATACGAGTATCTCCCTCTCGATGCACTAATCCTTCTTTACTGCATCCCTCACTCCCACTCATTGACGAATTCACACGGAAATTGCGTCGCCATGAAATACTATGGGTTCTATGACTTCTCCTTCTAAATCGAGTAACGTTTCTATGGAAACGACAGGATTTTCTTTTGGGATACGACAATCACATTTCCGATCCACTAATCCGTCTTTACTGCATCCCTCACTAATACACATTGACGAATTCACACGGAAATTGTGTCGCCATGAAATACTATGGGTTCTATGACATCTCCTTCTAAATCGAGTATCGTTTCTATGGAAACGACTGGTTTTTCTTTTGCGATACGACAATCACATTTCCGATCCACTAATCCGTCTTTACTGCATCCCTCACTAATACACATTGACGAATTCACACGGAAATTGCGTCGCCATGAAATACTATGGGTTCTATGACTTCTCCTTCTAAATCGAGTATCGTTTCTATGGAAACGACAGGATTTTCTTTTGGGATACGACAATCACATTTCCGATCAACTAATCCGTCTTTACTGCATCCCTCACTAATACACATTGACGAATTCACACGGAAATTGCGTCGCCATGAAATACTATGGGTTCTATGACATCTCCTTCTAAATCGAGTATCGTTTCTATGGAAACGACTGGCTTTTCTTTTGCGATACGACAATCACATTTCCGATCCACTAATCCGTCTTTACTGCACCCCTCACTAATACACATTGACGAATTCACATGTAAATTGCGTCGCCATGAAATACTATGGGTTCTATGACTTCTCCTTCTAAATCGAGTATCGTTTCTATGGAAACCACTGGCTTTTCTTTTGCGATACGAGTATCTCCCTCTCGATGCACTAATCCTTCTTTACTGCATCCCTCACTCCCACTCATTGACGAATTCACACGGAAATTGCGTCGCCATGAAATACTATGGGTTCTATGACTTGTCCTTCTAAATCGAGTAACGTTTCTATGGAAACGACAGGATTTTCTTTTGGGATACGACAATCACAATTTCGATCCACTAATCCGTCTTTACTGCATCCCTCACTAATACACATTGACGAATTCACACGGAAATTGCGTCGCCATGAAATACTTACGGTTCTATGACTTCTCCTTCTAAATCGAGTATCGTTTCTATGGAAACGACTGGCTTTTCTTTTGCGATACGAGTATCTCCCTCTCGATGCACTAATCCTTCTTTACTGCATCTATCACTCCCATTCATTGACGAATTCACACGGAAATTGAGTCGCTACGAAATACTATGGGTTCTATGACTTCTCCTTCTAAATCGAGTATCGTTTCTATGGAAACGACTGGCTTTTCTTTTGCGATACGAGTATCTCCCTCTCGATGCACTAATCCTTCTTTACCGCATCCCTCACTCCCACTCATTGACGAATTCACACGGAAATCGCGTTGCCATGAAATACTATGGGTTCCATATCTCCTTCTAAATCGAGTAACGTCTCTATGGAAACGACAGGATTTTCTTTTGGGATAAGACAATCACATTTCCGATCCACTAATCCGTCTTTACTGCATCCCTCACTAATACACATTGACGAATTCACACGGAAATTGCGTCGCCATGAAATACTATGGGTTCTATGACTTCTCCTTCTAAATCGAGTAACGTTTCTATGGAAACGACAGGATTTTCTTTTGGGATACGACAATCACATTTCCGATCCACTAATCCGTCTTTACTGCATCCCTCACTAATACACATTGACGAATTCACACAGAAATTGCGTCGCCATGAAATACTATGGGTTCTATGCCTTCTCCTTCTATATCGAGTATCGTTTCTATGGAAACGACTGGCTTTTCTTTTGCGATACGAGTATCTCCCTCTCGATGCACTAATCCTTCTTTACTGCATCCCTCACTCCCACTCATTGACGAATTCACACGGAAATTGCGTCGCCATGAAATACTACGGGTTCTATGACTTCTCCTTCTAAATCGAGTATCGTTTCTATGGAAACGACATGATTTTCTTTTGGGATACGACAATCACATTTCCGATCCACTAATCCGTCTTTACTGCATTACTCACTAATACACATTGACGAATTCACACGGAAATTGCGTCGCTATGAAATACTAAGGGTTCTATGACTTCTCGTTCTAAATCGAGTATCGTTTCTATGGAAACGACTGGCTTTTCTTTTGCGATACGACAATCACATTTCCGATCCACTAATCCGTCTTTACTGCATCCCTCACTAATACACATTGACGAATTCACACGGAAATTGCGTCGCCATGAAATACTATGGGTTCTATGACTTCTCCTTCTAAATCGAGTAACGTTTCTATGGAAACGACAGGATTTTCTTTCGGGATACGACAATCACATTTCCGATCCACTAATCCGTCTTTACTGCATCCCTCACTAATACACATTGACGAATTCACACGGAAATTGCGTCGCCATGAAATACTATCGCTTCTATGACTTCTCCTTCTAAATCGAGTATCGTTTCTATGGAAACGACTGGCTTTCCTTTTGCGATACGAGTATCTCCTCTCGATGCACTAATCCTTCTTTACTGCATCCCACACTCCCACTCATTGACGAATTCACACGGAAATTGCGTCGCTATGAAATACTATGGGTTCTATGACTTCTCCTTCTAAATCGAGTATCGTTTCTATGGAAACGACTGGCTTTTCTTTTGCGATACAAGTATCTCCCTCTCGATGCACTAATCCTTCTTTACTGCATCGCTCACTCCCACTCATTGACGAATTCACACGGCAATTGCGTTGCCATGAAATACTATGGGTTCTATGACTTCTCCTTCTAAATCGAGTAACGTTTCTATGGAACCGACAGGATTTTCTTTTGGGATACGACAATCACATTTCCGATCCACTAATCCGTCTTTACTGCATCCCTCACTAATACACATTGACGAATTCACACGGAAATTGCGTGGCCATGAAATACTATGGGTTCTACGACTTCTCCATCTAAATCGAGTAACGTTTCTATGGAAACGACAGGATTTTCTTTTGGGATACGACAATCACATTTCCGATCCACTAATCCGTCTTTACTGCATCCCTCACTAATACACATTGACGAATTCACACGTAAATTGCGTCGCCATGAAATACTATGGGTTCTATGACTTCTCCTTCTAAATCGAGTATCGTTTCTATGGAAACGACTCGCTTTTCTTTTGCGATACGAGTATCTCCCTCTCGATGCACTAATCCTTCTTTACTGCATCCCTCACTCCCACTCATTGACGAATTCACATGGAAATTGCGTCGCCATGAAATACTATGGGTTCTATGACTTCTCCTTCTAAATCGAGTAACGTTTCTATGGAAACGACAGGATTCTCTTTTGGGATACGACAATCACATTACCGATCCACTAATCCGTCTTTACTGCATCCCTCACTAATACACATTGACGAATTCCCACGGAAATTGCGTCGCCATGAAATACTATGGGTTCTATGACTTCTCCTTCTAAATCGAGTATCGTTTCTATGGAAACGACTGGCTTTTCTTTTGCGATACGACAATCACATTTCCGATCCACTAATCCGTCTTTACTGCATCCCTCACTAATACACATTGACGAATTCACACGGAAATTGCGTCGCCATGAAATACTATGGGTTCTATGACTTCTCCTTCTAAATCGAGTATCGTTTCTATGGAAACGACTGGCTTTTCTTTTGCGATACGACAATCACATTTCCGATCCACTAATCCGTCTTTACTGCATCCCTCACTAATACACATTGACGAATTCACACGGAAATTGCGTCGCCATGAAATACTATGGGTTCTATGACTTCTCCTTCTAAATCGAGTATCGTTTCTATGGAAACGACTGGCTTTTCTTTTGCGATACGAGTATCTCCCTCTCAATACGCTAATCCTTCTTTACTGCAACCCTCACTCCCACTCATTGACGAATTCACACGGAAATTGCGTCGCCATGAAATACTATGGGTTCTATGACTTCTCCTTCTAAATCGAGTAACGTTTCTATGGAAACGACTGGCTTATCTTTTGCGATACGACAATCACATTTCCGATCCACTAATCCGTCTTTACTGCATCCCTCACTAATACACATTGACGAATTCACACGGAAATTGCGTCGCCATGAAATACTATGGGTTCTATGAGTTCTCCTTCTAAATCGAGTATCGTTTCTATGGAAACGACTGGCTTTTCTTTTGCGATACGAGTATCTCCCTCTCGATGCACTAATCCTTCTTTACTGCATGCCTCACTCCCACTCATTGACGAATTCACTCGGAAACTGCGTCGCCATGAAATACTATGGGTTCTATGACTTCTCCTTCTAAATCGAGTAACGTTTCTATGGAAACGACAGGATTTTCTTTTGGGATACGACAATCACATTTCCGATCCACTAATCCGTCTTTACTGCATCCCTCACTAATACACATTGACGAATTCATACGGAGATTGCGTCGCCATGGAATACTATGGGTTCTATGACTTCTCCTTCTAAATCGAGTATCTTTTCTATGGAAACGAATGGCTTTTCTTTTGCGATACGAGTATCTCCCTCTCGATGCACTAATCCTTCTTTACTGCATCCCTCACTCCCACTCATTGACGAATTCACACGGAAATTGCGTCGCTATGAAATACTATGGGTTCTATGACTTCTCCTTCTAAATCGAGTATCGTTTCTATGGAAACGACTGGCTTTTCTTTTGCGATACGAGTATCTCCCTCACGATGCACTAATCCTTCTTTACTGCATCCCTCACTCCCACTCATTGACGAATTCACACGCAAATTGCGTCGCTATGAAATACTATGGGTTCTATGACTTCTCCTTCTAAATCGAGTAACGTTTCTATGGAAACGACAGGATTTTCTTTTGGGATACGACAATCACATTTCCGATCCACTAATCCGTCTTTACTGCATCCCTCACTAATACACATTGACGAATTCACACGGAAATTGCGTCGCCATGAAATACTATGGGTTCTATGACTTCTCCTTCTAAATCGAGTATCGTTTCTATGGAAACGACAGGATTTTTTTTGGGATACGACAATCACATTTCCGATCCACTAATCCGTCTTTACTGCATCCCTCACTAATACACATTGACGAATTCACACGGAAATTGCGTCGCCATGAAATACTATGGGTTCTATGACTTCTCCTTCTAAATCGAGTATCGTTTCTATGGAAACGACTGGCTTTTCTTTTGCGATACGAGTATCTCCCTCTCGATGCACTAATCCTTCTTTACTGCATCCCTCACTCCCACTCATTGACGAATTCACACGGAAATTGCGTCGCCATGAAATACTATGGGTTCTATGGCTTCTCCTTCTAAATCGAGTAACGTTTCCATGGAAACGACAGGATTTTCTTTTGGGATACGACAATCACATTTCCGATCCACTAATCCGTCTTTACTGCATCCCTCACTAATACACATTGACGAATTCATACGGAGATTGCGTCGCCATGAAATACTATGGGTTCTATGACTTCTCCTTCTAAATCGAGTATCTTTTCTATGGAAACGACTGGCTTTTCTTTTGCGATACGAGTATCTCCCTCTCGATGCACTAATCCTTCTTTACTGCATCCCTCACTCCCACTCATTGACGAATTCACACGGAAATTGCGTCGCCATGAAATACTATGGGTTCTATGACTTCTCCTTCTAAATCGAGTATCGTTTCTATGGAAGCGACTGGCTTTTGATTTGCGATACGAGAATCACATTTCCGATCCACTAATCCGTCTTTACTGCATCCCTCACTAATACACATTGACGAATTCACACGGAAATTGCGTCGCCATGAAATACTATGGGTTCTATGACTTCTCCTTCTAAATCGAGTATCGTTTCTATGGAAACGACTGGCTTTTCTTTTGCGACACGACAATCACATTTCCGATCCACTAATCCGTCTTTACTGCATCCCTCACTAATACACATTGACGAAGTCACACGGAAATTGCGTCGCCATGAAATACTATGGGTTCTATGTCTTCTCCTTCTATATCGAGTATCGTTTCTATGGAAACGACTGGCTTTTCTTTTGCGATACGAGTATCTCCCTCTCGATGCACTAATCCTTCTTTACTGCATCCCTCACTCCCACTCATTGACGAATTCACACGGAAATTGCGTCGCCATGAAATACTATTGGTTCTATGACTTCCCCTTCTAAATCGAGTAACGTTTCTATGGAAACGACAGGATTTTCTTTTGGGATACGACAATCACATTTCCGATCCACTAATCCGTCTTTACTGCATCCCTCACTAATACACATTGACGAATTCACACGGAAATTGCGTCGCCATGAAATACTATGGGTTCTATGACTTCTTCTTCGAAATCGAGTATCGTTTCTATGGAAACGACTGGCTTTTCTTTTGCGATACGACAATCACATTTCCGATCCACTAATCCGTCTTTACTGCATCCCTCACTAATACACATTGAAGAATTCATACGTAAATTGCCTCGCTATGAAATACTATGGGTTCCATGAATTCTCCTTCTAAATCGAGTATCGTTTCTATGGAAACGACTGGCTTTTCTTTTGCGATACGACAATCACATTTCCGATCCACTAATCCGTCTTTACTGCATCCCTCACTAATACACATTGACGAATTCACACGGAAATAGCGTCGCCATGAAATACTATGGGTTCTATGACTTCTCCTTCTAAATCGAGTAACGTTTCTATGGAAACGACAGGATTTTCTTTTGGGATACGACAATCACATTTCCGATCCACTAATCCGTCTTTACTGCATCCCTCACTAATACACATTGATGAATTCACACGGAAATTGCGTCGCCATGAAATACTATGGGTTCTATGACTTCTCCTTCTAAATCGAGTATCGTTTCTATGGAAACGACTGGCTTTTCTTTTGCGATACGAGTATCTCCCTCTCGATGCACTAATCCTTCTTTACTGCATCCCTCACTCCCACTCATTGACGTATTCACACGGAAATTGCGTCGCTATGAAATACTATGGGTTCTATGACTTCTCCTTCTAAATCGAGTATCGTTTCTATGGAAACGACTGGCTTTTCTTTTGCGATACGAGTATCTCCCTCTCGATGCACTAATCCTTCTTTACTGCATCCCTCACTCCCACTCATTGACGAATTCACACGGAAATTGCGTTGCCATGAAATACTATGTGTTCTATGACTTCTCCTTCTAAATCGAGTAACGTTTCTATGGAAACGACAGGATTTTCTTTTGGGATACGACAATCACATTTCCGATCCACTAATCCGTCTTTACTGCATCCCTCACTAATACACATTGACGAATTCACACGGAAATTGCGTCGCCATGAAATACTATGGGTTCTATGACTTCTCCTTCTAAATCGAGTAACGTTTCTATGGAAACGACAGGATTTGCTTTTGGGATACGACAATCACATTTCCGATCCTCTAATCCGTCTTTACTGCATCCCCCACTAATACACATTGACGAATTCACACGGAAATTGCGTCACCATGAAATACTATGGGTGCTATGACTTCTCCTTCTAAATCGAGTATCGTTTCTATGGAAACGACTGGCTTTTCTTTTGCGATACGAGTATCTCCCACTCGATGCACTAATCCTTCTTTACTGCATCCCTCACTCCCACTCATTGACGAATTCACACGGAAATTGCGTCGCCATGAAATACTATGGGTTCTATGACTTCTCCTTCTAAATCGAGTAACGTTTCTATGGAAACGACAGGATTTTCTTTTGGGATACGACAATCACATTTCCGATCCACTAATCCGTCTTTACTGCATCACTCACTAATACACATTGACTGATTCACACGGAAATTGCGTCGCCATGAAATACTATGGGTTCTATGACTTCTCCTTCTAAATCGAGTATCGATTCTATGGAAACGACTGGCTTTTCATTTGCGATACGAGTATCTCCCTCTCGATGCAGTAATCCTTCTTTACTGCATCCCTCACTCCCACTCATTGACGAATTCACACGGAAATTGCGTCGCCATGAAATACTATGGGTTCTATGACTTCTCCTTCTAAATCGAGTATCGTTTCTATGGAAACGACTGGCTTTTCTTTTGCGATACGAGTATCTCCCTCTCGATGCACTAATCCTTCTTTACTGCATCCCTCACTCCCACTCATTGACAAATTCAAACGGAAATTGCGTCGCTATGAAATACTATGGGTTCTATGACTTCTCCTTCTAAATCGAGTATCGTTTCTATGGAAACGACTGGCTTTTCTTTTGCGATACGAGTATCTCCCTCTCGATACACTAATCCTTCTTTACTGCATCCCTCACTCCCACTCATTGACGAATTCACACGGAAATTGCGTCGCTATGAAATACTATGTGTTCTATGACTTCTCCTTCTACATCGAGTAACGTTTCTATGGTAACGACAGGATTTTCTTTTGGGATACGACAATCACATTTCCGATCCACTAATCCGTCTTTACTGCATCCCTCACTAATACACATTGACGAATTCACACGGAAATTGCGTCGCCATAAAATACTATGGGTTCTATGACTTCTCCTTCTAAATCGAGTATCGTTTCTATGGAAACGACTGGCTTTTCTTTTGCGATACGACAATCACATTTCCGATCCACTAATCCGTCTTTACTGCATCCCTCACTAATACTCATTGACGAATTCACACGGAAATTGCGTCGCCATGAAAAACTATGGGTTCTATGACTTCTCCTTCTAAATCGAGTATCGTTTCTATGGAAACGACTGGCTTTTCTTTTGCGATACGAGTATCTCCCTCTCGATGCACTAATCCTTCTTTACTGCATCCTTCACTCCCACTCATTGACGAATTCACACGGAAATTGCGTCGCCATGAAATACTATGGGTTCTATGACCTCTCCTTCTAAATCGAGTAACGTTTCTATGGAAACGACTGGCTTTTCTTTTGCGATACGACAATCACATTTCCGATCCACTAATCCGTCTTTACTGCATCCCTCACTAATACACATTGGCGAATTCACACGGAAATTGCGTCGCCATGAAATACTATGGGTTCTATGACTTCTCCTTCTAAATCGAGTATCGTTTCTAGGGAAACGACTGGCATTTCTTTTGCGATACGAGTATCTCCCTCTCGATGCACTAATCCTTCTTTACTGCATCCCTCACTCCCACTCATTGACGAATTCACACGGAAATTGAGTCGCCATGAGATACTATCGGTTCTATGACTTCTCCTTCTAAATCGAGTAACGTTTCTATGGAAACGACATGATTTTCTTTTGGGATACGACAATCACATTTCTGATCCACTAATCCGTCTTTACTGCATCCCTCACTAATACCCATTGACGAATTCATACGGAATTTGCGTCGCCATGAAATACTATGGGTTCTACGACTTCTCCTTCTAAATCGAGTATCGTTTCTATGGAAACGACTGGCTTTTCTTTGCGATACGAGTATCTCCCTCTCGATGCACTAATCCTTCTTTACTGCATCCCTCACTCCCACTCATTGACGAATTCACACGGAAATTGCGTCGCTATGAAATACTATGGGTTCTATGACTTCTCCTTCTAAATCGAGTAACGTTTCTATGGAAACGACAGGATTTTCTTTTGGGATACGACAATCACATTTCCGAACCACTAATCCGCCTTTACTGCATCCCTCACTCATACACATAGACGAATTCACACGGAAATTGCGTCGCCATGAAATACTATGGGTTCTATGACTTCTCCTTCTAAATCGAGTATCGTTTCTATGGAAACGACTGGCGTTTCTTTTGCGATACGAGTATCTCCCTCTTGATGCACTAATCCTTCTTTACTGCATCCCTCACTCCCACTCATTGACGAATTCACACGGAAATTGCGTCGCTATGAAATACTATGGGTTCTATGACTTCTCCTTCTAAATCGAGTAACGTTTCTATGGAAACGACAGGATTATCTTTTGGGATACGACAATCACATTTCCGATCCACTAATCCGCCTTTACTGCATCCCTCACTCATACACATAGACGAATTCACACGGAAATTGCGTCGCCATGAAATACTATGGGTTCTATGACTTCTCCTTCTAAATCGAGTAACGTTTCTACAGAAACAACTGGGTTTTATTTTGCGATGCGACAATCACATTTCCGATCCACTAATCCGTCTTTACTGCATCCCTCATAAACACACATTGACGAATTCACACGGAAATTGCGTCGCCATGAAATACTATGGGTTCTATGACTTCTCCTTCTAAATCGAGTATCGTTTCTATGGAAACGACTGGCTTTTCTTTTGCGATACGACAATCACATTTCCGATCCACTAATCCGTCTTTACTGCATCCCTCACTAATACACATTGACGAATTCACACGGAAATTGCGTTGCCATGAAATATTATGGGTTCTATGACTTCTCCTTCCAAAATCGAGTAACGTTTCTATGGAAACGACAGGATTTTCTTTTGGGATACGTCAATCACATTTCCGATCCACTAATCCGTCTTTACTGCATCCCTCACTAATACACATTGACGAATTCATACGGAAATTGCGTCGCTATGAAATACTATGGGTTCTATGACTTCTCCTTCTAACTCAAGTATCGTTTCTACGGAAAAGACTGGCTTTTCTTTTGCGATACGAGTATCTCCCTCTCGATGCACTAATACTTCTTTACTGCATCCCTCACTCTCACTCATTGACGAATTCACACGGAAATTGCGTAGCTATGAAATACTATGGGTTCTATGACTTCTCCTTCTAAATCGAGTATCGTTTCTATGGAAACGACTGGCTTTTCTTTTGCGATACAAGTATCTCCCGCTCGATGCACTAATCCTTCTTTACTGCATCCCTCACTCCCACTCATTGACGAATTCACACGGAAATTGCGTCGCCATGAAATACTATGGGTTCTATGACTTCTCCTTCTAAATCGAGTATCGTTTCTATGGAAACGACTGGCTTTTCTTTTGCGATACGACAATCACATTTCCGATCCACTAATCCGTCTTTACTGCATCCCTCACTAATACACATTGACGAATTCACACGGAAATTGCGTCGCCATGAAATACTATGGGTTCTATGACTTCTCCTTCTAAATCGAGTATCGTTTCTATGGAAACGACTGGCTTTTCTTTTGCGATACGACAATCTCATTTCCGATCCACTAATCTTTCTTTACTGCATCCCTCACTAATACACATTGACGAATTCATACGGAAATTGCGTCGCTATGAAATACTATGGGTTCTATGACTTCTCCTTCTAAATCGAGTATCGTTTCTATGGAAACGACTGGCTTTTCTTTTGCGATACGAGTATCTCCCTCTCGATGCTCTAATCCTTCTTTACTGCATCCCTCACTCCCACTCATTGACGAATTCACATGGAAATTGCGTCGCTATGAAATACTATGGGTTCTAAGACTTCTCCTTCTAAATCGAGTATCGTTTCTATGGAAACGACTGGCTTTTCTTTTGCGATACGAGTATCTCCCTCTCGATGCACTAATCCTTCTTTACTGCATCCCTCACTCCCACTCATTGACGAATTCACACGGAAATTGCGTCGCCATGAAATACTATGGGTTCTATGACTTCTCCTTCTAAATCGAGTAACGTTTCTATGGAAACGACTGGCTTTTCTTTTGCGATACGACAATCACATTTCCGATCCACTAATCCGTCTTTACTACATCCCTCACTAATACACATTGACGAATTCACACGGAAATTGCGTCGCCATGAAATACTATGGGTTCTATGACATCTCCTTCTAAATCGAGTATCGTTTCTATGGAAACGACTGGCTTTTCTTTTGCGATACGAGTTTCTCCCTCTCGATGCACTAATCCTTCTTTACTGCATCCCTCACTCCCACTCATTGACGAATTCACACGGAAATTGCGTCGCCATGAGATACTATGGGTTCTATGACTTCTCCTTCTAAATCGAGTAACGTTTCTATGGAAACGACAGTATTTTCTTTTGGGATACGACAATCACATTTCTGATCCACTAATCCGTCTTTACTGCATCCCTCACTAATACACATTGACGAATTCATACGGAAATTGCGTCGCCATGAAATACTATGGGTTCTACGACTTCTCCTTCTAAATCGAGTATCGTTTCTATGGAAACGACTGGCTTTTCTTTTGCGATACGAGTATCTCCCTCTCGATGCACTAATCCTTCTTTACTACATCCCTCACTCCCACTCATTGACGAATTCACACGGAAATTGCGTCGCTATGAAATACTATGGGTTCTATGACTTCTCCTTCTAAATCGAGTATCGTTTCTATGGAGACGACTGGCTTTTCTTTTGCGATACGAGTATCTCCCTCTCGATGCACTAATCCTTCTTTACTGCATCCCTCACTCCCACTCATTGACGAATTCACACGGAAATTGCGTCGCTATGAAATACAATGGGTTCTATGACTTCTCCTTCTAAATCGAGTAACGTTTCTATGGAAACGACAGGATTTTCTTTTGGCATACGACAATCACATTTCCGATCCACTAATCCGCCTTTACTGCATCCCTCACTAATACACATTGACGAATTCACACGGAAATTGCGTCGCCATGAAATACTATGGGTTCTATGACTTCTCCTTCTAAATCGAGTATCGTTTCTATGGAAACGACAGGATTTTCTTTTGGGATACGACAATCACATTTCCGATCCACTAATCCGTCTTTACTGCATCCCTCACTAATACACAGTGACGAATTAATGCGGAAATTGCGTCGCTATGAAATACTATGGGTTCTATGACTTCTCCTTCTAAATCGAGTATCGTTTCTATGGAAACGACATGATGTTCTTTTGCGATACGACAATCACATTTCCGATCCACTAATCCGTCTTTACTGCATCCCTCACCAATACACATTGACGAATTCATACGGAAATTGCGTCGCTATGAAATACTATGGGTTCTATGACTTCTCCTTCTTAATCGAGTAACGTTTCTACGGAAACAACTGGCTTTTCTTTTGCGATGCGACAATCACATTTCCGATCCACTAATCCATCTTTACTGCATCCCTCATAAACACACATTGACGAATTCACACGGAAATTTGCGTCGCCATGAAATACTATGGGTTCTATGACTTCTCCTTCTAAATCGAGTATCGTTTCTATGGAAACGACTGGCTTTTCTTTCGTGATACGACAATCACATTTCCGATCCACTAATCCGTCTTTACTGCATCCCTCACTAATACACATTGACGAATTCACACGGAAATTGCGTCGCCATGAAATACTATGGGTTCTATGACTTCTCCTTCTAAATGGAGTATCGTTTCTATGGAAACAACTGGCTTTTCTTTTGCGATACGACAATCACATTTCCGATCCACTAATCCGTCTTTACTGCATCCCTCGCTAATACACATTGACGAATTCACACGGAAATTGCGTCGCTATGAAATACTATGGGTTCTATGACTTCTCCTTCTAAATCGAGTAACGTTTCTATGGAAACGACAGGATTTTCTTTTGGGATACGACAATCACATTTCCGAACCACTAATCCGCCTTTACTGCATCCCTCACTCATACACATAGACGAATTCACACGGAAATTGCGTCGCCATGAAATACTATGGGTTCTATGACTTCTCCTTCTAAATCGAGTATCGTTTCTATGGAAACGACTGGCGTTTCTTTTGCGATACGAGTATCTCCCTCTTGATGCACTAATCCTTCTTTACTGCATCCCTCACTCCCACTCATTGACGAATTCACACGGAAATTGCGTCGCTATGAAATACTATGGGTTCTATGACTTCTCCTTCTAAATCGAGTAACGTTTCTATGGAAACGACAGGATTATCTTTTGGGATACGACAATCACATTTCCGATCCACTAATCCGCCTTTACTGCATCCCTCACTCATACACATAGACGAATTCACACGGAAATTGCGTCGCCATGAAATACTATGGGTTCTATGACTTCTCCTTCTAAATCGAGTAACGTTTCTACAGAAACAACTGGGTTTTATTTTGCGATGCGACAATCACATTTCCGATCCACTAATCCGTCTTTACTGCATCCCTCATAAACACACATTGACGAATTCACACGGAAATTGCGTCGCCATGAAATACTATGGGTTCTATGACTTCTCCTTCTAAATCGAGTATCGTTTCTATGGAAACGACTGGCTTTTTTTTGCGATACGACAATCACATTTCCGATCCACTAATCCGTCTTTACTGCATCCCTCACTAATACACATTGACGAATTCACACGGAAATTGCGTCGCCATGAAATATTATGGGTTCTATGACTTCTCCTTCCAAAATCGAGTAACGTTTCTATGGAAACGACAGGATTTTCTTTTGGGATACGTCAATCACATTTCCGATCCACTAATCCGTCTTTACTGCATCCCTCACTAATACACATTGACGAATTCATACGGAAATTGCGTCGCTATGAAATACTATGGGTTCTATGACTTCTCCTTCTAACTCAAGTATCGTTTCTACGGAAAAGACTGGCTTTTCTTTTGCGATACGAGTATCTCCCTCTCGATGCACTAATACTTCTTTACTGCATCCCTCACTCTCACTCATTGACGAATTCACACGGAAATTGCGTAGCTATGAAATACTATGGGTTCTATGACTTCTCCTTCTAAATCGAGTATCGTTTCTATGGAAACGACTGGCTTTTCTTTTGCGATACAAGTATCTCCCGCTCGATGCACTAATCCTTCTTTACTGCATCCCTCACTCCCACTCATTGACGAATTCACACGGAAATTGCGTCGCCATGAAATACTATGGGTTCTATGACTTCTCCTTCTAAATCGAGTATCGTTTCTATGGAAACGACTGGCTTTTCTTTTGCGATACGACAATCACATTTCCGATCCACTAATCCGTCTTTACTGCATCCCTCACTAATACACATTGACGAATTCACACGGAAATTGCGTCGCCATGAAATACTATGGGTTCTATGACTTCTCCTTCTAAATCGAGTATCGTTTCTATGGAAACGACTGGCTTTTCTTTTGCGATACGACAATCTCATTTCCGATCCACTAATCTTTCTTTACTGCATCCCTCACTAATACACATTGACGAATTCATACGGAAATTGCGTCGCTATGAAATACTATGGGTTCTATGACTTCTCCTTCTAAATCGAGTATCGTTTCTATGGAAACGACTGGCTTTTCTTTTGCGATACGAGTATCTCCCTCTCGATGCTCTAATCCTTCTTTACTGCATCCCTCACTCCCACTCATTGACGAATTCACATGGAAATTGCGTCGCTATGAAATACTATGGGTTCTAAGACTTCTCCTTCTAAATCGAGTATCGTTTCTATGGAAACGACTGGCTTTTCTTTTGCGATACGAGTATCTCCCTCTCGATGCACTAATCCTTCTTTACTGCATCCCTCACTCCCACTCATTGACGAATTCACACGGAAATTGCGTCGCCATGAAATACTATGGGTTCTATGACTTCTCCTTCTAAATCGAGTAACGTTTCTATGGAAACGACTGGCTTTTCTTTTGCGATACGACAATCACATTTCCGATCCACTAATCCGTCTTTACTACATCCCTCACTAATACACATTGACGAATTCACACGGAAATTGCGTCGCCATGAAATACTATGGGTTCTATGACATCTCCTTCTAAATCGAGTATCGTTTCTATGGAAACGACTGGCTTTTCTTTTGCGATACGAGTTTCTCCCTCTCGATGCACTAATCCTTCTTTACTGCATCCCTCACTCCCACTCATTGACGAATTCACACGGAAATTGCGTCGCCATGAGATACTATGGGTTCTATGACTTCTCCTTCTAAATCGAGTAACGTTTCTATGGAAACGACAGTATTTTCTTTTGGGATACGACAATCACATTTCTGATCCACTAATCCGTCTTTACTGCATCCCTCACTAATACACATTGACGAATTCATACGGAAATTGCGTCGCCATGAAATACTATGGGTTCTACGACTTCTCCTTCTAAATCGAGTATCGTTTCTATGGAAACGACTGGCTTTTCTTTTGCGATACGAGTATCTCCCTCTCGATGCACTAATCCTTCTTTACTACATCCCTCACTCCCACTCATTGACGAATTCACACGGAAATTGCGTCGCTATGAAATACTATGGGTTCTATGACTTCTCCTTCTAAATCGAGTATCGTTTCTATGGAGACGACTGGCTTTTCTTTTGCGATACGAGTATCTCCCTCTCGATGCACTAATCCTTATTTACTGCATCCCTCACTCCCACTCATTGACGAATTCACACGGAAATTGCGTCGCTATGAAATACAATGGGTTCTATGACTTCTCCTTCTAAATCGAGTAACGTTTCTATGGAAACGACAGGATTTTCTTTTGGCATACGACAATCACATTTCCGATCCACTAATCCGCCTTTACTGCATCCCTCACTAATACA
This sequence comes from Schistocerca piceifrons, assembly GCF_021461385.2. Classification (NCBI taxonomy): domain Eukaryota; kingdom Metazoa; phylum Arthropoda; class Insecta; order Orthoptera; family Acrididae; genus Schistocerca; species Schistocerca piceifrons. The sequence goes on from NW_025727551.1 coordinate 1,157,420, forward strand.
CATTGACGAATTCACACGGAAATTGCGTCGCCATGAAATACTATGGGTTCTATGACTTCTCCTTCTAAATCGAGTATCGTTTCTATGGAAACGACAGGATTTTCTTTTGGGATACGACAATCACATTTCCGATCCACTAATCCGTCTTTACTGCATCCCTCACTAATACACAGTGACGAATTAATGCGGAAATTGCGTCGCTATGAAATACTATGGGTTCTATGACTTCTCCTTCTAAATCGAGTATCGTTTCTATGGAAACGACATGATGTTCTTTTGCGATACGACAATCACATTTCCGATCCACTAATCCGTCTTTACTGCATCCCTCACCAATACACATTGACGAATTCATACGGAAATTGCGTCGCTATGAAATACTATGGGTTCTATGACTTCTCCTTCTTAATCGAGTAACGTTTCTACGGAAACAACTGGCTTTTCTTTTGCGATGCGACAATCACATTTCCGATCCACTAATCCATCTTTACTGCATCCCTCATAAACACACATTGACGAATTCACACGGAAATTTGCGTCGCCATGAAATACTATGGGTTCTATGACTTCTCCTTCTAAATCGAGTATCGTTTCTATGGAAACGACTGGCTTTTCTTTCGTGATACGACAATCACATTTCCGATCCACTAATCCGTCTTTACTGCATCCCTCACTAATACACATTGACGAATTCACACGGAAATTGCGTCGCCATGAAATACTATGGGTTCTATGACTTCTCCTTCTAAATCGAGTAACGTTTCTATGGAAACGACAGGATTTTCTTTTGGGATACGACAATCACATTTCCGATCCACTAATCCGTCTTTACTGCATCCCTCACTAATACACATTGACGAAATCATACGTAAATTGCGTCGCTATGAAATACTATGTGTTCTATGACTTCTCCTTCTAAATCAAGTATCGCTTCTACGGAAACGACTGGCTTTTCTTTTGCGATACGAGTATCTCCCTCTCGATGCACTAATACTTCTTTACTGCATCCCTCACTCCCACTCATTGACGAATTCACACGGAAATTGCGTCGCTATGAAATACTATGGGTTCTATGACTTCTCCTTCTAAATCGAGTATCGTTTCTATGGGAACGACTGGCTTTTCTTTTGCGATACGAGTATCTCCCTCTCGATGCACTAATCCTTCTTTACTGCATCCGTCACTCCCACTCATTGACGAATTCACACGGAAATTGCGTCGCCATGAAATACTATGGGTTCTATGACTTCTCCTTCTAAATGGAGTATCGTTTCTATGGAAACAACTGGCTTTTCTTTTGCGATACGACAATCACATTTCCGATCCACTAATCCGTCTTTACTGCATCCCTCACTAATACACATTGACGAATTCACACGGAAATTGCGTCGCCATGAAATACTATGGGTTCTATGACTTCTCCTTCTAAATCGAGTAACGTTTCTATGGAAACGACAGGATTTTCTTTTGGGATACGACAATCACATTTCCGATCCACTAATCCGTCTTTACTGCATCCCTCACTAATACACATTGACGAATTCATACGGAAATTGCGTCGCTATGAAATACTATGGGTTCTATGACTTCTCCTTCTAAATCGAGTATCGTTTCTATGGAAACGACTGGCTTTTCTTTTGCGATACGACAATCACATTTCCGATCCACTAATCCGTCTTTACTGCATCCCTCACTAATACACATTGACGAATTCATACGGAAAATGCGTCGCTATGAAATACTATGGGTTCTATGACTTCTCCTTCTAAATCGAGTATCGTTTCTATGGAAACGAATGGCTTTTCTTTGCGATACGCGTATCTCCCTCTCGATGCACTAATCCTTCTTTACTGAATCCCTCACTCCCACTTATTGACGAATTCACACAGAAATTGCGTCGCCATGAAATACTATGTGTTCTATGACATCTCCTTCTAAATCGAGTATCGTTTCTATGGAAACGACTGGCTTTTCTTTTGCGATACGAGTATATCCCTCTCGATGCACTCATCCTTCTTTACTGCATCCCTCACTCGCACTCATTGACGAATTCACACGGAAATTGCGTCGCCATGAAATACTATGGGTTCTATGACTTCTCCTTCTAAATCGAGTAACGTTTCTATGGAAACGACAGGATTTTCTTTTGGGATACGACAATCACATTTCCGATCCACTAATCCGTCTTTACTGCATCCCTCACTAATACTCATTGACGAATTCACACGGAAATTGCGTCGCCATGAAAAACTATGGGTTCTATGACTTCTCCTTCTAAATCGAGTATCGTTTCTATGGAAACGACTGGCTTTTCTTTTGCGGTACGAGTATCTCCCTCTCGATGCACTAATCCTTCTTTACTGCATCCCTCACTCCCACTCATTGACGAATTCACACGGAAATTGCGTCGCCATGAAATACTATGGGTTCTATGACCTCTCCTTCTAAATCGAGTAACGTTTCTATGGAAACGACTGGCTTTTCTTTTGCGATACGACAATCACATTTCCGATCCACTAATCCGTCTTTACTGCATCCCTCACTAATACACATTGGCGAATTCACACGGAAATTGCGTCGCCATGAAATACTATGGGTTCTATGACTTCTCCTTCTAAATCGAGTATCGTTTCTAGGGAAACGACTGGCTTTTCTTTTGCGATACGAGTATCTCCCTCTCGATGCACTAATCCTTCTTTACTGCATCCCTCACTCCCACTCATTGACGAATTCACACGGAAATTGAGTCGCCATGAGATACTATCGGTTCTATGACTTCTCCTTCTAAATCGAGTAACGTTTCTATGGAAACGACATGATTTTCTTTTGGGATACGACAATCACATTTCTGATCCACTAATCCGTCTTTACTGCATCCCTCACTAATACCCATTGACGAATTCATACGGAATTTGCGTCGCCATGAAATACTATGGGTTCTACGACTTCTCCTTCTAAATCGAGTATCGTTTCTATGGAAACGACTGGCTTTTCTTTGCGATACGAGTATCTCCCTCTCGATGCACTAATCCTTCTTTACTGCATCCCTCACTCCCACTCATTGACGAATTCACACGGAAATTGCGTCGCTATGAAATACTATGGGTTCTATGACTTCTCCTTCTAAATCGAGTAACGTTTCTATGGAAACGACAGGATTTTCTTTTGGGATACGACAATCACATTTCCGAACCACTAATCCGCCTTTACTGCATCCCTCACTCATACACATAGACGAATTCACACGGAAATTGCGTCGCCATGAAATACTATGGGTTCTATGACTTCTCCTTCTAAATCGAGTATCGTTTCTATGGAAACGACTGGCGTTTCTTTTGCGATACGAGTATCTCCCTCTTGATGCACTAATCCTTCTTTACTGCATCCCTCACTCCCACTCATTGACGAATTCACACGGAAATTGCGTCGCTATGAAATACTATGGGTTCTATGACTTCTCCTTCTAAATCGAGTAACGTTTCTATGGAAACGACAGGATTTTCTTTTGGGATACGACAATCACATTTCCGATCCACTAATCCGCCTTTACTGCATCCCTCACTCATACACATAGACGAATTCACACGGAAATTGCGTCGCCATGAAATACTATGGGTTCTATGACTTCTCCTTCTAAATCGAGTAACGTTTCTACGGAAACAACTGGGTTTTCTTTTGCGATGCGACAATCACACTTCCGATCCACTAATCCGTCTTTACTGCATCCCTCATAAACACACATTGACGAATTCACACGGAAATTGCGTCGCCATGATATACTATGGGTTCTATGACTTCTCCTTCTAAATCGAGTATCGTTTCTATGGAAACGACTAGCTTTTTTTTGCGATACGACAATCACATTTCCGATCCACTAATCCGTCTTTACTGCATCCCTCACTAATACACATTGACGAATTCACACGGAAATTGCGTCGCCATGAAATATTATGGGTTCTATGACTTCTCCTTCCAAAATCGAGTAACGTTTCTATGGAAACGACAGGATTTTCTTTTGGGATACGTCAATCACATTTCCGATCCACTAATCCGTCTTTACTGCATCCCTCACTAATACACATTGACGAATTCATACGGAAATTGCGTCGCTATGAAATACTATGGGTTCTATGACTTCTCCTTCTAACTCAAGTATCGTTTCTACGGAAAAGACTGGCTTTTCTTTTGCGATACGAGTATCTCCCTCTCGATGCACTAATACTTCTTTACTGCATCCCTCACTCTCACTCATTGACGAATTCACACGGAAATTGCGTAGCTATGAAATACTATGGGTTCTATGACTTCTCCTTCTAAATCGAGTATCGTTTCTATGGAAACGACTGGCTTTTCTTTTGCGATACAAGTATCTCCCGCTCGATGCACTAATCCTTCTTTACTGCATCCCTCACTCCCACTCATTGACGAATTCACACGGAAATTGCGTCGCCATGAAATACTATGGGTTCTATGACTTCTCCTTCTAAATCGAGTATCGTTTCTATGGAAACGACTGGCTTTTCTTTTGCGATACGACAATCACATTTCCGATCCACTAATCCGTCTTTACTGCATCCCTCACTAATACACATTGACGAATTCACACGGAAATTGCGTCGCCATGAAATACTATGGGTTCTATGACTTCTCCTTCTAAATCGAGTATCGTTTCTATGGAAACGACTGGCTTTTCTTTTGCGATACGACAATCTCATTTCCGATCCACTAATCTTTCTTTACTGCATCCCTCACTAATACACATTGACGAATTCATACGGAAATTGCGTCGCTATGAAATACTATGGGTTCTATGACTTCTCCTTCTAAATCGAGTATCGTTTCTATGGAAACGACTGGCTTTTCTTTTGCGATACGAGTATCTCCCTCTCGATGCTCTAATCCTTCTTTACTGCATCCCTCACTCCCACTCATTGACGAATTCACATGGAAATTGCGTCGCTATGAAATACTATGGGTTCTAAGACTTCTCCTTCTAAATCGAGTATCGTTTCTATGGAAACGACTGGCTTTTCTTTTGCGATACGAGTATCTCCCTCTCGATGCACTAATCCTTCTTTACTGCATCCCTCACTCCCACTCATTGACGAATTCACACGGAAATTGCGTCGCCATGAAATACTATGGGTTCTATGACTTCTCCTTCTAAATCGAGTAACGTTTCTATGGAAACGACTGGCTTTTCTTTTGCGATACGACAATCACATTTCCGATCCACTAATCCGTCTTTACTACATCCCTCACTAATACACATTGACGAATTCACACGGAAATTGCGTCGCCATGAAATACTATGGGTTCTATGACATCTCCTTCTAAATCGAGTATCGTTTCTATGGAAACGACTGGCTTTTCTTTTGCGATACGAGTTTCTCCCTCTCGATGCACTAATCCTTCTTTACTGCATCCCTCACTCCCACTCATTGACGAATTCACACGGAAATTGCGTCGCCATGAGATACTATGGGTTCTATGACTTCTCCTTCTAAATCGAGTAACGTTTCTATGGAAACGACAGGATTTTCTTTTGGGATACGACAATCACATTTCTGTTCCACTAATCCGTCTTTACTGCATCCCTCACTAATACACATTGACGAATTCATACGGAAATTGCGTCGCCATGAAATACTATGGGTTCTACGACTTCTCCTTCTAAATCGAGTATCGTTTCTATGGAAACGACTGGCTTTTCTTTTGCGATACGAGTATCTCCCTCTCGATGCACTAATCCTTCTTTACTACATCCCTCACTCCCACTCATTGACGAATTCACACGGAAATTGCGTCGCTATGAAATACTATGGGTTCTATGACTTCTCCTTCTAAATCGAGTATCGTTTCTATGGAAACGACTGGCTTTTCTTTTGCGATACGAGTATCTCCCTCTCGATGCACTAATCCTTCTTTACTGCATCCCTCACTCCCACTCATTGACGAATTCACACGGAAATTGCGTCGCTATGAAATACAATGGGTTCTATGACTTCTCCTTCTAAATCGAGTAACGTTTCTATGGAAACGACAGGATTTTCTTTTGGCATACGACAATCACATTTCCGATCCACTAATCCGCCTTTACTGCATCCCTCACTAATACACATTGACGAATTCACACGGAAATTGCGTCGCCATGAAATACTATGGGTTCTATGACTTCTCCTTCTAAATCGAGTATCGTTTCTATGGAAACGACAGGATTTTCTTTTGGGATACGACAATCACATTTCCGATCCACTAATCCGTCTTTACTGCATCCCTCACTAATACACAGTGACGAATTAATGCGGAAATTGCGTCGCTATGAAATACTATGGGTTCTATGACTTCTCCTTCTAAATCGAGTATCGTTTCTATGGAAACGACATGATGTTCTTTTGCGATACGACAATCACATTTCCGATCCACTAATCCGTCTTTACTGCATCCCTCACCAATACACATTGACGAATTCATACGGAAATTGCGTCGCTATGAAATACTATGGGTTCTATGACTTCTCCTTCTTAATCGAGTAACGTTTCTACGGAAACAACTGGCTTTTCTTTTGCGATGCGACAATCACATTTCCGATCCACTAATCCATCTTTACTGCATCCCTCATAAACACACATTGACGAATTCACACGGAAATTTGCGTCGCCATGAAATACTATGGGTTCTATGACTTCTCCTTCTAAATCGAGTATCGTTTCTATGGAAACGACTGGCTTTTCTTTCGTGATACGACAATCACATTTCCGATCCACTAATCCGTCTTTACTGCATCCCTCACTAATACACATTGACGAATTCACACGGAAATTGCGTCGCCATGAAATACTATGGGTTCTATGACTTCTCCTTCTAAATCGAGTAACGTTTCTATGGAAACGACAGGATTTTCTTTTGGGATACGACAATCACATTTCCGATCCACTAATCCGTCTTTACTGCATCCCTCACTAATACACATTGACGAAATCATACGTAAATTGCGTCGCTATGAAATACTATGTGTTCTATGACTTCTCCTTCTAAATCAAGTATCGCTTCTACGGAAACGACTGGCTTTTCTTTTGCGATACGAGTATCTCCCTCTCGATGCACTAATACTTCTTTACTGCATCCCTCACTCCCACTCATTGACGAATTCACACGGAAATTGCGTCGTTATGAAATACTATGGGTTCTATGACTTCTCCTTCTAAATCGAGTATCGTTTCTATGGGAACGACTGGCTTTTCTTTTGCGATACGAGTATCTCCCTCTCGATGCACTAATCCTTCTTTACTGCATCCGTCACTCCCACTCATTGACGAATTCACACGGAAATTGCGTCGCCATGAAATACTATGGGTTCTATGACTTCTCCTTCTAAATGGAGTATCGTTTCTATGGAAACAACTGGCTTTTCTTTTGCGATACGACAATCACATTTCCGATCCACTAATCCGTCTTTACTGAATCCCTCACTAATACACATTGACGAATTCTCACGGAAATTGCGTCGCCATGAAATACTATGGGTTCTATGACTTCTCCTTCTAAATCGAGTATCGTTTCTATGGAAACGACTGGCTTTTCATTTGCGATACGACAATCACATTTCCGATCCACTAATCCGTCTTTACTGCATCCCTCACTAATACACATTGACGAATTCACACGGAAATTGCGTCGCCATGAAATACTATGGGTTCTATGACTTCTCCTTCTAAATCTAGTAACGTTTCTATGGAAACGACAGGATTTTCTTTTGGGATACGACAATCACATTTCCGATCCACTAATCCGTCTTTACTGCATCCCTCACTAATACACATTGACGAATTCATACGGAAATTGCGTCGCTATGAAATACTATGGGTTCTATGACTTCTCCTTCTAAATCGAGTATCGTTTCTATGGAAACGACTGGCTTTTCTTTTGCGATACGACAATCACATTTCCGATCCACTAATCCGTCTTTACTGCATCCCTCACTAATACACATTGACGAATTCATACGGAAAATGCGTCGCTATGAAATACTATGGGTTCTATGACTTCTTCTTCTAAATCGAGTATCGTTTCTATGGAAACGAATGGCTTTTCTTTGCGATACGCGTATCTCCCTCTCGATGCACTAATCCTTCTTTACTGAATCCCTCACTCCCACTTATTGACGAATTCACACAGAAATTGCGTCGCCATGAAATACTATGTGTTCTATGACATCTCCTTCTAAATCGAGTATCGTTTCTATGGAAACGACTGGCTTTTCTTTTGCGATACGAGTATATCCCTCTCGATGCACTCATCCTTCTTTACTGCATCCCTCACTCGCACTCATTGACGAATTCACACGGAAATTGCGTCGCCATGAAATACTATGGGTTCTATGACTTCTCCTTCTAAATCGAGTATCGTTTCTATGGAAACGACTGGCTTTCCTTTTGCGATACGACAATCACATTTCCGATCCACTAATCCGCCTTTACTGCATCCCTCACTAATACACTTTGACGAATTCATACGGAAATTGCGTCGCCATGAAATACTATGGGTTCTATGACTTCTCCTTCTAAATCGAGTACCGTTTGTATGGAAACGACTGGCTTTTCTTTTGCGATACGAGTATCTCCCTCTCGATGCACTAATCCTTCTTTACTGCATCCCTCACTCCCACTCATTGACGAATTCACACGGAAATTGCGTCGCTATGAAATACTATGGGTTCTATGACTTCTCCTTCTAAATCGAGTATCGTTTCTATGGAAACGACTGGCTCTTCTTCTGCGATACGAGTATCTCCCTCTCGATGCACTAATCCTTCTTTACTGCATCCCTCACTCCCACTCATTGACGAATTCACACGGAAATTGCGTCGCTATGAAATACTATGGGTTCTATGACTTCTCCTTTTAAATCGAGTAACGTTTCTATGGAAACGACAGGATTTTCTTTTGCGATACGACAATCACATTTCCGATCCACTAATCCGTCTTTACTGCATCCCTCACTAATAAACATTGACGAATTCACACGGAAATTGCGTCGCCATGAAATACTATGGGTTCTATGACTTCTCCTTCTAAATCGAGTATCGTTTCTATGGAAACGACAGGATTTTCTTTTGGGATACGACAATCACATTTCCGATCCACTAATCCGTCTTTACTGCATCCCTCACTAATACACATTGACGAATTCATATGGGAATTGCGTCGCTATGAAATACTATGCTTTCTATGACTTCTCCTTCTAAATCGAGTATCGTTTCTATGGAAACGACTGGCTTTTCTTTTGCGATACGACAATCACATTTCCGATCCACCAATACGTCTTTACTGCATCCCTCACTAATACACATTGACGAATTCATACGGAAATTGCGTCGCTATGAAATACTATGGGTTCTATGACTTCTCCTTCTAAAACGAGTAACGTTTCTATGGAAACGACTGGCTTCTCTTTTGCGATACGACAATCACATTTCCTATCCACTAATCCGTCTTTACTGCATCCCTCACTAATACACATTGACGAATTCACACGGAAATTGCGTCGCCATGAAATACTATGGGTTCTATGACTTCTCCTTCTAAACCGAGTATCGTTTCTATGGAAACGACTGGCTTTTCGTTTGCGATGCGAGTATCTCCCTCTCGATGCACTAATCCTTCTTTACTGCATCCCTCACTCAAACTCATTGACGAATTCACACGGAAATTGCGTCGCCATGAAATACTATGGGTTCTATGACTTCTCCTTCTAAATCGAGTAACGTTTCTATGGAAACGACAGGATTTTCTTTTGGGATACGACAATCACATTTCCGATCCACTAATCCGTCTTTACTGCATCCCTCACTAATACACATTGACGAATTCACACGGAAATTGCGTCGCCATGAAATACTATCTGTTCTATGATTTCTCCTTCTAAATCGAGTATCGTTTCTATGGAAACGACTGCCTTTTCTTTTGCGATACGACAATCACATTTCCGATCCACTAATCCGTCATTACTGCATCCCTCACTCCCACTCATTGACGAATTGACACGGAAATTGCGTCGCCATGAAATACTATGTGTTCTATGACTTCTCCTTCTAAATCGAGTAACGTTTCTATGGAAACGACAGGATTTTCTTTTGCGATACGACAATCACATTTCCGATCCACTAATCCGTCTTTACTGCATCCCTCACTAATACACATTGAAGAATTCACACGGGAATTGCGTCGCCATGAAATACTATGGGTTCTATGACTTCTCCTTCTAAATCGAGTATCGTTTCTATGGAAACGACTGGCTTTTCTTTTGCGATACGACAATCACATTTCCGATCCAGTAATCCGTCTTCACTGCATCCCTCACTAATACACATTGACGAATTCATACGGAAATTGCGTCGCCATGAAATACTATGGGTTCTATGACTTCTCCTTCTAAATCGAGGATCGTTTCTATGGAAACGACTGGCTTTTCTTTTGCGATACGACAATCACATTTCCGATCCACTAATCCGTCTTTACTGCATCCCTCACTAATACACATTGACGAATTCACACGGAAATTGCGTCGCCATGAAATACTATGGGTTCTATGACTTCTCCTTCTAAATCGAGTAACGTTTCTATGGAAACGACAGGATTTTCTTTTGGGATACGGCAATCACATTTCCGATCCACTAATCCGTCTTTACTGCATCCCTCACTAATACACATTGACGAATTCATAAGGAAATTGCGTCGCTATGAAATACTATGGGTTCTATGACTTCTCCTTCTAAATCGAGTATCGTTTCTATGGAAACGACTGGCTTTTCTTTTGCGATACGAGTATCTCCCTCTCGATGCACTAATCCATCTTTACTGCATCCCTCACTCCCACTCACTGACGAATTCACACGGAAATTGCGTCGCTATGAAATACTATGGGTTCTATGACTTCTCTTTCTAAATCGAGTAACGTTTCTATGGAAACGACAGGATTTTCTTTTGGGATACGACAATCACATTTCCGATCCACTAATCCGTCTTTACTGCATCCCTCACTAATACACATTGACGAATTCATATGGAAATTGCGTCGCTATGAAATACTATGGGTTCTATGACTTCTCCTTCTAAATCGATTATCGTTTCTATGGAAACGATTGGCTTCTCTTTTGCGATACGACAATCACATTTCCGATCCACTAATCCGTCTTTACTGCATCCCTCACTAATACACATTGACGAATTCACACGGAAAATGCGTCGCCATGAAATACTATGGGTTCCATGACTTCTCCTTCTAAATGGAGTATCGTTTCTATAGAAACGACTGGATTTTCTTTTGCGATACGAGTATCTCCCTCTCGATGCACTAATCCTTCTTTACTGCATCCCTCACTCCCACTCATTGACGAATTCACACGGAAATTGCGTCGCCATTAAATACTATGGGTTACTTCTCCTTCTAAATCGAGTAACGTTTCTATGGAAACGACTGGCTTTTCTTTTGGGATACGACAATCACATTTCCGATCCACTAATCCGTCTTTACTGCATCCCTCACTAATACACATTGACGAATTCACACGGAAATTGCGTCGCCATGAAATACTATGGGTTCTATGACTTCTCCTTCTAAATCGAGTAACGTTTCTATGGAAACGACAGGATTTTCTTTTGGGATACGACAATCACATTTCCGATCCACTAATCCGTCTTTACTGCATCCCTCACTAATACACATTGAAGAATTCACACGGAAATTGCGTCGCCATGAAATACTATGGGTTCCATGACTTCTCCTTCTAAATCGAGTATCGTTTCTATGGAAACGACTGGCTTTTCTTTTGCGATACGAGTATCTCCCTCTCGATGCACTAATCCTTCTTTACTGCATCCCTCACTCCCACTCATTGACGAATTCACACGGAAATTGCGTCGCCATGAAATACTATGGGTTACTTCTCCTTCTAAATCGAGTAACGTTTCTATGGAAACGACTGGCTTTTCTTTTGGGGTACGACAATCACATTTCCGATCCACTAATCCGTCTTTACTGCATCCCTCACTAATACACATTGACTAATTCACACGGAAATAGCGTCGCCATGAAATACTATGGGTTCTATGACTTCTCCTTCTAAATAGAGTATCGTTTCTATGGAAACGACTGGCATTTCTTTTGCGATACGACTATCTACCTCTCGATGCACTAATCCTTCTTTACTGCATCCCTCACTCCCACTCATTGACGAATTCACACGGAAATTGCGTCGCTATGAAATACTATGGGTTCTATGACTTCTCCTTCTAAATCGAGTAACGTTTCTATGGAAACGACTGGATTTTCTTTTGGGATACGACAATCACATTTCCGATCCACTAACCCGTCTTTACTGCATCCCTCACTAATACACATTGACGAATTCACACGGAAATTGCGACGCCATAAAATACTATGGGTTCTATGACTTCTCCTTCTAAATCGAGTATCGTTTCTATGGAACCGACTGGCTTTTCTTTTGCGATACGAGTATCGCCCTCTCGATGCACTAATCCTTCTTTACTGCATCCCTCACTCCCAATCTTTGACGAATTCACACGGAAATTGCGTCGCCATGAAATACTATGCGTTCTATGACTTCTCCTTCTAAATCGAGAAACGTTTCTATGGAAACGACAGGATTTTCTATTGCGATACGACAATCACATTTCCGAACCACTAATTCGTCTTTACTGCATCCCTCACTAATACACATTGACGAATTCACACGGAAATTGCGTCGCCATGAAATACTATGGGTTCTATGACTTCTCCTTCTAAATCGAGTATCGTTTCTATGGAAACGACTGGCTTTTCATTTGAGATACGACAATCACATTTCCGATCCACTAATCCGTCTTTACTGCATCCCTCACTAATACACATTGACGAATTCACACGGAAATTGCGTCGCCATGAAATACTATGGGATCTATGACTTCTCCTTCTAAATCGAGTAACGTTTCTATGTAAACGACAGGATTTTCTTTTGGGATACGACTATCACATTTCCAATCATCTAATCCGTCTTTACTGCATCCCTCACTAATACACATTGACGAATTCATACGGAAATTGCGTCGCTATGAAATACTATGGTTTCTATGACTTCTCCTTCTAAATCGAGTATCGTTTCTATGGAAACGACTGGCTTTTCTTTTGCGATACGACAATCACATTTCCGATCCACTAATCCGTCTTTACTGCATCCCTCACTAATACACATTGACGAATTCATACGGAAATTGCGTCGCTATGAAATACTATGGGTTCTATGACTTCTCCTTCTAAATCGAGTATCGTTTCTATGAAACGACTGGCTTTTCTTTTGGGATACGACAATCACATTTCCGATCCACTAATCCGTCTTTACTGCATCCCTCACTAATACACATTGACGAATTCACACGGAAATTGCGTCGCCTTGAAATACTATGGGTTCTATGACTTCTCCTTCTAAATCGAGTATCGTTTCTATGGAAACGACGGCTTTCCTTTTGCGATACGAGTATCTCCCTCTCGATGCACTAATCCTTCTTTACTGCATCCCTCACTCCCACTCATTGATGGATTCACACGGAAATTGCGTCGCCATGAAATACTATGGGTTCTAGGACTTCTCCTTCTAAATCGAGTAACGTTTCTATGGAAACGACAGGATTTTCTTTTGGGATACGACAATCACATTTCCGATCCACTAATCCGTCTTTACTGCATCCCTCACTAATACACATTGACGAATTCACACGGAAATTGCGTCGCCATGAAATACTATGGGTTCTATGACTTCTCCTTCTAAATCGAGTATCGTTTCTATGGAAACGACAGGATATTCTTTTGCGATACGAGTATCTCCCTCCCGATGCACTAATCCTTCTTTACTGCATCCCTCACTCCCACTCATTGACGAATTCACATGGAAATTGCGTCGCTATGAAATGCTATGGGTTCTATGACTTCTCCTTCTAAATCGAGTATCGTTTCTATGGAAACGACTGGCTTTTCTATTGCGATACGACAATCACATTTCCGATCCACTAATCCGTCTTTACTGCATCCCTCACTAATACACATTGACGAGTTCATACGGAAATTGCATCGCTATGAAATACTATGGGTTCTATGACTTCTCCTTCTAAATCGACAATCGTTTCTATGGAAACGACTGGCTTTTCTTTTGCGATACGACAATCACATTTCCGATCCACTAATCCGTCTTTACTGCATCCCTCACTAATACACATTGACGAATTCACACGGAAATTGCGTCGCCATGAAATACTATGGGTTCTATGACTTCTCCTTCTAAATCGAGTATCGTTTCTATGGAAACGACTGGCTTTTCTTTTGCGATACGAGTATCTCCCTCTCGATGCACTAATCCTTCTTTACTGCATCCCTCACTCCCACTCATTGACGAATTCACACGGAAATTGCGTCCCCATGAAATACTATGGGTTCTATGACTTCTCCTTCTAAATCGAGTAACGTTTCTATGGAAACGACAGGATTTTCTTTTGCGATACGACAATCACATTTCCGATCCACTAATCCGTCTTTACTGCATCCCTCACTAATACACATTGACGAATTCACTCGGAAATTGCGTCGCCATGAAATACTATGGGTCCTATGACTTCTCCTTCTAAATCGAGTATCGTTTCTATGGAAACGACTGGCTTTTCTTTTGCGATACGACAATCACATTTCCGATCCACTAATCCGTCTTTACTGCATCCCTCACTAATACACATTGACGAATTCACACGGAAATTGCGTCGCCATGAAATACTATGGGATCTATGACCTCTCCTTCTAAATCGAGTAACGTTTCTATGGAAACGACAGGATTTTCTTTTTGGATACGACAATCACATTTCCGAACCTCTAATTCGTCTTTACTGCATCCCTCACTAATACACATTGACGAATTCATACGGAAATTGCGTCGCTATGAAATACTATGGGTTCCTTGACTTCTCCTTCTAAATCGAGTATCGTTTCTATGGAAACGTTTGGCTTTCCTTTTGCGATACGACAATCACATTTCCGATCCACTAATCCGTCTTTACTGCATTCGTCACTAATACACATTGACGAATTCATACGGAAATTGCGTCGCTATGAAATACTATGGGTTCTATGACTTCTCCTTCTAAATCGAGTATGGTTTCTATGGAAACGACTGGCTTTTCTTTTGGGATACGACAATCACATTTCCGATCCACTAATCCGTCTTTACTGCATCCCTCACTAATACACATTGACGAATTCGCACGGAAATTGCGTCGCCATGAAATACTATGGGTTCTATGACTTCTCCTTCTAAACCGAGTATCGTTTCTATGGAAACGACTGGCTTTTCTTTTGCGATACGAGTATCTCCCTCTCGATGCACTAATCCTTCTTTACTGCATCCCTCACTCCCACTCATTGACGAATTCACACGGAAATTGCGTCGCCATGAAATACTATGGGTTCTATGACTCCTCCTTCTAAATCGAGTAATGTTTCTATGGAAACGACAGGATTTTCTTTTGGGATACGACAATCACATTTCCGATCCACTAATCCGTCTTTACTGCATCCCTCACTAATACACATTGACGAGTTCACACGGAAATTGCGTCGCCATGAAATACTATGGGTTCTATGACTTCTCCTTCTAAATCGAGTATCGTTTCTATGGAAACGACTGGCTTTTCTTTTGCGATACGAGTATCTCCCTCTCGATGCACTAATCCTTCTTTACTGCATCCCTCACTCCCACTCATTGACGAATTCACACGGAAATTGCGTCGCCATGAAATACTATGGGTTCTGTGACTTCTCCTTCTAAATCGAGTAACGTTTCTATGGAAACGACAGGATTTTCTTTTGCGACACAACAATCACATTTCCGATCCACTAATCCGTCTTTACTGCATCCCTCACTAATACACATTGACGAATTCACACGGAAATTGCGTCGCCATGAAATACTATGGGATCTATGACTTCTCCTTCTAAATCGAGTAACGTTTCTATGGAAACGACAGGATTTTCTTTTGGGATACGACAATCACATTTCCGATCCTCTAATCCGTCTTTACTGCATCCCTCACTAATACACATTGACGAATTCATACGGAAATTGGGTCGCTATGAAATACTATGGGTTCTATGGCTTCTCCTTCTAAATCGAGTATCGTTTCTATGGAAACGACTGGCTTTTCTTTTGCGATACGACAATCACATTTCCGATCCACTAATCCGTCTTTACAGCATCCCTCACTAATACACATTGACGGATTCATACGGAAATTGCGTCGCTATGAAGTACTATGGGTTCTATGACTTCTCCTTCTAAATCGAGTATCGTTTCTATGGAAACGACTGGCTTTTCTTTTGCGATACGACAATCACATTTCCGATCCACTAATCCGTCTTTACTGCATCCCTCACTAATACACATCGACGAATTCATACGGAAATTGCGTCGCTATGAAATACTATGGGTTCTATGACTTCTCCTTCTAAATCGAGTAACGTTTCTATGGAAACGACAGGATTTTTCCTTTTGGGATACGACAATCACATTTCCGATCCACTAATCCGTCTTTACTGCATCCCTCACTAGTACACATTGACGAATTCATACGGAAATTGCGTCGCTATAAAATACTATGGGTTCTATGACTTCTCCTTCTAAATCGACTATCGTTTCTATGGAAACGACTGGCTTTTCTTTTGCGATACGACAATCACATTTCCGATCCACTAATCCGTCTTTACTGCTTCCCTCACTAATACACATTGACGAGTTCACACGGAAATTGCGTCGCCATGAAATACTATGGGTTCTATGACTTCTCCTTCTAAATCGAGTAACGTTTCTATGGAAACGACAAGATTTTCTTTTGGGATACGACAATCACATTTCCGATCCACTAATCCGTCTTCACTGCATCCCTCACTAATACACATTGACGAATTCACACGGAAATTGCGTCGCCATGAAATACTATGGGTTCTATGACTTCTCCTTCTAAATCGAGTATCGTTTCTATGGAAACGACTGGCTTTTCTTTTGGGATACGACAATCACATTTCCGATCCACTAATCCGTCTTTACTGCATCCCTCACTAATACACATTGACGAATTCACACGGAAATTGCGTCGCCTTGAAATACTATGGGTTCTATGACTTCTCCTTCTAAATCGAGTATCGTTTCTATGGAAACGACGGCTTTCCTTTTGCGATACGAGTATCTCCCTCTCGATGCACTAATCCTTCTTTACTGCATCCCTCACTCCCACTCATTGATGGATTCACACGGAAATTGCGTCGCCATGAAATACTATGGGTTCTAGGACTTCTCCTTCTAAATCGAGTAACGTTTCTATGGAAACGACAGGATTTTCTTTTGGGATACGACAATCACATTTCCGATCCACTAATCCGTCTTTACTGCATCCCTCACTAATACACATTGACGAATTCACACGGAAATTGCGTCGCCATGAAATACTATGGGTTCTATGACTTCTCCTTCTAAATCGAGTATCGTTTCTATGGAAACGACAGGATATTCTTTTGCGATACGAGTATCTCCCTCCCGATGCACTAATCCTTCTTTACTGCATCCCTCACTCCCACTCATTGACGAATTCACATGGAAATTGCGTCGCTATGAAATGCTATGGGTTCTATGACTTCTCCTTCTAAATCGAGTATCGTTTCTATGGAAACGACTGGCTTTTCTATTGCGATACGACAATCACATTTCCGATCCACTAATCCGTCTTTACTGCATCCCTCACTAATACACATTGACGAGTTCATACGGAAATTGCATCGCTATGAAATACTATGGGTTCTATGACTTCTCCTTCTAAATCGACAATCGTTTCTATGGAAACGACTGGCTTTTCTTTTGCGATACGACAATCACATTTCCGATCCACTAATCCGTCTTTACTGCATCCCTCACTAATACTCATTGACGAATTCACACGGAAATTGCGTCGCCATGAAATACTATGGGTTCTATGACTTCTCCTTCTAAATCGAGTATCGTTTCTATGGAAACGACTGGCTTTTCTTTTGCGATACGAGTATCTCCCTCTCGATGCACTAATCCTTCTTTACTGCATCCCTCACTCCCACTCATTGACGAATTCACACGGAAATTGCGTCCCCATGAAATACTATGGGTTCTATGACTTCTCCTTCTAAATCGAGTAACGTTTCTATGGAAACGACAGGATTTTCTTTTGCGATACGACAATCACATTTCCGATCCACTAATCCGTCTTTACTGCATCCCTCACTAATACACATTGACGAATTCACTCGGAAATTGCGTCGCCATGAAATACTATGGGTCCTATGACTTCTCCTTCTAAATCGAGTATCGTTTCTATGGAAACGACTGGCTTTTCTTTTGCGATACGACAATCACATTTCCGATCCACTAATCCGTCTTTACTGCATCCCTCACTAATACACATTGACGAATTCACACGGAAATTGCGTCGCCATGAAATACTATGGGATCTATGACCTCTCCTTCTAAATCGAGTAACGTTTCTATGGAAACGACAGGATTTTCTTTTTGGATACGACAATCACATTTCCGAACCTCTAATTCGTCTTTACTGCATCCCTCACTAATACACATTGACGAATTCATACGGAAATTGCGTCGCTATGAAATACTATGGGTTCCTTGACTTCTCCTTCTAAATCGAGTATCGTTTCTATGGAAACGTTTGGCTTTCCTTTTGCGATACGACAATCACATTTCCGATCCACTAATCCGTCTTTACTGCATTCGTCACTAATACACATTGACGAATTCATACGGAAATTGCGTCGCTATGAAATACTATGGGTTCTATGACTTCTCCTTCTAAATCGAGTATCGTTTCTATGGAAACGACTGGCTTTTCTTTTGGGATACGACAATCACATTTCCGATCCACTAATCCGTCTTTACTGCATCCCTCACTAATACACATTGACGATTTCGCACGGAAATTGCGTCGCCATGAAATACTATGGGTTCTATGACTTCTCCTTCTAAACCGAGTATCGTTTCTATGGAAACGACTGGCTTTTCTTTTGCGATACGAGTATCTCCCTCTCGATGCACTAATCCTTCTTTACTGCATCCCTCACTCCCACTCATTGACGAATTCACACGGAAATTGCGTCGCCATGAAATACTATGGGTTCTATGACTCCTCCTTCTAAATCGAGTAATGTTTCTATGGAAACGACAGGATTTTCTTTTGGGATACGACAATCACATTTCCTATCCACTAATCCGTCTTTACTGCATCCCTCACTAATACACATTGACGAGTTCACACGGAAATTGCGTCGCCATGAAATACTATGGGTTCTATGACTTCTCCTTCTAAATCGAGTATCGTTTCTATGGAAACGACTGGCTTTTCTTTTGCGATACGAGTATCTCCCTCTCGATGCACTAATCCTTCTTTACTGCATCCCTCACTCCCACTCATTGACGAATTCACACGGAAATTGCGTCGCCATGAAATACTATGGGTTCTGTGACTTCTCCTTCTAAATCGAGTAACGTTTCTATGGAAACGACAGGATTTTCTTTTGCGACACAACAATCACATTTCCGATCCACTAATCCGTCTTTACTGCATCCCTCACTAATACACATTGACGAATTCACACGGAAATTGCGTCGCCATGAAATACTATGGGATCTATGACTTCTCCTTCTAAATCGAGTAACGTTTCTATGGAAACGACAGGATTTTCTTTTGGGATACGACAATCACATTTCCGATCCTCTAATCCGTCTTTACTGCATCCCTCACTAATACACATTGACGAATTCATACGGAAATTGGGTCGCTATGAAATACTATGGGTTCTATGGCTTCTCCTTCTAAATCGAGTATCGTTTCTATGGAAACGACTGGCTTTTCTTTTGCGATACGACAATCACATTTCCGATCCACTAATCCGTCTTTACAGCATCCCTCACTAATACACATTGACGGATTCATACGGAAATTGCGTCGCTATGAAGTACTATGGGTTCTATGACTTCTCCTTCTAAATCGAGTATCGTTTCTATGGAAACGACTGGCTTTTCTTTTGCGATACGACAATCACATTTCCGATCCACTAATCCGTCTTTACTGCATCCCTCACTAATACACATCGACGAATTCATACGGAAATTGCGTCGCTATGAAATACTATGGGTTCTATGACTTCTCCTTCTAAATCGAGTAACGTTTCTATGGAAACGACAGGATTTTTCCTTTTGGGATACGACAATCACATTTCCGATCCACTAATCCGTCTTTACTGCATCCCTCACTAGTACACATTGACGAATTCATACGGAAATTGCGTCGCTATAAAATACTATGGGTTCTATGACTTCTCCTTCTAAATCGACTATCGTTTCTATGGAAACGACTGGCTTTTCTTTTGCGATACGACAATCACATTTCCGATCCACTAATCCGTCTTTACTGCTTCCCTCACTAATACACATTGACGAGTTCACACGGAAATTGCGTCGCCATGAAATACTATGGGTTCTATGACTTCTCCTTCTAAATCGAGTAACGTTTCTATGGAAACGACAAGATTTTCTTTTGGGATACGACAATCACATTTCCGATCCACTAATCCGTCTTCACTGCATCCCTCACTAATACACATTGACGAATTCACACGGAAATTGCGTCGCCATGAAATACTATGGGTTCTATGACTTCTCCTTCTAAATCGAGTATCGTTTCAATGGAAACGACAGGATTTTCTTTTGCGATACGAGTATCTCCCTCTCGATGCACTAATCCTTCTTTACTGCATCCCTCACTCCCACTCATTGACGAATTCACACGGAAATTGCGTCGCTATGAAATACTATGGGTTCTATGACTTCTCCATCTAAATCGAGTATCGTTTCTATGGAAACGACTGGCTTTTCTTTTGCGATACGACAATCACATTTCCGATCAACTAATCCGTCTTTACTGCATCCCTCACTAATACACATTGACGAATTCACACGGAAATTGCGTCGCCATGAAATACTATGGGTTCTATGACTTCTCCTTCTAAATCGAGTATCGTTTCTATGGAAACGACTGGCTTTTCTTTTGCGATACGAGTATCTCCCTCTCGATGCACTAATCCTTCTTTACTGCATCCCTCACTCCCACTCATTGACGAATTCACACGGAAATTGCGTCGCCATGAAATACTATGGGTTCTATGACTTCTCCATCTAAATGGAGTAACGTTTCTATGGAAACGACAGGATTTTCTTTTGCGATACGACAATCACATTTCCGATCCACTAATCCGTCTTTACAGCATCCCTCACTAATACACATTGACGAATTCATACGGAAATTGCGTCGCTATGAAATACTATGGGTTCTATGACTTCTCCTTCTAAATCGAGTATCGTTTCTATGGAAACGACTGGCTTTTCTTTTGCGATACGAGTATCTCCCTCTCGATGCACTAATCCTTCTTTACTGCATCCCTCACTCCCACTCATTGACGAATTCACACGGAAATTGCGTCGCCATGAAATACTATGGGTTCTATGACTTCTCCTTCTAAATCGAGTAACGTTTCTATAGAAACGACAGGATTTTCTTTTGGGATACGACAATCACATTTCCGATCCACTAATCCGTCTTTACTGCATCCCTCACTAATACACATTGACGAATTCACACGGAAATTGCGTCGCCATGAAATACTATGGGTTCTATGACTTCTCCTTCTTAATCGAGTAACGTTTCTATAGAAACGACAGGATTTTCTTTTGGGATACGACAATCACATTTCCGATCCACTAATCCGTCTTTACTGCATCCCTCACTAATACACATTGACGAATTCACACGGAAATTGCGTCGCCATGAAATACTATGGGTTCTATGACTTCTCCTTCTAAATCGAGTAACGTTTCTATGGAAACGACAGGATTTTATTTTGGGATACGACAATCACATTTCCGACCCACTAATCCGTCTTTACTGCATCCCTCACTAATACACATTGATGAATTCACACGGAAATTGCGTCCCCATGAAATACTATGGGTTCTATGACTTCTCCTTCTAAATCGAGTATCGTTTCTATGGAAACGACTGGCTTTTCTTTTGCGATACGAGTTTCTCCCTCTCGATGCACTAATCCTTCTATACTGCATCCCTCACTCCCACTCATTGACGAATTCACACGGAAATTGCGTCGCCATGAAATACTATGGGTTCTATGACTTCTCCTTCTAAATCGTGTAACGTTTCTATGGAAACGACTGGCTTTTCTTTTGGGATACGACAATCACGTTTCCGATCCACTAATCCGTCTTTACTGCATCCCTCACTAATACACATTGAGGAATTCACACGGAAATTGCGTCGCCATGAAATGCTATGGGTTCTATGACTTCTCCTTCTAAATCGAGTATCGTTTCTATGGAAACGACTGGCTTTTCTTTTGCGATACGACAATCACATTTCCGATCCACTAATCCGTCTTTACCGCATCTCTCACTAATACACATTGACGAATTCACACGGAAATTGCGTCGCCATGAAATACTATGGGTTCTATGACTTCTCCTTCTAAATCGAGTAACGTTTCTATGGAAACGACAGGATTTTCTTTAGCGATACGACAATCACATTTCCGATCCACTAATCCGTCTTTACTGCATCCCTCACTAATACACATTGACGAATTCACACGGAAATTGCGTCGCCATGAAATACTATGGGATCTATGACTTCTCCTTCTAAATCGAGTAACGTTTCTATCGAAACGACAGGATTTTCTTTTGGGATTCGACAATCACATTTCCGATCCACTAATCCGTCTTTACTGCATCCCTCACTAATACACATTGACGAATTCACACGGAAATTGCGTCGCCATGAAATACTATGGGTTCTATGACTTCTCCTTCTAAATCGAGTATCGTTTCTATGGAAACGACTGGCTTTTCTTTTGCGATACGACAATCACATTTCCGATCCACTAATCCGTCATTACTGCATCCCTCACTAATACACATTGACGAATTCACACGGAAATTGCGTCGCCATGAAATACTATGGGTTCTATGACTTCTCCTTCTAAATCGAGTATCGTTTCTATGGAGACGACTGGCCTTTCTTTTGCGATACGACAATCACATTTGCGATCCACTAATCCGTCTTTACTGCATCCCTCACTAATACACATTGACGAATTCACACGGAAATTGCGTCGCCATATAATACTATGGGTTCTATGACTTCTCCTTCTAAATCGAGTATCGTTTCTATGGAAACGACTGGCTTTTCTTTTGCGATACGAGTATCTCCCTCTCGATGCACTAATCCTTCTTTACTGCATCCCTCACTCCCACTCATTGACGAATTCACACGGAAATTGTGTCGCCATGAAATACTATGGGTTCTATGACTTCTCCTTCTAAATCGAGTAACGTTTCTATGGAAACGACAGGATTTTCTTTTGGGATACGACGATCACATTTCCGATCAACTAATCCGTCTATACTGCATCCCTATTTAATACACATTGACGAATTCACACGGAAATTGCGTCGCCATGAAATACTATGGATTCTATGACTTCTCCTTCTAAATCGAGTATCATTTCTATGGAAACGACTTTCTTTTCTTTTGCGATACGACAATCACCTTTCCGATCCACTAATCCGTCTTTACTGCATCCCTCACTAATACACATTGACGAATTCACACGGGGATTGCGTCGCCATGAAATACTATGGGTTCTATGACTTCTCCTTCTAAATCGAGTATCGTTTCTAGAAACGACTGGCTTTTCTTTTGCGATACGAGTATCTCCCTCTCGATGCACTAATCCTTCTTTACTGCATCCCTCACTCCCACTCATTGACGAATTCACACGGAAATTGCATCGCCATGAAATACTATGGGTTCTATGGCTTCTCCTTCTAAATCGAGTTACGGTTCTATGGAAACGACTGGCTTTTCTTTTGCGATACGACAATCACATTTCCGATCCACTAATCCGTCTTTACTGCATCCCTCACTAATGCACATTGACGAATTCACACGGAAATTGCGTCGCCATGAAATACTATGGGTTCTATGACTTCTCCTTCTAAATCGAGTGACGTTTCTATGGAAACGACTGGCTTTTCTTTTGGGATACGACAATCACATTTCCGATCCACTAATCCGTCTTTACTGCATCCCTCACTAATACACATTGACGAATTCACACGGAAATTGCGTCGCCATGAAATACTATGGGATCTATGACCTCTCCTTCTAAATCGAGTAACGTTTCTATGGAAACGACAGGATTTTCTTTTTGGATACGACAATCACATTTCCGAACCTCTAATTCGTCTTTACTGCATCCCTCACTAATACACATTGACGAATTCATACGGAAATTGCGTCGCTATGAAATACTATGGGTTCCTTGACTTCTCCTTCTAAATCGAGTATCGTTTCTATGGAAACGTTTGGCTTTCCTTTTGCGATACGACAATCACATTTCCGATCCACTAATCCGTCTTTACTGCATTCGTCACTAATACACATTGACGAGTTCATACGGAAATTGCGTCGCTATGAAATACTATGGGTTCTATGACTTCTCCTTCTAAATCGAGTATCGTTTCTATGGAAACGACTGGCTTTTCTTTTGGGATACGACAATCACATTTCCGATCCACTAATCCGTCTTTACTGCATCCCTCACTAATACACATTGACGAATTCGCACGGAAATTGCGTCGCCATGAAATACTATGGGTTCTATGACTTCTCCTTCTAAACCGAGTATCGTTTCTATGGAAACGACTGGCTTTTCTTTTGCGATACGAGTATCTCCCTCTCGATGCACTAATCCTTCTTTACTGCATCCCTCACTCCCACTCATTGACGAATTCACACGGAAATTGCGTCGCCATGAAATACTATGGGTTCTATGACTCCTCCTTCTAAATCGAGTAATGTTTCTATGGAAACGACAGGATTTTCTTTTGGGATACGACAATCACATTTCCGATCCACTAATCCGTCTTTACTGCATCCCTCACTAATACACATTGACGAGTTCACACGGAAATTGCGTCGCCATGAAATACTATGGGTTCTATGACTTCTCCTTCTAAATCGAGTATCGTTTCTATGGAAACGACTGGCTTTTCTTTTGCGATACGAGTATCTCCCTCTCGATGCACTAATCCTTCTTTACTGCATCCCTCACTCCCACTCATTGACGAATTCACACGGAAATTGCGTCGCCATGAAATACTATGGGTTCTGTGACTTCTCCTTCTAAATCGAGTAACTTTTCTATGGAAACGACAGGATTTTCTTTTGCGACACAACAATCACATTTCCGATCCACTAATCCGTCTTTACTGCATCCCTCACTAATACACATTGACGAATTCACACGGAAATTGCGTCGCCATGAAATACTATGGGATCTATGACTTCTCCTTCTAAATCGAGTAACGTTTCTATGGAAACGACAGGATTTTCTTTTGGGATACGACAATCACATTTCCGATCCTCTAATCCGTCTTTACTGCATCCCTCACTAATACACATTGACGAATTCATACGGAAATTGGGTCGCTATGAAATACTATGGGTTCTATGGCTTCTCCTTCTAAATCGAGTATCGTTTCTATGGAAACGACTGGCTTTTCTTTTGCGATACGACAATCACATTTCCGATCCACTAATCCGTCTTTACAGCATCCCTCACTAATACACATTGACGGATTCATACGGAAATTGCGTCGCTATGAAGTACTATGGGTTCTATGACTTCTCCTTCTAAATCGAGTATCGTTTCTATGGAAACGACTGGCTTTTCTTTTGCGATACGACAATCACATTTCCGATCCACTAATCCGTCTTTACTGCATCCCTCACTAATACACATCGACGAATTCATACGGAAATTGCGTCGCTATGAAATACTATGGGTTCTATGACTTCTCCTTCTAAATCGAGTAACGTTTCTATGGAAACGACAGGATTTTTCCTTTTGGGATACGACAATCACATTTCCGATCCACTAATCCGTCTTTACTGCATCCCTCACTAGTACACATTGACGAATTCATACGGAAATTGCGTCGCTATAAAATACTATGGGTTCTATGACTTCTCCTTCTAAATCGACTATCGTTTCTATGGAAACGACTGGCTTTTCTTTTGCGATACGACAATCACATTTCCGATCCACTAATCCGTCTTTACTGCTTCCCTCACTAATACACATTGACGAGTTCACACGGAAATTGCGTCGCTATAAAATACTATGGGTTCTATGACTTCTCCTTCTAAATCGACTATCGTTTCTATGGAAACGACAGGATTTTCTTTTGCGATACGACAATCACATTTCCGATCCACTAATCCGTCTTTACTGCATCCCTCACTAATACACATTGACGAATTCACTCGGAAATTGCGTCGCCATGAAATACTATGGGTCCTATGACTTCTCCTTCTAAATCGAGTATCGATTCTATGGAAACGACTGGCTTTTCTTTTGCGATACGACAATCACATTTCCGATCCACTAATCCGTCTTTACTGCATCCCTCACTAATACACATTGACGAATTCACACGGAAATTGCGTCGCCATGAAATACTATGGGATCTATGACCTCTCCTTCTAAATCGAGTAACGTTTCTATGGAAACGACAGGATTTTCTTTTTGGATACGACAATCACATTTCCGAACCTCTAATTCGTCTTTACTGCATCCCTCACTAATACACATTGACGAATTCATACGGAAATTGCGTCGCTATGAAATACTATGGGTTCCTTGACTTCTCCTTCTAAATCGAGTATCGTTTCTATGGAAACGTTTGGCTTTCCTTTTGCGATACGACAATCACATTTCCGATCCACTAATCCGTCTTTACTGCATTCGTCACTAATACACATTGACGAATTCATACGGAAATTGCGTCGCTATGAAATACTATGGGTTCTATGACTTCTCCTTCTAAATCGAGTATCGTTTCTATGGAAACGACTGGCTTTTCTTTTGGGATACGACAATCACATTTCCGATCCACTAATCCGTCTTTACTGCATCCCTCACTAATACACATTGACGAATTCGCACGGAAATTGCGTCGCCATGAAATACTATGGGTTCTATGACTTCTCCTTCTAAACCGAGTATCGTTTCTATGGAAACGACTGGCTTTTCTTTTGCGATACGAGTATCTCCCTCTCGATGCACTAATCCTTCTTTACTGCATCCCTCACTCCCACTCATTGACGAATTCACACGGAAATTGCGTCGCCATGAAATACTATGGGTTCTATGACTCCTCCTTCTAAATCGAGTAATGTTTCTATGGAAACGACAGGATTTTCTTTTGGGATACGACAATCACATTTCCGATCCACTAATCCGTCTTTACTGCATCCCTCACTAATACACATTGACGAGTTCACACGGAAATTGCGTCGCCATGAAATACTATGGGTTCTATGACTTCTCCTTCTAAATCGAGTATCGTTTCTATGGAAACGACTGGCTTTTCTTTTGCGATACGAGTATCTCCCTCTCGATGCACTAATCCTTCTTTACTGCATCCCTCACTCCCACTCATTGACGAATTCACACGGAAATTGCGTCGCCATGAAATACTATGGGTTCTGTGACTTCTCCTTCTAAATCGAGTAACGTTTCTATGGAAACGACAGGATTTTCTTTTGCGACACAACAATCACATTTCCGATCCACTAATCCGTCTTTACTGCATCCCTCACTAATACACATTGACGAATTCACACGGAAATTGCGTCGCCATGAAATACTATGGGATCTATGACTTCTCCTTCTAAATCGAGTAACGTTTCTATGGAAACGACAGGATTTTCTTTTGGGATACGACAATCACATTTCCGATCCTCTAATCCGTCTTTACTGCATCCCTCACTAATACACATTGACGAATTCATACGGAAATTGGGTCGCTATGAAATACTATGGGTTCTATGGCTTCTCCTTCTAAATCGAGTATCGTTTCTATGGAAACGACTGGCTTTTCTTTTGCGATACGACAATCACATTTCCGATCCACTAATCCGTCTTTACAGCATCCCTCACTAATACACATTGACGGATTCATACGGAAATTGCGTCGCTATGAAGTACTATGGGTTCTATGACTTCTCCTTCTAAATCGAGTATCGTTTCTATGGAAACGACTGGCTTTTCTTTTGCGATACGACAATCACATTTCCGATCCACTAATCCGTCTTTACTGCATCCCTCACTAATACACATCGACGAATTCATACGGAAATTGCGTCGCTATGAAATACTATGGGTTCTATGACTTCTCCTTCTAAATCGAGTAACGTTTCTATGGAAACGACAGGATTTTTCCTTTTGGGATACGACAATCACATTTCCAATCCACTAATCCGTCTTTACTGCATCCCTCACTAGTACACATTGACGAATTCATACGGAAATTGCGTCGCTATAAAATACTATGGGTTCTATGACTTCTCCTTCTAAATCGACTATCGTTTCTATGGAAACGACTGGCTTTTCTTTTGCGATACGACAATCACATTTCCGATCCACTAATCCGTCTTTACTGCTTCCCTCACTAATACACATTGACGAGTTCACACGGAAATTGCGTCGCCATGAAATACTATGGGTTCTATGACTTCTCCTTCTAAATCGAGTAACGTTTCTATGGAAACGACAAGATTTTCTTTTGGGATACGACAATCACATTTCCGATCCACTAATCCGTCTTCACTGCATCCCTCACTAATACACATTGACGAATTCACACGGAAATTGCGTCGCCATGAAATACTATGGGTTCTATGACTTCTCCTTCTAAATCGAGTATCGTTTCAATGGAAACGACAGGATTTTCTTTTGCGATACGAGTATCTCCCTCTCGATGCACTAATCCTTCTTTACTGCATCCCTCACTCCCACTCATTGACGAATTCACACGGAAATTGCGTCGCTATGAAATACTATGGGTTCTATGACTTCTCCATCTAAATCGAGTATCGTTTCTATGGAAACGACTGGCTTTTCTTTTGCGATACGACAATCACATTTCCGATCAACTAATCCGTCTTTACTGCATCCCTCACTAATACACATTGACGAATTCACACGGAAATTGCGTCGCCATGAAATACTATGGGTTCTATGACTTCTCCTTCTAAATCGAGTATCGTTTCTATGGAAACGACTGGCTTTTCTTTTGCGATACGAGTATCTCCCTCTCGATGCACTAATCCTTCTTTACTGCATCCCTCACTCCCACTCATTGACGAATTCCCACGGAAATTGCGTCGCCATGAAATACTATGGGCTCTATGACTTCTCCATCTAAATGGAGTAACGTTTCTATGGAAACGACAGGATTTTCTTTTGCGATACGACAATCACATTTCCGATCCACTAATCCGTCTTTACAGCATCCCTCACTAATACACATTGACGAATTCATACGGAAATTGCGTCGCTATGAAATACTATGGGTTCTATGACTTCTCCTTCTAAATCGAGTATCGTTTCTATGGAAACGACTGGCTTTTCTTTTGCGATACGAGTATCTCCCTCTCGATGCACTAATCCTTCTTTACTGCATCCCTCACTCCCACTCATTGACGAATTCACACGGAAATTGCGTCGCCATGAAATACTATGGGTTCTATGACTTCTCCTTCTAAATCGAGTAACGTTTCTATAGAAACGACAGGATTTTCTTTTGGGATACGACAATCACATTTCCGATCCACTAATCCGTCTTTACTGCATCCCTCACTAATACACATTGACGAATTCACACGGAAATTGCGTCGCCATGAAATACTATGGGTTCTATGACTTCTCCTTCTTAATGGAGTAACGTTTCTATAGAAACGACAGGATTTTCTTTTGGGATACGACAATCACATTTCCGATCCACTAATCCGTCTTTACTGCATCCCTCACTAATACACATTGACGAATTCACACGGAAATTGCGTCGCCATGAAATACTATGGGTTCTATGACTTCTCCTTCTAAATCGAGTATCGTTTCTATGGAAACGACAGGATTTTCTTTTGCGATACGAGTATCTCCCTCTCGATGCACTAATCCTTCTTTACTGCATCCCTCACTACCACTCATTGACGAATTCACACGGAAATTGCGTCGCTATGAAATACTATGGGTTCTATGACTTCTCCTTCTAAATCGAGTATCGTTTCTATGGAAACGACTGGCTTTTCTTTTGCGATACGAGTATCTCCCTCTCGATGCACTAATCCTTCTTTTCTGCATCCCTCACTCCCACTCATTGACGAATTCACACGGAAATTGCGTCGCCATGATATACTATGGGTTCTATGACTTCTCCTTCTAAATCGAGTAACGTTTCTATGGAAACGACAGGATTTTCTTTTGGGATACGACAATCACATTTCCGATCCACTAATCCGTCTTTACTGCATCCCTCACTAATACACATTGACGAATTCACACGGAAATTGCGTCGCCATGAAATACTATGGGTTCTATGACTTCTCCTTCTAAATCGAGTAACGTTTCTATGGAAACGACAGGATTTTATTTTGGGATACGACAATCACATTTCCGACCCACTAATCCGTCTTTACTGCATCCCTCACTAATACACATTGATGAATTCACACGGAAATTGCGTCCCCATGAAATACTATGGGTTCTATGACTTCTCCTTCTAAATCGAGTATCGTTTCTATGGAAACGACTGGCTTTTCTTTTGCGATACGAGTTTCTCCCTCTCGATGCACTAATCCTTCTATACTGCATCCCTCACTCCCACTCATTGACGAATTCACACGGAAATTGCGTCGCCATGAAATACTATGGGTTCTATGACTTCTCCTTCTAAATCGTGTAACGTTTCTATGGAAACGACTGGCTTTTCTTTTGGGATACGACAATCACGTTTCCGATCCACTAATCCGTCTTTACTGCATCCCTCACTAATACACATTGACGAATTCACACGGAAATTGCGTCGCCATGAAATACTATGGGTTCTATGACTTCTCCTTCTTAATCGAGTAACGTTTCTATAGAAACGACAGGATTTTCTTTTGGGATACGACAATCACATTTCCGATCCACTAATCCGTCTTTACTGCATCCCTCACTAATACACATTGACGAATTCACACGGAAATTGCGTCGCCATGAAATACTATGGGTTCTATGACTTCTCCTTCTAAATCGAGTATCGTTTCTATGGAAACGACAGGATTTTCTTTTGCGATACGAGTATCTCCCTCTCGATGCACTAATCCTTCTTTACTGCATCCCTCACTACCACTCATTGACGAATTCACACGGAAATTGCGTCGCTATGAAATACTATGGGTTCTATGACTTCTCCTTCTAAATCGAGTATCGTTTCTATGGAAACGACTGGCTTTTCTTTTGCGATACGAGTATCTCCCTCTCGATGCACTAATCCTTCTTTTCTGCATCCCTCACTCCCACTCATTGACGAATTCACACGGAAATTGCGTCGCCATGATATACTATGGGTTCTATGACTTCTCCTTCTAAATCGAGTAACGTTTCTATGGAAACGACAGGATTTTCTTTTGGGATACGACAATCACATTTCCGATCCACTAATCCGTCTTTACTGCATCCCTCACTAATACACATTGACGAATTCACACGGAAATTGCGTCGCCATGAAATACTATGGGTTCTATGACTTCTCCTTCTAAATCGAGTAACGTTTCTATGGAAACGACAGGATTTTATTTTGGGATACGACAATCACATTTCCGACCCACTAATCCGTCTTTACTGCATCCCTCACTAATACACATTGATGAATTCACACGGAAATTGCGTCCCCATGAAATACTATGGGTTCTATGACTTCTCCTTCTAAATCGAGTATCGTTTCTATGGAAACGACTGGCTTTTCTTTTGCGATACGAGTTTCTCCCTCTCGATGCACTAATCCTTCTATACTGCATCCCTCACTCCCACTCATTGACGAATTCACACGGAAATTGCGTCGCCATGAAATACTATGGGTTCTATGACTTCTCCTTCTAAATCGTGTAACGTTTCTATGGAAACGACTGGCTTTTCTTTTGGGATACGACAATCACGTTTCCGATCCACTAATCCGTCTTTACTGCATCCCTCACTAATACACATTGAGGAATTCACACGGAAATTGCGTCGCCATGAAATGCTATGGGTTCTATGACTTCTCCTTCTAAATCGAGTATCGTTTCTATGGAAACGACTGGCTTTTCTTTTGCGATACGACAATCACATTTCCGATCCACTAATCCGTCTTTACCGCATCTCTCACTAATACACATTGACGAATTCACACGGAAATTGCGTCGCCATGAAATACTATGGGTTCTATGACTTCTCCTTCTAAATCGAGTAACGTTTCTATGGAAACGACAGGATTTTCTTTAGCGATACGACAATCACATTTCCGATCCACTAATCCGTCTTTACTGCATCCCTCACTAATACACATTGACGAATTCACACGGAAATTGCGTCGCCATGAAATACTATGGGATCTATGACTTCTCCTTCTAAATCGAGTAACGTTTCTATCGAAACGACAGGATTTTCTTTTGGGATTCGACAATCACATTTCCGATCCACTAATCCGTCTTTACTGCATCCCTCACTAATACACATTGACGAATTCACACGGAAATTGCGTCGCCATGAAATACTATGGGTCCTATGACTTCTCCTTCTAAATCGAGTATCGTTTCTATGGAAACGACTGGCTTTTCTTTTGCGATACGACAATCACATTTCCGATCCACTAATCCGTCATTACTGCATCCCTCACTAATACACATTGACGAATTCACACGGAAATTGCGTCGCCATGAAATACTATGGGTTCTATGACTTCTCCTTCTAAATCGAGTATCGTTTCTATGGAGACGACTGGCCTTTCTTTTGCGATACGACAATCACATTTGCGATCCACTAATCCGTCTTTACTGCATCCCTCACTAATACACATTGACGAATTCACACGGAAATTGCGTCGCCATATAATACTATGGGTTCTATGACTTCTCCTTCTAAATCGAGTATCGTTTCTATGGAAACGACTGGCTTTTCTTTTGCGATACGAGTATCTCCCTCTCGATGCACTAAACCTTCTTTACTGCATCCCTCACTCCCACTCATTGACGAATTCACACGGAAATTGTGTCGCCATGAAATACTATGGGTTCTATGACTTCTCCTTCTAAATCGAGTAACGTTTCTATGGAAACGACAGGATTTTCTTTTGGGATACGACGATCACATTTCCGATCAACTAATCCGTCTATACTGCATCCCTATTTAATACACATTGACGAATTCACACGGAAATTGCGTCGCCATGAAATACTATGGATTCTATGACTTCTCCTTCTAAATCGAGTATCATTTCTATGGAAACGACTTTCTTTTCTTTTGCGATACGACAATCACCTTTCCGATCCACTAATCCGTCTTTACTGCATCCCTCACTAATACACATTGACGAATTCACACGGGGATTGCGTCGCCATGAAATACTATGGGTTCTATGACTTCTCCTTCTAAATCGAGTATCGTTTCTAGAAACGACTGGCTTTTCTTTTGCGATACGAGTATCTCCCTCTCGATGCACTAATCCTTCTTTACTGCATCCCTCACTCCCACTCATTGACGAATTCACACGGAAATTGCATCGCCATGAAATACTATGGGTTCTATGGCTTCTCCTTCTAAATCGAGTTACGGTTCTATGGAAACGACTGGCTTTTCTTTTGCGATACGACAATCACATTTCCGATCCACTAATCCGTCTTTACTGCATCCCTCACTAATGCACATTGACGAATTCACACGGAAATTGCGTCGCCATGAAATACTATGGGTTCTATGACTTCTCCTTCTAAATCGAGTGACGTTTCTATGGAAACGACTGGCTTTTCTTTTGGGATACGACAATCACATTTCCGATCCACTAATCCGTCTTTACTGCATCCCTCACTAATACACATTGACGAATTCACACGGAAATTGCGTCGCCATGAAATACTATGGGTTCTATGACTTCTCCTTCTAAATCGAGTATCGTTTCTATGGAAACGACTGGCTTTTCTTTTGCGATACGAGTATCTCCCTCTATATGCACTAATCCTTCTTTACTGCATCCCTCACTCCCACTCATTGACGAATTCACACGGAAATTGCGTCGCCATGAAATACTATGGGTTCTATGACTTCTCCTTCTAAATCGAGTAACGTTTCTATGGATACGACAGGATTTTCTTTTGGGATACGGCAATCACATTTCCGATCCACTAATCCGTCTTTACTGCATCCCTCATTAATACACATCGACGAATTCATACGGACATTGCGTCGCTATGAAATACTATGGGTTCTATGACTTCTCCTTCTAAATCGAGTATCGTTTCTATGGAAACGACTGGCTTTTCTTTTGCGATACGACAATCACATTTCCGATCCACTAATCCGTCTTTACTGCATCCCTCACTAATACACATTGACTAATTCATACGGAAATTGCGTCGCTATGAAATACTATGGGTTCTACGACTTCTCCTTCTAAATCGAGTATCGTTTCTATGGAAACGACTGGCTTTAATTTTGCGATACGACAATCACATTTCCGATCCACTAATCCGTCTTTACTGCATCCCTCACTAATACCCATTGACGAATTCACACGGAAATTGCGTCGCCATGAAATACTATGGTTGTATGACTTCTCCTTCTAAATCGAGTAACGTTTCTATGGAAACGACAGGATTTTCTTTTGGGATACGACAATCACATTTCCGATCCACTAATCCGTCTTTACTGCATCCCTCACTAATACACATTGACGAATTCACAGGGAAATTGCGTCGCCATGAAATACTATGGTTGTATGACTTCTCCTTCTAAATCGAGTAACGTTTCTATGGAAGCGACAGGATTTTCTTTTGGGATACGACGATCACATTTCCGATCAACTAATCCGTCTATACTGCATCCCTATTTAATACACATTGACGAATTCACACGGAAATTGCGTCGCCATGAAATACTATGGATTCTATGACTTCTCCTTCTAAATCGAGTATCATTTCTATGGAAACGACTTTCTTTTCTTTTGCGATACGACAATCACCTTTCCGATCCACTAATCCGTCTTTACTGCATCCCTCACTAATACACATTGACGAATTCACACGGGGATTGCGTCGCCATGAAATACTATGGGTTCTATGACTTCTCCTTCTAAATCGAGTATCGTTTCTAGAAACGACTGGCTTTTCTTTTGCGATACGAGTATCTCCCTCTCGATGCACTAATCCTTCTTTACTGCATCCCTCACTCCCACTCATTGACGAATTCACACGGAAATTGCATCGCCATGAAATACTATGGGTTCTATGGCTTCTCCTTCTAAATCGAGTAACGGTTCTATGGAAACGACTGGCTTTTCTTTTGCGATACGACAATCACATTTCCGTTCCACTAATCCGTCTTTACTGCATCCCTCACTAATACACATTGACGAATTCACACGGAAATTGCGTCGCCATGATATACTATGGGTTCTATGACTTCTCCTTCTAAATCGAGTGACGTTTCTATGGAAACGACTGGCTTTTCTTTTGGGATACGACAATCACATTTCCGATCCACTAATCCGTCTTTACTGCATCCCTCACTAATACACATTGACGAATTCACACGGAAATTGCGTCGCCATGAAATACTATGGGTTCTATGACTTCTCCTTCTAAATCGAGTATCGTTTCTATGGAAACGACTGGCTTTTCTTTTGCGATACGAGTATCTCCCTCTCGATGCACTAATCCTTCTTCACTGCATCCCTCACTCCCACTCATTGACGAATTCACACGGAAATTGCGTCGCCATGAAATACTATGTGTTCTATGACTTCTCCTTCTAAATCGAGTAACGTTTCTATGGATACGACAGGATTTTCTTTAGGGATACGGCAATCACATTTCCGATCCACTAATCCGTCTTTACTGCATCCCTCATTAATACACATCGACGAATTCATACGGACATTGCGTCGCTATGAAATACTATGGGTTCTATGACTTCTCCTTCTAAATCGAGTATCGTTTCTATGGAAACGACTGGCTTTTCTTTTGCGATACGACAATCACATTTCCGATCCACTACTCCGTCTTTACTGCATCCCTCACTAATACACATTGACGAATTCATACGGAAATTGCGTCGCTATGAAATACTATGGGTTCTACGACTTCCCCTTCTAAATCGAGTATCGTTTCTATGGAAACGACTGGCTTTTCTTTTGCGATACGACAATCACATTTCCGATCCACTAATCCGTCTTTACTGCATCCCTCACTAATACCCATTGACGAATTCACACGGAAATTGCGTCGCCATGAAATACTATGGTTGTATGACTTCTCCTTCTAAATCGAGTAACGTTTCTATGGAAACGACAGGATTTTCTTTTGGGATACGACAATCACATTTCCGATCCACTAATCCGTCTTTACTGCATCCCTCACTAATACACATTGACGAATTCACACGGAAATTGCGTCGCCATGAAATACTATGGGTTCTATGACTTCTCCTTCTAAATCGAGTAAAGTTTCTATGGAAACGACAGGATTTTCTTTTGGGATACGACAATCACATTTCCGATCCACTAATCCGTCTTTACTGCATCCCTCACTAATACACATTGAAGAATTCACACGGAAATGGCGTCGCCATGAAATACTATGGGTTCTATGACTTCTCCTTCTAAATCGAGTAACGTTTCTATGGAAACGACAGGATTTTCTTTTGCGATACGACAATCACATTTCCGATCCACTAATCCGTCTGTACTGCATCCCTCACTAATACACATTGACGAATTCACACGGAAATTGCGTCGCCATGAAATACTATGGGTTCTATGACTTCTCCTTCTAAATCGAGTAACGTTTGTATGGAAACGACAGGATTTTCTTTTGGGATACGACAATCACATTTCCGATCCACTAATCCGTCTGTACTGCATCCCTCACTAATACACATTGACGAATTCTCACGGAAATTGCGTCGCCATGAAATACTATGGGTTCTATGACTTCTCCTTCTAAATCGAGTATCGTTTCTATGGAAACGACAGGATTTTCTTTAGGCATACGACAATCACATTTCCGATCCACTAATCCGTCTTTACTGCATCCCTCACTAATACACATTGACGAATTCACACGGAAATTGGGTCGCCATGAAATACTATGGGTTCTATGACTTCTCCTTCTAAATCGAGTATCTTTTCTATGGAAACGACTGGATTTTCTTTTGCGATACGACAATCACATTTCCGATCCACTAATCCGTCTTTACTGCATCCCTCACTAATACACATTGACGAATTCACACGGAAAATGGCCTCGCCATGAAATACTATGGGTTCTATGACTTCTCCTTCTAAATCGAGTATCGTTTCTATGGAAACGACTGGCTTTTCTTTTGCGATACGTGTATCTCCCTCTCGATGCACTAATCCTTCTTTACTGCATCCCTCACTCCCACTCATTGACGAATTCACACGGAAATTGCGTCGCCATGAAATACTATGGGTTCTATGACTTCTCCTTCTAAATCGAGTAACGTTTCTATGGAAACGACAGGATTTTCTTTTGGGATACGACAATCACATTTCCGATCCACTAATCCGTCTTTACTGCATCCCTCACTAATACACATTGACGAATTCACACGGAAATTGCGTCGCCATGAAATACTTTGGGTTCTATGACTTATCCTTCTAAATCGAGTAACGTTTCTATGGAAACGACAGGATACTGTTTGCGATACGACAATCACATTTCCGATCCACTAATCCGTCTTTACTGCATCCCTCACTAATACACATTGACGAATTCACACGAAAATTGCGTCGCCATGAAATACTACGGGTTCTATGACTTCTCCTTCTAAATCGAGTAACGTTTCTATGGAAACGACAGGATTTTCTTTTGCGATACGACAATCACATTGCCGATCCACTAATCCGTCTTTACTGCATCCCTCACTAATACACATTGACGAATTCACACGGAAATTGCGTCGCCATGAAATACTATGGGTTCTATGACTTCTCCTTCTAAATCGAGTATCGTTTCTATGGAAACGACTGGCTTTTCTTTTGCGATACGAGTATCTCCCTCTCGAAGCACTAATCCTTCTTTACTGCATCCCTCACTCCCACTCATTGACGAATTCACACGGAAATTGCGTCGCTATGTAATACTATGGGTTCTATGACCTCTCCTTCTAAATCGAGTAATGTTTCTATGGAAACGACAGGATTTTCTTTTGGGATACGACAATCACATTTCCGATCCACTAATCCGTCTTTACTGCATCCCTCACTAATACACATTGACGAATTCACACGGAAATTGCGTCGCCATGAAATACCATGGGTTCTATGACTTCTCCTTCTAAATTGAGTATCGTTTCTATGGAAACGACTGGCTTTTCTTTTGCGATACGACCATCACATTTCCGATCAACTAATCCGTCTTTACTGCATCCCTCACTAATACACATTGGCGAATTCATACGGAAATTGCGTCGCTATAAAGTACTATGGGTTCTATGACTTCTCCTTCTAAATCGATTATCGTTTCTATGGAAACGACTGGCTTTTCTTTTGCGATACGAGTATCTCCCTCTCGATGCACTAATCCTTCTTTACTGCATCCCTCACTCCCACTCATTGACGAATTCACACAGAAATTGCGTCGCCATGAAATACTATGTGTTCTATGACTTCTCCTTCTAAATCGAGTAACGTTTCTATGGAAACGACAGGATTTTCTTTTGCGATACGACAATCACATTTCCGATCCACTAATCCGTCTTTACTGCATCCCTCACTAATACACATTGACGAATTCACACGGAAATTGCGTCGCCATGAAATACTATGGGTTCTATGACTTCTCCTTCTAAATCGAGTATCGTTTCTATGGAAACGACAGGATTTTCTTTTGGGATACGACAATCACATTTCCGATCCACTAATCCGTCCTTACTGCATCCCTCACTAATACACATTGACGAATTCACACGGAAATTGCGTCGCCATGAAATACTATGGGTTCTATGACTTCTCCTTCTAAATCGAGTATCGTTTCTACGGAAACGACAGGATTTTCTTTTGGGATACGAGTATCTCTCTCTCGATGCACTAATCCTTCTTTACTGCATCCCTCACTCCCACTCATTGACGAATTCACACGGAAATTGCGTCGCCATGAAATACTATGGGTTCTATGGCTTCTCCTTCTAATTCGAGTAACGTTTCTATGGAAACGACAGGATTTTCTTTTGGGATACGACAATCACATTTCCGATCCACTAATCCGTCTTTACTGCATCCCTCACTAATACACATCGACGAATTCATACGGAAATTGCGTCGCTATGAAATACTACGGGTTCTATGACTTCTCCTTCTAAGTCGAGTATCGTTTCTATGGAAACGACTGGCTTTTCTTTTGCGATACGACAATCACATTTCCGATCCACTAATCCGTCTTTACTGCATCCCTCACTAATACACATTGACGAATTCATACAGAAATTGCGTCGCTATGAAATACTATGTGTTCTATGACTTCTCCTTCTAAATCGAGTATCGTTTCTATGGAAACGACTGGCTTTTCTTTTGCGATACGACAATCACATTTCCGATCCACTAATCCGTCTTTACTGCATCCCTCACTAATACACATTGACGAATTCACACGGAAATTGCGTCGCCATGAAATACTATGGGTTCTATGACTTCTCCTTCTAAATCGAGTAACGTTTCTATGGAAACGACAGGATTTTTTTTTTGGGATACGACAATCACATTTCCGATCCACTAATCCGTCTTTACTGCATCCCTCACTAATACACATTGACGAATTCACACGGAAATTGCGTCGCCATGAAATACTATGGGTTCTATGACTTCTCCTTCTAAATCGAGTAAAGTTTCTATGGAAACGACAGGATTTTCTTTTGGGATACGACAATCACATTTCCGATCCACTAATCCGTCTTTACTGCATCCCTCACTAACACACATTGAAGAATTCACACGGAAATTGCGTCGCCATGAAATACTATGGGTTCTATGACTTCTCCTTCTAAATCGAGTAACGTTTCTATGGAACGACAGGATTTTCTTTGCGATACGACAATCACATTTCCGATCCACTAATCCGTCTTTACTGCATCCCTCACTAATACACATTGACGACTTCACACGGAAATTGCGTCGCCATGAAATACTATGGGTTCTATGACTTCTCCTTCTAAATCGAGTATCATTTCTATGGAAACGACTTTCTTTTCTTTTGCGATACGACAATCACCTTTCCGATCCACTAATCCGTCTTTACTGCATCCCTCACTAATACACATTGACGAATTCACACGGGGATTGCGTCGCCATGAAATACTATGGGTTCTATGACTTCTCCTTCTAAATCGAGTATCGTTTCTAGAAACGACTGGCTTTTCTTTTGCGATACGAGTATCTCCCTCTCGATGCACTAATCCTTCTTTACTGCATCCCTCACTCCCACTCATTGACGAATTCACACGGAAATTGCATCGCCATGAAATACTATGGGTTCTATGGCTTCTCCTTCTAAATCGAGTAACGGTTCTATGGAAACGACTGGCTTTTCTTTTGCGATACGACAATCACATTTCCGTTCCACTAATCCGTCTTTACTGCATCCCTCACTAATACACATTGACGAATTCACACGGAAATTGCGTCGCCATGATATACTATGGGTTCTATGACTTCTCCTTCTAAATCGAGTGACGTTTCTATGGAAACGACTGGCTTTTCTTTTGGGATACGACAATCACATTTCCGATCCACTAATCCGTCTTTACTGCATCCCTCACTAATACACATTGACGAATTCACACGGAAATTGCGTCGCCATGAAATACTATGGGTTCTATGACTTCTCCTTCTAAATCGATTATCGTTTCTATGGAAACGACTGGCTTTTCTTTTGCGATACGAGTATCTCCCTCTCGATGCACTAATCCTTCTTCACTGCATCCCTCACTCCCACTCATTGACGAATTCACACGGAAATTGCGTCGCCATGAAATACTATGTGTTCTATGACTTCTCCTTCTAAATCGAGTAACGTTTCTATGGATACGACAGGATTTTCTTTTGGGATACGGCAATCACATTTCCGATCCACTAATCCGTCTTTACTGCATCCCTCATTAATACACATCGACGAATTCATACGGACATTGCGTCGCTATGAAATACTATGGGTTCTATGACTTCTCCTTCTAAATCGAGTATCGTTTCTATGGAAACGACTGGCTTTTCTTTTGCGATACGACAATCACATTTCCGATCCACTAATCCGTCTTTACTGCATCCCTCACTAATACACATTGACGAATTCATACGGAAATTGCGTCGCTATGAAATACTATGGGTTCTACGACTTCTCCTTCTAAATCGAGTATCGTTTCTATGGAAACGACTGGCTTTTCTTTTGCGATACGACAATCACATTTCCGATCCACTAATCCGTCTTTACTGCATCCCTCACTAATACCCATTGACGAATTCACACGGAAATTGCGTCGCCATGAAATACTATGGTTGTATGACTTCTCCTTCTAAATCGAGTAACGTTTCTATGGAAACGACAGGATTTTCTTTAGGGATACGACAATCACATTTCCGATCCACTAATCCGTCTTTACTGCATCCCTCACTAATACACATTGACGAATTCACACGGAAATTGCGTCGCCATGAAATACTATGGGTTCTATGACTTCTCCTTCTAAATCGAGTAAAGTTTCTATGGAAACGACAGGATTTTCTTTTGGGATACGACAATCACATTTCCGATCCACTAATCCGTCTTTACTGCATCCCTCACTAATACACATTGAAGAATTCACACGGAAATGGCGTCGCCATGAAATACTATGGGTTCTATGACTTCTCCTTCTAAATCGAGTAACGTTTCTATGGAAACGACAGGATTTTCTTTTGCGATACGACAATCACATTTCCGATCCACTAATCCGTCTGTACTGCATCCCTCACTAATACACATTGAC
Source organism: Schistocerca piceifrons (assembly GCF_021461385.2). NCBI lineage: Eukaryota > Metazoa > Arthropoda > Insecta > Orthoptera > Acrididae > Schistocerca > Schistocerca piceifrons. Next base: position 1,199,738 of record NW_025727551.1, read on the forward strand.
GAATTCACACGGAAATTGCGTCGCCATGAAATACTATGGGTTCTATGACTTCTCCTTCTAAATCGAGTAACGTTTGTATGGAAACGACAGGATTTTCTTTTGGGATACGACAATCACATTTCCGATCCACTAATCCGTCTGTACTGCATCCCTCACTAATACACATTGACGAATTCTCACGGAAATTGCGTCGCCATGAAATACTATGGGTTCTATGACTTCTCCTTCTAAATCGAGTATCGTTTCTATGGAAACGACAGGATTTTCTTTAGGGATACGACAATCACATTTCCGATCCACTAATCCGTCTTTACTGCATCCCTCACTAATAGACATTGACGAATTCACACGGAAATTGGGTCGCCATAAAATACTATGGGTTCTGTGACTTCTCCTTCTAAATCGAGTATCTTTTCTATGGAAACGACTGGATTTTCTTTTGCGATACGACAATCACATTTCCGATCCACTAATCCGTCTTTACTGCATCCCTCACTAATACACATTGACGAATTCACACGGAAAATGGCCTCGCCATGAAATACTATGGGTTCTATGACTTCTCCTTCTAAATCGAGTATCGTTTCTATGGAAACGACTGGCTTTTCTTTTGCGATACGTGTATCTCCCTCTCGATGCACTAATCCTTCTTCACTGCATCCCTCACTCCCACTCATTGACGAATTCACACGGAAATTGCGTCGCCATGAAATACTATGTGTTCTATGACTTCTCCTTCTAAATCGAGTAACGTTTCTATGGATACGACAGGATTTTCTTTTGCGATACGACAATCACATTTCCGTTCCACTAATCCGTCTTTACTGCATCCCTCACTAATACACATTGACGAATTCACACGGAAATTGCGTCGCCATGATATACTATGGGTTCTATGACTTCTCCTTCTAAATCGAGTGACGTTTCTATGGAAACGACTGGCTTTTCTTTTGGGATACGACAATCACATTTCCGATCCACTAATCCGTCTTTACTGCATCCCTCACTAATACACATTGACGAATTCACACGGAAATTGCGTCGCCATGAAATACTATGGGTTCTATGACTTCTCCTTCTAAATCGAGTATCGTTTCTATGGAAACGACTGGCTTTTCTTTTGCGATACGAGTATCTCCCTCTCGATGCACTAATCCTTCTTCACTGCATCCCTCACTCCCACTCATTGACGAATTCACACGGAAATTGCGTCGCCATGAAATACTATGTGTTCTATGACTTCTCCTTCTAAATCGAGTAACGTTTCTATGGATACGACAGGATTTTCTTTTGGGATACGGCAATCACATTTCCGATCCACTAATCCGTCTTTACTGCATCCCTCATTAATACACATCGACGAATTCATACGGACATTGCGTCGCTATGAAATACTATGGGTTCTATGACTTCTCCTTCTAAATCGAGTGACGTTTCTATGGAAACGACTGGCTTTTCTTTTGGGATACGACAATCACATTTCCGATCCACTAATCCGTCTTTACTGCATCCCTCACTAATACACATTGACGAATTCACACGGAAATTGCGTCGCCATGAAATACTATGTGTTCTATGACTTCTCCTTCTAAATCGAGTAACGTTTCTATGGATACGACAGGATTTTCTTTTGGGATACGACAATCACATTTCCGATCCACTAATCCGTCTTTACTGCATCCCTCACTAATACACATTGACGAATTCACACGGAAATTGCGTCGCCATGAAATACTATGGGTTCTATGACTTCTCCTTCTAAATCGAGTATCGTTTCTATGGAAACGACTGGCTTTTCTTTTGCGATACGAGTATCTCCCTCTCGATGCACTAATCCTTCTTCACTGCATCCCTCACTCCCACTCATTGACGAATTCACACGGAAATTGCGTCGCCATGAAATACTATGTGTTCTATGACTTCTCCTTCTAAATCGAGTAACGTTTCTATGGATACGACAGGATTTTCTTTTGGGATACGACAATCACATTTCCGTTCCACTAATCCGTCTTTACTGCATCCCTCACTAATACACATTGACGAATTCACACGGAAATTGCGTCGCCATGATATACTATGGGTTCTATGACTTCTCCTTCTAAATCGAGTGACGTTTCTATGGAAACGACTGGCTTTTCTTTTGGGATACGACAATCACATTTCCGATCCACTAATCCGTCTTTACTGCATCCCTCACTAATACACATTGACGAATTCACACGGAAATTGCGTCGCCATGAAATACTATGGGTTCTATGACTTCTCCTTCTAAATCGAGTATCGTTTCTATGGAAACGACTGGCTTTTCTTTTGCGATACGAGTATCTCCCTCTCGATGCACTAATCCTTCTTCACTGCATCCCTCACTCCCACTCATTGACGAATTCACACGGAAATTGCGTCGCCATGAAATACTATGTGTTCTATGACTTCTCCTTCTAAATCGAGTAACGTTTCTATGGATACGACAGGATTTTCTTTTGGGATACGGCAATCACATTTCCGATCCACTAATCCGTCTTTACTGCAACCCTCATTAATACACATCGACGAATTCATACGGACATTGCGTCGCTATGAAATACTATGGGTTCTATGACTTCTCCTTCTAAATCGAGTATCGTTTCTATGGAAACGACTGGCTTTTCTTTTGCGATACGACAATCACATTTCCGATCCACTAATCCGTCTTTACTGCATCCCTCACTAATACACATTGACGAATTCATACGGAAATTGCGTCGCTATGAAATACTATGGGTTCTACGACTTCTCCTTCTAAATCGAGTATCGTTTCTATGGAAACGACTGGCTTTTCTTTTGCGATACGACAATCACATTTCCGATCCACTAATCCGTCTTTACTGCATCCCTCACTAATACCCATTGACGAATTCACACGGAAATTGCGTCGCCATGAAATACTATGGTTGTATGACTTCTCCTTCTAAATCGAGTAACGTTTCTATGGAAACGACAGGATTTTCTTTAGGGATACGACAATCACATTTCCGATCCACTAATCCGTCTTTACTGCATCCCTCACTAATACACATTGACGAATTCACACGGAAATTGCGTCGCCATGAAATACTATGGGTTCTATGACTTCTCCTTCTAAATCGAGTAAAGTTTCTATGGAAACGACAGGATTTTCTTTTGGGATACGACAATCACATTTCCGATCCACTAATCCGTCTTTACTGCATCCCTCACTAATACACATTGAAGAATTCACACGGAAATGGCGTCGCCATGAAATACTATGGGTTCTATGACTTCTCCTTCTAAATCGAGTAACGTTTCTATGGAAACGACAGGATTTTCTTTTGCGATACGACAATCACATTTCCGATCCACTAATCCGTCTGTACTGCATCCCTCACTAATACACATTGACGAATTCACACGGAAATTGCGTCGCCATGAAATACTATGGGTTCTATGACTTCTCCTTCTAAATCGAGTAACGTTTGTATGGAAACGACAGGATTTTCTTTTGGGATACGACAATCACATTTCCGATCCACTAATCCGTCTGTACTGCATCCCTCACTAATACACATTGACGAATTCTCACGGAAATTGCGTCGCCATGAAATACTATGGGTTCTATGACTTCTCCTTCTAAATCGAGTATCGTTTCTATGGAAACGACAGGATTTTCTTTAGGGATACGACAATCACATTTCCGATCCACTAATCCGTCTTTACTGCATCCCTCACTAATAGACATTGACGAATTCACACGGAAATTGGGTCGCCATAAAATACTATGGGTTCTGTGACTTCTCCTTCTAAATCGAGTATCTTTTCTATGGAAACGACTGGATTTTCTTTTGCGATACGACAATCACATTTCCGATCCACTAATCCGTCTTTACTGCATCCCTCACTAATACACATTGACGAATTCACACGGAAAATGGCCTCGCCATGAAATACTATGGGTTCTATGACTTCTCCTTCTAAATCGAGTATCGTTTCTATGGAAACGACTGGCTTTTCTTTTGCGATACGTGTATCTCCCTCTCGATGCACTAATCCTTCTTTACTGCATCCCTCACTCCCACTCATTGACGAATTCACACGGAAATTGCGTCGCCATGAAATACTATGGGTTCTATGACTTCTCCTTCTAAATCGAGTAACGTTTCTATGGAAACGACAGGATTTTCTTTTGGGATACGACAATCACATTTCCGATCCACTAATCCGTCTTTACTGCATCCCTCACTAATACACATTGACGAATTCACACGGATATTGCGTCGCCATGAAATACTATGGGTTCTATGACTTATCCTTCTAAATCGAGTAACGTTTCTATGGAAACGACAGGATACTGTTTGCGATACGACAATCACATTTCCGATCCACTAATCCGTCTTTACTGCATCCCTCACTAATACACATTGACGAATTCACACGAAAATTGCGTCGCCATGAAATACTACGGGTTCTATGACTTCTCCTTCTAAATCGAGTAACGTTTCTATGGAAACGACAGGATTTTCTTTTGCGATACGACAATCACATTGCCGATCCACTAATCCGTCTTTACTGCATCCCTCACTAATACACATTGACGAATTCACACGGAAATTGCGTCGCCATGAAATACTATGGGTTCTATGACTTCTCCTTCTAAATCGAGTATCGTTTCTATGGAAACGACTGGCTTTTCTTTTGCGATACGAGTATCTCCCTCTCGAAGCACTAATCCTTCTTTACTGCATCCCTCACTCCCACTCATTGACGAATTCACACGGAAATTGCGTCGCTATGAAATACTATGGGTTCTATGACCTCTCCTTCTAAATCGAGTAACGTTTCTATGGAAACGACAGGATTTTCTTTTGGGATACGACAATCACATTTCCGATCCACTAATCCGTCTTTACTGCATCCCTCACTAATACACATTGACGAATTCACACGGAAATTGCGTCGCCATGAAATACCATGGGTTCTATGACTTCTCCTTCTAAATTGAGTATCGTTTCTATGGAAACGACTGGCTTTTCTTTTGCGATACGACCATCACATTTCCGATCAACTAATCCGTCTTTACTGCATCCCTCACTAATACACATTGGCGAATTCATACGGAAATTGCGTCGCTATAAAGTACTATGGGTTCTATGACTTCTCCTTCTAAATCGATTATCGTTTCTATGGAAACGACTGGCTTTTCTTTTGCGATACGAGTATCTCCCTCTCGATGCACTAATCCTTCTTTACTGCATCCCTCACTCCCACTCATTGACGAATTCACACAGAAATTGCGTCGCCATGAAATACTATGTGTTCTATGACTTCTCCTTCTAAATCGAGTAACGTTTCTATGGAAACGACAGGATTTTCTTTTGCGATACGACAATCACATTTCCGATCCACTAATCCGTCTTTACTGCATCCCTCACTAATACACATTGACGAATTCACACGGAAATTGCGTCGCCATGAAATACTATGGGTTCTATGACTTCTCCTTCTAAATCGAGTATCGTTTCTATGGAAACGACAGGATTTTCTTTTGGGATACGACAATCACATTTCCGATCCACTAATCCGTCCTTACTGCATCCCTCACTAATACACATTGACGAATTCACACGGAAATTGCGTCGCCATGAAATACTATGGGTTCTATGACTTCTCCTTCTAAATCGAGTATCGTTTCTACGGAAACGACAGGATTTTCTTTTGGGATACGAGTATCTCTCTCTCGATGCACTAATCCTTCTTTACTGCATCCCTCACTCCCACTCATTGACGAATTCACACGGAAATTGCGTCGCCATGAAATACTATGGGTTCTATGACTTCTCCTTCTAATTCGAGTAACGTTTCTATGGAAACGACAGGATTTTCTTTTGGGATACGACAATCACATTTCCGATCCACTAATCCGTCTTTACTGCATCCCTCACTAATACACATCGACGAATTCATACGGAAATTGCGTCGCTATGAAATACTACGGGTTCTATGACTTCTCCTTCTAAATCGAGTATCGTTTCTATGGAAACGACTGGCTTTTCTTTTGCGATACGACAATCACATTTCCGATCCACTAATCCGTCTTTACTGCATCCCTCACTAATACACATTGACGAATTCACACGGAAATTGCGTCGCCAAAAAATACTATGGGTTCTATGACTTCTCCTTCTAAATCGAGTAACGTTTCAATGGAAACGACAGGATTTTTTTTTGGGATACGACAATCACATTTCCGATCCACTAATCCGTCTTTACTGCATCCCTCACTAATACACATTGACGAATTCACACGGAAATTGCGTCGCCATGAAATACTATGGGTTCTATGACTTCTCCTTCTAAATCGAGTAAAGTTTCTATGGAAACGACAGGATTTTCTTTTGGGATACGACAATCACATTTCCGATCCACTAATCCGTCTTTACTGCATCCCTCACTAACACACATTGAAGAATTCACACGAAATTGCGTCGCCATGAAATACTATGGGTTCTATGACTTCTCCTTCTAAATCGAGTAACGTTTCTATGGAACGACAGGATTTTCTTTGCGATACGACAATCACATTTCCGATCCACTAATCCGTCTTTACTGCATCCCTCACTAATACACATTGACGACTTCACACGGAAATTGCGTCGCCATGAAATACTATGGGTTCTATGACTTCTCCTTCTAAATCGAGTAACGTTTGTATGGAAACGACAGGACTTTCTTTTGGGATACGACAATCACATTTCCAATCCACTAATCCGTCTTTACTGCATCCCTCACTAATACACATTGACGAATTCACACGGAAATTGCGTCGCCATGAAATACTATGGGTTCTATGACTTCTCCTTCAAAATCGAGTATCGTTTCTATGGAAACGACAGGATTTTCTTTTGGGATACGACAATCACATTTCCGATCCACTAATCCGTCTTTACTGCATCCCTCACTAATACACATTGCCGAATTCACACAGAAATTGGGTCGTAATGAAATACTATGGGTTCTATGACTTCTCCTTCTAAATCGAGTATCTTTTCTATGGAAACGACTGGCTTTTCTTTTGCGATACGACAATCACATTTCCGATCCACTAATCCGTCTTTACTGCATCCCTCACTAATACACATTGACGAATTCACACGGAAATTGCCTCGCCATGAAATACTATGGGTTCTATGACTTCTCCTTCTAAATCGAGTATCGTTTCTATGGAAACGACTGGCTTTTCTTTTGCGATACGAGTATCTCCCTCTCGATGCACTAATCCTTCTTTACTGCATCCCTCACTCCCACTCATTGACGAATTCACACGGAAATTGTCTCGCCATGAAATACTATGGGTTCTATGACTTCTCCTTCTAAATCGAGTAACGTTTCTATGGAAACGACAGGATTTTCTTTTGGGATACGACAATCACATTTCCGATCCACTAATCCGTCTTTACTGCATCCCTCACTAATACACATTGACGAATTCACACGGAAATTGCGTCGCCATGAAATACTTTGGGTTCTATGACTTCTCCTTCTAAATTGAGTATCGTTTCTATGGAAACGACTGGCTTTTCTTTTGCGATACGACAATCACATTTCCGATCCACTAATCCGTCTTTACTGCATCCCGCACTAATACACATTGGTGAAATCATACGGAAATTGCGTCGCTATAAAGTACTATGGGTTCTATGACTTCTCCTTCTAAATCGAGTATCGTTTCTATGGAAACGACTGGCTTTTCTTTTGCGATACGAGTATCTCCCTCTCGATGCACTAATCCTTCTTTACTGCATCCCTCACTCCCACTCATTGACGAATTCACACAGAAATTGCGTCGCCATGAAATACTATGTGTTCTATGACTTCTCCTTCTAAATCGAGTAACGTTTCTATGGAAACGACAGGATTTTCTTTTGCGATACGACAATCACATTTCCGATCCACTAATCCGTCTTTACTGCATCCCTCACTAATACACATTGACAAATTCATACGGAAATTGCGTCGCCATGAAATACTATGGGTTCTATGACTTCTCCTTCTAAATCGAGTATCGTTTCTATGGAAACGACTGGATTTTCTTTTGGGATACGACAATCACATTTCCGATCCACTAATCCGTCCTTACTGCATCCCTCACTAATACACATTGACGAATTCACACGGAAATTGCGTCGCCATGAAATACTATGTGTTCTATGACTTCTCCTTCTAAATCGAGTATCGTTTCTATGGAAACGACAGGATTTTCTTTTGGGATACGAGTATCTCTCTCTCGATGCACTAATCCTTCTTTACTGCATCCCTCACTCCCACTCATTGACGAATTCACACGGAAATTGCGTCACCATGAAATACTATGGGTTCTATGACTTCTCCTTCTAAATCGAGTAACGTTTCTATGGAAACGACAGGATTTTCTTTTGGGATACGACAATCACATTTCCGATCCACTAATCCGTCTTTACTGCATCCCTCACTAATACACATTGAAGAATTCACACGGAAATTGCGTCGCCATGAAATACTATGGGTTCTATGACTTCTCCTTCTAAATCGAGTATCGTTTCTATGGAAACGACTGGCTTTTCTTATGCGATACGACAATCACATATCCGATCCACTAATTCGCCTTTACTGCATCCCTCACTAATACACATTGACGAATTCACACGGAAATTGCGTCGCCATGAAATACTATGGGTTCTATGACTTCTCCTTCTAAATCGAGTAACGTTTCTATGGAAACGACAGGATATTTTTTTGGGATACGACAATCACATTTCCGCTCCGCTAATCTTTCTTTACTGCATCCCTCACTAATACACATTGACGAATTCATACGGAAATTGCGTCGCCATGAAATACTATGGGTTCTATGACTTCTCCCTCTAAATCGAGTATCGTTACTATGGAAACGACTAGCTTTTCTTTTGCGATACGACAATCACATTTCCGATCCACTAATCCGTCTTTACTGCATCCCTCACTAATACACATTGACGAATTCACACGGAAATTGCGTCGCCATGAAATACTATGGGTTCTATGTCTTCTGATTCTAAATCGAGTAACGTTTCTATGGAAACGACAGGATTTTCTTTTGGGATACGACAATCACATTTCCGATCCACTAATCCGTCTTTGCTGCATCCCTCACTAATACACATTGACGAATTCACACGGAAATTGCGTCGCCATGAAATACTATGGGTTCTATGACTTCTCCTTCTAAATCGAGTATCGTTTCTATGGAAACGACTGGCTTTTCTTTTGCGATACGACAATCACATTTCTGATCCACTAATCCGTCTTTACTGCATCCCTCACTAATACACATTGACGAATTCATACGGAAATTGCGTCGCTATGAAATACTATGGGTTCTATGACTTCTCCATCTAAATCGAGTATCTTTTCTATGGAAACGACTGGGTTTTATTTTGCGATACGACAATCACATTTACGATCCACTATTCCGTCTTTACTGCATCCCTCACTAATACACATTGACGAATTCATACGGAAATTGCGTCGCCATGAAATACTATGGGTTCTATGACTTTTCCTTCTAAATCGAGTAACATTTCTATGGAAACGACTGGCTTTTCTTTTGGGATACGACAATCACATTTCCGATCCACTAATCCGTCTTTACTGCATCCCTCACTTATACACATTGACGAATTCACACGGAAATTGCGTCGCCATGAAATACTATGGGTTCTATGACTTCCCCTTCTAAATCGAGTAACATTTCTATGGAAACGACAGGATTTTCCTTTGGGATACGACAATCACATTTCCGATCCACTAATCCGTCTTTACTGCATCCCTCACTAATACACATTGACGAATTCACACGGAAATTGCGTCGCCATGAAATACTATGGGTTCCATGACTTCTCCTTCTAAATCGAGTATCGTTTCTATGGAAACGACTGGCTTTTCTTTTGCGATACGAGTATCTCCCTCTCGATGCACTAATCCTTCTTTACTGCATCCCTCACTCCCACTCATTGACGAATTCACACGGAAATTGCGTCTCCATGAAATACTATGGGTTACTTCTCCTTCTACATCGAGTAACGTTTCTATGGAAACGACTGGCTTTTCTTTTGGGATACGACAATCACATTTCCGATCCACTAATCCGTCTTTACTGCATCCCTCACTAATACACATTGACTAATTCACACGGATATTGCGTCGCTATGAAATACTATGGGTTCTATGACTTCTCCTTCTAAATCGAGTATCGTTTCTATGGAAACGACTGGCTTCTCTTTTGCGATACGACTATCTACCTCTCGATGCACTAATCCTTCTTTACTGCATCCCTCACTCCCACTCATTGACGAATTCACACGGAAATTGCGTCGCTATGAAGTACTATGGGTTCTATGACTTCTCCTTCTAAATCGAGTAACGTTTCTATGGAAACGACTGGATTTTCTTTTGGGATACGACAATCACATTTCCGATCCACTAACCCGTCTTTACTGCATCCCTCACTAATACACATTGACGAATTCACACGGAAATTGCGTCGCAATGAAATACTATGGGTTCTATGACTTCTCCTTCTAAATCGAGTATCGTTTCTATGGAAACGACTGGCTTTTCTTTTGCGATACGAGTATCTCCCTCTCGATGCACTAATCCTTCTTTACTGCATCCCTCACCCCCACTCTTTGACGAATTCAAACGAAAATTGCGTCGCCATGAAATACTATGCGTTCTATGACTTCTCCTTCTAAATCGAGTAACGTTTCTATGGAAACTACAGGATTTTCTTTTGCGATACGACAATCACATTTCCGAACCACTAATCCGTCTTTACTGCATCCCTCACTAATACACATTGACGAATTCACACGGAAATTGCGTCGCCATGAAATACTATGGGTTCTATGACTTCTCCTTCTAAATCGAGTATCGTTTCTATGGAAACGACTGGCTTTTCATTTGAGATACGACAATCACATTTCCGATCCACTAATCCGTCTTTACTGCATCCCTCACTAATACACATTGACGAATTCACACGGAAATTGCGTCGCCATGAAATACTATGGGATCTATGACTTCTCCTTCTAAATCGAGTAACGTTTCTATGGAAACGACAGGATTTTCTTTTGGGATACGACTATCACATTTCCAATCCTCTAATCCGTCTTTACTGCATCCCTCACTAATACACATTGACGAATTCATACGGAAATTGCGTCGCTATGAAATACTATGGGTTCTATGACTTCTCCTTCTAAATCGAGTATCGTTTGAATGGAAACGACAGGATTTTCTTTTGGGATACGACAATCACATTTCCGATCCACTAATCCGTCTTTACTGCATCCCTCACTAATACACATTGACGAATTCACACGGAAATTGCGTCGCCATGAAATACTATGGGTTCTATGACTTCTCCTTCTAAATCGAGTAAAGTTTCTATGGAAACGACAGGATTTTCTTTTGGGATACGACAATCACATTTCCGATCCACTAATCCGTCTTTACTGCATCCCTCACTAATACACATTGAAGAATTCACACGGAAATTGCGTCGCCATGAAATACTATGGGTTCTATGACTTCTCCTTCTAAATCGAGTAACGTTTCTATGGAAACGACAGGATTTTCTTTTGCGATACGACAATCACATTTCCATCCACTAATCCGTCTTTACTGCATCCCTCACTAATACACATTGACGAATTCACACGGAAATTGCGTCGCCATGAAATACTATGGGTTCTATGACTTCTCCTTCTAAATCGAGTAACGTTTGTATGGAAACGACAGGATTTTCTTTTGGGATACGACAATCACATTTCCGATCCACTAATCCGTCTTTACTGCATCCCTCACTAATACACATTGACGAATTCACACGGAAATTGCGTCGCAATGAAATACTGTGGGTTCTATGACTTCTCCTTCTAAATCGAGTATCGTTTCTATGGAAACGACAGGATTTTCTTTTGGGATACGACAATCACATTTCCGATCCACTAATCCGTCTTTACTGCATCCCTCACTAATACACATTGACGAATTCACACGGAAATTGGGTCGCCATGAAATACTATGGGTTCTATGACTTCTCCTTCTAAATCGAGTATCTCTTCTATGGAAACGACTGGCTTTTCTTTTGCGATAGGACAATCACATTTCCGATCCACTAATCCGTCTTTACTGCATCCCTCACTAATACACATTGACGAATTCACACGGAAATTGCCTCGCCTTGAAATACTATGGGTTCTATGACTTCTCCTTCTAAATCGAGTATCGTTTCTATGGAAACGACTGGCTTTTCTTTTGCGATACGAGTATCTCCCTCTCGATGCACTAATCCTTCTTTACTGCATCCCTCACTCCCACTCATTGACGAATTCACACGGAAATTGCGTCGCCATGAAATACTATGGGTTCTATGACTTCTCCTTCTAAATCGAGTAACGTTTCTATGGAAACGACAGGATTTTTTTTTGGGATACGACAATCACATTTCCGATCCACTAATCCGTCTTTACTGCATCCCTCACTAATGCACATTGACGAATTCACACGGAAATTGCGTCGCCATGAAATACTATGGGTTCTATGACATATCCTTCTAAATCGAGTAACGTTTCTATTGAATCGACAGGATATTGTTTTGCGATACGACAATCACATTTCCGATCCACTAATCCGTCTTTACTGCATCCCTCACTAATACACATTGACGAATTCACACGGAAATTGCGTCGCCATGAAATACTATGGGTTCTATGTCTTCTCCTTCTAAATCGAGTAACGTTTCTATGGAAACGACAGGATTTTCTTTTGCGATACGACAGTCACATTTCCGATCCACTAATCCGTCTTTACTGCATCCCTCACTAATACACATTGACGATTTCACACGGAAATTGCGTCGCCATGAAATACTATGGGTTCTATGACTTCTCCTTCTAAATCGAGTATCGTTTCTATGGAAACGGCTGGCTTTTCTTTTGCGATACGAGTATCTCCCTCTCGAAGCACTAATCCTTCTTTACTGCATCCCTCACTCCCACTCATTGACGAATTCACACGGAAATTGCGTCGCTATGAAATACTATGGGTTCTATGACCTCTCCTTCTAAATCGAGTAACGTTTCTATGGAAACGACAGGATTTTCTTTTGGGATACGACAATCAAATTTCCGATCCACTAATCCGTCTTTACTGCATCCCTCACTAATACACATTGACGAATTCACACGGAAATTGCGTCGCCATGAAATACTATGGGTTCTATGACTTCTCCTTCTAAATTGAGTATCGTTTCTATGGAAACGACTGGCTTTTCTTTTGCGATACGACAATCACATTTCCGATCAACTAATCCGTCTTTACTGCATCCCTCACTAATACACATTGGCGAATTCATACGGAAATTGCGTCGCTATAAAGTACTATGGGTTCTATGACTTCTCCTTCTAAATCGAGTATCGTTTCTATGGAAACGACTGGCTTTTCTTTTGCGATACGAATATCTCCCTCTCGATGCACTAATCCTTCTTTACTGCATCCCTCACTCCCACTCATTGACGAATTCACACGGAAATTGCGTCGCCATGAAATACTATGGGTTCTATGACTTCTCCTTCTAATTCGAGTAACGTTTCTATGGAAACGACAGGATTTTCTTTTGGGATACGACAATCACATTTCCGATCCACTAATCTGTCTTTACTGCATCCCTCACTAATACACATCCACGAATTCATACGGAAATTGCGTCGCTATGAAATACTATGGGTTCTATGACTTCTCCTTCTAAATCGAGTATCGTTTCTATGGAAACGACTGGCTTTTCTTTTGCGATACGACAATCACATTTCCGATCCACTAATCCGTCTTTACTGCATCCCTCACTAATACACATTGACGAATTCATACGGAAATAGCGTCGCTATGAAATACTATGGGTTCTATGACTTCTCCTTCTAAATCGAGTATCGTTTCTATGGAAACGACTGGCTTTTCTTTTGCGATACGACAATCATATTTCCGATCCACTAATCCGTCTTTACTGCATCCCTCACTAATACACATTGACGAATTCACACGGAATTTGCGTCGCCATGAAATACTATGGGTTCTATGACTTCTCCTTCTAAATCGAGTAACGTTTCTATGGAAACGACAGGATTTTTTTTTGGGATACGACAATCACATTTCCGATCCACTAATCCGTCTTTACTGCATCCCTCACTAATACACATTGATGAATTCACACGGAAATTGCGTCGCCATGAAATACTATGGGTTCTATGACTTCTCCTTCTAAATCGAGTAAAGTTTCTATGGAAACGACAGGATTTTCTTTTGGGATACGACAATCAAATTTCCGATCCACTAATCCGTCTTTACTGCATCCCTCACTAATACACATTGAAGAATTCAGACGGAAATTGCGTCGCCATGAAATACTATGGGTTCTATGACTTCTCCTTCTAAATCGAGTAACGTTTCTATGGAAACGACAGGATTTTCTTTTGCGATACGACAATCACATTTCCGATCCACTAATCCGTCTTTACTGCATCCCTCACTAATACACATTGACGAATTCACACGGAAATTGCGTCGCCATGAAATACTATGGGTTCTATGACTTCTCCTTCTAAATCGAGTAACGTTTGTATGGAAACGACAGGATTTTCTTTTGGGATACGACAATCACATTTCCGATCCACTAATCCGTCTTTACTGCATCCCTCACTAATACACATTGACGAATTCACAGGGAAATTGCGTCGCCATGAAATACTATGGGTTCTATGACTTCTCCTTCTAAATCGAGTATCGTTTCTATGGAAACGACAGGATTTTCTTTTGGGATACGACAATCACATTTCCGATCCACTAATCCGTCTTTACTGCATCCCTCACTAATACACATTGCCGAATTCACACGGAAATTGGGTCGCCATGAAATACTATGGGTTCTATGACTTCTCCTTTAAAATCGAGTATCTTTTCTATGGAAACGACTGGCTTTTCTTTTGCGATACGACAATCACATTTCCGATCCACTAATCCGTCTTTACTGCATCCCTCACTAATACACATTGACGAATTCACACGGAAATTGCCTCGCCATGAAATACTATGGGTTCTAAGACTTCTCCTTCTAAATCGAGTATCGTTTCTATGGAAACGACTGGCTTTTCTTTTGCGATACGAGTATCTCCCTCTCGATGCACTAATCCTTCTTTACTGCATCCCTCACTCCCACTCATTGACGAATTCACACGGAAATTGTGTCGCCATGAGATACTATGGGTTCTATGACTTCTCCTTCTAAATCGAGTAACGTTTCTATGGAAACGACAGGATTTTCTTTTGGGATACGACAATCACATTTCCGATCCACTAATCCGTCTTTACTGCATCCCTCACTAATACACATTGACGAATTCACACGGAAATTGCGTCGCCATGAAATACTTTGGGTTCTATGACTTCTAATTCTAAATTGAGTATCGTTTCTATGGAAACGACTGGCTTTTCTTTTGCGATACGACAATCACATTTCCGATCCACTAATCCGTCTTTACAGCATCCCTCACTAATACACATTGGTGAATTCATACGGAAATTGCGTCGCTATAAAGTACTATGGGTTCTATGACTTCTCCTTCTAAATCGAGTATCGTTTCTATGGAAACGACTGGCTTTTCTTTTGCGATACGAGTATCTCCCTCTCGATGCACTAATCCTTCTTTACTGCATCCCTCACTCCCACTCATTGACGAATTCACACAGAAATTGGGTCGCCATGAAATACTATGTGTCCTATGACTTCTCCTTCTAAATCGAGTAACGTTTCTATGGAAACGACAGTATTTTCTTTTGCGATACGACAATCACATTTCCGATCCACTAATCCGTCTTTACTGCATCCCACACTAATACACATTGTCAAATTCATACGGAAATTGCGTCGCCATGAAATACTATGGGTTCTATGACTTCTCCTCCTAAATCGAGTATCGTTTCTATGGAAACGACAGGATTTTCTTTTGGGATACGACAATCACATTTCCGATCCACTAATCCGTCCTTACTGCATCCCTCACTAATACACATTGACGAATTCACACGGAAATTGCGTCGCCATGAAATACTATTTGTTCTATGACTTCTCCTTCTAAATCGAGTATCGTTTCTATGGAAACGACAGGATTTTCTTTTGGGATACGAGTATCTCTCTCTCGATGCACTAATCCTTCTTCACTGCATCCCTCACTCCCACTCATTGACGAATTCACACGGAAATTGCGTCGCCATGAAATACTATGGGTTCTATGACTTCTCCTTCTAAATCGAGTAACGTTTCTATGGAAACGACAGGATTTTCTTTTGGGATACGACAATCACATTTCCGATCCACTAATCCGTCTTTACTGCATCCCTCACTAATACACATTGAGGAATTCACACGGAAATTGCGTCGCCATGAAATACTATGGGTTCTATGACTTCTCCTTCTAAATCGAGTATCGTTTCTATGGAAACGACTGGCTTTTCTTTTGCGATACGACAATCACATATCCGATCCACTAATTCGCCTTTACTGCATCCCTCACTAATACACATTGACGAATTCACACGGAAATTGCGTCGCCATGAAATACTATGAGTTCTATGACTTCTCCTTCTAAATCGAGTAACGTTTCTATGGAAACGACAGGTAATTTTTTTGGGATACGACAATCACATTTCCGATCCACTAATCTTTCTTTACTGCATCCCTCACTAATACACATTGACGAATTCATACGGAAATTGCATCGCCATGAAATACTATGTGTTCTATGACTTCTCCCTCTAAATCGAGTATCGTTTCTATGGAAACGACTAGCTTTTCTTTTGCGATACGACAATCACATTTCCGATCCACTAATCCGTCTTTACTGCATCCCTCACTAATACACATTGACGAATTCACACGGAAATTGCGTCGCCATGAAATACTATGGGTTCTATGACTTCTGATTCTAAATCGAGTAACGTTTCTATGGAAACGACAGGATTTTCTTTTGGGATACGACAATCACATTTCCGATCCACTAATCCGTCTTTACTGCATCCCTCACTAATACACATTGACGAATTCACACGGAAATTGCGTCGCCATGAAATACTATGGGTTCTATGACTTCTCCTTCTAAATCGAGTATCGTTTCTATGGAAACGACTGGCTTTAGTTTTGCGATACGACAATCACATTTCTGATCCACTAATCTGTCTTTACTGCATCCCTCACTAATACACATTGACGAATTCATACGGAAATTGCGTCGCTATGAAATACTATGGGTTCTATGACTTCTCCTTCTAAATCGAGTAAAGTTTCTATGGAAACGACTGGCTTTTCTTTTGGGATACGACAATCACATTTCCGATCCACTAATCCGTCTTTACTGCATCCCTCACTAACACACATTGACGAATTCACACGGAAATTGCGTCGCCATAAAATACTATGGGTTCTATGACTTCTCCTTCTAAATCGAGTAACGTTTCTATGGAAACGACAGGATTTTCTTTTGGGATACGACAATCACATTTCCGATCCACTAATCCGTCTTTACTGCATCCCTCACTAATACACATTGACGAATTCACACGGAAATTGCGTCGCCATGAAATACCATGGGTTCCATGACTTCTCCTTCTAAATCGAGTATCGTTTCTATGGAAACGACTGGCTTTTCTTTTGCGGTACGAGTATCTCCCTCTCGATGCACTAATCCTTCTTTACTGCATCCCTCACTCCCACTCATTGACGAATTCACACGGAAACTTGCGTCGCCATGAAATACTATGGGTTACTTCTCCTTCTAAATCGAGTAACGTTTCTATGGAAACGACTGGCTTTTCTTTTGGGATACGACAATCACGTTTCCGATCCACTAATCCGTCTTTACTGCATCCCTCACTAATACACATTGACTAATTCACACGGAAATTGCGTCGCCATGAAATACTATGGGTTCTATGACTTCACCTTCTAAATCGAGTATCGTTTCTATGGAAACGACTGTCTTTTCTTTTGCGATACGACCATCTACCTCTCGATGCACTAATCCTTCTTTACTGCATCCCTCACTCCCACTCATTGACGAATTCACACGGAAATTGCGTCGCTATGAAGTACTATGGGTTCTATGACTTCTCCTTCTAAATCGAGTAACGTTTCTATGGAAACGACTGGATTTTCTTTTGGGATACGACAATCACATTTCCGATCCACTAACCCGTCTTTACTGCATCCCTCACTAATACACATTGACGAATTCACACGGAAATTGCGTCGCCATGAAATACTATGGGTTCTATGACTTCTCCTTCTAAATCGAGTATCGTTTCTATGGAAACGACTGGCTTTTCTTTTGCGATACGAGCATCTCCCTCTCGATGCACTAATCCTTCTTTACTGCATCCCTCACTCCCACTCTTTGACGAATGCACACGGAAATTGCGTCGCCATGAAATACTATGCGTTCTATGACTTCTCCTTCTAAATCGAGTAACGTTTCTATGGAAACTACAGGATTTTCTTTTGCGATACGACAATCACATTTCCGAACCACTAATCCGTCTTTACTGCATCCCTCACTAATACACAATGACGAATTCACACGGAAATTGCGTCGCCATGAAATACTATGGGTTCTATGACTTCTCCTTCTAAATCGAGTATCGTTTCTATGGAAACGACTGGCTTTTCATTTGAGATACGACAATCACATTTCCGATCCACTAATCCGTCTTTACTGCATCCCTCACTAATACACATTGACGAATTCACACGGAAATTGCGTCGCCATGAAATACTATGGGATCTATACTATGGGATCTATGACTTCTCCTTCTAAATCGAGTATCGTTTCTATGGAAACGACTGGCTTTTCTTTTGCGATACGAGTATCTCCCTCTCGATGCACTAATCCTTCTTTACTGCATCCCTCACTCCCACTCATTGACGGATTCACACGGAAATTGCGCCGCCATGAAATACTATGGGTTCTATGACTTCTCCTTCTAAATCGAGTAACGTTTCTATGGAAACGACAGAATTTTCTTTTGGGATACGACAATCACATTTCCGATCCATTAATCCGCCTTTACTGCATCCCTCACTAGTACACATTGACGAATTCATACGGAAATGGCGTCGCTATGAAATACTATGGGTTCTATGACTTCTCCTTCTAAATCGACTATCGTTTCTATGGAAACGACTGGTTTTTCTTTTGCGATACGACAATCACATTTCCGATCCACTAATCCGTCTTTACTGCATCCCTCACTAATACACATTGACGAATTCACACGGAAATTGCGTCGCCATGAAATACTATGGGTTCTATGACTTCTCCTTCTAATTCGAGTATCGTTTCTATGGAAACGACAGGATATTCTATTGCGATACGAGTATCTCCCTCCCGATGCACTAATCCTTCTTTACTGCATCCCTCACTCCCACTCATTGACGAATTCACACGGAAATTGCGTCGCTATGAAATACTATGGGTGCTATGACTTCTCCTTCTAAATCGAGTATCGTTTCTATGGAAACGACTGGCTTTTCTTTTGCGATACGACAATCACATTTCCGATCCACTAATCCGTCTTTAATGCATCCCTCACTAATACACATTGACGAATTCACACGGAAATTGCGTCGCCATGAAATACTATGGGTTCTATGACTTCTCCTTCTAAATCGAGTATCGTTTCTATGGAAACGACTGGCTTTTCTTTTGCGATACGAGTATCTCCCTCTCGATGCACTAATCCTTCTTTACTGCATCCCTCACTCCCACTCATTGACGAATTCACACGGAAATTGCGTCGCCATGATATACTATGGGTTCTATGACTTCTCCTTCTAAATCGAGTAACGTTTCTATGGAAACGACTATCTTTTCTTTTGGGATACGACAATCACATTTCCGATCCACTAATCCGTCTTTACTGCATCCCTCACTAATACACATTGACGAATTCGCACGGAAATTGCGTCGCCATGATATACTATGGGTTCTATGACTTCTCCTTCTAAATCGAGTATCGTTTCTATGGAAACGACTGGCTTTTCTTTTGCGATACGAGTATCACCCTCTCGATGCACTAATCCCTCTTTACTGCATCCCTCACTCCCACTCATTGACGAATTCACACGGAAATTGCGTCGCTATGAAATACTATGGGTTCTATGACTTCTCCTTCTAAATCGATTAACTTTTCTATGGAAACGACTGGATTTTCTTTTGGGATACGACAATCACATTTCCGATCCACTAATCCGTCTTTACTGCATCCCTCACTAATACACATTGACGAATTCACACGGAAATTGCGTCGCCATGAAATACTATGGGTTCTATGACTACTCCTTCTAAATCGAGTATCGTTTCTATGGAAACGACTGGCTTTTCTTTTGCGATACGAGTATCTCCCTCTCGATGCACTAATCGTTCTTTACTGCATCCCTCACTCCCACTCATTGACGAATTCACGCGGAAATTGCGTCGCCATGAAATACTATGGGTTCTATGACTTCTCCTTCTAAATCGAGTAACGTTTCTATGGAAACGACAGGATTTTCTTTTGCGATACGACAATCACATTTCCGATCCACTAATCCGTCTTTACTGCATTCCTCACTAATACACATTGACGAATTCACTCCGAAATTGCGTCGCCATGAAATACTATGGGTTCTATGACTTCTCCTTCTAAATCGAGTATCGTTTCTATGGAAACGACTGGCTTTTCTTTTGATACGACAATCACATTTCCGATCCACTAATCCGTCTTTACTGCATCCCTCACCAATACACATTGACGAATTCACACGGAAATTGCGTCGCCATGAAATACTATGGGATCTATGACCTCTCCTTCTAAATCGAGTAACGTTTCTATGGAAACGACAGGATTTTCTTTTGGGATACGACAATCACATTTCCGAACCTCTAATCCGTCTTTACTGCATCCCTCACTAATACACATTGACGAATTCATACGGAAATTGCGTCGCTATGAGATACTATGGGTTCTATGACTTCTCCTTCTAAATCGAGTATCGTTTCTATGGAAACGACTGGCTTTCCTTTTGCGATACGACAATCACATTTCCGATCCACTAATCCGTCTTTACTGCATCCCTCACTAATACACATTGACGAATTCATACGGAAATTGCGTCGCTATGAAATACTATGGGTTCTATGACTTCTCTTTCTAAATCGAGTATCGTTTCTATGGAAACGACTGGCTTTTCTTTTGGGATACGACAATCACATTTCCGATCCACTAATCCGTCTTTACTGCACCCCTCACTAATACACATTGACGAATTCATACGGAAATTGCGTCGCTATGAAATACTATGGGTTCTATGACTTCTCCTTCTAAATCGAGTAACGTTTCTATGGAAACGACAGGATTTTCTTTTTTGATACGACAATCACATTTCCGATACTCTAATCCGTCTTTACTGCATCCCTCACTAGTACACATTGACGAATTCATACGGAAATTGCGTCGCTATAAAATACTATGGGTTCTATGACTTCTCCTTCTAAATCGACTATCGTTTCTATGGAAACGACTGGCTTTTCTTTTGCGATACGACAATCACATTTCCGATCCACTAATCCGTCTTTACTGCTTCCCTCACTAATACACATTGACGAATTCACACGGAAATTGCGTCGCCATGAAATACTATGGGTTCTATGACTTCTCCTTCTAAATCGAGTAACGTTTCTATGGAAACGACAGGATTTTCTTTTGGGATACGACAATCACATTTCCGATCAACTAATCCGTCTTTACTGCATCCCTCACTAATACACATTGACGAATTCACACGGAAATTGCGTCGCCATGAAATACTATGGGTTCTATGACTTCTCCTTCTAAATCGAGTATCGTTTCTATGGAAACGACAGGATTTTCTTTTGCGATACGAGTATCTCCCTCTCGATGCACTAATCCTTCTTTACTGCATCCCTCACTCCCACTCATTGACGAATTCACACGGAAATTGCGTCGCTATGAATTACTATGGGTTCTATGACTTCTCCTTCTAAATCGAGTATCATTTCTACGGAAACGACTGGCTTTTCTTTTGCGATACGAGTATCTCCCTCTCGATGCACTAATCCTTCTTTACTGCATCCCACACTCCCACTCATTGACGAATTCACACGGAAATTGCGTCCCCATGAAATACTATGGGTTCTATGACTTCCCTTCTAAATCGAGTAACGTTTCTATGGAAACGACAGGATTTTCTTTTGGGATACGACAATCACATTTCCGATCCACTAATCCGTCTTTACTGCATCCCTCACTAATACACATTGACGAATTCACACGGAAATTGCGTCGCCATGAAATACTATGGGTTCTATGACTTCTCCTTCTAAATCGAGTAACGTTTCTATGGAAACGACAGGATTTTCTTTCGGGATACGACAATCACATTTCCGATCCACTAATCCGTCTTTACTGCATCCCTCACTACTACACATTGACGAATTCACACGGAATTTGCGTCCCCATGAAATACTATGGGTTCTATGACTTCTCCTTCTAAATCGAGTATCGTTTCTATGGAAACGACTGACTTTTCTTTTGCGATACGAGTATCTCCCTCTCGATGCACTAATCCTTCTATACTGCATCCCTCACTCCCACTCATTGACGAATTCACACGGAAATTGCGTCGCCATGAAATACTATGGGTTCTATGACTTCTCCTTCTAAATCGTGTAACGTTTCTATGGAAACGACTGGCCTTTCTTTTGGGATACGACAATCACATTTCCGATCCACTAATCCGTCTTTACTGCATCCCTCACTAATACACATTGACGAATTCACACGGAAATTGCGTCGCCATGAAAAACTATGGGTTCTATGACTTCTCCTTCTAAATCGAGTATCGTTTCTATGGAGACGACTGGCTTTTCTTTTGCGATACGAGTATCACCCTCTCGATGCACTAATCCTTCTTTACTGCATCCCTCACTCCCACTCATTGACGAATTCACACGGAAATTGCGTCGCTATGAAATACTATGGGTTCTATGACTTCTCCTTCTAAATCGATTAACGTTTCTATGGTAACGACTGGATTTTCTTTTGGGATACGACAATCACATTTCCGATCCACTAATCCGTCTTTACTGCATCCCTCACTAATACACATTGACGAATTCACACGGAAATTGCGTCGCCATGAAGTACTATGGGTTCTATGACTTCTCCTTCTAAATCGAGTATCGTTTCTATGGAAACGACTGGCTTTCCTTTTGCGATACGAGTATCTCATTCTCGATGCACTAATCCTTCTTTACTGCATCCCTCACTCCCAGTCATTAACGAATTCACACGGAAATTGCGTCGCCATGAAATACTATGGGTTCTATGACTTCTCCTTCTAAATCGAGTAACGTTTCTATGGAAACGACAGGATTTTCTTTTGCGATACGACAATCACATTTCCGATCCACTAATCCGTCTTTACTGCATCCCTCACTAATACACATTGACGAATTCACTCGGAAATTGCGTCGCCATGAAATACTATGGGTTCTATGACTTCTCCTTCTAAATCGAGTATCGTTTCTATGGAAACGACTGGCTTTTCTTTTGCGATACGACAATCACATTTCCGATCCACTAATCCGTCTTTACTGCATCCCTCACTAATACACATTGACGAATTCATACGGAAATTGCGTCGCTATGAAATACTATGGGTTCTATGACTTCTCCTTCTAAATCGAGTAACGTTTCTATGGAAACGACAGGATTTTCTTTTGGGATACGACAATCACATTTCCGATCCACTAATCCGTCTTTACTGCATCCCTCACTAGTACACATTGACGAATTCATACGGAAATTGCGTCGCTATAAAATACTATGGGTTCTATGACTTCTCCTTCTAAATCGACTATCGTTTCTATGGAAACGACTGGCTTTTCTTTTGCGATACGACAATCACATTTCCGATCCACTAATCCGTCTTTACTGCTTCCCTCACTAATACACATTGACGAATTCACACGGAAATTGCGTCGCCATGAAATACTATGGGTTCTATGACTTCTCCTTCTAAATCGAGTAACGTTTCTATGGGAACGACAGGATTTTCTTTTGGGATACGACAATCACATTTCCGATTCACTAATCCGTCTTTACTGCATCCCTCACTAATACACATTGACGAATTCACACGGAAATTGCGTCGCCATGAAATACTATGGGTTCTATGACTTCTCCTTCTAAATCGAGTATCGTTTCTATGGAAACGACAGGATTTTCTTTTGCGATACGAGTATCTCCCTCTCGATGCACTAATCCTTCTTTACTGCATCCCTCACTCCCACTCATTGACGAATTCACACGGAAATTGCGTCGCTATGAAATACTATGGGTTCTATGACTTCTCCTTCTAAATCGAGTAACGTTTCTATGGAAACGACAGGATTTTCTTTTGCGATACGACAATCACATTTCCGATCCACTAATCCGTCTTTACTGCATTCCTCACTAATACACATTGACGAATTCACTCCGAAATTGCGTCGCCATGAAATACTATGGGTTCTATGACTTCTCCTTCAAAATCGAGTATCGTTTCTATGGAAACTACTGGCTTTTCTTTTGATACGACAATCACATTTCCGATCCACTAATCCGTCTTTACTGCATCCCTCACCAATACACATTGACGAATTCACACGGAAATTGCGTCGCCATGAAATACTATGGGATCTATGACCTCTCCTTCTAAATCGAGTAACGTTTCTATGGAAACGACAGGATTTTCTTTTGGGATACGACAATCACATTTCCGAACCTCTAATCCGTCTTTACTGCATCCCTCACTAATACACATTGACGAATTCATACGGAAATTGCGTCGCTATGAGATACTATGGGTTCTATGACTTCTCCTTCTAAATCGAGTATCGTTTCTATGGAAACGACTGGCTTTCCTTTTGCGATACGACAATCACATTTCCGATCCACTAATCCGTCTTTACTGCATCCCTCACTAATACACATTGACGAATTCATACGGAAATTGCGTCGCTATGAAATACTATGGGTTCTATGACTTCTCTTTCTAAATCGAGTATCGTTTCTATGGAAACGACTGGCTTTTCTTTTGGGATACGACAATCACATTTCCGATCCACTAATCCGTCTTTACTGCACCCCTCACTAATACACATTGACGAATTCATACGGAAATTGCGTCGCTATGAAATACTATGGGTTCTATGACTTCTCCTTCTAAATCGAGTAACGTTTCTATGGAAACGACAGGATTTTCTTTTTTGATACGACAATCACATTTCCGATACTCTAATCCGTCTTTACTGCATCCCTCACTAGTACACATTGACGAATTCATACGGAAATTGCGTCGCTATAAAATACTATGGGTTCTATGACTTCTCCTTCTAAATCGACTATCGTTTCTATGGAAACGACTGGCTTTTCTTTTGCGATACGACAATCACATTTCCGATCCACTAATCCGTCTTTACTGCTTCCCTCACTAATACACATTGACGAATTCACACGGAAATTGCGTCGCCATGAAATACTATGGGTTCTATGACTTCTCCTTCTAAATCGAGTAACGTTTCTATGGAAACGACAGGATTTTCTTTTGGGATACGACAATCACATTTCCGATCAACTAATCCGTCTTTACTGCATCCGTCACTAATACACATTGACGAATTCACACGGAAATTGCGTCACCATGAAATACTATGGGTTCTATGACTTCTCCTTCTAAATCGAGTATCGTTTCTATGGAAACGACTGACTTTTCTTTTGCGATACGAGTATCTCCCTCTCGATGCACTAATCCTTCTATACTGCATCCCTCACTCCCACTCATTGACGAATTCACACGGAAATTGCGTCGCCATGAAATACTATGGGTTCTATGACTTCTCCTTCTAAATCGTGGAACGTTTCTATGGAAACGACTGGCCTTTCTTTTGGGATACGACAATCACATTTCCGATCCACTAATCCGTCTTTACTGCATCCCTCACTAATACACATTGACGAATTCACACGGAAATTGCGTCGCCATGAAAAACTATGGGTTCTATGACTTCTCCTTCTAAATCGAGTATCGTTTCTATGGAGACGATTGGCTTTTCTTTTGCGATACGAGTATCACCCTCTCGATGCACTAATCCTTCTTTACTGCATCCCTCACTCCCACTCATTGACGAATTCACACGGAAATTGCGTCGCTATGAAATACTATGGGTTCTATGACTTCTCCTTCTAAATCGATTAACGTTTCTATGGAAACGACTGGATTTTCTTTTGGGATACGACAATCACATTTCCGATCCACTAATCCGTCTTTACTGCATCCCTCACTAATACACATTGACGAATTCACACGGAAATTGCGTCGCCATGAAGTACTATGGGTTCTATGACTTCTCCTTCTAAATCGAGTATCGTTTCTATGGAAACGACTGGCTTTCCTTTTGCGATACGAGTATCTCATTCTCGATGCACTAATCCTTCTTTACTGCATCCCTCACTCCCAGTCATTAACGAATTCACACGGAAATTGCGTCGCCATGAAATACTATGGGTTCTATGACTTCTCCCTCTAAATCGAGTAACGTTTCTATGGAAACGACAGGATTTTCTTTTGCGATACGACAATCACATTTCCGATCCACTAATCCGTCTTTACTGCATCCCTCACTAATACACATTGACGAATTCACTCGGAAATTGCGTCGCCATGAAATACTATGGGTTCTATGACTTCTCCTTCTAAATCGAGTATCGTTTCTATGGAAACGACTGGCTTTTCTTTTGCGATACGACAATCACATTTCCGATCCACTAATCCGTCTTTACTGCATCCCTCACTAATACACATTGACGAATTCATACGGAAATTGCGTCGCTATGAAATACTATGGGTTCTATGACTTCTCCTTCTAAATCGAGTAACGTTTCTATGGAAACGACAGGATTTTCTTTTGGGATACGACAATCACATTTCCGATCCACTAATCCGTCTTTACTGCATCCCTCACTAGTACACATTGACGAATTCATACGGAAATTGCGTCGCTATAAAATACTATGGGTTCTATGACTTCTCCTTCTAAATCGACTATCGTTTCTATGGAAACGACTGGCTTTTCTTTTGCGATACGACAATCACATTTCCGATCCACTAATCCGTCTTTACTGCTTCCCTTACTAATACACATTGACGAATTCACACGGAAATTGCGTCGCCATGAAATACTATGGGTTCTATGACTTCTCCTTCTAAATCGAGTAACGTTTCTATGGGAACGACAGGATTTTCTTTTGGGATACGACAATCACATTTCCGATTCACTAATCCGTCTTTACTGCATCCCTCACTAATACACATTGACGAATTCACACAGAAATTGCGTCGCCATGAAATACTATGGGTTCTATGACTTCTCCTTCTAAATCGAGTATCGTTTCTATGGAAACGACAGGATTTTCTTTTGCGATACGAGTATCTCCCTCTCGATGCACTAATCCTTCTTTACTGCATCCCTCACTCCCACTCATTGACGAATTCACACGGAAATTGCGTCGCTATGAAATACTATGGGTTCTATGACTTCTCCTTCTAAATCGAGTAACGTTTCTATGGAAACGACAGGATTTTCTTTTGCGATACGACAATCACATTTCCGATCCACTAATCCGTCTTTACTGCATTCCTCACTAATACACATTGACGAATTCACTCCGAAATTGCGTCGCCATGAAATACTATGGGTTCTATGACTTCTCCTTCTAAATCGAGTATCGTTTCTATGGAAACGACTGGCTTTTCTTTTGATACGACAATCACATTTCCGATCCACTAATCCGTCTTTACTGCATCCCTCACCAATACACATTGACGAATTCACACGGAAATTGCGTCGCCATGAAATACTATGGGATCTATGACCTCTCCTTCTAAATCGAGTAACGTTTCTATGGAAACGACAGGATTTTCTTTTGGGATACGACAATCACATTTCCGAACCTCTAATCCGTCTTTACTGCATCCCTCACTAATACACATTGACGAATTCATACGGAAATTGCGTCGCTATGAGATACTATGGGTTCTATGACTTCTCCTTCTAAATCGAGTATCGTTTCTATGGAAACGACTGGCTTTCCTTTTGCGATACGACAATCACATTTCCGATCCACTAATCCGTCTTTACTGCATCCCTCACTAATACACATTGACGAATTCATACGGAAATTGCGTCGCTATGAAATACTATGGGTTCTATGACTTCTCTTTCTAAATCGAGTATCGTTTCTATGGAAACGACTGGCTTTTCTTTTGGGATACGACAATCACATTTCCGATCCACTAATCCGTCTTTACTGCACCCCTCACTAATACACATTGACGAATTCATACGGAAATTGCGTCGCTATGAAATACTATGGGTTCTATGACTTCTCCTTCTAAATCGAGTAACGTTTCTATGGAAACGACAGGATTTTCTTTTTTGATACGACAATCACATTTCCGATACTCTAATCCGTCTTTACTGCATCCCTCACTAGTACACATTGACGAATTCATACGGAAATTGCGTCGCTATAAAATACTATGGGTTCTATGACTTCTCCTTCTAAATCGACTATCGTTTCTATGGAAACGACTGGCTTTTCTTTTGCGATACGACAATCACATTTCCGATCCACTAATCCGTCTTTACTGCTTCCCTCACTAATACACATTGACGAATTCACACGGAAATTGCGTCGCCATGAAATACTATGGGTTCTATGACTTCTCCTTCTAAATCGAGTAACGTTTCTATGGAAACGACAGGATTTTCTTTTGGGATACGACAATCACATTTCCGATCAACTAATCCGTCTTTACTGCATCCGTCACTAATACACATTGACGAATTCACACGGAAATTGCGTCGCCATGAAATACTATGGGTTCTATGACTTCTCCTTCTAAATCGAGTATCGTTTCTATGGAAACGACAGGATTTTCTTTTGCGATACGAGTATCTCCCTCTCGATGCACTAATCCTTCTTTACTGCATCCCTCACTCCCACTCATTGACGAATTCACACGGAAATTGCGTCGCTATGAATTACTATGGGTTCTATGACTTCTCCTTCTAAATCGAGTATCATTTCTACGGAAACGACTGGCTTTTCTTTTGCGATACGAGTATCTCCCTCTCGATGCACTAATCCTTCTTTACTGCATCCCACACTCCCACTCATTGACGAATTCACACGGAAATTGCGTCCCCATGAAATACTATGGGTTCTATGACTTCCCTTCTAAATCGAGTAACGTTTCTATGGAAACGACAGGATTTTCTTTTGGGATACGACAATCACATTTCCGATCCACTAATCCGTCTTTACTGCATCCCTCACTAATACACATTGACGAATTCACACGGAAATTGCGTCGCCATGAAATACTATGGGTTCTATGACTTCTCCTTCTAAATCGAGTAACGTTTCTATGGAAACGACAGGATTTTCTTTCGGGATACGACAATCACATTTCCGATCCACTAATCCGTCTTTACTGCATCCCTCACTAATACACATTGACGAATTCACACGGAATTTGCGTCCCCATGAAATACTATGGGTTCTATGACTTCTCCTTCTAAATCGAGTATCGTTTCTATGGAAACGACTGACTTTTCTTTTGCGATACGAGTATCTCCCTCTCGATGCACTAATCCTTCTATACTGCATCCCTCACTCCCACTCATTGACGAATTCACACGGAAATTGCGTCGCCATGAAATACTATGGGTTCTATGACTTCTCCTTCTAAATCGTGTAACGTTTCTATGGAAACGACTGGCCTTTCTTGTGGGATACGACAATCACTTTTCCGATCCACTAATCCGTCTTTACTGCATCCCTCACTAATACACATTGACGAATTCACACGGAAATTGCGTCGCCATGAAAAACTATGGGTTCTATGACTTCTCCTTCTAAATCGAGTATCGTTTCTATGGAGACGACTGGCTTTTCTTTTGCGATACGAGTATCACCCTCTCGATGCACTAATCCTTCTTTACTGCATCCCTCACTCCCACTCATTGACGAATTCACACGGAAATTGCGTCGCTATGAAATACTATGGGTTCTATGACTTCTCCTTCTAAATCGATTAACGTTTCTATGGAAACGACTGGATTTTCTTTTGGGATACGACAATCACATTTCCGATCCACTAATCCGTCTTTACTGCATCCCTCACTAATACACATTGACGAATTCACACGGAAATTGCGTCGCCATGAAGTACTATGGGTTCTATGACTTCTCCTTCTAAATCGAGTATCGTTTCTATGGAAACGACTGGCTTTCCTTTTGCGATACGAGTATCTCATTCTCGATGCACTAATCCTTCTTTACTGCATCCCTCACTCCCAGTCATTAACGAATTCACACGGAAATTGCGTCGCCATGAAATACTATGGGTTCTATGACTTCTCCTTCTAAATCGAGTAACGTTTCTATGGAAACGACAGGATTTTCTTTTGCGATACGACAATCACATTTCCGATCCACTAATCCGTCTTTACTGCATCCCTCACTAATACACATTGACGAATTCACTCGGAAATTGCGTCGCCATGAAATACTATGGGTTCTATGACTTCTCCTTCTAAATCGAGTATCGTTTCTATGGAAACGACTGGCTTTTCTTTTGCGATACGACAATCACATTTCCGATCCACTAATCCGTCTTTACTGCATCCCTCACTAATACACATTGACGAATTCATACGGAAATTGCGTCGCTATGAAATACTATGGGTTCTATGACTTCTCCTTCTAAATCGAGTAACGTTTCTATGGAAACGACAGGATTTTCTTTTGGGATACGACAATCACATTTCCGATCCACTAATCCGTCTTTACTGCATCCCTCACTAGTACACATTGACGAATTCATACGGAAATTGCGTCGCTATAAAATACTATGGGTTCTATGACTTCTCCTTCTAAATCGACTATCGTTTCTATGGAAACGACTGGCTTTTCTTTTGCGATACGACAATCACATTTCCGATCCACTAATCCGTCTTTACTGCTTCCCTCACTAATACACATTGACGAATTCACACGGAAATTGCGTCGCCATGAAATACTATGGGTTCTATGACTTCTCCTTCTAAATCGAGTAACGTTTCTATGGGAACGACAGGATTTTCTTTTGGGATACGACAATCACATTTCCGATTCACTAATCCGTCTTTACTGCATCCCTCACTAATACACATTGACGAATTCACACGGAAATTGCGTCGCCATGAAATACTATGGGTTCTATGACTTCTCCTTCTAAATCGAGTATCGTTTCTATGGAAACGACAGGATTTTCTTTTGCGATACGAGTATCTCCCTCTCGATGCACTAATCCTTCTTTACTGCATCCCTCACTCCCACTCATTGACGAATTCACACGGAAATTGCGTCGCTATGAAATACTATGGGTTCTATGACTTCTCCTTCTAAATCGAGTAACGTTTCAATGGAAACGACAGGATTTTCTTTTGGGATACGACAATCACATTTCCGATCCACTAATCCGTCTTTACTGCATCCCTCACTAATACACATTGACGAATTCACACGGAAATTGCGTCGCCATGAAATACTATGGGTTCTATGACTTCTCCTTCTAAATCGAGTAACGTTTCTATGGAAACGACAGGATTTTCTTTTGGGATACGACAATCACATTTCCGATCCACTAATCCGTCTTTACTGCATCCCTCACTAATACACATTGACGAATTCACACGGAAATTGCGTCCCCATGAAATACTATGGGTTCTATGACTTCTCCTTCTAAATCGAGTATCGTTTCTATGGAAACGACTGGCTTTTCTTTTGCGATACGAGTATCTCCCTCTCGATGCACTAATCCTTCTATACTGCATCCCTCACTCCCACTCATTGACGAATTCACACGGAAATTGCGTCGCCATGAAATACTATGGGTTCTATGACTTCTCCTTCTAAATTGTGTAACGTTTCTATGGAAACGACTGGCCTTTCTTTTGGGATACGACAATCACATTTCCGATCCACTAATCCGTCTTTACTGCATCCCTCACTAATACACATTGACGAATTCACACGGAAATTGCGTCGCCATGAAAAACTATGGGTTCTATGACTTCTCCTTCTAAATCGAGTTACGTTTCTATGGAAACGACTGGCTTTTCTTTTGCGTTACGAGTATCACCCTCTCGATGCACTAATCCTTCTTTAATGCATCCCTCACTCCCACTCATTGACGAATTCACACGGAAATTGCGTCGCTATGAAATACTATGGGTTCTATGACTTCTCCTTCTAAATCGATTAACGTTTCTATGGAAACGACTGGATTTTCTTTTGGGATACGACAATCACATTTCCGATCCACTAATCCGTCTTTACTGCATCCCTCACTAATACACATTGACGAATTCACACGGAAATTGCGTCGCCATGAAATACTATGGGTTCTATGACTTCTCCTTCTAAATCGAGTAACGTTTCTACGGAAACGACAGGATTTTCTTTTGGGATACCACAATCACATTTCCGATCCACTAATCCGTCTTTACTGCATCCCTCACTAATACACATTGACGAATTCACACGGAAATTGCGTCGCCATGAAATACTATGGGTTCCATGACTTCTCCTTCTAAATCGAGTATCGTTTCTATGGAAACGACTGGCTTTTCTTTTGCGATACGAGTATCTCCCTCTCGATGCACTAATCCTTCTTTACTGCATCCCTCACTCCCACTCATTGACGAATTCACACTGAAATTGCGTCGCCATGAAATACTATGGGTTACTTCTCCTTCTAAATCGAGTAACGTTTCTATGGAAACGACTGGCTTTTCTTTTGGGATACGACAATCACGTTTCCGATCCACTAATCCGTCTTTACTGCATCCCTCACTAATACACATTGACTAATTCACACGGAAATTGCGTCGCCATGAAATACTATGGGTTCTATGACTTCACCTTCTAAATCGAGTATCGTTTCTATGGAAACGACTGGCTTTTCTTTTGCGATACGACTATCTACCTCTCGATGCACTAATCCTTCTTTACTGCATCCCTCACTCCCACTCATTGACGAATTCACACGGAAATTGCGTCGCTATGAAGTACTATGTGTTCTATGACTTCTCCTTCTAAATCGAGTAACGTTTCTATGGAAACGACTGGATTTTCTTTTGGGATACGACAATCACATTTCCGATCCACTAACCCGTCTTTACTGCATCCCTCACTAATACACATTGACGAATTCACACGGAAATTGCGTCGCCATGAAATACTATGGGTTCTATGACTTCTCCTTCTAAATCGAGTATCGTTTCTATGGAAACGACTGGCTTTTCTTTTGCGATACGAGTATCTCCCTCTCGATGCACTAATCCTTCTTTACTGCATCCCTCACTCCCACTATTTGACGAATTCACACGGAAATTGCGTCGCCATGAAATACTATGCGTTCTATGACTTCTCCTTCTAAATCGAGTAACGTTTCTATGGAAACTACAGGATTTTCTTTTGCGATACGACAATCACATTTCCGAACCACTAATCCGTCTTTACTGCATCCCTCACTAATACACAATGACGAATTCACACGGAAATTGCGTCGCCATGAAATACTATGGGTTCTATGACTTCTCCTTCTAAATCGAGTATCGTTTCTATGGAAACGACTGGCTTTTCATTTGAGATACGACAATCACATTTCCGATCCACTAATCCGTCTTTACTGCATCCCTCACTAATACACATTGACGAATTCACACGGAAATTGCGTCGCCATGAAATACTATGGGATCTATGACTTCTCCTTCTAAATCGAGTTACGTTTCTATGGAAACGACAGGATTTTCTTTTGGGATACGACAATCACATTTCCAATCCTGTAATCCGTCTTTACTGCATCCCTCACTAATACACATTGACGAATTCATACGGAAATTGCGTCGCTATGAAATACTATGGCTTCTATGACTTCTCCTTCTAAATCGAGTATCGTTTCTATGGAAACGACTGGCTTTTCTTTTGCGATACGACAATCACATTTCCGATCCACTAATCCGTCTTTACTGCATCCCTCACTAATACACATTGACGAATTCATATGGAAATTGCGTCGCCATGAAATACTATGGGTTCTATGACTTCTCCTTCTAATTCGAGTATCGTTTCTATGGAAACGACAGGATATTCTTTTGCGATACGAGTATCTCCCTCCCGATGCACTAATCCTTCTTTACTGCATCCCTCACTCCCACTCATTGACGAATTCACACGGAAATTGCGTCGCTATGAAATACTATGGGTGCTATGACTTCTCCTTCTAAATCGAGTATCGTTTCTATGGAAACGACTGGCTTTTCTTTTGCGATACGACAATCACATTTCCGATCCACTAATCCGTCTTTACTGCATCCCTCACTAATACACATTGACGAATTCACACGGAAATTGCGTCGCCATGAAATACTATGGGTTCTATGACTTCTCCTTCTAAATCGAGTATCGTTTCTATGGAAACGACTGGCTTTTCTTTTGCGATACGAGTATCTCCCTCTCGATGCACTAATCCTTCTTTACTGCATCCCTCACTCCCACTCATTGACGAATTCACACGGAAATTGCGTCGCCATGATATACTATGGGTTCTATGACTTCTCCTTCTAAATCGAGTAACGTTTCTATGGAAACGACTATCTTTTCTTTTGGGATACGACAATCACATTTCCGATCCACTAATCCGTCTTTACTGCATCCCTCACTAATACACATTGACGAATTCACACGGAAATTGCGTCGCCATGATATACTATGGGTTCTATGACTTCTCCTTCTAAATCGAGTATCGTTTCTATGGAAACGACTGGCTTTTCTTTTGCGATACGAGTATCACCCTCTCGATGCACTAATCCTTCTTTACTGCATCCCTCACTCCCACTCATTGACGAATTCACACGGAAATTGCGTCGCTATGAAATACTATGGGTTCTATGACTTCTCCTTCTAAATCGATTAACTTTTCTATGGAAACGACTGGATTTTCTTTTGGGATACGACAATCACATTTCCGATATACTAATCCGTCTTTACTGCATCCCTCACTAATACACATTGACGAATTCACACGGAAATTGCGTCGCCATGAAATACTATGGGTTCTATGACTACTCCTTCTAAATCGAGTATCGTTTCTATGAAAACGACTGGCTTTTCTTTTGCGATACGAGTATCTCCCTCTCGATGCACTAATCCTTCTTTACTGCATCCCTCACTAACACTCATTGACGAATTCACACGGAAATTGCGTCGCCATGAAATACTATGGGTTCTATGACTTCTCCTTCTAAATCGAGTAACGTTTCTATGGAAACGACAGGATTTCCTTTTGCGATACGACAATCACATTTCCGATCCACTAATCCGTCTTTACTGCATTCCTCACTAATACACATTGACGAATTCACTCCGAAATTGCGTCGCCATGAAATACTATGGGTTCTATGACTTCTCCTTCTAAATCGAGTATCGTTTCTATGGAAACGACTGGCTTTTCTTTTGATACGACAATCACATTTCCGATCCACTAATCCGTCTTTACTGCATCCCTCACTAATACACATTGACGAATTCACACGGAAATTGCGTCGCCATGAAATACTATTGGATCTATGAACTCTCCTTCTAAATCGAGTAACGTTTTTATGGAAACGAAAGGATTTTCTTTTGGGATACGACAATCACATTTGCGAACCTCTAATCCGTCTTTACTGCATCCCTCACTAATACACATTGACGAATTCATACGGAAATTGCGTCGCTATGAAATACTATGGGTTCTATGACTTCTCCTTCTAAATCGAGTATCGTTTCTATGGAAACGACTGGCTTTCCTTTTGCGATACGACAATCACATTTCCGATCCACTAATCCGTCTTTACTGCATCCCTCACTAATACACATTGACGAATTCATACGGAAATTGCGTCGCTATGAAATGCTATGGGTTCTATGACTTCTCCTTCTAAATCGAGTATCGTTTCTATGGAAACGACTGGCTTTTCTTTTGGGATACGACAATCACATTTCCGATCCACTAATCCGTCTTTACTGTATCCCTCACTAATACACATTGACGAATTCATACGGAAATTGCGTCGCTATGAAATACTATGGGTTCTATGACTTCTCCTTCTAAATCGAGTAACGTTTCTATGGAAACGACAGGATTTTCTTTTGGGATACGACAATCACATTTCCGATCCACTAATCCGTCTTTACTGCATCCCTCACTAGTACACATTGACGAATTCATACGGAAATTGCGTCGCTATAAAATACTATGGGTTCTATGACTTCTCCTTCTAAATCGACTATCGTTTCTATGGAAACGACTGGCTTTTCTTTTGCGATACGACAATCACATTTCCGATCCACTAATCCGTCTTTACTGCTTCCCTCACTAATACACATTGACGAATTCACACGGAAATTGCGTCGCTATGAAATACTATGGGTTCTATGACTTCTCCTTCTAAATCGAGTAACGTTTCTATGGAAACGACAGGATTTTCTTTTGGGATACGACAATCACATTTCCGATCAACTAATCCGTCTTTACTGCATCCCTCACTAATACACATTGACGAACTCACACGGAAATTGCGTCGCCATGAAATACTATGGGTTCTATGACTTCTCCTTCTAAATCGAGTATCGTTTCTATGGAAACGACAGGATTTTCTTTTGCGATACGAGTATCTCCCTCTCGATGCACTAATCCTTCTTTACTGCATCCCTCACTCCCACTCATTGACGAATTCACACGGAAATTGCGTCGCTATGAATTACTATGGGTTCTATGACTTCTCCTTCTAAATCGAGTATCATTTCTACGGAAACGACTGGCTTTTCTTTTCCGATACGAGTATCTCCCTCTCGATGCACTAATCCTTCTTTACTGCATCCCTCACTCCCACTCATTGACGAATTCACACGGAAATTGCGTCCCCATGAAATACTATGGGTTCTATGACTTCTCCTTCTAAATCGAGTAACGTTTCTATGGAAACGACAGGATTTTCTTTTGGGATACGACAATCACATTTCCGATCCACTAATCCGTCTTTACTGCATCCCTCACTAATACACATTGACGAATTCACACGGAAATTGCGTCGCCATGAAATACTATGGGTTCTATGACTTCTCCTTCTAAATCGAGTAACGTTTCTATGGAAACGACAGGATTTTCTTTTGGGATACCACAATCACATTTCCGATCCACTAATCCGTCTTTACTGCATCCCTCACTAATACACATTGACGAATTCACACGGAAATTTCGTCCCCATGAAATACTATGGGTTCTATGACTTCTCCTTCTAAATCGAGTATCGTTTCTATGGAAACGACTGGCTTTTCTTTTGCGATACGAGTATCTCCCTCTCGATGCACTAATCCTTCTATACTGCATCCCTCACTCCCACTCATTGACGAATTCACACGGAAATTGCGTCGCCATGAAATACTATGGGTTCTATGACTTCTCCTTCTAAATCGTGTAACGTTTCTATGGAAACGACTGGCCTTTCTTTTGGGATACGACAATCACATTTCCGATCCACTAATCCGTCTTTACTGCATCCCTCACTAATACACATTGACGAATTCACACGGAAATTGCGTCGCCATGAAAAACTATGGGTTCTATGACTTCTCCTTCTAAATCGAGTATCGTTTCTATGGAAACGACTGGCTTTCCTTTTGCGATACGAGTATCTCATTCTCGATGCAGTAATCCTTCTTTACTGCATCCCTCACTCCCACTCATTAACGAATTCACACGGAAACTGCGTCGCCATGAAATACTATGAGTTCTATGACTTCTCCTTCTAAATCGAGTAACGTTTCTATGGAAACGACAGGATTTTCTTTTGCGATACGACAATCACATTTCCGATCCACTAATCCGTCTTTACTGCATCCCTCACTAATACACATCGACGAATTCACTCGGAAATTGCGTCGCCATGAAATACTATGGGTTCTATGACTTCTCCTTCTAAATCGAGTATCGTTTCTATGGAAACGACTGGCTTTTCTTTTGCGATACGACAATCACATTTCCGATCCACTAATCCGTCTTTACTGCATCCCTCACTAATACACATTGACGAATTCATACGGAAATTGCGTCGCTATGAAATACTATGGGTTCTATGACTTCTCCTTCTAAATCGAGTAACGTTTCTATGGAAACGACAGGATTTTCTTTTGGGATACGACAATCACATTTCCGATCCACTAATCCGTCTTTACTGCATCCCTCACTAGTACACATTGACGAATTCATACGGAAATTGCGTCGCTATAAAATACTATGGGTTCTATGACTTCTCCTTCTAAATCGACTATCGTTTCTATGCAAACGACTGGCTTTTCTTTTGCGATACGACAATCACATTTCCGATCCACTAATCCGTCTTTACTGCTTCCCTCACTAATACACATTGACGAATTCACACGGAAATTGCGTCGCCATGAAATACTATGGGTTCTATGACTTCTCCTTCTAAATCGAGTAACGTTTCTATGGAAACGACAGGATTTTCTTTTGGGATACGACAATCACATTTCCGATCCACTAATCCGTCTTTACTGCATCCCTCAATAATACACATTGACGAATTCACACGGAAATTGCGTCGCCATGAAATATTATAGGTTCTATGACTTCTCCTTCTAAATCGAGTATCGTTTCTATGGAAACGACAGGATTTTCTTTTGCGATACGAGTATCTCCCTCTCGATGCACTAATCCTTCTTTACTGCATCCCTCACTCCCACTCATTGACGAATTGACACGGAAATTGCGTCGCTATGAAATACTATGGGTTCTATGACTTCTCCTTCTAAATCGAGTAACGTTTCAATGGAAACGACAGGATTTTCTTTTGGGATACGATAATCACATTTCCGATCCACTAATCCGTCTTTACTGCATCCCTCACTAATACACATTGACGAATTCACACGGAAATTGCGTCGCCATGAAATACTATGGGTTCAATGACTTCTCCTTCTAAATCGAGTAACGTTTCTATGGAAACGACAGGATTTTCTTTTGGGATACGACAATCACATTTCCGATCCACTAATCCGTCTTTACTGCATCCCTCACTAATACACATTGACGAATTCACACGGAAATTGCGTCCCCATGAAATACTATGGGTTCTATGACTTCTCCTTCTAAATCGAGTATCGTTTCTATGGAAACGACTGGCTTTTCTTTTGCGATACGAGTATCTCCCTCTCGATGCACTAATCCTTCTATACTGCATCCCTCACTCCCACTCATTGACGAATTCACACGGAAATTGCGTCGCCATGAAATACTATGGGTTCTATGACTTCTCCTTCTAAATTGTGTAACGTTTCTATTGAGACGACTGGCCTTTCTTTTGGGATACGACAATCACATTTCCGATCCACTAATCCGTCTTTACTGCATCCCTCACTAATACACATTGACGAATTCACACGGAAATTGCGTCGCCATGAAAAACTATGGGTTCTATGACTTCTCCTTCTAAATCGAGTATCGTTTCTATGGAAACGACTGGCTTTTCTTTTGCGTTACGAGTATCACCCTCTCGATGCACTAATCCTTCTTTACTGCATCCCTCACTCCCACTCATTGACGAATTCACACGGAAATTGCGTCGCTATGAAATACTATGGGTTCTATGACTTCTCCTTCTAAATCGATTAACGTTTCTATGGAAACGACTAAATTTTCTTTTGGGATACGACAATCACATTTCCGATCCACTAATCCCTCTCTACTGCATCCCTCACTAATACACATTGACGAATTCACACGGAAATTACGTCGCCATGAAATACTATGGGTTCTATGACTTCTCCTTCTAAATCGAGTATCGTTTCTATGGAAACGACTGGCTTTCCTTTTGCGATACGAGTATCTCATTCTCGATGCACTAATCCTTCTTTACTGCATCCCTCACTCCCACTCATTAACGAATTCACACGGAAATTGCGTCGCCATGAAATACTATGGGTTCTATGACCTCTCCTTCTAAATCGAGTAACGTTTCTATGGAAACGACAGGATTTTCTTTTGGGATACGACAATCACATTTCCGATCCACTAATCCGTCATTACTGCATCCCTCACTAGTACACATTGACGAATTCATACGGAAATTGCGTCGCTATAAAATACTATGGGTTCTATGACTTCTCCTTCTAAATCGAGTATCGTTTCTATGGAAACGACAGGATTTTCTTTTGCGATACGAGTATCTCCCTCTCGATGCACTAATCCTTCTTTACTGCATCCCTCACTCCCACTCATTGACGAATTGACACGGAAATTGCGTCGCTATGAAATACTATGGGTTCTATGACTTCTCCTTCTAAATCGAGTAACGTTTCAATGGAAACGACAGGATTTTCTTTTGGGATACGATAATCACATTTCCGATCCACTAATCCGTCTTTACTGCATCCCTCACTAATACACATTGACGAATTCACACGGAAATTGCGTCGCCATGAAATACTATGGGTTCAATGACTTCTCCTTCTAAATCGAGTAACGTTTCTATGGAAACGACAGGATTTTCTTTTGGGATACGACAATCACATTTCCGATCCACTAATCCGTCTTTACTGCATCCCTCACTAATACACATTGACGAATTCACACGGAAATTGCGTCCCCATGAAATACTATGGGTTCTATGACTTCTCCTTCTAAATCGAGTATCGTTTCTATGGAAACGACTGGCTTTTCTTTTGCGATACGAGTATCTCCCTCTCGATGCACTAATCCTTCTATACTGCATCCCTCACTCCCACTCATTGACGAATTCACACGGAAATTGCGTCGCCATGAAATACTATGGGTTCTATGACTTCTCCTTCTAAATTGTGTAACGTTTCTATGGAGACGACTGGCCTTTCTTTTGGGATACGACAATCACATTTCCGATCCACTAATCCGTCTTTACTGCATCCCTCACTAATACACATTGACGAATTCACACGGAAATTGCGTCGCCATGAAAAACTATGGGTTCTATGACTTCTCCTTCTAAATCGAGTATCGTTTCTATGGAAACGACTGGCTTTTCTTTTGCGTTACGAGTATCACCCTCTCGATGCACTAATCCTTCTTTACTGCATCCCTCACTCCCACTCATTGACGAATTCACACGGAAATTGCGTCGCTATGAAATACTATGGGTTCTATGACTTCTCCTTCTAAATCGATTAACGTTTCTATGGAAACGACTAAATTTTCTTTTGGGATACGACAATCACATTTCCGATCCACTAATCCCTCTCTACTGCATCCCTCACTAATACACATTGACGAATTCACACGGAAATTACGTCGCCATGAAATACTATGGGTTCTATGACTTCTCCTTCTAAATCGAGTATCGTTTCTATGGAAACGACTGGCTTTCCTTTTGCGATACGAGTATCTCATTCTCGATGCACTAATCCTTCTTTACTGCATCCCTCACTCCCACTCATTAACGAATTCACACGGAAATTGCGTCGCCATGAAATACTATGGGTTCTATGACCTCTCCTTCTAAATCGAGTAACGTTTCTATGGAAACGACAGGATTTTCTTTTGGGATACGACAATCACATTTCCGATCCACTAATCCGTCATTACTGCATCCCTCACTAGTACACATTGACGAATTCATACGGAAATTGCGTCGCTATAAAATACTATGGGTTCTATGACTTCTCCTTCTAAATCGACTATCGTTTCTATGGAAACGACTGGCTTTTCTTTTGCGATACGACAATCACATTTCCGATTCACTAATCCGTCTTCACTGCTTCCCTCACTAATACACATTGACGAATTCACACGGAAATAGCGTCGCCATGAAATACTATGGGTTCTATGACTTCTCCTTCTAAATCGAGTAACGTTTCTATGGAAACGACAGGATTTTCTTTTGGGATACGACAATCACATTTCCGATCCACTAATCCATCTTTACTGCATCCCTCACTAATACACATTGACGAATTCACACGGAAATTGCGTCCCCATGAAATACTATGGGTTCTATGACTTCTCCTTCTAAATCGAGTATCGTTTCTATGGAAACGACTGGCTTTTCTTTTGCGATACGAGTATCTCCCTCTCGATGCACTAATCCTTCTATACTGCATCCCTCACTCCCACTCATTGACGAATTCACACGGAAATTGCGTCGCCATGAAATACTATGGGTTCTATGACTTCTCCTTCTAAATCGAGTAACGTTTCTACGGAAACGACAGGATTTTCTTCTGGGATACGACAATCACATTTCCGATCCACTAATCCGTCTTTACTGCATCCCTCACTAATACACATTGACGAATTCACACGGAAATTGCGTCGCCATGAAATACTATGGGTTCCATGACTTCTCCTTCTAAATCGAGTATCGTTTCTATGGAAATGACTTGCTTTTCTTTTGCGATACGAGTATCTCCCTCTCGATGCACTAATCCTTCTTTACTGCATCCCTCGCTCCCACTCATTGACGAATTCACACTGAAATTGCGTCGCCATGAAATACTATGGGTTACTTCTCCTTCTAAATCGAGTAACGTTTCTATGGAAACGACTGGCTTTTCTTTTGGGATACGACAATCACGTTTCCGATCCACTAATCCGTCTTTACTGCATCCCTCACTAATACACATTGACTAAGTCACACGGAAATTGCGTCGCCGTGAAATACTATGGGTTCTATGACTTCACCTTCTAAATCGAGTATCGTTTCTATGGAAACGACTGGCTTTTCTTTTGCGATACGACTATCTACCTCTCGATGCACTAATCCTTCTTTACTG
Source organism: Schistocerca piceifrons (assembly GCF_021461385.2). Lineage (NCBI taxonomy): Eukaryota > Metazoa > Arthropoda > Insecta > Orthoptera > Acrididae > Schistocerca > Schistocerca piceifrons. The sequence goes on from NW_025727551.1 coordinate 1,242,875, forward strand.
CATCCCTCACTCCCACTCATTGACGAATTCACACGGAAATTGCATCGCTATGAAGTACTATGGGTTCTATGACTTCTCCTTCTAAATCGAGTAACGTTTCTATGGAAACGACTGGATTTTCTTTTGGGATACGACAATCACATTTCCGATCCACTAACCCGTCTTTACTGCATCCCTCACTAATACACATTGACGAATTCACACGGAAATTGCGTCGCCATGAAATACTATGGCTTCTATGACTTCTCCTTCTAAATCGAGTATCGTTTCTATGGAAACGACTGGCTTTTCTTTTGCGATACGAGTATCTCCCTCTCGATGCACTAATCCTTCTTTACTGCATCCCTCACTCCCACTCTTTGACGAATTCACACGGAAATTGCGTCGCCATGAAATACTATGCGTTCTATGACTTCTCCTTCTAAATCGAGTAACGTTTCTATGGAAACTACAGGATTTTCTTTTGCGATACGACAATCACATTTCCGAACCACTAATCCGTCTTTACTGCATCCCTCACTAATACACAATGACGAATTCACACGGAAATTGCGTCGCCATGAAATACTATGGGTTCTATGACTTCTCCTTCTAAATCGAGTATCGTTTCTATGGAAACGACTGGCTTTTCATTTGAGATACGACAATCACATTTCCGATCCACTAATCCGACTTTACTGCATCCCTCACTAATACACATTGACGAATTCACACGGAAATTGCGTCGCCATGAAATACTATGGGATCTATGACTTCTCCTTCTAAATCGAGTTACGTTTCTATGGAAACGACAGGATTTTCTTTTGGGATACGACAATCACATTTCCAATCCTGTAATCCGTCTTTACTGCATCCCTCACTAATACACATTGACGAATTCATACGGAAATTGCGTCGCTATGAAATACTATGGCTTCTATGACTTCTCCTTCTAAATTGAGTATCGTTTCTATGGAAACGACTGGCTTTTCTTTTGCGATACGACAATCACATTTCCGATCCACTAATCCGTCTTTACTGCATCCCTCACTAATACACATTGACGAATTCATATGGAAATTGCGTCGCCATGAAATACTATGGGTTCTATGACTTCTCCTTCTAATTCGAGTATCGTTTCTATGGAAACGACAGGATATTCTTTTGCGATACGAGTATCTCCCTCCCGATGCACTAATCCTTCTTTACTGCATCCCTCACTCCCACTCATTGACGAATTCTCACGGAAATTGCGTCGCTATGAAATACTATGGGTGCTATGACTTCTCCTTCTAAATCGAGTATCGTTTCTATGGAAACGACTGGCTTTTCTTTTGCGATACGACAATCACATTTCCGATCCACTAATCCCTCTTTACTGCATCCCTCACTAATACACATTGACGAATTCACACGGAAATTGCGTCGCCATGAAATACTATGGGTTCTATGACTTCTCCTTCTAAATCGAGTATCGTTTCTATGGAAACGACTGGCTTTTCTTTTGCGATACGAGTATCTCCCTCTCGATGCACTAATCCTTCTTTACTGCATCCCTCACTCCCACTCATTGACGAATTCACACGGACATTGCGTCGCCATGATATACTATGGGTTCTATGACTTCTCCTTCTAAATCGAGTAACGTTTCTATGGAAACGACTATCTTTTCTTTTGGGATACGACAATCACATTTCCGATCCACTAATCCGTCTTTACTGCATCCCTCACTAATACACATTGACGAATTCACACGGAAATTGCGTCGCCATGATATACTATGGGTTCTATGACTTCTCCTTCTAAATCGAGTATCGTTTCTATGGAAACGACTGGCTTTTCTTTTGCGATACGAGTATCACCCTCTCGATGCACTAATCCTTCTTTACTGCATCCCTCACTCCCACTCATTGACGAATTCACACGGAAATTGCGTCGCTATGAAATACTATGGGTTCTATGACTTCTCCTTCTAAATCGATTAACTTTTCTATGGAAACGACTGGATTTTCTTTTGGGATACGACAATCACATTTCCGATATACTAATCCGTCTTTACTGCATCCCTCACTAATACACATTGACGAATTCACACGGAAATTGCGTCGCCATGAAATACTATGGGTTCTATGACTACTCCTTCTAAGTCGAGTATCGTTTCTATAGAAACGACTGGATTTTCTTTTGCGATACGAGTATCTCCCTCTCGATGCACTAATCCTTCTTTACTGCATCCCTCACTAACACTCATTGACGAATTCACACGGAAATTGCGTCGCCATGAAATACTATGGGTTCTATGACTTCTCCTTCTAAATCGAGTACCGTTTCTATGGAAACGACAGGATTTCCTTTTGCGATACGACAATCACATTTCCGATCCACTAATCCGTCTTTACTGCATTCCTCACTAATACACATTGACGAATTCACTCCGAAATTGCGTCGCCATGAAATACTATGGGTTCCATGACTTCTCCTTCTAAATCGAGTATCGTTTCTATGGAAACGACTGGCTTTTCTTTTGATACGACAATCACATTTCCGATCCACTAATCCGTCTTTACTGCATCCCTCACTAATACACATTGACGAATTCACACGGAAATTGCGTCGCCATGAAATACTATTGGATCTATGACCTCTCCTTCTAAATCGAGTAACGTTTTTATGGAAACGACAGGATTTTCTTTTGGGATACGACAATCACATTTCCGAACCTCTAATCCGTCTTTACTGCATCCCTCACTAATACACATTGACGAATTCATACGGAAATTGCGTCGCTATGAAATACTATGGGTTCTATGACTTCTCCTTCTAAATCGAGTATCGTTTCTATGGAAACGACTGGCTTTCCTTTTGCGATACGACAATCACATTTCCGATCCACTAATCCGTCTTTACTGCATCCCTCACTAATACACATTGACGAATTCATACGGAAATTGCGTCGCTATGAAATGCTATGGGTTCTATGACTTCTCCTTCTAAATCGAGTATCGTTTCTATGGAAACGACTGGCTTTTCTTTTGGGATACGACAATCACATTTCCGATCCACTAATCCGTCTTTACTGTATCCCTCACTAATACACATTGACGAATTCATACGGAAATTGCGTCGCTATGAAATACAATGGGTTCTATGACTTCTCCTTCTAAATCGAGTAACGTTTCTATGGAAACGACAGGATTTTCTTTTGGGATACGACAATCACATTTCCGATCCACTAATCCGTCTTTACTGCATCCCTCACTAGTACACATTGACGAATTCATACGGAAATTGCGTCGCTATAAAATACTATGGGTTCTATGACTTCCCCTTCTAAATCGACTATCGTTTCTATGGAAACGACTGGCTTTTCTTTTGCGATACGACAATCACATTTCCGATCCACTAATCCGTCTTTACTGCTTCCCTCACTAATACACATTGACGAATTCACACGGAAATTGCGTCGCTATGAAATACTATGGGTTCTATGACTTCTCCTTCTAAATCGAGTAACGTTTCTATGGAAACGACAGGATTTTCTTTTGGGATACGACAATCACATTTCCGATCAACTAATCCGTCTTTACTGCATCCCTCACTAATACACATTGACGAATTCACACGGAAATTGCGTCGCCATGAAATACTATGGGTTCTATGACTTCTCCTTCTAAATCGAGTATCGTTTCTATGGAAACGACAGGATTTTCTTTTGCGATACGAGTATCTCCCTCTCGATGCACTAATCCTTCTTTACTGCATCCCTCACTCCCACTCATTGACGAATTCACACGGAAATTGCGTCGCTATGAATTACTATGGGTTCTATGACTTCTCCTTCTAAATCGAGTATCATTTCTACGGAAACGACTGGCTTTTCTTTTGCGATACGAGTATCTCCCTCTCGATGCACTAATCCTTCTTTACTGCATCCCTCACTCCCACTCATTGACGAATTCACACGGAAATTGCGTCCCCATGAAATACTATGGGTTCTATGACTTCTCCTTCTAAATCGAGTAACGTTTCTATGGAAACGACAGGATTTTCTTTTGGGATACGACAATCACATTTCCGATCCACTAATCCGTCTTTACTGCATCCCTCACTAATACACATTGACGAATTCACACGGAAATTGCGTCGCCATGAAATACTATGGGTTCTATGACTTCTCCTTCTAAATCGAGTAACGTTTCTATGGAAACGACAGGATTTTCTTTTGGGATACCACAATCACATTTCCGATCCACTAATCCGTCTTTACTGCATCCCTCACTAATACACATTGACGAATTCACACGGAAATTGCGTCCCCATGAAATACTATGGGTTCTATGACTTCTCCTTCTAAATCGAGTATCGTTTCTATGGAAACGACTGGCTTTCCTTTTGCGATACGAGTATCTCATTCTCGATGCACTAATCCTTCTTTACTGCATCCCTCACTCCCACTCATTAACGAATTCACACGGAAACTGCGTCGCCATGAAATACTATGAGTTCTATGACTTATCCTTCTAAATCGAGTAACGTTTCTATGGAAACGACAGGATTTTATTTTGCGATACGACAATCACATTTCCGATCCACTAATCCGTCTTTACTGCATCCCTCACTAATACACATTGACGAATTCACTCGGAAATTGCGTCGCCATGAAATACTATGGGTTCTATGACTTCTCCTTCTAAATCGAGTATCGTTTCTATGGAAACGACTGGCTTTTCTTTTGCGATACGACAATCACATTTCCGATCCACTAATCCGTCTTTACTGCATCCCTCACTAATACACATTGACGAATTCATACGGAAATTGCGTCGCTATGAAATACTATGGGTTCTATGACTTCTCCTTCTAAATCGAGTAACGTTTCTATGGAAACGACAGGATTTTCTTTTGGGATACGACAATCACATTTCCGATCCACTAATCCGTCTTTACTGCATCCCTCACTAGTACACATTGACGAATTCATACGGAAATTGCGTCGCTATAAAATACTATGGGTTCTATGACTTCTCCTTCTAAATCGACTATCGTTTCTATGCAAACGACTGTCTTTTCTTTTGCGATACGACAATCACATTTCCGATCCACTAATCCGTCTTTACTGCTTCCCTCACTAATACACATTGACGAATTCACACGGAAATTGCGTCGCCATGAAATACTATGGGTTCTATGACTTCTCCTTCTAAATCGAGTAACGTTTCTATGGAAACGACAGGATTTTCTTTTGGGATACGACAATCACATTTCCGATCCACTAATCCGTCTTTACTGCATCCCTCACTAATACACATTGACGAATTCACACGGAAATTGCGTCCCCATGAAATACTATGGGTTCTATGACTTCTCCTTCTAAATCGAGTATCGTTTCTATGGAAACGACAGGATTTTCTTTTGCGATACGAGTATCTCCCTCTCGATGCACTAATCCTTCTTTACTGCATCCCTCACTCCCACTCATTGACGAATTGACACGGAAATTGCGTCGCTATGAAATACTATGGGTTCTATGACTTCTCCTTCTAAATCGAGTAACGTTTCAATGGAAACGACAGGATTTTCTTTTGGGATACGATAATCACATTTCCGATCCACTAATCCGTCTTTACTGCATCCCTCACTAATACACATTGACGAATTCACACGGAAATTGCGTCGCCATGAAATACTATGGGTTCAATGACTTCTCCTTCTAAATCGAGTAACGTTTCTATGGAAACGACAGGATTTTCTTTTGGGATACGACAATCACATTTCCGATCCACTAATCCGTCTTTACTGCATCCCTCACTAATACACATTGACGAATTCACACGGAAATTGCGTCCCCATGAAATACTATGGGTTCTATGACTTCTCCTTCTAAATCGAGTATCGTTTCTATGGAAACGACTGGCTTTTCTTTTGCGATACGAGTATCTCCCTCTCGATGCACTAATCCTTCTATACTGCATCCCTCACTCCCACTCATTGACGAATTCACACGGAAATTGCGTCGCCATGAAATACTATGGGTTCTATGACTTCTCCTTCTAAATTGTGTAACGTTTCTATGGAGACGACTGGCCTTTCTTTTGGGATACGACAATCACATTTCCGATCCACTAATCCGTCTTTACTGCATCCCTCACTAATACACATTGACGAATTCACACGGAAATTGCGTCGCCATGAAAAACTATGGGTTCTATGACTTCTCCTTCTAAATCGAGTATCGTTTCTATGGAAACGACTGGCTTTTCTTTTGCGTTACGAGTATCACCCTCTCGATGCACTAATCCTTCTTTACTGCATCCCTCACTCCCACTCATTGACGAATTCACACGGAAATTGCGTCGCTATGAAATACTATGGGTTCTATGACTTCTCCTTCTAAATCGATTAACGTTTCTATGGAAACGACTAAATTTTCTTTTGGGATACGACAATCACATTTCCGATCCACTAATCCCTCTCTACTGCATCCCTCACTAATACACATTGACGAATTCACACGGAAATTGCGTCGCCATGAAATACTATGGGTTCTATGACTTCTCCTTCTAAATCGAGTATCGTTTCTATGGAAACGACTGGCTTTCCTTTTGCGATACGAGTATCTCATTCTCGATGCACTAATCCTTCTCTACTGCATCCCTCACTCCCACTCATTAACGAATTCACACGGAAATTGCGTCGCCATGAAATACTATGGGTTCTATGACTTCTCCTTCTAAATCGAGTAACGTTTCTATGGAAACGACAGGATTTTCTTTTGGGATACGACAATCACATTTCCGATCCACTAATCCGTCATTACTGCATCCCTCACTAGTACACATTGACGAATTCATACGGAAATTGCGTCGCTATAAAATACTATGGGTTCTATGACTTCTCCTTCTAAATCGACTATCGTTTCTATGGAAACGACTGGCTTTTCTTTTGCGATACGACAATCACATTTCCGATTCACTAATCCGTCTTCACTGATTCCCTCACTAATACACATTGACGAATTCACACGGAAATTGCGTCGCCATGAAATACTATGGGTTCTATGACTTCTCCTTCTAAATCGAGTAACGTTTCTATGGAAACGACAGGATTTTCTTTTGGGATACGACAATCACATTTCCGATCCACTAATCCATCTTTACTGCATCCCTCACTAATACACATTGACGAATTCACACGGAAATTGCGTCCCCATGAAATACTATGGGTTCTATGACTTCTCCTTCTAAATCGAGTATCGTTTCTATGGAAACGACTGGCTTTTCTTTTGCGATACGAGTATCTCCCTCTCGATGCACTAATCCGTCTATACTGCATCCCTCACTCCCACTCATTGACGAATTCACACGGAAATTGCGTCGCCATGAAATACTATGGGTTCTATGACTTCTCCTTCTAAATCGTGTAACGTTTCTATGGAAACGACTGGCTTTTCTTTTGGGATACGACAATCACATTTCCGATCCACTAATCCGTCTTTACTGCATCCCTCACTAATACACATTGACGAATTCACACGGAAATTGCGTCGCCATGAAATACTATGGGTTCTATGACTTCTCCTTCTAAATCGAGTATCGTTTCTATGGAAACGACTGGCTTTTCTTTTGCGTTGCGAGTATCTCCCTCTCGATGAACTAATCCTTCTTTACTGCATCCCTCACTCCCACTCATTGACGAATTCACACGGAAATTGCGTCGCTATGAAATACTATGGGTTCTATGACTTCTCCTTCTAAATCGAGTAACGTTGCTATGGAAACGACAGGATTTTCCTTTGGGATACGACAATCACATTTCCGATCCACTAATCCGTCTTTACTGCATCCCTCACTAATACACATTGACGAATTCACACGGAAATTGCGTCGCCATGAAATGCTATGGGTTCTATGACTTCTCCTACTAAATCGAGTATCGTTTCTATGGAAACGACTGGCTTTTCTTTTGCGATACGACAATCACATTTCCGATCCACTAATCCGTCTTTACCGCATCCCTCACTAATACACATTGACGAATTCACACGGAAATTGCGTCGCCATGAAATACTATGGGTTCTATGACTTCTCCTTCTAAATCGAGTAACGTTTCTTTGGAAACGACAGGATTTTCTTTTGCGATACGACAATCACATTTCCGATCCACTAATCCGTCTTTACTGCATCCCTCACTAATACACATTGAAGAATTCACACGGAATTTGCGTCGCCATGAAATACTATGGGATCTATGACTTCTCCTTCTAAATCGAGTAACGTTTCTATGGAAACGACAGGATTTTCTTTTGGGATACGACAATCACATTTCCGATCCACTAATCCGTCTTTACTGCATCCCTCACTAATACACATTGACGAATTCACACGGAAATTGCGTCGCCATGAAATACTATGGGTTCTATGACTTCTCCTTCTAAATCGAGTATCGTTTCTATGGAAACGACTGGCTTTTCTTTTGCGATACGACAATCACATTTCTGATCCACTAATCCGTCTTTACTGCATCCCTCACTAATACACATTGACGAATTCATACGGAAATTGCGTCGCTATGAAATACTATGGGTTCTATGTCTTCTCCTTCTAAATCGAGTATCTTTTCTATGGAAACGACTGGCTTTTATTTTGCGATACGACAATCACATTTATGATCCACTATTCCGTCTTTACTGCATCCCTCACTAATACACATTGACGAATTCATACGGAAATTGCGTCGCCATGAAATACTATGGGTTCTATGACTTCTCCTTCTAAATCGAGTAACGTTTCTATGGAAACGACAGGATTTTCTTTTGGGATACGACAATCACATTTCCGATCCACTAATCCGTCTTTACTGCATCCCTCACTAATACACATTGACGAATTCACACGGAAATTGCGTCGCCATGAAATACTATGGGTTCTATGACTTCTCCTTCTAAATCGATTATCGTTTCTATGGAGACGACTGGCCTTTCTTTTGCGATACGACAATCACATTTCCGATCCACTAATCCGTCTTTACTGCATCCCTCACTAATACACATTGACGAATTCACACGGAAATTGCGTCGCCATATAATACTATGGGTTCTATGACTTCTCCTTCTAAATCGAGAATCGTTTCTATGGAATCGACTGGCTTTTCTTTTGCGATACGAGTATCTCCCTCTCGATGCACTAATCCTTCTTTACTGCATCCCTCACTCCCACTCATTGACGAATTCACACGGAAATTGCGTCGCCACGAAATACTATGGGTTCTATGACTTCTCCTTCTAAATCGAGTAACGTTTCTATGGAAACGACAGGATTTTCTTTTGGGATACGACGATCAGATTTCCGATCAACTAATCCGTCTTTACTGCATACACATTGACGAATTCACACGGAAATTGCGTCGCCATGAAATACTATGGATTCTATGACTTCTCCTTCTAAATCGAGTATCATTTCTATGGAAACGACTGGCTTTTCTTTTGCGATACGACAATCACATTTCCGATCCACTAATCCGACTCTACTGCATCCCTCACTAATACACATTGACGAATTCACACGGAGATTGCGACGCCATTAAATACTATGGGTTCTATGACTTCTCCTTCTAAATCGAGTATCGTTTCTATGGAAACGACTGGCTTTTCTTTTGCGATACGAGTATCTCCCTCTCGATGCACTAATCCTTCTTTACTGCATCCCTCACTCCCACTCATTGACGAATTCACACGGAAATTGCATCGCCATGAAATACTATGGGTTCTATGGCTTCTCCTTCTAAATCGAGTAACGGTTCCATGGAAACGACTGGCTTTTCTTTTGCGATACGACAATCACATTTCCGATCCACTAATCCGCCTTTACTGCATCCCTCACTAATACACATTGACGAATTCACACGGAAATTGCGTCGCCATGAAATACTATGGGTTCTATGACTTCTCCTTCTAAATCGAGTAACGTTTCTATGGAAACGACTGGCTTTTCTTTTGGGATACGACAATCACATTTCCGATCCACTAAACCGTCTTTACTGCATCCCTCACTAATACACATTGACGAATTCACACGGAAATTGCGTCGCCATGAAATACTATGGGTTCTATGACTTCTCCTTCTAAATCGAGTATCGTTTCTATGGAAACGACTGGCTTTTCTTTTGCGATACCACAATCACATTTCCGATCCACTAATCCGTCTTTACTGCATCCCTCACTAATACACATTGAAGAATTCACACGGAAATTGCGTCGCCATGAAATACTATGGGTTCTATGACTTCTCCTTCTAAATCGAGTAACGTTTCTATGGAAACGACAGGATTTTCTTTGCGATACGACAATCACATTTCCGATCCACTAATCCGTCTTTACTGCATCCCTCACTAATACACATTGACGAATTCACACGGAAATTGCGTCGCCATGAAATACTATGGGTTCTACGACTTCTCCTTCTAAATCGAGTAACGTTTGTATGGAAACGACAGGAATTTCTTTTGGGATACGACAATCACATTTCCGATCCACTAATCCGTCTTTACTGCATCCCTCACTAATACACATTGACGAATTCACACAGAAATTGCGTCGCCATGAAATACTATGGGTTCTATGACTTCTCCTTCTAAATCGAGTATCGTTTCTATGGAAACGACTGGATTTTCTTTTGGGATACGACAATCACATTTCCGATCCACTAATCCGTCTTTACTGCATCCCTCACTAATACACATTGACGACTTCACACGGAAATTGGGTCGCCATGAAATACTATGGGTTCTATGACTTCTTCTAAATCGAGTATCTTTTCTATGGAAACGACTGGCTTTTCTTTTGCGATACGACAATCACATTTCCGATCCACTAATCCGTCTTTACTGCATCCCTCACTAATACACATTGACGAATTCACACGGAAATTGCGTCGCCATGAAATACTATGGGTTCTATGACTTCTCCTTCTAAATCGAGTATCGTTTCTATGGAAACGACTGGCTTTTCTTTTGCGATACGAGTATCTCCCTCTCGATGCACTAATCCTTCTTTCCTGCATCCCTCACTCCCACTCATTGACGAATTCACACGGAAATTGCGTCGCCATGAAATACTATGGGTTCTATGACTTCTCCTTCTAAATCGAGTAACGTTTCTATGGAAACGACAGGATTTTCTTTTGGGATACGACAATCACATTTCCGATCCACTAATCCGTCTTTACTGCATCCCTCACTAATACACATTGACAAATTCACACGGAAATTGCGTCGCCATGAAATACTATGGGTTCTATGACTTATCCTTCTAAATCGAGTAACGTTTCTATGGAAACGACAGGATATTGTTTTGCGATACGACAATCACATTTCCGATCCACTAATCCGTCTTTACTGCATCCCTCACTAATACACATTGACGAATTCACACGGAAATTGCGTCGCCATGAAATACTATGGGTTCTATGACTTCTCCTTCTAAATCGAGTAACGTTTCTATGGAAACGACAGGATTTTCTTTTGGGATACGACAATCACATTTCCAATCCACTAATCCGTCTTTACTGCATCCCTCACAAATACACATTGACGAATTCACACGGAAATTGCGTCGCCATGAAATACTATGGGTTCTATGACTTCTCCTTCTATATCGAGTATCGTTTCTATGGAAACGACAGGATTTTCTTTTGGGATACGACATCACATTTCCGATCCACTAATCCGTCTTTACTGCATCCCTCACTAATACACATTGACGAATTCACACGGAAATTGGGTCACCATGAATTACTATGGGTTCTATGACTTCTCCTTCTAAATCGAGTATCTTTTCTATGGAAACGACTGGCTTTTCTTTTGCGATACGACAATCACATTTCCGATCCACTAATCCGTCTTTACTGCATCCCTCACTAATACACATTGACGAATTCACACGGAAATTGCCTCGCCATGAAATACTATGGGTTCTATGACTTCTCCTAATAAATCGAGTATCGTTTCTATGGAAACGACTGGCTTTTCTTTTGCGATACGAGTATCTCCCTCTCGATGCACTAATCCTTCTTTACTGCATCCCTCACTCCCACTCATTGACGAATTCACACGGAAATTGCGTCGCCATGAAATACTATGGGTTCCATGACTTCTCCTTCTAAAACGAGTAACGTTTCTATGGAAACGACAGGATTTTCTTTTGGGATACGACAATCACATTTCCGATCCACTAATCCGTCTTTACTGCATCCCTCACTAATACACATTGACGAATTCACACGGAAATTGCGTCGCCATGAAATACTATGGGTTCTATGACTTATCCTTCTAAATCGAGTAACGTTTCTATGGAAACGACAGGATATTGTTTTGCGATACGACAATCACATTTCCGATCCACTAATCCGTCTTTACTGCATCCCTCACTAATACACATTGACGAATTCACACGGAAATTGCGTCGCCATGAAATACTATGGGTTCTATGACTTCTCCTTCTAAATCGAGTAACGTTTCTATGGAAACTACAGGATTTTCTTTTGCGATACGACAATCACATTTCCGATCCACTAATCCGTCTTTACTGCATCCCTCACTAATACACATTGACGAATTCATACGGAAATTGCGTCGCTATGAAATACTATGGGTTCTATGACTTCTCCTTCTAAATCGAGTATCGTTTCTATGGAAACGACTGGCTTTTCTTTTGCGAAACGACAATCACATTTCCGATCCACTAATCCGTTTTTACTGCATCCCTCACTAATACACATTGACGAATTCACACGGAAACTGCGTCGCCATGAAATACTATGGGTTCTATGACTTCTCCTTCTAAATCGAGTAACGTTTCTATGGAAACGACAGGATTTTTTTTTGGGATACGACAATCACATTTCCGATCCACTAATCCGTCTTTACTGCATCCCTCACTAATACACATTGACGAATTCACACGGAAATTGCGTCGCCATGATATACTATGGGTTCTATGACTTCTCCTTCTAAATCGAGTAAAGTTTCTATGGAAACGACAGGATTTTCTTTTGGGATACGACAATCACATTTCCGATCCACTAATCCGTCTTTACAGCATCCCTCACTAATACACATTGAAGAATTCACACGGAAATTGCGTCGCCATGAAATACTATGGGTTCTATGACTTCTCCTTCTAAATCGAGTAACGTTTCTATGGAAACGACAGGATTTTCTTTTGGGATACGACAATCACATTTCCGATCCACTAATCCGTCTTTACTGCATCCCTCACTAATACACATTGACGAATTCACACGGAAATTGCGTCGCCATGATATACTATGGGTTCTATGACTTCTCCTTCTAAATCGAGTAAAGTTTCTATGGAAACGACAGGATTTTCTTTTGGGATACGACATCACATTTCCGATCCACTAATCCGTCTTTACTGCATCCCTCACTAATACACATTGACGAATTCACACGGAAATTGGGTCACCATGAATTACTATGGGTTCTATGACTTCTCCTTCTAAATCGAGTATCTTTTCTATGGAAACGACTGGCTTTTCTTTTGCGATACGACAATCACATTTCCGATCCACTAATCCGTCTTTACTGCATCCCTCACTAATACACATTGACGAATTCACACGGAAATTGCCTCGCCATGAAATACTATGGGTTCTATGACTTCTCCTAATAAATCGAGTATCGTTTCTATGGAAACGACTGGCTTTTCTTTTGCGATACGAGTATCTCCCTCTCGATGCACTAATCCTTCTTTACTGCATCCCTCACTCCCACTCATTGACGAATTCACACGGAAATTGCGTCGCCATGAAATACTATGGGTTCCATGACTTCTCCTTCTAAAACGAGTAACGTTTCTATGGAAACGACAGGATTTTCTTTTGGGATACGACAATCACATTTCCGATCCACTAATCCGTCTTTACTGCATCCCTCACTAATACACATTGACGAATTCACACGGAAATTGCGTCGCCATGAAATACTATGGGTTCTATGACTTATCCTTCTAAATCGAGTAACGTTTCTATGGAAACGACAGGATATTGTTTTGCGATACGACAATCACATTTCCGATCCACTAATCCGTCTTTACTGCATCCCTCACTAATACACATTGACGAATTCACACGGAAATTGCGTCGCCATGAAATACTATGGGTTCTATGACTTCTCCTTCTAAATCGAGTAACGTTTCTATGGAAACTACAGGATTTTCTTTTGCGATACGACAATCACATTTCCGATCCACTAATCCGTCTTTACTGCATCCCTCACTAATACACATTGACGAATTCATACGGAAATTGCGTCGCTATGAAATACTATGGGTTCTATGACTTCTCCTTCTAAATCGAGTATCGTTTCTATGGAAACGACTGGCTATTCTTTTGCGAAACGACAATCACATTTCCGATCCACTAATCCGTTTTTACTGCATCCCTCACTAATACACATTGACGAATTCACACGGAAACTGCGTCGCCATGAAATACTATGGGTTCTATGACTTCTCCTTCTAAATCGAGTAACGTTTCTATGGAAACGACAGGATTTTTTTTTGGGATACGACAATCACATTTCCGATCCACTAATCCGTCTTTACTGCATCCCTCACTAATACACATTGACGAATTCACACGGAAATTGCGTCGCCATGATATACTATGGGTTCTATGACTTCTCCTTCTAAATCGAGTAAAGTTTCTATGGAAACGACAGGATTTTCTTTTGGGATACGACAATCACATTTCCGATCCACTAATCCGTCTTTACTGCATCCCTCACTAATACACATTGAAGAATTCACACGGAAATTGCGTCGCCATGAAATACTATGGGTTCTATGACTTCTCCTTCTAAATCGAGTAACGTTTCTATGGAAACGACAGGATTTTCTTTTGGGATACGACAATCACATTTCCGATCCACTAATCCGTCTTTACTGCATCCCTCACTAATACACATTGACGAATTCACACGGAAATTGCGTCGCCATGAAATACTATGGGTTCTATGACTTCTCCTTCTAAATCGAGTATCGTTTCTATGGAAACGACAGGATTTTCTTTTGCGATACGAGTATCTCCCTCTCGATGCACTAATCCTTCTTTACTGCATCCCTCACTCCCACTCATTGACGAATTCACACGGAAATTGCGTCGCTATGAAATACTATGTGTTCTATGACTTCTCCTTCTAAATCGAGTAACGTTTCAATGGAAACGACAGGATTTTCTTTTGGGATACGATAATCACATTTCCGATCCACTAATCCGTCTTTACTGCATCCCTCACTAATACACATTGACGAATTCACATGGAAATTGCGTCGCCATGAAATACTATGGGTTCTATGACTTCTCCTTCTAAATCGAGTAACGTTTCTATGGAAACGAAAGGATTTTCTTTTGGGATACGACAATCACATTTCCGATCCACTAATCCGTCTTTACTGCATCCCTCACTAATACACATTGACGAATTCACACGGAAATTGCGTCCCCATGAAATACTATGGGTTCTATGACTTCTCCTTCTAAATCGAGTATTGTTTCTATGGAAACGACTGGCTTTTCTTTTGCGATACGAGTATCTCCCTCTCGATGCACTAATCCTTCTATACTGCATCCCTCACTCCCACTCATTGACGAATTCACACGGAAATTGCGTCGCCATGAAATACTATGGGTTCTATGACTTCTCCTTCTAAATTGTGTAACGTTTCTATGGAAACGACTGGCCTTTCTTTTGGGATACGACAATCACATTTCCGATCCACTAATCCGTCTTTACTGCATCCCTCACTAATACACATTGACGAATTCACACGGAAATTGCGTCGCCATGAAAAACTATGGGTTCTATGACTTCTCCTTCAAATCGAGTATCGTTTCTATGGAAACGACTGGCTTTTCTTTTGCGTTACGAGTATCACCCTCTCGATGCACTAATCCTTCTTTACTGCATCCCTCACTCCCACTCATTGACGAATTCACACGGAAATTGCGTCGCTATGAAATACTATGGGTTCTATGACTTCTCCTTCTAAATCGATTAACGTTTCTATGGAAACGACTGGATTTTCTTTTGGGATACGACAATCACATTTCCGATCCACTAATCCGTCTCTACTGCATCCCTCACTAATACACATTGACGAATTCACACGGAAATTGCGTCGCCATGAAATACTATGCGTTCTATGACTTCTCCTTCTAAATCGAGTATCGTTTCTATGGAAACGACTGGCTTTCCTTTTGCGATACGAGTATCTCATTCTCGATGCACTAATCCTTCTTTACTGCATCCCTCACTCCCACTCATTAACGAATTCACACGGAAATTGCGTCGCCATGAAATACTATGGGTTCTATGACTTCTCCTTCTAAATCGAGTAACGTTTCTATGGAAACGACAGGATTTTCTTTTGGGATACGACAATCACATTTCCGATCCACTAATCCGTCATTACTGCATCCCTCACTAGTACACATTGACGAATTCATACGGAAATTGCGTCGCTATAAAATACTATGGGTTCTATGACTTCTCCTTCTAAATCGACTATCGTTTCTATGGAAACGACTGGCTTTTCTTTTGCGATACGACAATCACATTTCCGATTCACTAATCCGTCTTCACTGCTTCCCTCACTAATACACATTGACGAATTCACACGGAAATTGCGTCGCCATGAAATACTATGGGTTCTATGACTTCTCCTTCTAAATCGAGTAACGTTTCTATGGAAACGACAGGATTTTCTTCTGGGATACGACAATCACATTTTCGATCCACTAATCCATCTTTACTGCATCCCTCACTAATACACATTGACGAATTCACACGGAAATTGCGTCGCCATGAAATACTATGGGTTCTATGACTTCTCCTTCTAAATCGAGTATCGTTTCTATGGAAACGACAGGATTTTCTTTTGCGATACGAGTATCTCCCTCTCGATGCACTAATCCTTCTTTACTGCATCCCTCACTCCCACTCATTGACGAATTCACACGGAAATTGCGTCGCTATGAAATACTATGGGTTCTATGACTTCTCCTTCTAAATCGAGTATCGTTTCTATGGAAACGACTGGCTTTTCTTTTGCGATACGAGTATCTCCCTCTCGATGCACTAATCCTTCTTTACTGCATCCCTCACTCCCACTCATTGACGAATTCACACGGAAATTGCGTCGCTATGAAATACTATGGGTTCTATGACTTCTCCTTCTAAATCGAGTATCGTTTCTATGGAAACGACTGGCTTTTCTTTTGCGATACGAGTATCTCCCTCTCGATGCACTAATCCTTCTATACTGCATCCCTCACTCCCACTCATTGACGAATTCACACGGAAATTGCGTCGCCATGAAATACTATGGGTTCTATGACTTCTCCTTCTAAATCGTGTAACGTTTCTATGGAAACGACTGGCTTTTCTTTTGGGATACGACAATCACATTTCCGATCCACTAATCCGTCTTTACTGCATCCCTCACTAATACACATTGACGAATTCACACGGAAATTGCGTCGCCATGAAATACTATGGGTTCTATGACTTCTCCTTCTAAATCGAGTATCGTTTCTATGGAAACGACTGGCTTTTCTTTTGCGTTACGAGTATCTCCCTCTCGATGAACTAATCCTTCTTTACTGCATCCCTCACTCCCACTCATTGACGAATTCACACGGAAATTGCGTCGCTATGAAATACTATGGGTTCTATGACTTCTCCTTCTAAATCGAGTAACGTTTCTATGGAAACGACAGGATTTTCCTTTGGGATACGACAATCACATTTCCGATCCACTAATCCGTCTTTACTGCATCCCTCACTAATACACATTGACGAATTCACACGGAAATTGCGTCGCCATGAGATGCTATGGGTTCTATGACTTCTCCTACTAAATTGAGTATCGTTTCTATGGAAACGACTGGCTTTTCTTTTGCGATACGACAATCACATTTCCGATCCACTATTCCGTCTTTACCGCATCCCTCACTAATACACATTGACGAATTCACACGGAAATTGCGTCGCCATGATATACTATGGGTTCTATGACTTCTCCTTCTAAATCGAGTAACGTTTCTTTGGAAACGACAGGATTTTCTTTTGCGATACGACAATCACATTTCCGATCCACTAATCCGTCTTTACTGCATCCCTCACTAATACACATTGAAGAATTCACACGGAATTTGCGTCGCCATGAAATACTATGGGATCTATGACTTCTCCTTCTAAATCGAGTAACGTTTCTATGGAAACGACAGGATTTTCTTTTGGGATACGACAATCACATATCCGATCCACTAATCCGTCTTTACTGCATCCCTCACTAATACACATTGACGAATTCACACGGAAATTGCGTCGCCATGAAATACTATGGGTTCTATGACTTCTCCTTCTAAATCGAGCATCGTTTCTATGGAAACGACTGGCTTTTCTCTTGCGATACGACAATCACATTTCTGATCCACAAATCCGTCTTTACTGCATCCCTCACTAATACACATTGACGAATTCATACGGAAATTGCGTCGCTATGAAATACTATGGGTTCTATGTCTTCTCCTTCTAAATCGAGTATCTTTTCTATGGAAACGACTGGCTTTTATTTTGCGATACGACAATCACATTTACGATCCACTATTCCGTCTTTACTGCATCCCTCACTAATACACATTGACGAATTCATACGGAAATTGCGTCGCCATGAAATACTATGGGTTCTATGACTTCTCCTTCTAAATCGAGTAACGTTTCTATGGAAACGACAGGATTTTCTTTTGGGATACGACAATCACATTTCCGATCCACTAATCCGTCTTTACTGCATCCCTCACTAATACACATTGACGAATTCACACGGAAATTGCGTCGCCATGAAATACTATGGGTTCTATGACTTCTCCTTCTAAATCGAGTATCGTTTCTATGGAAACGACTGGCTTTTCTTTTGCGATACGACAATCACATTTCCGATCCACTAATCCGTCATTACTGCATCCCTCACTAATACACATTGACGAATTCACACGGAAATTGCGTCGCCATGAAATACTATGGGTTCTATGACTTCTCCTTCTAAATCGAGTATCGTTTCTATGGGGACGACTGGCCTTTCTTTTGCGATACGACAATCACATTTGCGATCCACTAATCCGTCTTTACTGCATCCCTCACTAATACACATTAACGAATTCACACGGAAATTGCGTCGCCATATAATACTATGGGTTCTATGACTTCTCCTTCTAAATCGAGTATCGTTTCTATGGAAACGACTGGCTTTTCTTTTGCGATACGAGTATCTCCCTCTCGATGCACTAATCCTTCTTTACTGCATCCCTCACTCCCACTCATTGACGAATTCACACGGAAATTGCGTCGCCATGAAATACTATGGGTTCTATGACTTCTCCTTCTAAATCGAGTAACGTTTCTATGGAAACGACAGGATTTTCTTTTGGGATACGACGATCAGATTTCCGATCAACTAATCCGTCTTTACTGCATCCCTCACTAATACACATTGACGAATTCACACGGAAATTGCGTCGCCATGAAATACTATGGATTCTATGACTTCTCCTTCTAAATCGAGTATCATTTCTATGGAAACGACTGGCTTTTCTTTTGCGATACGACAATCAAATTTCCGATCCACTAATCCGTCTCTACTGCATCCCTCACTAATACACATTGACGAATTCACACGGAGATTGCGTCGCCATGAAATACTATGGGTTCTATGACTTCTCCTTCTAAATCGAGTATCGTTTCTATGGAAACGACTGGCTTTTCTTTTGCGATACGAGTATCTCCCTCTCGATGCACTAATCCTTCTTTACTGCATCCCTCACTCCCACTCATTGACGAATTCACACGGAAATTGCATCGCCATGAAATACTATGGGTTCTATGGCTTCTCCTTCTAAATCGAGTAACGGTTCTATGGAAACGACTGGCTTTTCTTTTGCGATACGACAATCACATTTCCGATCCACTAATCCGTCTTTACTGCATCCCTCACTAATACACATTGACGAATTCACACGGAAATTGCGTCGCCATGAAATACTATGGGTTCTATGACTTCTCCTTCTAAATCGAGTAACGTTTCTATGGAAACGACTGGCTTTTCTTTTGGGATACGACAATCACATTTCCGATCCACTAATCCGTCTTTACTGCATCCCTCACTAATACACATTGACGAATTCACACGGAAATTGCGTCGCCATGAAATACTATGGGTTCTGTGACTTCTCCTTCTAAATCGAGTATCGTTTCTATGGAAACGACTGGCTTTTCTTTTGCGATACGAGTATCTCCCTCTCGATGCACTAATCCTTCTTTACTGCATCCCTCACTCCCACTCATTGACGAATTCACACGGAAATAGCGTCGCCATGAAATACTATGGGTTCTATGACTTCTCCTTCTAAATCGAGTAACGTTTCTATGGATACGACAGGATTTTCTTTTGGGATACGGCAATCACATTTCCGATCCACTAATCCGTCTTTACAGCATCCCTCACTAATACACATCGACGAATTCATACGGAAATTGCGTCGCTATGAAATACTATGGGTTCTATGACTTCTCCTTCTAAATCGAGTATCGTTTCTATGGAAACGACTGGCTTTTCTTTTGCGATACGACAATCACATTTCCGATCCACTAATCCGTCTTTACTGCATCCCTCACTAATACACATTGACGAATTCATACGGAAATTGCGTCGCTATGAAATACTATGGGTTCTATGACTTCTCCTTCTAAATCGAGTATCGTTTCTATGGAAACGACTGGCTTTTCTTTTGCGATACCACAATCACATTTCCGATCCACTAATCCGTCTTTACTGCATCCCTCACTAATACACATTGAAGAATTCACACGGAAATTGCGTCGCCATGAAATACTATGGATTCTATGACTTCTCCTTCTAAATCGAGTAACGTTTCTATGGAAACGACAGGATTTTCTTTGCGATACGACAATCACATTTCCGATCCACTAATCCGTCTTTACTGCATCCCTCACTAATACACATTGACGAATTCACACGGAAATTGCGTCGCCATGAAATACTATGGGTTCTATGACTTCTCCTTCTAAATCGAGTAACGTTTGTATGGAAACGACAGGAATTTCTTTTGGGATACGACAATCACATTTCCGATCCACTAATCCGTCTTTACTGCGTCCCTCACTAATACACATTGACGAATTCACACAGAAATTGCGTCGCCATGAAATACTATGGGTTCTATGACTTCTCCTTCTAAATCGAGTATCGTTTCTATGGAAACGACTGGATTTTCTTTTGGGATACGACAATCACATTTCCGATCCACTAATCCGTCTTTACTGCATCCCTCACTAATACACATTGACGACTTCACACGGAAATTGGGTCGCCATGAAATACTATGGGTTCTATGACTTCTTCTAAATCGAGTATCTTTTCTATGGAAACGACTGGCTTTTCTTTTGCGATACGACAATCACATTTCCGATCCACTAATCCGTCTCTACTGCATCCCTCACTAATACACATTGACGAATTCACACGGAGATTGCGTCGCCATGAAATACTATGGGTTCTATGACTTCTCCTTCTAAATCGAGTATCGTTTCTATGGAAACGACTGGCTTTTCTTTTGCGATACGAGTATCTCCCTCTCGATGCACTAATCCTTCTTTACTGCATCCCTCACTCCCACTCATTGACGAATTCACACGGAAATTGCATCGCCATGAAATACTATGGGTTCTATGGCTTCTCCTTCTAAATCGAGTAACGGTTCTATGGAAACGACTGGCTTTTCTTTTGCGATACGACAATCACATTTCCGATCCACTAATCCGTCTTTACTGCATCCCTCACTAATACACATTGACGAATTCACACGGAAATTGCGTCGCCATGAAATACTATGGGTTCTATGACTTCTCCTTCTAAATCGAGTAACGTTTCTATGGAAACGACTGGCTTTTCTTTTGGGATACGACAATCACATTTCCGATCCACTAATCCGTCTTTACTGCATCCCTCACTAATACACATTGACGAATTCACACGGAAATTGCGTCGCCATGAAATACTATGGGTTCTATGACTTCTCCTTCTAAATCGAGTATCGTTTCTATGGAAACGACTGGCTTTTCTTTTGCGATACGAGTATCTCCCTCTCGATGCACTAATCCTTCTTTACTGCATCCCTCACTCCCACTCTTTGACGAATTCACACGGAAATAGCGTCGCCATGAAATACTATGGGTTCTATGACTTCTCCTTCTAAATCGAGTAACGTTTCTATGGATACGACAGGATTTTCTTTTGGGATACGGCAATCACATTTCCGATCCACTAATCCGTCTTTACTGCATCCCTCACTAATACACATCGACGAATTCATACGGAAATTGCGTCGCTATGAAATACTATGGGTTCTATGACTTCTCCTTCTAAATCGAGTATCGTTTCTATGGAAACGACTGGCTTTTCTTTTGCGATACGACAATCACATTTCCGATCCACTAATCCGTCTTTACTGCATCCCTCACTAATACACATTGACGAATTCATACGGAAATTGCGTCGCTATGAAATACTATGGGTTCTATGACTTCTCCTTCTAAATCGAATATCGTTTCTATGGAAACGACTGGCTTTTCTTTTGCGATACCACAATCACATTTCCGATCCACTAATCCGTCTTTACTGCATCCCTCACTAATACACATTGAAGAATTCACACGGAAATTGCGTCGCCATGAAATACTATGGGTTCTATGACTTCTCCTTCTAAATCGAGTAACGTTTCTATGGAAACGACAGGATTTTCTTTGCGATACGACAATCACATTTCCGATCCACTAATCCGTCTTTACTGCATCCCTCACTAATACACATTGACGAATTCACACGGAAATTGCGTCGCCATGAAATACTATGGGTTCTATGACTTCTCCTTCTAAATCGAGTAACGTTTGTATGGAAACGACAGGAATTTCTTTTGGGATACGACAATCACATTTCCGATCCACTAATCCGTCTTTACTGCATCCCTCACTAATACACATTGACGAATTCACACAGAAATTGCGTCGCCATGAAATACTATGGGTTCTATGACTTCTCCTTCTAAATCGAGTATCGTTTCTATGGAAACGACTGGATTTTCTTTTGGGATACGACAATCACATTTCCGATCCACTAATCCGTCTTTACTGCATCCCTCACTAATACACATTGACGACTTCACACGGAAATTGGGTCGCCATGAAATACTATGGGTTCTATGACTTCTTCTAAATCGAGTATCTTTTCTATGGAAACGACTGGCTTTTCTTTTGCGATACGACAATCACATTTCCGATCCACTAATCCGTCTTTACTGCATCCCTCACTAATACACATTGACGAATTCACACGGAAATTGCCTCGCCATGAAATACTATGGGTTCTATGACTTCTCCTTCTAAATCGAGTATCGTTTCTATGGAAACGACTGGCTTTTCTTTTGCGATACGAGTATCTCCCTCTCGATGCACTAATCCTTCTTTCCTGCATCCCTCACTCCCACTCATTGACGAATTCACACGGAAATTGCGTCGCCATGAAATACTATGGGTTCTATGACTTCTCCTTCTAAATCGAGTAACGTTTCTATGGAAACGACAGGATTTTCTTTTGGGATACGACAATCACATTTCCGATCCACTAATCCGTCTGTACTGCATCCCTCACTAATACACATTGACGAATTCACACGGAAATTGCGTCGCCATGAAATACTATGGGTTCTATGACTTATCCTTCTAAATCGAGTAACGTTTCTATGGAAACGACAGGATATTGTTTTGCGATACGACAATCACATTTCCGATCCACTAATCCGTCTTTACTGCATCCCTCACTAATACACATTGACGAATTCACACGGAAATTGCGTCGCCATGAAATACTATGGGTTCTATGATTTCTCCTTCTAAATCGAGTAACGTTTCTATGGAAACGACAGGATTTTCTTTTGGGATACGACAATCACATTTCCAATCCACTAATCCGTCTTTACTGCATCCCTCACTAATACACATTGACGAATTCACACGGAAATTGCGTCGCCATGAAATACTATGGGTTCTATGACTTCTCCTTCTATATCGAGTATCGTTTCTATGGAAACGACAGGATTTTCTTTTGGGATACGACATCACATTTCCGATCCACTAATCCGTCTTTACTGCATCCCTCACTAATACACATTGACGAATTCACACGGAAATTGGGTCGCCATGAATTACTATGGGTTCTATGACTTCTCCTTCTAAATCGAGTATCTTTTCTATGGAAACGACTGGCTTTTCTTTTGCGATACGACAATCACATTTCCGATCCACTAATCCGTCTTTACTGCATCCCTCACTAATACACATTGACGAATTCACACGGAAAATGCGTCGCCATGAAATACTATGGGTTCTATGACTTCTCCTAATAAATCGAGTATCGTTTCTATGGAAACGACTGGCTTTTCTTTTGCGATACGAGTATCTCCCTCTCGATGCACTAATCCTTCTTTACTGCATCCCTCACTCCCACTCATTGACGAATTCACACGGAAATTGCGTCGCCATGAAATACTGTGGGTTCTATGACTTCTCCTTCTAAAACGAGTAACGTTTCTATGGAAACGACAGGATATTCTTTTGGGATACGACAATCACATTTCCGATCCACTAATCCGTCTTTACTGCATCCCTCACTAATACACATTGACGAATTCACACGGAAATTGCGTCGCCATGAAATACTATGGGTTCTATGACTTATCCTTCTAAATCGAGTAACGTTTCTATGGAAACGACATGATATTGTTTTGCGATACGACAATCACATTTCCGATCCACTAATCCGTCTTTACTGCATCCCTCACTAATACACATTGACGAATTCACACGGATATTGCGTCGCCATGAAATACTATGGGTTCTATGACTTCTCCTTCTAAATCGAGTAACGTTTCTATGGATACTACAGGATTTTCTTTTGCGATACGACAATCACATTTCCGATCCACTAATCCGTTTTTACTGCATCCCTCACTAATACACATTGACGAATTCACACGGAAATTGCGTCACCTTGAAATACTATGGGTTCTATGACTTCTCCTTCTAAATCGAGTAACGTTTCTATGGAAACGACAGGATTTTTTTTTGGGATACGACAATCACATTTCCGATCCACTAATCCGTCTTTACTGCATCCCTCACTAATACACATTGACGAATTCACACGGAAATTGCGTCGCCATATAATACTATGGGTTCTATGACTTCTCCTTCTAAATCGAGTATCGTTTCTATGGAAACGACTGGCTTTTCTTTTGCGATACGAGTATCTCCCTCTCGATGCACTAATCCTTCTTTACTGCATCCCTCACTCCCACTCATTGACGAATTCACACGGAAATTGCGTCGCCATGAAATACTATGGGTTCTACGACTTCTCCTTCTAAATCGAGTAACGTTTCTATGGAAACGACAGGATTTTCTTTTGGGATACGACGATCAGATTTCCGATCAACTAATCCGTCTTTACTGCATCCCTCACTAATACACATTGACGAATTCACACGGAAATTGCGTCGCCATGAAATACTATGGATTCTATGACTTCTCCTTCTAAATCGAGTATCATTTCTATGGAAACGACTGGCTTTTCTTTTGCGATACGACAATCAAATTTCCGATCCACTAATCCGTCTCTACTGCATCCCTCACTAATACACATTGACGAATTCACACGGAGATAGCGTCGCCATGAAATACTATGGGTTCTATGACTTCTCCTTCTAAATCGAGTATCGTTTCTATGGAAACGACTGGCTTTTCTTTTGCGATACGAGTATCTCCCTCTCGATGCACTAATCCTTCTTTACTGCATCCCTCACTCCCACTCATTGACGAATTCACACGGAAATTGCATCGCCATGAAATACTATGGGTTCTATGGCTTCTCCTTCTAAATCGAGTAATGGTTCTATGGAAACGACTGGCTTTTCTTTTGCGATACGACAATCACATTTCCGATCCACTAATCGGTCTTTACTGCATCCCTCACTAATACACATTGACGAATTCACACGGAAATTGCGTCGCCATGAAATACTATGGGTTCTATGACTTCTCCTTCTAAATCGAGTAACGTTTCTATGGAAACGACTGGCTTTTCTTTTGGGATACGACAATCACATTTCCGATCCACTAATCCGTCTTTACTGCATCCCTCACTAATACACATTGACGAATTCACACGGAAATTGCGTCGCCATGAAATACTATGGGTTCTGTGACTTCTCCTTCTAAATCGAGTATCGTTTCTATGGAAACGACTGGCTTTTCTTTTGCGATACGAGTATCTCCCTCTCGATGCACTAATCCTTCTTTCCTGCATCCCTCACTCCCACTCATTGACGAATTCACACGGAAATTGCGTCGCCATGAAATACTATGGGTTCTATGACTTCTCCTTCTAAATCGAGTAACGTTTCTATGGAAACGACAGGATTTTCTTTTGGGATACGACAATCACATTTCCGATCCACTAATCCGTCTGTACTGCATCCCTCACTAATACACATTGACGAATTCACACGGAAATTGCGTCGCCATGAAATACTATGGGTTCTATGACTTATCCTTCTAAATCGAGTAACGTTTCTATGGAAACGACAGGATATTGTTTTGCGAGACGACAATCACATTTCCGATCCACTAATCCGTCTTTACTGCATCCCTCACTAATACACATTGACGAATTCACACGGAAATTGCGTCGCCATGAAATACTATGGGTTCTATGACTTCTCCTTCTAAATCGAGTAACGTTTCTATGGAAACGAGAGGATTTTCTTTTGGGATACGACAATCACATTTCCAATCCACTAATCCGTCTTTACTGCATCCCTCACTAATACACATTGACGAATTCACACGGAAATTGCGTCGCCATGAAATACTATGGGTTCTATGACTTCTCCTTCTATATCGAGTATCGTTTCTATGGAAACGACAGGATTTTCTTTTGGGATACGACGATCAGATTTCCGATCAACTAATCCGTCTTTACTGCATCCCTCACTAATACACATTGACGAATTCACACGGAAATTGCGTCGCCATGAAATACTATGGATTCTATGACTTCTCCTTCTAAATCGAGTATCATTTCTATGGAAACGACTGGCTTTTCTTTTGCGATACGACAATCAAATTTCCGATCCACTAATCCGTCTCTACTGCATCCCTCACTAATACACATTGACGAATTCACACGGAGATAGCGTCGCCATGAAATACTATGGGTTCTATGACTTCTCCTTCTAAATCGAGTATCGTTTCTATGGAAACGACTGGCTTTTCTTTTGCGATACGAGTATCTCCCTCTCGATGCACTAATCCTTCTTTACTGCATCCCTCACTCCCACTCATTGACGAATTCACACGGAAATTGCATCGCCATGAAATACTATGGGTTCTATGGCTTCTCCTTCTAAATCGAGTAATGGTTCTATGGAAACGACTGGCTTTTCTTTTGCGATACGACAATCACATTTCCGATCCACTAATCGGTCTTTACTGCATCCCTCACTAATACACATTGACGAATTCACACGGAAATTGCGTCGCCATGAAATACTATGGGTTCTATGACTTCTCCTTCTAAATCGAGTAACGTTTCTATGGAAACGACTGGCTTTTCTTTTGGGATACGACAATCACATTTCCGATCCACTAATCCGTCTTTACTGCATCCCTCACTAATACACATTGACGAATTCACACGGAAATTGCGTCGCCATGAAATACTATGGGTTCTGTGACTTCTCCTTCTAAATCGAGTATCGTTTCTATGGAAACGACTGGCTTTTCTTTTGCGATTCGAGTATCTCCCTCTCGATGCACTAATCCTTCTTTACTGCATCCCTCACTCCCACTCATTGACGAATTCACACGGAAATAGCGTCGCCATGAAATACTATGGGTTCTATGACTTCTCCTTCTAAATCGAGTAACGTTTCTATGGATACGACAGGATTTTCTTTTGGGATACGGCAATCACATTTCCGATCCACTAATCCGTCTTTACTGCATCCCTCACTAATACACATCGACGAATTCATACGGAAATTGCGTCGCTATGAAATACTATGGGTTCTATGACTTCTCCTTCTAAATCGAGTATCGTTTCTATGGAAACGACTGGCATTTCTTTTGCGATACGACAATCACATTTCCGATCCACTAATCCGTCTTTACTGCATCCCTCACTAATACACATTGACGAATTCATACGGAAATTGCGTCGCTATGAAATACTATGGGTTCTATGACTTCTCCTACTAAATCGAGTATCGTTTCTATGAAAACGACTGGCTTTTCTTTTGCGATACCACAATCACATTTCCGATCCACTAATACGTCTTTACTGCATCCCTCACTAATACACATTGAAGAATTCACACGGAAATTGCGTCGCCATGAAATACTATGGGTTCTATGACTTCTCCTTCTAAATCGAGTAACGTTTCTATGGAAACGACAGGATTTTCTTTGCGATACGACAATCACATTTCCGATCCACTAATCCGCCTTTACTGCATCCCTCACTAATACACATTGACGAATTCACACGGAAATTGCGTCGCCATAAAATACTATGGGTTCTATGACTTCTCCTTCTAAATCGAGTAACGTTTGTATGGAAACGACAGGAATTTCTTTTGGGATACGACAATCACATTTCCGATCCACTAATCCGTCTTTACTGCGTCCCTCACTAATACACATTGACGAATTCACACAGAAATTGCGTCGCCATGAAATACTATGGGTTCTATGACTTCTCCTTCTAAATCGAGTATCGTTTCTATGGAAACGACTGGCTTTTCTTTTGCGATACGACAATCACATTTCCGATCCACTAATCCGTCTCTACTGCATCCCTCACTAATACACATTGACGAATTCACACGGAGATTGCGTCGCCATGAAATACTATGGGTTCTATGACTTCTCCTTCTAAATCGAGTATCGTTTCTATGGAAACGACTGGCTTTTCTTTTGCGATACGAGTATCTCCCTCTCGATGCACTAATCCTTCTTTACTGCATCCCTCACTCCCACTCATTGACGAATTCACACGGAAATTGCATCGCCATGAAATACTATGGGTTCTATGGCTTCTCCTTCTAAATCGAGTAACGGTTCTATGGAAACGACTGGCTTTTCTTTTGCGATACGACAATCACATTTCCGATCCACTAATCCGTCTTTACTGCATCCCTCACTAATACACATTGACGAATTCACACGGAAATTGCGTCGCCATGAAATACTATGGGTTCTATGACTTCTCCTTCTAAATCGAGTAACGTTTCTATGGAAACGACTGGCTTTTCTTTTGGGATACGACAATCACATTTCCGATCCACTAATCCGTCTTTACTGCATCCCTCACTAATACACATTGACGAATTCACACGGAAATTGCGTCGCCATGAAATACTATGGGTTCTATGACTTCTCCTTCTAAATCGAGTATCGTTTCTATGGAAACGACTGGCTTTTCTTTTGCGATACGAGTATCTCCCTCTCGATGCACTAATCCTTCTTTACTGCATCCCTCACTCCCACTAATTGACGAATTCACACGGAAATAGCGTCGCCATGAAATACTATGGGTTCTATGACTTCTCCTTCTAAATCGAGTAACGTTTCTATGGATACGACAGGATTTTCTTTTGGGATACGGCAATCACATTTCCGATCCACTAATCCGTCTTTACTGCATCCCTCACTAATACACATCGACGAATTCATACGGAAATTGCGTCGCTATGAAATACTATGGGTTCTATGACTTCTCCTTCTAAATCGAGTATCGTTTCTATGGAAACGACTGGCTTTTCTTTTGCGATACGACAATCACATTTCCGATCCACTAATCCGTCTTTACTGCATCCCTCACTAATACACATTGACGAATTCATACGGAAATTGCGTCGCTATGAAATACTATGGGTTCTATGACTTCTCCTTGTAAATCGAGTATCGTTTCTATGGAAACGACTGGCTTTTCTTTTGCGATACCACAATCACATTTCCGATCCACTAATCCGTCTTTACTGCATCCCTCACTAATACACATTGAAGAATTCACACGGAAATTGCGTCGCCATGAAATACTATGGGTTCTATGACTTCTCCTTCTAAATCGAGTAACGTTTCTATGGAAACGACAGGATTTTCTTTGCGATACGACAATCACATTTCCGATCCACTAATCCGTCTTTACTGCATCCCTCACTAATACACATTGACGAATTCACACGGAAATTGCGTCGCCATGAAATACTATGGGTTCTATGACTTCTCCTTCTAAATCGAGTAACGTTTGTATGGAAACGACAGGAATTTCTTTTGGGATACGACAATCACATTTCCGATCCACTAATCCGTCTTTACTGCATCCCTCACTAATACACATTGACGAATTCACACAGAAATTGCGTCGCCATGAAATACTATGGGTTCTATGACTTCTCCTTCTAAATCGAGTATCGTTTCTATGGAAACGACTGGATTTTCTTTTGGGATACGACAATCACATTTCCGATCCACTAATCCGTCTTTACTGCATTCCTCACTAATACACATTGACGACTTCACACGGAAATTGGGTCGCCATGAAATACTATGGGTTCTATGACTTCTTCTAAATCGAGTATCTTTTCTATGGAAACGACTGGCTTTTCTTTTGCGATACGACAATCACATTTCCGATCCACTAATCCGTCTTTACTGCATCCCTCACTAATACACATTGACGAATTCACACGGAAATTGCCTCGCCATGAAATACTATGGGTTCTATGACTTCTCCTTCTAAATCGAGTATCGTTTCTATGGAAACGACTGGCTTTTCTTTTGCGATACGAGTATCTCCCTCTCGATGCACTAATCCTTCTTTCCTGCATCCCTCACTCCCACTCATTGACGAATTCACACGGAAATTGCGTCGCCATGAAATACTATGGGTTCTATGACTTCTCCTTCTAAATCGAGTAACGTTTCTATGGAAACGACAGGATTTTCTTTTGGGATACGACAATCACATTTCCGATCCACTAATCCGTCTTTACTGCATCCCTCACTAATACACATTGACGAATTCACACGGAAATTGCGTCGCCATGAAATACTATGGGTTCTATGACTTATCCTTCTAAATCGAGTAACGTTTCTATGGAAACGACAGGATATTGTTTTGCGATACGACAATCACATTTCCGATCCACTAATCCGTCTTTACTGCATCCCTCACTAATACACATTGACGAATTCACACGGAAATTGCGTCGCCATGAAATACTATGGGTTCTATGACTTCTCCTTCTAAATCGAGTAACGTTTCTATGGAAACGACAGGATTTTGTTTTGGGATACGACAATCACATTTCCAATCCACTAATCCGTCTTTACTGCATCCCTCACTAATACACATTGACGAATTCACACGGAAATTGCGTCGCCATGAAATACTATGGGTTCTATGACTTCTCCTTCTATATCGAGTATCGTTTCTATGGAAACGACAGGATTTTCTTTTGGGATACGACATCACATTTCCGATCCACTAATCCGTCTTTACTGCATCCCTCACTAATACACATTGACGAATTCACACGGAAATTGGGTCGCCATGAATTACTATGGGTTCTATGACTTCTCCTTCTAAATCGAGTATCTTTTCTATGGAAACGACTGGCTTTTCTTTTGCGATACGACAATCACATTTCCGATCCACTAATCCGTCTTTACTGCATCCCTCACTAATACTCATTGACGAATTCACACGGAAATTGCCTCGCCATGAAATACTATGGGTTCTATGACTTCTCCTTCTAAATCGAGTATCGTTTCTATGGAAACGACTGGCTTTTCTTTTGCGATACGAGTATCTCCCTCTCGATGCACTAATCCTTCTTTCCTGCATCCCTCACTCCCACTCATTGACGAATTCACACGGAAATTGCGTCGCCATGAAATACTATGGGTTCTATGACTTCTCCTTCTAAATCGAGTAACGTTTCTATGGAAACGACAGGATTTTGTTTTGGGATACGACAATCACATTTCCAATACACTAATCCGTCTTTACTGCATCCCTCACTTATACACATTGACGAATTCACACGGAAATTGCGTCGCCATGAAATACTATGGGTTCTATGACTTCTCCTTCTATATCGAGTATCGTTTCTATGGAAACGACAGGATTTTCTTTTGGGATACGACATCACATTTCCGATCCACTAATCCGTCTTTACTGCATCCCTCACTAATACACATTGACGAATTCACACGGAAATTGGGTCGCCATGAATTACTATGGGTTCTATGACTTCTCCTTCTAAATCGAGTATCTTTTCTATGGAAACGACTGGCTTTTCTTTTGCGATACGACAATCACATTTCCGATCCACTAATCCGTCTTTACTGCATCCCTCACTAATACACATTGACGAATTCACACGGAAATTGCCTCGCCATGAAATACTATGGGTTCTATGACTTCTCCTTCTAAATCGAGTATCGTTTCTATGGAAACGACTGGCTTTTCTTTTGCGATACGAGTATCTCCCTCTCGATGCACTAATCCTTCTTTCCTGCATCCCTCACTCCCACTCATTGACGAATTCACACGGAAATTGCGTCGCCATGAAATACTATGGGTTCTATGACTTCTCCTTCTAAATCGAGTAACGTTTCTATGGAAACGACAGGATTTTCTTTTGGGATACGACAATCACATTTCCGATCCACTAATCCGTCTTTACTGCATCCCTCACTAATACACATTGACGAATTTACACGGAAATTGCGTCGCCATGAAATACTATGGGTTCTATGACTTATCCTTCTAAATCGAGTAACGTTTCTATGGAAACGACAGGATATTGTTTTGCGATACGACAATCACATTTCCGATCCACTAATCCGTCTTTACTGCATCCCTCACTAATACACATTGACGAATTCACACGGAAATTGCGTCGCCATGAAATACTATGGGTTCTATGACTTCTCCTTCTAAATCGAGTAACGTTTCTATGGAAACGACAGGATTTTGTTTTGGGATACGACAATCACATTTCCAATCCACTAATCCGTCTTTACTGCATCCCTCACCAATACACATTGACGAATTCACACGGAAATTGCGTCGCCATGAAATACTATGGGTTCTATGACTTCTCCTTCTATATCGAGTATCGTTTCTATGGAAACGACAGGATTTTCTTTTGGGATACGACATCACATTTCCGATCCACTAATCCGTCTTTACTGCATCCCTCACTAATACACATTGACGAATTCACACGGAAATTGGGTCGCCATGAATTACTATGGGTTCTATGACTTCTCCTTCTAAATCGAGTATCTTTTCTATGGAAACGACTGGCTTTTCTTTTGCGATACGACAATCACATTTCCGATCCACTAATCCGTCTTTACTGCATCCCTCACTAATACACATTGACGAATTCACACTGAAAAGGCGTCGCCATGAAATACTATGGGTTCTATGACTTCTCCTAATAAATAGAGTATCGTTTCTATGGAAACGACTGGCTTTTCTTTTGCGATACGAGTATCTCCCTCTCGATGCACTAATCCTTCTTTACTGCATCCCTCACTCCCACTCATTGACGAATGCACACGGAAATTGCGTCGCCATGAAATACTATGGGTTCTATGACTTCTCCTTCTAAAACGAGTAACGTTTCTATGGAAACGACAGGATTTTCTTTTGGGATACGACAATCACATTTCCGATCCACTAATCCGTCTTTACTGCATCCCTCACTAATACACATTGACGAATTCACACGGAAATTGCGTCGCCATGAAATACTATGGGTTCTATGACTTATCCTTCTAAATCGAGTAACGTTTCTATGGAAACGACAGGATATTGTTTTGCGATACGACAATCACATTTCCGATCCACTAATCCGTCTTTACTGCATCCCTCACTAATACACATTGACGAATTCACACGGAAATTGCGTCGCCATGAAATACTATGGGTTCTATGACTTCTCTTTCTAAATCGAGTAACGTTTCTATGGAAACTACAGGATTTTCTTTTGCGATACGACAATCACATTTCCGATCCACTAATCCGTTTTTACTGCATCCCTCACTAATACACATTGACGAATTCACACGGAAATTGCGTCGCCTTGAAATACTGTGGGTTCTATGACTTCTCCTTCTAAATCGAGTAACGTTTCTATGGAAACGACAGGATTTTTTTTTGGGATACGACAATCACATTTCCGATCCACTAATCCGTCTTTACTGCATCCCTCACTAATACACATTGGCGAATTCATACGGAAATTGCGTCGCTATAAAGTACTATGGGTTCTATGACTTCTCCTTCTAAATCGAGTATCGTTTCTATGGAAACGACTGGCTTTTCTTTTGCGATACGAGTATCTCCCTCTCGATGCACTAATCCTTCTTTACTGCATCCCTCACTCCTACTCATTGACGAATTCACACAGAAATTGCGTCGCCATGAAATACTATGTGTTCTATGACTTCTCCTTCTAAATCGAGTAACGTTTCTATGGAAACGACAGGATTTTCTTTTGCGATACGACAATCACATTTCCGATCCACTAATCCGTCTTTACTGCATCCCTCACCAATACACATTGACAAATTCATACGGAAATTGCGTCGCCATGAAATACTATGGGTTCTATGACTTCTCCTTCTAAATCGAGTATCGTTTCTATGGAAACGACAGGATTTTCTTTTGGGATACGACAATCACATTTCCGATCCACTAATCCGTCTTTACTGCATCCCTCACTAATACACATTGACGAATTCACACGGAAATTGCGTCGCCATGAAATACTATGGGTTCTATGACTTCTCCTTCTAAATCGAGTATCTTTTCTATGGAAACGACTGGCTTTTCTTTTGCGATACGACAATCACATTTCCGATCCACTAATCCGTCTTTACTGCATCCCTCACTAATACACATTGACGAATTCACACTGAAATTGCCTCGCCATGAAATACTATGGGTTCTATGACTTCTCCTTCTAAATCGAGTATCGTTTCTATGGAAACCACTGGCTTTTCTTTTGCGATACGAGTATCTCCCTCTCGATGCACTAATCCTTCTTTACTGCATCCCTCACTCCCACTCATTGACGAATTCACACGGAAATTGTGTCGCCATGAAATACTATTGGTTCTATGACTTCTCCTTCTAAATCGAGTAACGTTTCAATGGAAACGACAGGATTTCCTTTTGGGATACGACAATCACATTTCCGATCCACTAATCCGTCTTTACTGCATCCCTCACTAATACACATTGACAAATTCATACGGCAATTGCGTCGCCATGAAATACTGTGGGTTCTATGACTTCTCCTCTTAAATCGAGTATCGTTTCTATGGAAACGACAGGATGTTCTTTTGGGATACGACAATCACATTTCCGATCCACTAATCCGTCCTTACTGCATCCCTCACTAATACACATTGACGAATTCACACGGAAATTGCGTCGCCATGAAATACTATGGGTTCTATGACTTCTCCTTCTAAATCGAGTATCGTTTCTATGGAAACGACTGGCTTTTCTTTTGCGATACAAGTATCTCCCTCTCGAAGCACTAATCCTTATTTACTGCATCCCTCACTCCCACTCATTGACGAATTCACACGGAAATTGTGTCGCCATGAAATACTATGGGTTCTATGACTTCTCCTTCTAAATCGAGTAACGTTTCTATGGAAACGAAAGGATTTTCTTTTCGGATACGACAATCACATTTCCGATCCACTAATCCGTCTTTACTGCATCCCTCACTAATACACATTGACGAATTCACACGGAAATTGCGTCGCCATGAAATACTTTGGGTTCTATGACTTCTCCTTCTAAATTGAGTATCGTTTCTATGGAAACGACTGGCTTTTCTTTTGCGATACGACAATCACATTTCCGATCCACTAATCCGTCTTTACTGCATCCCTCACTAATACACATTGGCGAATTCATACGGAAATTGCGTCGCTATAAAGTACTATGGGTTCTATGACTTCTCCTTCTAAATCGAGTATCGTTTCTATGGAAACGACAGGATTTTCTTTTGGGATACGACAATCACAATTCCGATCCACTAATCCGTCCTTACTGCATCCCTCACTAATACACATTGACGAATACACACAGAAATTGCGTCGCCATGAAATACTATGGGTTCTATGACTTCTCCTTCTAAATCGAGTATCGTTTCTATGGAAACGACTGGCTTTTCTTTTGGGATACGAGTATCTCTCTCTCGATGCACTAATCCTTCTTTACTGCATCCCTCACGCCCACTCATTGACGAATTCACACGGAAATTGCGTCGCCATGAAATACTATGGGTTCTATGACTTCTCCTTCCAAATCGAGTAACGTTTCTATGGAAACGACAGGATATTTTTTTGGGATACGACAATCACATTTCCGATCCACTAATCTTTCTTTACTGCATCCCTCACTATTACACATTGACGAATTCATACGGAAATTGCATCGCCATGAAATACTATGTGTTCTATGACTTCTCCCACTAAATCGAGTATCGTTTCTATGGAAACGACTAGCTTTTCTTTTGCGATACGACAATCACATTTCCGATCCACTAATCCGCCTTTACTGCATCCCTCACTAATACACATTGACGAATTCACACGGAAATTGCGTCGCCATGAAATACTATGGGCTCTATGACTTCTGTTTCTAAATCGAGTAACGTTTCTATGGAAACGACAGGATTTTCTTTTGGGATACGACAATCACATTTCCGATCCACTAATCCGTCTTTACTGCATCCCTCACTAATACACATTGACGAATTCACACGGAAATTACGTCGCCATGAAATACTATGGGTTCTATGACTTCTCCTTCTAAATCGAGTAACGTTAGTATGGAAACGACAGGATTTTCTTTTGGGATACGACAATCACATTTCCGATCCACTAATCCGTCTTTACTGCATCCCTCACTAATACACATTGACGAATTCACACGGAAATTGCGTCGCCATGAAATACTATGGGTTCAATGACTTCTCCTTCTAAATCGAGTATCGTTGCAATGGAATCGACAGGATTTTCTTTTGGGATACGACAATCACATTTCCGATCCACTAATCCGTCTTTACTGCATCCCTCACTAATACACATTGCCGAATTCACACGGAAATTGGGTCGCCATGAAATACTATGGGTTCTATGACTTCTCCTTCTAAATCGAGTATCTTTTCTATGGAAACGACTGGCTTTTCTTTTGCGATACGACAATCACATTTCCGATCCACTAATCCGTCTTTACTGCATCCCTCACTAATACACATTGACGAATTCACACGGAAATTGCCTCGCCATGAATTCTATGGGTTCTATGACTTCTCCTTCTAAATCGAGTATCGTTTCTATGGAAACCACTGGCTTTTCTTTTGCGATACGAGTATCTCCCTCTCGATGCACTAATCCTTCGTTACAGCATCCCTCACTCCCACTCATTGACGAATTCACACGGAAATTGTGTCGCCATTAAATACTATGGGTTCTATGACTTCTCCTTCTAAATCGAGTAACGTTTCAATGGAAACGACAGGATTTTCTTTTGGGATACAACAATCACATTTCCGATCCACTAATCCGTCTTTACTGCATCCCTCACTAATACACATTGACGAATTCACACGAAAATTGCGTCGCCATGAAATTCTTTGGGTTCTATGACTTCTCCTTCTAAATTGAGTATCGTTTCTATGGAAACGACTGGCTTTTCTTTTGCGATACGACAATCACATTTCCGATCCACTAATCCGTCTTTACTGCATCCCTCACTAATACACATTGGCGAATTCATACGTAAATTGCGTCGCTATAAAGTACTATGGGTTCTAGTATCGTTTCTATGGAAACGACAGGATTTTCTTTTGGGATACGACAATCACATTTCCGATCCATTAATCCGTCTTTACTGCATCCCTCACTAATACACATTGAAGAATTCACACGGAAATTGCGTCGCCACGAAATCCTATGGGTTCTATGACTTCTCCTTCTAAATCGAGTATCGTTTCTATGGAAACGACTGGCTTTTCTTTTGCGATACGAGTATCTCCCTCTCGATGCACTAATCCTTCTTTACTGCATCCCTCACTCCCACTCATTGACGAATTCACACGGAAATTGCGTCGCCATGAAATACTATGGGTTCTATGACTTCTCCTTCTAAATCGGGTAACGTTTCTATGGAAACGACAGGATATTTTTTTGGGATACGACAATCACATTTCCGATCCACTAATCTTTCTTTACTGCATCCCTCACTAATACACATTGACGAATTCATACGGAAATTGCGTCGCCATGAAATACTATGGGTTCTATGACTTCTCCTTCCAAATCGAGTAACGTTTCTATGGAAACGACTGGCTTTTCTTTTGCGATACGACAATCACATTTCTGATCCACTAATCCGTCTTTACTGCATCCCTCACTAATACACATTGACGAATTCATACGGAAATTGCGTCGCTATGAAATACTATGGGTTCTATGACTTCTCCTTCTAAATCGAGTATCTTTTCTATGGAAACGACTGGGTTTTATTTTGCGATACGAGAATCACATGTACGATCCACTATTCCGTCTTTACTGCATCCCTCACTAATAGACATTGACGAATTCATACGGAAATTGCGTCGCCATGAAATACTATGGGTTCTATGACTTCTCCTTCTAAATCGAGTAACGTTTCTATGGAAACGACAGGATTTTCTTTTGGGATACGACAATCACATTTCCGATCCACTAATCCTTCTTTACTGCATCCCTCACTAATACACATTGACGAATTCACACGGAAATTGCGTCGCCATGAAATACTATGGGTTCTATGACTTCTCCTTCTAAATCGAGTATCGTTTCTATGGAAACGACTGGCTTTTCTTTTGCGATACGACAATCTCATTTCCGATCCACTAATCCGTCTTTACTGCATCCCTCACTAATACACATTGACGAATTCACACGGAAATTGCGTCGCCATGAAATACTATGGGTTCTATGACTTCTCCTTCTAAATCGAGTATCGTTTCTATGGAGACGACTGGCCTTTCTTTTGCGATACGACAATCACATTTGCGATCCACTAATCCGTCTTTACTGCATCCCTCACTAATACACATTGACGAATTCACACGGAAATTGCGTCGCCATGAAATACTATGGGTTCTATGACTACTCCTTCTAAATCGAGTATCGTTTCTATGGAAACGAGTGGCTTTTCTTTTGCGATACGAGTATCTCCCTCTCTATGCACTAATCCTTCTATACTGCATCCCTCACTCCCACTCATTGACGAATTCACACGGAAATTGCGTCGCCATGAAATACTATGGGTTCTATGACTTCTCCTTCTAAATCGAGTATCGTTTCTATGGAAACGACTGGCTTTTCTTTTGGGATACGAGTATCTCCCTCTCGATGCACTAATCCTTCTTTACTGCATCCCTCACTCCCACTCATTGACGAATTCACACAGAAATTGCGTCGCCATGAAATACTATGTGTTCTATGACTTCTCCTTCTAAATCGAGTAACGTTTCTATGGAAACGACAGGATTTTCTTTTGCGATACGACAATCACATTTCCGATCCACTAATCCGTCTTTACTGCATCCCTCACTAATACACATTGACAAATTCATACGGAAATTGCGTCGCCATGAAATACTATGGGTTGTATGACTTCTCCTTCTAAATCGAGTATCGTTTCTATGGAAACGACAGGATTTTCTTTTGGGATACGACAATCACAATTCCGATCCACTAATCCGTCCTTACTGCATCCCTCACTAATACACATTGACGAATACACACAGAAATTGCGTCGCCATGAAATACTATGGGTTCTATGACTTCTCCTTCCAAATCGAGTAACGTTTCTATGGAAACGACAGGATATTTTTTTGGGATACGACAATCTCATTTCCGATCCACTAATCTTTCTTTACTGCATCCCTCACTATTACACATTGACGAATTCATACGGAAATTGCATCGCCATGAAATACTATGTGTTCTATGACTTCTCCCACTAAATCGAGTATCGTTTCTATGGAAACGACTAGCTTTTCTTTTGCGATACGACAATCACATTTCCGATCCACTAATCCGCCTTTACTGCATCCCTCACTAATACACATTGACGAATTCACACGGAAATTGCGTCGCCATGAAATACTATGGGCTCTATGACTTCTGTTTCTAAATCGAGTAACGTTTCTATGGAAACGACAGGATTTTCTTTTGGGATACGACAATCACATTTCCGATCCACTAATCCGTCTTTACTGCATCCCTCACTAATACACATTGACGAATTCACACGGAAATTACGTCGCCATGAAATACTATGGGTTCTATGACTTCTCCTTCTAAATCGAGTAACGTTAGTATGGAAACGACAGGATTTTCTTTTGGGATACGACAATCACATTTCCGATCCACTAATCCGTCTTTACTGCATCCCTCACTAATACACATTGACGAATTCACACGGAAATTGCGTCGCCATGAAATACTATGGGTTCAATGACTTCTCCTTCTAAATCGAGTATCGTTGCAATGGAAACGACAGGATTTTCTTTTGGGATACGACAATCACATTTCCGATCCACTAATCCGTCTTTACTGCATCCCTCACTAATACACATTGCCGAATTCACACGGAAATTGGGTCGCCATGAAATACTATGGGTTCTATGACTTCTCCTTCTAAATCGAGTATCTTTTCTATGGAAACGACTGGCTTTTCTTTTGCGATACGACAATCACATTTCCGATCCACTAATCCGTCTTTACTGCATCCCTCACTAATACACATTGACGAATTCACACGGAAATTGCCTCGCCATGAATTCTATGGGTTCTATGACTTCTCCTTCTAAATCGAGTATCGTTTCTATGGAAACCACTGGCTTTTCTTTTGCGATACGAGTATCTCCCTCTCGATGCACTAATCCTTCGTTACAGCATCCCTCACTCCCACTCATTGACGAATTCACACGGAAATTGTGTCGCCATTAAATACTATGGGTTCTATGACTTCTCCTTCTAAATCGAGTAACGTTTCAATGGAAACGACAGGATTTTCTTTTGGGATACGACAATCACATTTCCGATCCACTAATCCGTCTTTACTGCATCCCTCACTAATACACATTGACGAATTCACACGAAAATTGCGTCGCCATGAAATTCTTTGGGTTCTATGACTTCTCCTTCTAAATTGAGTATCGTTTCTATGGAAACGACTGGCTTTTCTTTTGCGATACGACAATCACATTTCCGATCCACTAATCCGTCTTTACTGCATCCCTCACTAATACACATTGGCGAATTCATACGTAAATTGCGTCGCTATAAAGTACTATGGGTTCTAGTATCGTTTCTATGGAAACGACAGGATTTTCTTTTGGGATACGACAATCACATTTCCGATCCATTAATCCGTCTTTACTGCATCCCTCACTAATACACATTGAAGAATTCACACGGAAATTGCGTCGCCACGAAATACTATGGGTTCTATGACTTCTCCTTCTAAATCGAGTATCGTTTCTATGGAAACGACTGGCTTTTCTTTTGCGATACGAGTATCTCCCTCTCGATGCACTAATCCTTCTTTACTGCATCCCTCACTCCCACTCATTGACGAATTCACACGGAAATTGCGTCGCCATGAAATACTATGGGTTCTATGACTTCTCCTTCTAAATCGGGTAACGTTTCTATGGAAACGACAGGATATTTTTTTGGGATACGACAATCACATTTCCGATCCACTAATCTTTCTTTACTGCATCCCTCACTAATACACATTGACGAATTCATACGGAAATTGCGTCGCCATGAAATACTATGGGTTCTATGACTTCTCCTTCTAAATCGAGTAACGTTTCTATGGAAACGACTGGCTTTTCTTTTGCGATACGACAATCACATTTCTGATCCACTAATCCGTCTTTACTGCATCCCTCACTAATACACATTGACGAATTCATACGGAAATTGCGTCGCTATGAAATACTATGGGTTCTATGACTTCTCCTTCTAAATCGAGTATCTTTTCTATGGAAACGACTGGGTTTTATTTTGCGATACGAGAATCACATGTACGATCCACTATTCCGTCTTTACTGCATCCCTCACTAATAGACATTGACGAATTCATACGGAAATTGCGTCGCCATGAAATACTATGGGTTCTATGACTTCTCCTTCTAAATCGAGTAACGTTTCTATGGAAACGACAGGATTTTCTTTTGGGATACGACAATCACATTTCCGATCCACTAATCCTTCTTTACTGCATCCCTCACTAATACACATTGACGAATTCACACGGAAATTGCGTCGCCATGAAATACTATGGGTTCTATGACTTCTCCTTCTAAATCGAGTATCGTTTCTATGGAAACGACTGGCTTTTCTTTTGCGATACGACAATCTCATTTCCGATCCACTAATCCGTCTTTACTGCATCCCTCACTAATACACATTGACGAATTCACACGGAAATTGCGTCGCCATGAAATACTATGGGTTCTATGACTTCTCCTTCTAAATCGAGTAAAGTTTCTATGGAAACGACAGGATTTTGTCTTGGGATACGACAATCACATTTCCGATCCACTAATCCGTCTTTACTGCATCCCTCACTAATACACACTGAAGAATTCACACGGAAATTGCGTCGCCATGAAATACTATGGGTTCTATGACTTCTCCTTCTAAATCGAGTAACGTTTCTATGGAAACGACAGGATTTTCTTTTGCGATACGACAATCACATTTCCGATCCACTAATCCGTTTTTACTGCATCCCTCACTAATACACATTGA
Organism: Schistocerca piceifrons; assembly: GCF_021461385.2. Taxonomy (NCBI): domain Eukaryota; kingdom Metazoa; phylum Arthropoda; class Insecta; order Orthoptera; family Acrididae; genus Schistocerca; species Schistocerca piceifrons. The sequence goes on from NW_025727551.1 coordinate 1,285,997, forward strand.
CGAATTCACACGGAAATTGCGTCGCCATGAAATACTATGGGTTCTATGACTTCTCCTTCTAAATCGAGTAACGTTTGCATGGAAACGACAGGATTTTCTTTTGGGATACGACAATCACATTTCCGATCCACTAATCCGTCTTTACTGCATCCCTCACTAATACACATTGACGAATTCACACGGAAATTGCGTCGCCATGAAATACTATGGGTTCTATGACTTCTCCTTCTAAATCGAGTATCGTTTCTATGGAAACGACAGGATTTTCTTTTGGGATACGACAATCACATTTCCGATCCACTAATCCGTCTTTACTGCATCCCTCACTAATACACATTGACGAAATCACACGGAAATTGCGTCGCCATGAAATACTATGGGTTCTAAGACTTCTCCTTCTAAATCGAGTATCTTTTCTATGGAAACGACTGGCTTTTCCTTTGCGATACGAGTATCTCCCTCTCGATGCACTAATCCTTCTTTACTGCATCCCTCACTCCCACTCATTGACGAATTCACACGGAAATTGCGTCGCCATGAAATACTATGGTTCTATGACTTCTCCTTCTAAATCGAGTAACGTTTCTATGGATACGACAGGATTTTCTTTTGGGATACGACAAGCACATTTCCGATCCACTAATCCGTCTTTACTGCATCCCTCACTAATACACATCGACGAATTCATACGGAAATTGCGTCGCTATGAAATACTATGGGTTCTATGACTTCTCCTTCTAAATCGAGTATCGTTTCTATGGAAACGACTGGCTTTTCTTTTGCGATACGACAATCACATTTCCGATCCACTAATCCGTCTTTACTGCATCCCTCACTAATACACATTGACGAATTCATACGGAAATTGCGTCGCTATGAAATACTATGGGTTCTATGACTTCTCCTTCTAAATCGAGTATCGTTTCTATGGAAACGACTGGCTTTTCTTTTGCGATACGACAATCACATTTCCGATCCACTAATCCGTCTTTACTGCATCCCTCACTAATTCACATTGACGAATTCACACGGAAATTGCGTCGCCATGAAATACTATGGGTTCTATGACTTCTCCTTCTAAATCGAGTAACGTTTCAATGGAAACGACAGGATTTTCTTTGGGATACGACAATCACATTTCCGATCCACTAATCCGTCTTTACTGCATCCCTCACTAATACACATTGACGAATTCACACGGAAATTGCGTCGCCATGAAATACTATGGGTTCTATGACTTCTCCTTCTAAATCGAGTAAAGTTTCTATGGAAACGACAGATTTTTGTTTTGGGATACGACAATCACATTTCCGATCCACTAATCCGTCTTTACTGCATCCCTCACTAATACACATTGAAGAATTCACACGGAAATTGCGTCGCCATGAAATACTATGGGTTCTATGACTTCTCCTTCGAAAACGAGTAACGTTTCTATGGAAACGACAGGATTTTCTTTTGCGATACGACAATCACATTTCCGATCCACTAATCCGTTTTTACTGCATCCCTCACTAATACACATTGACGAATTCACTCGGAAATTGCGTCGCCATGAAATACTATGGGTTCTATGACTTCTCCTTCTAAATCGAGTAACGTTTGTATGGAAACGACAGGATTTTCTTTTGGGATACGACAATCACATTTCCGATCCACTAATCCGTCTTTACTGCATCCCTCACTAATACACATTGACGAATTCACACGGAAATTGCGTCGCCATGAAATACTATGGGTTCTATGACTTCTCCTTCTATATCGAGTATCGTTTCTATGGAAACGACAGGATTTTCTTTTGGGATACGACAATCACATTTCCGATCCACTAATCCGTCTTTACTGCATCCCTCACTAATACACATTGACGAAATCACACGGAAATTGCGTCGCCATGAAGTACTATGGGTTCTATGACTTCTCCTTCTAAATCGAGTATCTTTTCTATGGAAACGACTGGCTTTTCTTTTGCGATACGACAATCACATTTGCAATCCACTAATCCGTCTTTACTGCATCCCTCACTAATACACATTGACGAATTCACACGGAAATTGCGTCGCCATGAAATACTATGGGTTCTATGACTTCTCCTTCTAAATCGAGTATCGTTTCTATGGAAACGACTGGGTTTTCTTTTGCGATACGAGTATCTCCCTCTCGATGCACTAATCCTTCTTTACTGCATCCCTCACTCCCACTCATTGACGAATTCACACGGAAAATGTGTCGCCATGAAATACTATGGGTTCTATGACTTATCCTTCTAAATCGAGTAACGTTTCTATGGAAACGACAGGATTTTGTTTTGCGATACGACAATCACATTTCCGATCCACTAATCCGTCTTTACTGCATCCCTCACTAATACACATTGACGAATTCACACGGAAATTGCGTCGCCATGAAATACTATGGGTTCTATGACTTCACCTTCTAAATCGAGTAACGTTTCTATGAAAACGACAGGATTTTCTTTTGCGATACGACAATCACATTTCCGATCCACTAATCCGTCTTTACTGCATCCCTGACTAATACACATTGACGAATTCACACGGAAATTGCGTCGCCATGAAATACTATGGGTTCTATGTTCTCTCCTTCTAAATCGAGTATCGTTTCTATGGAAACGTCTGGCTTTTCTTTTGCGATACGAGTATCTCCCTCTCGAAGCCCTAATCCTTCTTTACTGCATCCCTCACTCCCACTCATTGACGAATTCACACGGAAATTGCGTCGCTATGAAATACTATGGGTTCTATGACTTCTCCTTCTAAATCGAGTAACGGTTCTATGGAAACGACAGGATTTTCTTTTGGGATACGACAATCACATTTCCGATCCACTAATCCGTCTTTACTGCATCCCTAACTAATACACATTGACGATTTCACACGGAAATTGCGTCGCCATGAAATACTATGGGTTCTATGACTTCTCCTTCTACATTGAGTATCGTTTCTATGGAAACGACTGGCTTTTCTTTTGCGATACGACAATCACATTTCCGATCCACTAATCCGACTTTACTGCATCCCTCACTAATACACATTGGCGAATTCATACGGAAATTGCGTCGCTATAAAGTACTATGGGTTCTATGACTTCTCCTTCTAAATCGAGTATCGTTTCTATGGAAACGACTGGCTTTTCTTTTGCGATACGAGTATCTCCCTCTCGATGCACTAATCCTTCTTTACTGCATTCCTCACTCCCACTCATTGACGAATTCACACAGAAATTGCGTCGCCATGAAATACTATGGGTTCTATGACTTCTCCTTCTAAATCGAGTAACGTTTCTATGGAAACGACAGGATTTTCTTTTGCGATACGACAATCACATTTCCGATCCACTAATCCGTCTTTACTGCATCCCTCACTAATACACATTGACGAGTTCATACGGAAATTGCGTCGCCATGAAATACTATGGGTTCTATGACTTCTGCTTCTAAATCTTGTATCGTTTCTATGGAAACGACAGGATTTTCTTTTGGGATACGACAATCACATTTCCGATCCACTAATCCGTCTTTACTGCATCCCTCACTAATACACATTGACGAATTCACACGGAAATTGCGTCGCCATGAAATACTATGGGTTCTATGACTTCTCCTTCTAAATCGAGTAACGTTTCAATGGAAACGACAGGATTTTCTTTTGGGATACGACAATCACATTTCCGATCCACTAATCCGTCTTTACTGCATCCCTCACTAATACACATTGACGAATTCACACGAAAATTGCGTCGCCATGAAATTCTTTGGGTTCTATGACTTCTCCTTCTAAATTGAGTATCGTTTCTATGGAAACGACTGGCTTTTCTTTTGCGATACGACAATCACATTTCCGATCCACTAATCCGTCTTTACTGCATCCCTCACTAATACACATTGGCGAATTCATACGTAAATTGCGTCGCTATAAAGTACTATGGGTTCTAGTATCGTTTCTATGGAAACGACAGGATTTTCTTTTGGGATACGACAATCACATTTCCGATCCATTAATCCGTCTTTACTGCATCCCTCACTAATACACATTGAAGAATTCACACGGAAATTGCGTCGCCACGAAATACTATGGGTTCTATGACTTCTCCTTCTAAATCGAGTATCGTTTCTATGGAAACGACTGGCTTTTCTTTTGCGATACGAGTATCTCCCTCTCGATGCACTAATCCTTCTTTACTGCATCCCTCACTCCCACTCATTGACGAATTCACACGGAAATTGCGTCGCCATGAAATACTATGGGTTCTATGACTTCTCCTTCTAAATCGGGTAACGTTTCTATGGAAACGACAGGATATTTTTTTGGGATACGACAATCACATTTCCGATCCACTAATCTTTCTTTACTGCATCCCTCACTAATACACATTGACGAATTCATACGGAAATTGCGTCGCCATGAAATACTATGGGTTCTATGACTTCTCCTTCTAAATCGAGTAACGTTTCTATGGAAACGACTGGCTTTTCTTTTGCGATACGACAATCACATTTCTGATCCACTAATCCGTCTTTACTGCATCCCTCACTAATACACATTGACGAATTCATACGGAAATTGCGTCGCTATGAAATACTATAAGTTCTATGACTTCTCCTTCTAAATCGAGTATCTTTTCTATGGAAACGACTGGGTTTTATTTTGCGATACGAGAATCACATGTACGATCCACTATTCCGTCTTTACTGCATCCCTCACTAATAGACATTGACGAATTCATACGGAAATTGCGTCGCCATGAAATACTATGGTTTCTATGACTTCTCCTTCTAAATCGAGTAACGTTTCTATGGAAACGACAGGATTTTCTTTTGGGATACGACAATCACATTTCCGATCCACTAATCCTTCTTTACTGCATCCCTCACTAATACACATTGACGAATTCACACGGAAATTGCGTCGCCATGAAATACTATGGGTTCTATGACTTCTCCTTCTAAATCGAGTATCGTTTCTATGGAAACGACTGGCTTTTCTTTTGCGATACGACAATCTCATTTCCGATCCACTAATCCGTCTTTACTGCATCCCTCACTAATACACATTGACGAATTCACACGGAAATTGCGTCGCCATGAAATACTATGGGTTCTATGACTTCTCCTTCTAAATCGAGTATCGTTTCTATGGAGACGACTGGCCTTTCTTTTGCGATACGACAATCACATTTGCGATCCACTAATCCGTCTTTACTGCATCCCTCACTAATACACATTGACGAATTCACACGGAAATTGCGTCGCCATGAAATACTATGGGTTCTATGACTACTCCTTCTAAATCGAGTATCGTTTCTATGGAAACGAGTGGCTTTTCTTTTGCGATACGAGTATCTCCCTCTCTATGCACTAATCCTTCTATACTGCATCCCTCACTCCCACTCATTGACGAATTCACACGGAAATTGCGTCGCCATGAAATACTATGGGTTCTATGACTTCTCCTTCTAAATCGAGTATCGTTTCTATGGAAACGACAGGATTTTCTTTTGGAATACGACGATCACATTTCCGATCAACTAATCCGTCTTTACTGCATCCCTCACTGATACACATTGACGAATTCATTGCGTCGCCATGAAATACTATGGATTCTATGACTTCTCCTTCTAAATCGAGTATCGTTTCTATGGAAACGACTGGCTTTTCCTTTGCGATACGAGTATCTCCCTCTCGATGCACTAATTCTTCTTTACCGCATCCCTCACTCCCACTCATTGACGAATTCACACGGAAATTGCGTCGCCATGAAATACTATGGTTCTATGACTTCTCCTTCTAAATCGAGTAACGTTTCTATGGATACGACAGGATTTTCTTTTGGGATACGACAATCACATTTCCGATCCACTAATCCGTCTTTACTGCATCCCTCACTAATACACATCGACGAATTCATACGGAAATTGCGTCGCTATGAAATACTATGGGTTCTATGACTTCTCCTTCTAAATCGAGTATCGTTTCTATGGAAACGACTGGCTTTTCTTTTGCGATACGACAATCACATTTCCGATCCACTAATCCGTCTTTACTGCATCCCTCACTAATACACATTGACGAATTCATACGGAAATTGCGTCGCTATGAAATACTATGGGTTCTATGACTTCTCCTTCTAAATCGAGTATCGTTTCTATGGAAACGACTGGCTTTTCTTTTGCGATACGACAACCACATTTCCGATCCACTAATCCGTCTTTACTGCATCCCTCACTAATTCACATTGACGAATTCACACGGAAATTGCGTCGCCATGAAATACTATGGGTTCAATGACTTCTCCTTCTAAATCGAGTAACGTTTCTATGGAAACGACAGGATTTTCTTTGGGATACGACAATCACATTTCCGATCCACTAATCCGTCTTTACTGCATCCCTCACTAATACACATTGACGAATTCACACGGAAATTGCGTCGCCATGAAATACTATGGGTTCTATGACTTCTCCTTCTAAATCGAGTAAAGTTTCTATGGAAACGACAGGATTTTGTCTTGGGATACGACAATCACATTTCCGATCCACTAATCCGTCTTTACTGCATCCCTCACTAATACACACTGAAGAATTCACACGGAAATTGCATCGCCATGAAATACTATGGGTTCTATGACTTCTCCTTCTAAATCGAGTAACGTTTCTATGGAAACGACAGGATTTTCTTTTGCGATACGACAATCACATTTCCGATCCACTAATCCGTTTTTACTGCATCCCTCACTAATACACATTGACGAATTCACACGGAAATTGCGTCGCCATGAAATACTATGGGTTCTATGACTTCTCCTTCTAAATCGAGTAACGTTTGCATGGAAACGACAGGATTTTCTTTTGGGATACGACAATCACATTTCCGATCCACTAATCCGTCTTTACTGCATCCCTCACTAATACACATTGACGAATTCACACGGAAATTGCGTCGCCATGAAATACTATGGGTTCTATGACTTCTCCTTCTAAATCGAGTATCGTTTCTATGGAAACGACAGGATTTTCTTTTGGGATACGACAATCACATTTCCGATCCACTAATCCGTCTTTACTGCATCCCTCACTAATACACATTGACGAAATCACACGGAAATTGCGTCGCCATGAAATACTATGGGTTCTAAGACTTCTCCTTCTAAATCGAGTATCTTTTCTATGGGAACGACTGGCTTTTCCTTTGCGATACGAGTATCTCCCTCTCGATGCACTAATCCTTCTTTACTGCATCCCTCACTCCCACTCATTGACGAATTCACACGGAAATTGCGTCGCCATGAAATACTATGGTTCTATGACTTCTCCTTCTAAATCGAGTAACGTTTCTATGGATACGTTAGGATTTTCTTTTGGGATACGACAAGCACATTTCCGATCCACTAATCCGTCTTTACTGCATCCCTCACTAATACACATCGACGAATTCATACGGAAATTGCGTCGCTATGAAATACTATGGGTTCTATGACTTCTCCTTCTAAATCGAGTATCGTTTCTATGGAAACGACTGGCTTTTCTTTTGCGATACGACAATCACATTTCCGATCCACTAATCCGTCTTTACTGCATCCCTCACTAATACACATTGACGAATTCATACGGAAATTGCGTCGCTATGAAATACTATGGGTTCTATGACTTCTCCTTCTAAATCGAGTATCGTTTCTATGGAAACGACTGGCTTTTCTTTTGCGATACGACAATCACATTTCCGATCCACTAATCCGTCTTTACTGCATCCCTCACTAATTCACATTGACGAATTCACACGGAAATTGCGTCGCCATGAAATACTATGGGTTCTATGACTTCTCCTTCTAAATCGAGTAACGTTTCTATGGAAACGACAGGATTTTCTTTGGGATACGACAATCACATTTCCGATCCACTAATCCGTCTTTACTGCATCCCTCACTAATACACATTGACGAATTCACACGGAAATTGCGTCGCCATGAAATACTATGGGTTCTATGACTTCTCCTTCTAAATCGAGTAAAGTTTCTATGGAAACGACAGATTTTTGTTTTGGGATACGACAATCACATTTCCGATCCACTAATCCGTCTTTACTGCATCCCTCACTAATACACATTGAAGAATTCACACGGAAATTGCGTCGCCATGAAATACTATGGGTTCTATGACTTCTCCTTCGAAAACGAGTAACGTTTCTATGGAAACGACAGGATTTTCTTTTGCGATACGACAATCACATTTCCGATCCACTAATCCGTTTTTACTGCATCCCTCACTAATACACATTGACGAATTCACTCGGAAATTGCGTCGCCATGAAATACTATGGGTTCTATGACTTCTCCTTCTAAATCGAGTAACGTTTGTATGGAAACGACAGGATTTTCTTTTGCGATACGACAATCACATTTCCGATCCACTAATCCGACTTTACTGCATCCCTCACTAATACACATTGGCGAATTCATACGGAAATTGCGTCGCTATAAAGTACTATGGGTTCTATGACTTCTCCTTCTAAATCGAGTATCGTTTCTATGGAAACGACTGGCTTTTCTTTTGCGATACGAGTATCTCCCTCTCGAAGCCCTAATCCTTCTTTACTGCATCCCTCACTCCCACTCATTGACGAATTCACACGGAAATTGCGTCGCTATGAAATACTATGGGTTCTATGACTTCTCCTTCTAAATCGAGTAACGGTTCTATGGAAACGACAGGATTTTCTTTTGGGATACGACAATCACATTTCCGATCCACTAATCCGTCTTTACTGCATCCCTAACTAATACACATTGACGATTTCACACGGAAATTGCGTCGCCATGAAATACTATGGGTTCTATGACTTCTCCTTCTACATTGAGTATCGTTTCTATGGAAACGACTGGCTTTTCTTTTGCGATACGACAATCACATTTCCGATCCACTAATCCGACTTTACTGCATCCCTCACTAATACACATTGGCGAATTCATACGGAAATTGCGTCGCTATAAAGTACTATGGGTTCTATGACTTCTCCTTCTAAATCGAGTATCGTTTCTATGGAAACGACTGGCTTTTCTTTTGCGATACGAGTATCTCCCTCTCGATGCACTAATCCTTCTTTACTGCATTCCTCACTCCCACTCATTGACGAATTCACACAGAAATTGCGTCGCCATGAAATACTATGGGTTCTATGACTTCTCCTTCTAAATCGAGTAACGTTTCTATGGAAACGACAGGATTTTCTTTTGCGATACGACAATCACATTTCCGATCCACTAATCCGTCTTTACTGCATCCCTCACTAATACACATTGACGAGTTCATACGGAAATTGCGTCGCCATGAAATACTATGGGTTCTATGACTTCTGCTTCTAAATCTTGTATCGTTTCTATGGAAACGACAGGATTTTCTTTTGGGATACGACAATCACATTTCCGATCCACTAATCCGTCTTTACTGCATCCCTCACTAATACACATTGACGAATTCACACGGAAATTGCGTCGCCATGAAATACTATGGGTTCTATGACTTCTCCTTCTAAATCGAGTAACGTTTCAATGGAAACGACAGGATTTTCTTTTGGGATACGACAATCACATTTCCGATCCACTAATCCGTCTTTACTGCATCCCTCACTAATACACATTGACGAATTCACACGAAAATTGCGTCGCCATGAAATTCTTTGGGTTCTATGACTTCTCCTTCTAAATTGAGTATCGTTTCTATGGAAACGACTGGCTTTTCTTTTGCGATACGACAATCACATTTCCGATCCACTAATCCGTCTTTACTGCATCCCTCACTAATACACATTGGCGAATTCATACGTAAATTGCGTCGCTATAAAGTACTATGGGTTCTAGTATCGTTTCTATGGAAACGACAGGATTTTCTTTTGGGATACGACAATCACATTTCCGATCCATTAATCCGTCTTTACTGCATCCCTCACTAATACACATTGAAGAATTCACACGGAAATTGCGTCGCCACGAAATACTATGGGTTCTATGACTTCTCCTTCTAAATCGAGTATCGTTTCTATGGAAACGACTGGCTTTTCTTTTGCGATACGAGTATCTCCCTCTCGATGCACTAATCCTTCTTTACTGCATCCCTCACTCCCACTCATTGACGAATTCACACGGAAATTGCGTCGCCATGAAATACTATGGGTTCTATGACTTCTCCTTCTAAATCGGGTAACGTTTCTATGGAAACGACAGGATATTTTTTTGGGATACGACAATCACATTTCCGATCCACTAATCTTTCTTTACTGCATCCCTCACTAATACACATTGACGAATTCATACGGAAATTGCGTCGCCATGAAATACTATGGGTTCTATGACTTCTCCTTCTAAATCGAGTAACGTTTCTATGGATACGACTGGCTTTTCTTTTGCGATACGACAATCACATTTCTGATCCACTAATCCGTCTTTACTGCATCCCTCACTAATACACATTGACGAATTCATACGGAAATTGCGTCGCTATGAAATACTATAAGTTCTATGACTTCTCCTTCTAAATCGAGTATCTTTTCTATGGAAACGACTGGGTTTTATTTTGCGATACGAGAATCACATGTACGATCCACTATTCCGTCTTTACTGCATCCCTCACTAATAGACATTGACGAATTCATACGGAAATTGCGTCGCCATGAAATACTATGGGTTCTATGACTTCTCCTTCTAAATCGAGTAACGTTTCTATGGAAACGACAGGATTTTCTTTTGGGATACGACAATCACATTTCCGATCCACTAATCCTTCTTTACTGCATCCCTCACTAATACACATTGACGAATTCACACGGAAATTGCGTCGCCATGAAATACTATGGGTTCTATGACTTCTCCTTCTAAATCGAGTATCGTTTCTATGGAAACGACTGGCTTTTCTTTTGCGATACGACAATCTCATTTCCGATCCACTAATCCGTCTTTACTGCATCCCTCACTAATACACATTGACGAATTCACACGGAAATTGCGTCGCCATGAAATACTATGGGTTCTATGACTTCTCCTTCTAAATCGAGTATCGTTTCTATGGAGACGACTGGCCTTTCTTTTGCGATACGACAATCACATTTGCGATCCACTAATCCGTCTTTACTGCATCCCTCACTAATACACATTGACGAATTCACACGGAAATTGCGTCGCCATGAAATACTATGGGTTCTATGACTACTCCTTCTAAATCGAGTATCGTTTCTATGGAAACGAGTGGCTTTTCTTTTGCGATACGAGTATCTCCCTCTCTATGCACTAATCCTTCTATACTGCATCCCTCACTCCCACTCATTGACGAATTCACACGGAAATTGCGTCGCCATGAAATACTATGGGTTCTATGACTTCTCCTTCTAAATCGAGTATCGTTTCTATGGAAACGACAGGATTTTCTTTTGGAATACGACGATCACATTTCCGATCAACTAATCCGTCTTTACTGCATCCCTCACTGATACACATTGACGAATTCATTGCGTCGCCATGAAATACTATGGATTCTATGACTTCTCCTTCTAAATCGAGTATCGTTTCTATGGAAACGACTGGCTTTTCCTTTGCGATACGAGTATCTCCCTCTCGATGCACTAATTCTTCTTTACCGCATCCCTCACTCCCACTCATTGACGAATTCACACGGAAATTGCGTCGCCATGAAATACTATGGTTCTATGACTTCTCCTTCTAAATCGAGTAACGTTTCTATGGATACGACAGGATTTTCTTTTGGGATACGACAATCACATTTCCGATCCACTAATCCGTCTTTACTGCATCCCTCACTAATACACATCGACGAATTCATACGGAAATTGCGTCGCTATGAAATACTATGGGTTCTATGACTTCTCCTTCTAAATCGAGTATCGTTTCTATGGAAACGACTGGCTTTTCTTTTGCGATACGACAATCACATTTCCGATCCACTAATCCGTCTTTACTGCATCCCTCACTAATACACATTGACGAATTCATACGGAAATTGCGTCGCTATGAAATACTATGGGTTCTATGACTTCTCCTTCTAAATCGAGTATCGTTTCTATGGAAACGACTGGCTTTTCTTTTGCGATACGACAACCACATTTCCGATCCACTAATCCGTCTTTACTGCATCCCTCACTAATTCACATTGACGAATTCACACGGAAATTGCGTCGCCATGAAATACTATGGGTTCAATGACTTCTCCTTCTAAATCGAGTAACGTTTCTATGGAAACGACAGGATTTTCTTTGGGATACGACAATCACATTTCCGATCCACTAATCCGTCTTTACTGCATCCCTCACTAATACACATTGACGAATTCACACGGAAATTGCGTCGCCATGAAATACTATGGGTTCTATGACTTCTCCTTCTAAATCGAGTAAAGTTTCTATGGAAACGACAGGATTTTGTCTTGGGATACGACAATCACATTTCCGATCCACTAATCCGTCTTTACTGCATCCCTCACTAATACACACTGAAGAATTCACACGGAAATTGCGTCGCCATGAAATACTATGGGTTCTATGACTTCTCCTTCTAAATCGAGTAACGTTTCTATGGAAACGACAGGATTTTCTTTTGCGATACGACAATCACATTTCCGATCCACTAATCCGTTTTTACTGCATCCCTCACTAATACACATTGACGAATTCACACGGAAATTGCGTCGCCATGAAATACTATGGGTTCTATGACTTCTCCTTCTAAATCGAGTAACGTTTGCATGGAAACGACAGGATTTTCTTTTGGGATACGACAATCACATTTCCGATCCACTAATCCGTCTTTACTGCATCCCTCACTAATACACATTGACGAATTCACACGGAAATTGCGTCGCCATGAAATACTATGGGTTCTATGACTTCTCCTTCTAAATCGAGTATCGTTTCTATGGAAACGACAGGATTTTCTTTTGGGATACGACAATCACATTTCCGATCCACTAATCCGTCTTTACTGCATCCCTCACTAATACACATTGACGAAATCACACGGAAATTGCGTCGCCATGAAATACTATGGGTTCTAAGACTTCTCCTTCTAAATCGAGTATCTTTTCTATGGGAACGACTGGCTTTTCCTTTGCGATACGAGTATCTCCCTCTCGATGCACTAATCCTTCTTTACTGCATCCCTCACTCCCACTCATTGACGAATTCACACGGAAATTGCGTCGCCATGAAATACTATGGTTCTATGACTTCTCCTTCTAAATCGAGTAACGTTTCTATGGATACGTTAGGATTTTCTTTTGGGATACGACAAGCACATTTCCGATCCACTAATCCGTCTTTACTGCATCCCTCACTAATACACATCGACGAATTCATACGGAAATTGCGTCGCTATGAAATACTATGGGTTCTATGACTTCTCCTTCTAAATCGAGTATCGTTTCTATGGAAACGACTGGCTTTTCTTTTGCGATACGACAATCACATTTCCGATCCACTAATCCGTCTTTACTGCATCCCTCACTAATACACATTGACGAATTCATACGGAAATTGCGTCGCTATGAAATACTATGGGTTCTATGACTTCTCCTTCTAAATCGAGTATCGTTTCTATGGAAACGACTGGCTTTTCTTTTGCGATACGACAATCACATTTCCGATCCACTAATCCGTCTTTACTGCATCCCTCACTAATTCACATTGACGAATTCACACGGAAATTGCGTCGCCATGAAATACTATGGGTTCTATGACTTCTCCTTCTAAATCGAGTAACGTTTCTATGGAAACGACAGGATTTTCTTTGGGATACGACAATCACATTTCCGATCCACTAATCCGTCTTTACTGCATCCCTCACTAATACACATTGACGAATTCACACGGAAATTGCGTCGCCATGAAATACTATGGGTTCTATGACTTCTCCTTCTAAATCGAGTAAAGTTTCTATGGAAACGACAGATTTTTGTTTTGGGATACGACAATCACATTTCCGATCCACTAATCCGTCTTTACTGCATCCCTCACTAATACACATTGAAGAATTCACACGGAAATTGCGTCGCCATGAAATACTATGGGTTCTATGACTTCTCCTTCGAAAACGAGTAACGTTTCTATGGAAACGACAGGATTTTCTTTTGCGATACGACAATCACATTTCCGATCCACTAATCCGTTTTTACTGCATCCCTCACTAATACACATTGACGAATTCACTCGGAAATTGCGTCGCCATGAAATACTATGGGTTCTATGACTTCTCCTTCTAAATCGAGTAACGTTTGTATGGAAACGACAGGATTTTCTTTTGGGATACGACAATCACATTTCCGATCCACTAATCCGTCTTTACTGCATCCCTCACTAATACACATTGACGAATTCACACGGAAATTGCGTCGCCATGAAATACTATGGGTTCTATGACTTCTCCTTCTATATCGAGTATCGTTTCTATGGAAACGACAGGATTTTCTTTTGGGATACGACAATCACATTTCCGATCCACTAATCCGTCTTTACTGCATCCCTCACTAATACACATTGACGAAATCACACGGAAATTGCGTCGCCATGAAGTACTATGGGTTCTATGACTTCTCCTTCTAAATCGAGTATCTTTTCTATGGAAACGACTGGCTTTTCTTTTGCGATACGACAATCACATTTGCAATCCACTAATCCGTCTTTACTGCATCCCTCACTAATACACATTGACGAATTCACACGGAAATTGCGTCGCCATGAAATACTATGGGTTCTATGACTTCTCCTTCTAAATCGAGTATCGTTTCTATGGAAACGACTGGGTTTTCTTTTGCGATACGAGTATCTCCCTCTCGATGCACTAATCCTTCTTTACTGCATCCCTCACTCCCACTCATTGACGAATTCACACGGAAAATGTGTCGCCATGAAATACTATGGGTTCTATGACTTATCCTTCTAAATCGAGTAACGTTTCTATGGAAACGACAGGATTTTGTTTTGCGATACGACAATCACATTTCCGATCCACTAATCCGTCTTTACTGCATCCCTCACTAATACACATTGACGAATTCACACGGAAATTGCGTCGCCATGAAATACTATGGGTTCTATGACTTCACCTTCTAAATCGAGTAACGTTTCTATGAAAACGACAGGATTTTCTTTTGCGATACGACAATCACATTTCCGATCCACTAATCCGTCTTTACTGCATCCCTGACTAATACACATTGACGAATTCACACGGAAATTGCGTCGCCATGAAATACTATGGGTTCTATGTTCTCTCCTTCTAAATCGAGTATCGTTTCTATGGAAACGTCTGGCTTTTCTTTTGCGATACGAGTATCTCCCTCTCGAAGCCCTAATCCTTCTTTACTGCATCCCTCACTCCCACTCATTGACGAATTCACACGGAAATTGCGTCGCTATGAAATACTATGGGTTCTATGACTTCTCCTTCTAAATCGAGTAACGTTTCTATGGAAACGACAGGATTTTCTTTTGGGATACGACAATCACATTTCCGATCCACTAATCCGTCTTTACTGCATCCCTAACTAATACACATTGACGATTTCACACGGAAATTGCGTCGCCATGAAATACTATGGGTTCTATGACTTCTCCTTCTACATTGAGTATCGTTTCTATGGAAACGACTGGCTTTTCTTTTGCGATACGACAATCACATTTCCGATCCACTAATCCGACTTTACTGCATCCCTCACTAATACACATTGGCGAATTCATACGGAAATTGCGTCGCTATAAAGTACTATGGGTTCTATGACTTCTCCTTCTAAATCGAGTATCGTTTCTATGGAAACGACTGGCTTTTCTTTTGCGATACGAGTATCTCCCTCTCGATGCACTAATCCTTCTTTACTGCATTCCTCACTCCCACTCATTGACGAATTCACACAGAAATTGCGTCGCCATGAAATACTATGGGTTCTATGACTTCTCCTTCTAAATCGAGTAACGTTTCTATGGAAACGACAGGATTTTCTTTTGCGATACGACAATCACATTTCCGATCCACTAATCCGTCTTTACTGCATCCCTCACTAATACACATTGACGAGTTCATACGGAAATTGCGTCGCCATGAAATACTATGGGTTCTATGACTTCTGCTTCTAAATCTTGTATCGTTTCTATGGAAACGACAGGATTTTCTTTTGGGATACGACAATCACATTTCCGATCCACTAATCCGTCTTTACTGCATCCCTCACTAATACACATTGACGAATTCACACGGAAATTGCGTCGCCATGAAATACTATGGGTTCTATGACTTCTCCTTCTAAATCGAGTATCGTTTCTATGGAAACGACAGGATTTTCTTTTGGGATACGAGTACCTCTCTCTCGATGCACTAATCCTTCTTTACTGCATCCCTCACTCCCACTCATTGACGAATTCACACGGAAATTGCCTCGCCATGAAATACTATGGGTTCTATGACTTCTCCGTCTAAATCGAGTAACGTTTCTATGGAAACGACAGGATTTTCTTTTGGGATACGAGAATCACATTTCCGATCCACTAATCCGTCATTACTGCATCCCTCACTAATACACATTGAAGAATTCACACGGAAATTGCGTCGCCATGAAATACTATGGGTTCTATGTCTTCTCCTTCTAAATCGAGTATCGTTTCTATGGAAACGACTGGCTTTTCTTTTGCGATACGACAATCACATTTCCGATCCACTAATCCGCCTTTACTGCATCCCTCACTAATACACATTGACGAATTCATACGGAAATTGCGTCGCCATGAAATACTTTGGGTTCTAGGACTTCTCCTTCTAAATCGAGTAACGTTTCTATGGAAACGACAGGATATTTTTTTGGGATACGGCAATCACATTTCCGATCCACTAATCTTTCTTTACTGCATCCCTCACTAATACACATTGACGAATTCATACGGAAATTGCGTCGCCATGAAATACTATGTGTTCTATGACTTCTCCCTCTAAATCGAGTATCGTTTCTATGGAAACGACTAGCTTTTCTTTTGCGATACGACAATCACATTTCCGATCCACTAATCCGTCTTTACTGCATCCCTCACTAATACACATTGACGAATTCACACGGAAATTGCGTCGCCATGAAATACTATGGGTTCTATGACTTCTCCTTCTAAATCGAGTATCGTTTCTATGGAAACGACTGGCTTTTCTTTTGCGATACGACAATCACATTTCCGATCCACTAATCCGTCTTTACTGCATCCCTCACTAATACACATTGAAGAATTCACACGGAAATTGCGTCGCCATGAAATACTATGGGTTCTATGACTTCTCCTTCTAAATCGAGTAACGTTTCTATGGAAACGACAGGATTTTCTTTTGCGATACGACAATCACATTTCCGATCCACTAATCCGTTTTTACTGCATCCCTCACTAATACACATTGACGAATTCACTCGGAAATTGCGTCGCCATGAAATACTATGGGTTCTATGACTTCTCCTTCTAAATCGAGTAACGTTTGTATGGAAACGACAGGATTTTCTTTTGGGATACGACAATCACATTTCCGATCCACTAATCCGTCTTTACTGCATCCCTCACTAATACACATTGACGAATTCACACGGAAATTGCGTCGCCATGAAATACTATGGGTTCTATGACTTCTCCTTCTAAATCGAGTATCGTTTCTATGGAAACGACAGGATTTTCGTTTGGGATACGACAATCACATTTCCGATCCACTAATCCGTCTTTACTGCATCCCTCACTAATACACATTGACGAAATCACACGGAAATTTCGTCGCCATGAAATACTATGGGTTCTATGACTTCTCCTTCTAAATCGAGTATCTTTTCTATGGAAACGACTGGCTTTTCTTTTGCGATACGACAATCACATTTCCAATCCACTAATCCGTCTTTACTGCATCCCTCACTAATACACATTGACGAATTCACACGGAAATTGCGTCGCCATGAAATACTATGGGTTCTATGACTTCTCCTTCTAAATCGAGTATCGTTTCTATGGAAACGACTGGGTTTTCTTTTGCGATACGAGTATCTCCCTCTCGATGCACTAATCCTTCTTTACTGCATCCCTCACTCCCACTCATTGACGAATTCACACGGAAAATGTGTCGCCATGAAATACTATGGGTTCTATGACTTCTCCTTCTAAATCGAGTAACGTTTCTATGGAAACGACAGGATTTTCTTTTGGGATACGACAATCACATTTCCGATCCACTAATCCGTCTTTACTGCATCCCTCACTAATACACATTGACGAATTCACACGGAAATTGCGTCGCCATGAAATACTATGGGTTCTATGACTTATCCTTCTAAATCGAGTAACGTTTCTATGGAAACGACAGGATTTTGTTTTGCGATACGACAATCACATTTCCGATCCACTAATCCGTCTTTACTGCATCCCTCACTAATACACATTGACGAATTCACACGGAAATTGCGTCGCCATGAAATACTATGGGTTCTATGACTTCACCTTCTAAATCGAGTAACGTTTCTATGAAAACGACAGGATTTTCTTTTGCGATACGACAATCACATTTCCGATCCACTAATCCGTCTTTACTGCATCCCTCACTAATACACATTGACGAATTCACACGGAAATTGCGTCGCCATGAAATACTATGGGTTCTATGTTCTCTCCTTCTAAATCGAGTATCGTTTCTATGGAAACGTCTGGCTTTTCTTTTGCGATACGAGTATCTCCCTCTCGAAGCCCTAATCCTTCTTTACTGCATCCCTCACTCCCACTCATTGACGAATTCACACGGAAATTGCGTCGCTATGAAATACTATGGGTTCTATGACTTCTCCTTCTAAATCGAGTAACGTTTCTATGGAAACGACAGGATTTTCTTTTGGGATACGACAATCACATTTCCGATCCACTAATCCGTCTTTACTGCATCCCTAACTAATACACATTGACGATTTCACACGGAAATTGCGTCGCCATGAAATACTATGGGTTCTATGACTTCTCCTTCTACATTGAGTATCGTTTCTATGGAAACGACTGGCTTTTCTTTTGCGATACGACAATCACATTTCCGATCCACTAATCCGTCTTTACTGCATCCCTCACTAATACACATTGGCGAATTCATACGGAAATTGCGTCGCTATAGAGTACTATGGGTTCTATGACTTCTCCTTCTAAATCGAGTATCGTTTCTATGGAAACGACTGGCTTTTCTTTTGCGATACGAGTATCTCCCTCTCGATGCACTAATCCTTCTTTACTGCATTCCTCACTCCCACTCATTGACGAATTCACACAGAAATTGCGTCGCCATGAAATACTATGGGTTCTATGACTTCTCCTTCTAAATCGAGTAACGTTTCTATGGAAACGACAGGATTTTCTTTTGCGATACGACAATCACATTTCCGATCCACTAATCCGTCTTTACTGCATCCCTCACTAATACACATTGACGAGTTCATACGGAAATTGCGTCGCCATGAAATACTATGGGTTCTATGACTTCTGCTTCTAAATCTTGTATCGTTTCTATGGAAACGACAGGATTTTCTTTTGGGATACGACAATCACATTTCCGATCCACTAATCCGTCTTTACTGCATCCCTCACTAATACACATTGACGAATTCACACGGAAATTGCGTCGCCATGAAATACTATGGGTTCTATGACTTCTCCTTCTAAATCGAGTATCGTTTCTATGGAAACGACAGGATTTTCTTTTGGGATACGAGTACCTCTCTCTCGATGCACTAATCCTTCTTTACTGCATCCCTCACTCCCACTCATTGACGAATTCACACGGAAATTGCCTCGCCATGAAATACTATGGGTTCTATGACTTCTCCGTCTAAATCGAGTAACGTTACTATGGAAACGACAGGATTTTCTTTTGGGATACGAGAATCACATTTCCGATCCACTAATCCGTCATTACTGCATCCCTCACTAATACACATTGAAGAATTCACACGGAAATTGCGTCGCCATGAAATACTATGGGTTCTATGTCTTCTCCTTCTAAATCGAGTATCGTTTCTATGGAAACGACTGGCTTTTCTTTTGCGATACGACAATCACATTTCCGATCCACTAATCCGCCTTTACTGCATCCCTCACTAATACACATTGACGAATTCATACGGAAATTGCGTCGCCATGAAATACTTTGGGTTCTAGGACTTCTCCTTCTAAATCGAGTAACGTTTCTATGGAAACGACAGGATATTTTTTTGGGATACGACAATCACATTTCCGATCCACTAATCTTTCTTTACTGCATCCCTCACTAATACACATTGACGAATTCATACGGAAATTGCGTCGCCATGAAATACTATGTGTTCTATGACTTCTCCCTCTAAATCGAGTATCGTTTCTATGGAAACGACTAGCTTTTCTTTTGCGATACGACAATCACATTTCCGATCCACTAATCCGTCTTTACTGCATCCCTCACTAATACACATTGACGAATTCACACGGAAATTGCGTCGCCATGAAATACTATGGGTTCTATGACTTCTCCTTCTAAATCGAGTATCGTTTCTATGGAAACGACTGGCTTTTCTTTTGCGATACGACAATCACATTTCCGATCCACTAATCCGTCTTTACTGCATTCCTCACTAATAGACATTGACGAATTCACACGGAAATTGCGTCGCCATGAAATACTATGGGTTCTATGACTTCTCCTTCTAAATCGAGTATCGTTTCTATGGAAACGACTGGCTTTTCTTTTGCGATACGACAATCACATTTCCGATCTACTAATCCCTCTTTTCTGCATCCCTCACTAATACACATTGACGAATTCACACGGAAATTGCGTCGCTATGAAATACTATGGGTTGTATGACTTCTCCTTCTAAATCGAGTATCGTTTCTATGGATACGACTGGCTTTTCTTTTGCGATACGACAATCACATTTCCGATCCACTAATCCGTCTTTACTGCATCCCTCACTCCCACTCATTGACGAATTCACACGGAAATTGCGTCGCCATGAAATACTATGGGTTCTATGACTTCTCCTTCTAAATCGAATATCGTTTCTATGGAAACGACTGGCTTTTCTTTTGCGATACGACAATCACATTTCCGATCCACTAATCCGTCTTTACTGCATCCCTCACTCCCACTCATTGACGAATTCACACGGAAATTGCGTCGCCATGAAATACTATGGGTTCTATGACTTCTCCTTCTAAATCGAATATCTTTTCTATGGAAACGACTGGCTTTTCTTTTGCGATACGACAATCACATTTCCGATCCACTAATCCGTCTTTACTGCATCCCTCACTAATACACATTGACGAATTCATACGGAAATTGCGTCGCTATGAAATACTATGGGTTCTATGACTTCTCCTTCTAAATCGAGTATCGTTTCTATGGAAACGACTGGCTTTTCTTTTGCGATACGACAATCACATTTCCGATCCACTAATCCGTCTTTACTGCATCCCTCACTAATACACATTGACGAATTCACACGGAAATTGCGTCGCCATGAAATACTATGGGTTCTATGAATTCTCCTTCTAAATCGAGTATCGTTTCTATGGAAACGACTCGCTTTTCTTTTGCGATACGACAATCACATTTCCGATCCACTAATCCGTCTTTACTGCATCCCTCACTAATACACATTGACGAATTCACACGGAAATCGCGTCGCCATGAAATACTATAGGTTCTATGACTTCTCCTTCTAAATCGAGTATCGTTTCTATGGAAACGACAGGATTTTCTTTTGGGATACGACAATCACATTTCCGATCCACTAATCCGTCTTTACTGCATCCCTCACTAATACACATTGACGAATTCATACGGAAATTGCGTCGCCATGAAATACTATGGGTTCTATGACTTCTCCTTCTAAATGGAGTATCGTTTCTATGGAAATGACTGGCTTTTCTTTTGCGATACGGCAATCACATTTCCGATGCACTAATCCGCCTTTACTGCATCCCTCACTCCCACTCATTGACGAATTCACACGGAAATTGCGTCGCCATGAAATACTAAGGGTTCTATGACTTCTCCTTCTAAATCGAGTAACGTTTCTAGGGAAACGACAGGATTTTCTTTTGCGATACGAGTATCTCCCTCTCGATGCACTAATCCTTCTTTACTGCATCCCTCACTCCCCCTCATTAACGAATTCACACGGAAATTGCGTCGCTATGAAATACTATGGGTTCTATGACTTCTCCTTCTAAATCGAGTATCGTTCCTATGGAAACGACAGGATTTTCTTTTGGGATACGACAATCACATTTCCGATCCACTAATCCGTCTTTACTGCATCCCTCACTAATACACATAGACGAATTCACACGGAAATTGCGTCGCCATGAAATACTATGGGTTCTATGACTTCTCCTTCTAAATCGAGTATCGTTTCTATGGAAACGACTGGCTTTTCTTTTGCGATACGACAATCACATTTCCGATCCACTAATCCGTTTTTACTGCATCCCTCACTAATACACAATGACGAATTCACACGGAAATTGCGTCGCCATGAAATACTATGGGTTCTAGGACTTCTCCTTCTAAATCGAGTAACGTTTCTATGGAAACGACAGGATTTTCTTTTGGGATACGACAATCACATTTCCGATCCATTAATTCGTCTTTACTGCATCCCTCACTAATACACATTGACGAATTCATACGGAAATTGCGTCGCTATGAAATACTATGGGTTCTATGACTTCTCCTTCTAAATCGAGTATCTTTTCTATGGGAACGACTGGCTTTTCCTTTGCGATACGAGTATCTCCCTCTTGATGCACTAATCCTTCTTTACTGCATCCCTCACTCCCACTCATTGACGAATTCACACGGAAATTGCGTCGCCATGAAATACTATGGGTTCTATGACTTCTCCTTCTAAATCGAGTATCGTTTCTATGGAAACGACTGGCTTTTCTTTTGCGGTACGAGTATCTCCCTCTCGATGCACTAATCCTTCATTACTGCATCCCTCACTCCCACTCATTGACGAATTCACACGGAAATTGCGTCGCCATGAAATACTATGGGTTCTATGACTTCTCCGTCTAAATCGAGTAACGTTTCTATGGAAACGACAGGATTTTCTTTTGGGATACGACAATTACATTTCCGATCCACTAATCCGTCATTACTGCATCCCTCACTAATACACATTGAAGAATTCACACGGAAATTGCGTCGCCATGAAATACTATGGGTTCTATGACTTGTCCTTCTAAATCGAGTATCGTTTCTATGGCAACGACTGGCTTTTCTTTTGCTATACGACAATCACATTTCCGATCCACTAATCCGCCTTTACTGCATCCCTCACTAATACACGTTGACGAATTCAAACGGAAATTGCGTCGCCATGAAATACTATGGGTTCTATGACTTCTCCTTCTAAATCGAGTAACGTTTCTATGGAAAGGACAGGATATTTTTTTGGGATACGACAATCACATTTCCGATCCACTAATCTTTCTTTACTGCATCCCTCACTAATACACATTGACGAATTCATACGGAAATTGCGTCGCCATGAAATACTATGTGTTCTATGACTTCTCCCTCTAAATCGAGTATCGTTTCTATGGAAACGACTAGCTTTTCTTTTGCGATACGACAATCACATTTCCGATCCACTAATCCGTCTTTACTGCATCCCTCACTAATACACATTGACGAATTCACACGGAAATTGCGTCGCCACGAAATACTATGGGTTCTATGACTTCTCCTTCTAAATCGAGTATCGTTTCTATGGAAACGACTGGCTTTTCTTTTGCGATACGACAATCACATTTCCGATCCACTAATCCGTCTTTACTGCATCCCTCACTAATACACATTGACGAATTCACACGGAAATTGCGTCGCCATGAAATACTATGGGTTCTATGACTTCTCCATCTAAATCGAGTATCGTTCCTATAGAAACGACTCGCTTTTCTTTTGCGATACGACAATCACATTTCCGATCCACTAATCCGTCTTTACTGCATCCCTCACTAATACACATTGACGAATTCACACGGAAATCGCGTCGCCATGAAATACTATGGGTTCTATGACATCTCCTTCTAAATCGAGTATCGTTTCTATGGAAACGACAGGATTTTCTTTTGGGATACGACAATCACATTTCCGATCCACTAATCCGTCTTTACTGCATCCCTCACTAATACACATTGACGAATTCATACGGAAATTGCGTCGCCATGAAATACTATGGGTTCTATGACTTCTCCTTCTAAATCGAGTATCGTTTCTATAGAAATGACTGGCTTTTCTTTTGCGATTCGGCAATCACATTTCCGATCCACTAATCCGTCTTTACTGCATCCCTCACTCCCACTCATTGACGAATTCACACGGAAATTGCGTCGCCATGAAATACTAAGGGTTCTATGACTTCTCCTTCTAAATCGAGTAACGTTTCTATGGAAACGACAGGATTTTCTTTTGCGATACGAGTATCTCCCTCTCGATGCACTAATCCTTCTTTACTGCATCCCTCACTCCCACTCATTAACGAATTCACACGGAAATTGCGTCGCTATGAAATACTATGGGTTCTATGACTTCTCCTTCTAAATCTAGTATCGTTCCTATGGAAACGACAGGATTTTCTTTTGGGATACGACAATCACATTTCCGATCCACTAATCCGTCCTTACTGCATCCCTCACTAATACAGATAGACGAATTCACACGGAAATTGCGTCGCCATGAAATACTATGGGTTCTATGACTTCTCCTTCTAAATCGAGTATCGTTTCTATGGAAACGACTGGCTTTTCTTTTGCGATACGACAATCACATTTCCGATCCACTAATCCGTCTTTACTGCATCCCTCACTAATACACATTGACGAATTCACACGGAAATTGCGTCGCCATGAAATACTATGGGTTCTATGACTTCTCCTTCTAAATCGAGTAACGTTTCTATAGAAACGACAGGATTTTCTTTTGGGATACGACAATCACATTTCCGATCCATTAATTCGTCTTTACTGCATCCCTCACTAATACACATTGACGAATTCATACGGAAATTGCGTCGCTATGAAATACTTTGGGTTCTATGACTTCTCCTTCTAAATCGAGTATCGTTTCTATGGAAACGACTGGCTTTTCCTTTGCGATACGAGTATCTCCCTCTTGATGCACTAATCCTTCTTTACTGCATCCCTCACTCCCACTCATTGACGAATTCACACGGAAATTGCGTCGCCATGAAATACTATGGGTTCTATGACTTCTCCTTCTAAATGGAGTATCGTTTCTATGGAAACGACTGGCTTTTCTTTTGCGGTACGAGTATCTCCCTCTCGATGCACTAATCCTTCATTACTGCATCCCTCACTCCCACTCATTGACGAATTCACACGGAAATTGCGTCGCCATGAAATACTATGGGTTCTATGACTTCTCCTTCTAAATCGAGTATCGTTTCTATGGAAACGACAGGATTTTCTTTTGGGATACGAGTACCTCTCTCTCGATGCACTAATCCTTCTTTACTGCATCCCCCACTCCCACTCATTGACGAATTCACACGGAAATTGCCTCGCCATGAAATACTAATGGTTCTATGACTTCTCCGTCTAAATCGAGTAACGTTTCTATGGAAACGACAGGATTTTCTTTTGGGATACGACAATCACATTTCCGATCCACTAATCCGTGATTACTGCATCCCTCACTAATACACATTGAAGAATTCACACGGAAATTGCGTCGCCATGAAATACTATGGGTTCTATGACTTCTTCTTCTAAATCGAGTATCGTTTCTATGGAAACGACTGGCTTTTCTTTTGCGATACGACAATCACATTTCCGATCCACTAATCCGCCTTTACTGCATTCCTCACTAATACACGTTGACGAATTCAAACGGAAATTGCGTCGCCATGAAATACTATGGGTTCTATGACTTCTCCTTCTAAATCGAGTAACGTTTCTATGGAAAGGACAGGATATTTTTTTGGGATACGACAATCACATTTCCGATCCACTAATCTTTCTTTACTGCATCCCTCACTAATACACATTGACGAATTCATACGGAAATTGCGTCGCCCTGAAATACTATGTGTTCTATGACTTCTCCCTCTAAATCGAGTATCGTTTCTATGGAAACGACAGGATTTTCTTTTGGGATACGACAATCACATTTCCGAACCACTAATCCGTCTTTACTGCATCCCTCACTAATACACATTGACGAATTCACACGGAAATTGCGTCGCCATGAAATACTATGGGTTCTATGACTTCTCCATCTAAATCGAGTATCGTTTCTATGGAAACGACTCGCTTTTCTTTTGCGATACGACAATCACATTTCCGATCCACTAATCCGTCATTACTGCATCCCTCACTAATACACATTGAAGAATTCACACGGAAATTGCGTCGCCATGAAATACTATGGGTTCTATGACTTCTCCTTCTAAATCGAGTATCGTTTCTATGGAAATGACTGGCTTTTCTTTTGCGATACGACAATCACATTTCCGATCCACTAATCCGTCTTTACTGCATCCCTCACTCCCACTCATTGACGAATTCACACGGAAATTGCGTCGCCATGAAATACTGAGGGTTCTATGACTTCTCCTTCTAAATCGAGTATCGTTTCTATGGAAACGACAGGATTTTCTTTTGGGATACGACAATCACATTTCCGAACCACTAATCCGTCTTTACTGCATCCCTCACTAATACACATTGACGAATTCACACGGAAATTGCGTCGCCATGAAATACTATGGGTTCTATGACTTCTCCATCTAAATCGAGTATCGTTTCTATGGAAACGACTCGCTTTTCTATTGCGATACGACAATCACATTTCCGATCCACTAATCCGTCTTTACTGCATCCCTCACTAATACACATTGACGAATTCATACGGAAATTGCGTCGCCATGAAATACTATGGGTTCTATGACTTCTCCTTCTAAATCGAGTATCGTTTCTATGGAAATGACTGGCTTTTCTTTTGCGATACGACAATCACATTTCCGATCCACTAATCCGTCTTTACTGCATCCCTCACTCCCACTCATTGACGAATTCACACGTAAATTGCGTCGCCATGAAATACTAAGGGTTCTATGACTTCTCCTTCTAAATCGAGTATCGTTTCTATGGAAACGACAGGATTTTCTTTTGGGATACGACAATCACATTTCTGATCCACTAATCCGTCTTTACTGCATCCCTCAGTGATACACATTGACGAATTCACACGGAAATTGCGTCGCCATGAAATACTATGGGTTCTATGACTTCTCGTTCTAAATCGAGTAACGTTTCTATGGAAACGACAGGATTTTCTTTTGCGATACGAGTATCTCCCTCTCGATGCACTAATCCTTCTTTACTGCATCCCTCACTCCCACTCATTAACGAATTCACACGGAAATTGCGTCGCCATGAAATACTATGGGTTCTATGACTTCTCCTTCTAAATCGAGTATCGTTCCTATGGAAACGACAGGATTTTCTTTTGGGATACGACAATCACATTTCCGATCCACTAATCCGTCTTTACTGCATCCCTCACTAATACACATTCACGAATTCACACGGAAATTGCGTCGCCATGAAATACTATGGGTTCTATGACTTCTCTTTCTAAATCGAGTATCGTTTCTATGGAAACGACTGGCTTTTCTTTTGCGATACGACAATCACATTTCCGATCCACTAATCCGTCTTTACTGCATCCCTCACTAATACACATTGACGAATTCACACGGAAATTGCGTCGCCATGAAATACTATGGGTTCTATGACTTCTCCTTCTAAATCGAGTAGCGTTTCTATGGAAACGACAGGATTTTCTTTTGGGATACGACAATCACATTTCCGATCCATTAATCCGTCTTTACTGCATCCCTCACTAATACACATTGACGAATTCATACGGAAATTGCGTCGCTATGAAATACTATGGGTTCTATGACTTCTCCTTCTAAATCGAGTATCGTTTCTATAGAAACGACTGGCTTTTCTTTTGCGATACGAGTATCTCCCTCTTGATGCACTAATCCTTCTTTACTGCATCCCTCACTCCCACTCATTGACGAATTCACACGGAAATTGCGTCGCCATGAAATACTATGGGTTCTATGACTTCTCCTTCTAAATCGAGTATCGTTTCTATGGAAACGACTGGCTTTTCTTTTGCGGTACGAGTATCTCCCTCTCGATGCACTAATCCTTCATTACTGCATCCCTCACTCCCACTCATTGACGAATTCACACGGAAATTGCGTCGCCATGAAATACTATGGGTTCTATGACTTCTCCTTCTAAATCGAGTAACGTTTCTATGGAAACGACAGGATTTTCTTTTGGGATACGACAATCACATTTCCGATCCCCTAATCCGTCCTTACTGCATCCCTCACTAATACACATTCACGAATTCACACGGAAATTGCGTCGCCATGAAATACTATGGGTTCTATGACTTCTCCTTCTAAATCGAGTATCGTTTCTATGGAAACGACTGGCATTTCTTTTGCGAAACGACAATCACATTTCCGATCCACTAATCCGTCTTTACTGCATCCCTCACTAATACACATTGACGAATTCACACGGAAATTGCGTCGCCATGAAATACTATGGGTTCTATGACTTCTCCTTCTAAATCGAGTATCGTTTCTATGGAAACGACTGGCTTTACTTTTGCGATACGACAATCACATTTCCGATCCACTAATCCGTCTTTACTGCATCCCTCACTAATACTCATTGACGAATTCACACGGAAATTGCGTCGCCATGAAATACTATGGGTTCTATGACTTCTCCTTCTAAATCGAGTATCGTTTCTATGGAAACGACTGGCTTTTCTTTTACGATAGGAGTATCTCCCTCTCGATGCACTAATCCTTCTTTACTGCATCCCTCACTCCCACTCATTGACGAATTCACACGGAAATTGCGTCGCCATGAAATACTATGGGCTCTATGACTTCTCCTTCTAAATCGTGTAACGTTTCTATGGAAACGACAGGATTTTCTTTTGGGATACGACAATCACATTTCCGATCCACTAATCCGACTTTACTGCATCCCTCACTAATACACATTGACGAATTCACACGGAAATTGCGTCGCCATGAAATACTATGGGTTCTATGACTTCTCCTTCTAAATCGAATATCGTTTCTATGGAAACGACTGGCTTTTCTTTTGCGATACGACAATCACATTTCCGATCCACTAATCCGTCTTTACTGCATCCCTCACTAATACACATTGACGAATTCATACGGAAATTGCGTCGCTATGAAATACTATGGTTTCTATGACTTCTCCTTCTAAATCGAGTATCGTTTCTATGGAAACGACTGGCTTTTCTTTGCGATACGACAATCATATTTCCGATCCACTAATCCGTCTTTACTGCATCCCTCACTAATACACATTGACGAATTCACACGGAAATTGCGTCGCCATGAAATACTATGGGTTCTATGACTTCTCCATCTAAATCGAGTATCGTTTCTATGGTAACGACTCGCTTTTCTTTTGCGATACGACAATCACATTTCCGATCCACTAATCCGTCTTTACTGCATCCCTCACTAATACACATTGACGAATTCACACGGAAATCTCGTCGCTATGAAATACTATGGGTTCTATGACTTCTCCTTCTAAATCGAGTATCGCTTCTATGGAAACGACAGGATTTTCTTTTGGGATACGACAATCACATTTCCGATCCACTAATCCGTCTTTACTGCATCCCTCACTAATACACATTGACGAATTCATACGGAAATTGCGTCGCCATGAAATACTATGGGTTCTATGACTTCTCCTTTTAAATCGAGTATCGTTTCTATGGAAACGACTGGCTTTTCTTTTGCGATACGACAATCACATTTCCGATCCACTAATCCGTCTTTACTGCATCCCTCACTAATACACATTGACGAATTCACACGGAAATTGCGTCGCCATGAAATACTATGGGTTCTATGACTTCTCCATCTAAATCGAGTATCGTTTCTATGGAAACGACTCGCTTTTCTTTTGCGATACGACAATCACATTTCCGATCCACTAATCCGTCTTTACTGCATCCCTCACTAATACACATTGACGAATTCACACGGAAATCTCGTCGCTATGAAATACTATGGGTTCTATGACTTCTCCTTCTAAATCGAGTATCGTTACTATGGAAACGACAGGATTTTCTTTTGGGATACGACAATCACATTTCCGATCCACTAATCCGTCTTTACTGCATCCCTCACTAATACACATTGACGAATTCATACGGAAATTGCGTCGCCATGAAATACTATGGGTTCTATGACTTCTCCTTCTAAATCGAGTATCGTTTCTATGGAAATGACAGGCTTTTCTTTTGCGATACGACAATCACATTTCCGATCCACTAATCCGTCTTTACTGCATCCCTCACTCCCACTCATTGACGAATTCACACGGAAATTGCGTCGCCATGAAATACTAAGGGTTCTATGACTTCTCCTTCTAAATCGAGTATCGTTTCTATGGAAACGACAGGATTTTCTTTTGGGATACGACAATCACATTTCCGATCCACTAATCCGTCTTTACTGCATCCCTCACTAATACACATTGACGAATTCACACGGAAATTGCGTCGCCATGAAATACTATGGGTTCTATGACTTCTCCATCTAAATCGAGTATCGTTTCTATGGAAACGACTCGCTTTTCTTTTGCGATACGACAATCACATTTCCGATCCACTAATCCGTCTTTACTGCATCCCTCACTAATACACATTGACGAATTCATACGGAAATTGCGTCGCCATGAAATACTATGGGTTCTATGACTTCTCCTTCTAAATCGAGTATCGTTTCTATGGAAATGACTGGCTTTTCTTTTGCGATACGACAATCACATTTCCGATCCACTAATCCGTCTTTACTGCATCCCTCACTCCCACTCATTGACGAATTCACACGGAAATTGCGTCGCCATGAAATACTAAGGGTTCTATGACTTCTCCTTCTAAATCGAGTATCGTTTCTATGGAAACGACAGGATTTTCTTTTGGGATACGACAGTCACATTTCCGATCCACTAATCCGTCTTTACAGCATCCCTCACTAATACACATTGACGAATTCACACGGAAATTGCGTCGCCATGAAATACTATGGGTTCTATGACTTCTCGTTCTAAATCGAGTAACGTTTCTATGGAAACGACAGGATTTTCTTTTGGGATACGACAATCACATTTCCGATCCCCTAATCCGTCCTTACTGCATCCCTCACTAATACACATTGACGAATTCACACGGAAATTGCGTCGCCATGAAATACTATGGGTTCTATGACTTCTCCTTCTAAATCGAGTATCGTTTCTATGGAAACGACTGGCTTGTCTTTTGCGAAACGACAATCACATTTCCGATCCACTAATCCGTCTTTACTGCATCCCTCACTAATACACATTGACTAATTCACACGGAAATTGCGTCGCCATGAAATACTATGGGTTCTATGACTTCTCCTTCTAAATCGAGTATCGTTTCTATGGAAACGACAGGATTTTCTTTTGGGATACGACAATCACATTTCCGATCCACTAATCCGTCTTTACTGCATCCCTCACTAATACACATTGACGAATTCACACGGAAATTGCGTCGCCATGAAATACTATGGGTTCTATGACTTCTCGTTCTAAATCGAGTAACGTTTCTATGGAAACGACAGGATTTTCTTTTGCGATACGAGTATCTCCCTCTCGATGCACTAATCCTTCTTTACTGCATCCCTCACTCCCACTCATTGACGAATTCACACGGAAATTGCGTCGCCATGAAATACTATGGGTTCTATGACTTCTCCTTCTAAATCGAGTATCGTTTCTATGGAAACGACTGGCTTTTCTTTTGCGGTACGAGTATCTCCCTCTCGATGCACTAATCCTTCATTACTGCATCCCTCACTCCCACTCATTGACGAATTCACACGGAAATTGCGTCGCCATGAAATACTATGGGTTCTATGACTTCTCCTTCTAAATCGAGTAACGTTTCTATGGAAACGACAGGATTTTCTTTTGGGATACGACAATCACATTTCCGATCCCCTAATCCGTCTTTACTGCATCCCTCACTAATACACATTGACGAATTCACACGGAAATTGCGTCGCCATGAAATACTATGGGTTCTATGACTTCTCCTTCTAAATCGAGTATCGTTTCTATGGAAACGACTGGCTTTTCTTTTGCGAAACGACAATCACATTTCCGATCCACTAATCCGTCTTTACTGCATCCCTCACTAATACACATTGACGAATTCACACGGAAATTGCGTCGCCATGAAATACTATGGGTTCTATGACTTCTCCTTCTAAATCGAGTATCGTTTCTATGGAAACGACTGGCTTTTCTTTTGCGATACGATTATCTCCTTCTCGATGCACTAATCCTTCTTTACTGCATCCCTCACTCAACTCATTGACGAATTCACACGGAAATTGCATCGCCATGAAATACTATGGGTTCTATGACTTCTCCTTCTAAATCGAGTAACGTTTCTATGGAAACGACAGGATTTTCTTTTGGGATACGACAATCACATTTCCGATCCACTAATCCGTCTTTACTGCATCCCTCACTAATACACGTTGACGAATTCATACGGAAATTGCGTCGCTATGAAATACTATGGGTTCTATGACTTCTCCTTCTAAATCGAGTATCGTTTCTATGGAAACGACTGGCTTTTCTTTTGCGATATGACAATCACATTTCCGATCCACTAATCCGTCTTTACTGCATCCCTCACTAATACACATTGACGAATTCATACGGAAATTGCGTCGCTATGAAATACTATGGGTTCTATGACTTCTCCTTCTAAATCGAGTATCGTTGCTATGGAAACGACTGGCTTTTCTTTTGCGATACGACAATCACATTTCCGATCCACTAATCCGTCTTTACTGCATCCCTCACTAATACACATTGACGAATTCATACGGAAATTGCGTCGCTATGAAATACTATGGGTTCTATGACTTCTCCTTCTAAATCGAGAATCATTTCTATGGAAACGACTGGCTTTTCTTTTGCGATACGACAATCACATTTCCGATCCACTAATCCGTCTCTACTGCATCCCTCACTAATACACATTGACGAATTCACACGGAAATTGCGTCGCCATGAAATACTATGGGTTCTATGACTTCTCCTTCTAAATCGAGTATCGTTTCTATGGAAACGTCTGGCTTTTCTTTTCCGATACGACAATCACATTTCCGATCCACTAATCCGTCTTTACTGCATCCCTCACTAATACACATTGACGAATTCACACGGAAATTGCGTCGCCATGAAATACTATGGGTTCTATGACTTCTCCTTCTAAATCGAGTATCGTTTCTATGGAAACGACTGGCTTTTCTTTTGCGATACGAGTATCTCCCTCTCGATGCACTAATCCATCTTTACAGCATCCCTCACTAATACACATTGACGAATTCACACGGAAATTGCGTCGCCATGAAATACTATGGGTTCTATGACTTCTCCTTCTAAATCGAGTAACGTTTCTATGGAAACGACAGGATTTTCTTTTGGGAAACGACAATCACATTTCCGATCCACTAATCCGTCTTTACTGCATCCCTCACTAATACACATTGACGAATTCATACGGAAATTGCGTCGCCATGAAATACTATGGGTTCTATGACTTCTCCTTCTAAATCGAGTATCGTTTCTATGGAAACGACTGGCTTTTCTTTTGCGATACGAGTATCTCCCTCTCGATGCACTAATCCTTCTTTACTGCATCCCTCACTCCCACTCATTGACGAATTCACACGGAAATTGCGTCGCTATGAAATACTATGGGTTCTATGACTTCTCCTTCTAAATCGAGTATCGTTTCTATGGAAACGACTGGCTTTTCTTTTGCGATATGACAATCACATTTCCGATCCACTAATCCGTCTTTACTGCATCCCTCACTAATACACATTGACGAATTCATACGGAAATTGCGTCGCTATGAAATACTATGGGTTCTATGACTTCTCCTTCTAAATCGAGTATCGTTGCTATGGAAACGACTGGCTTTTCTTTTGCGATACGACAATCACATTTCCGATCCACTAATCCGTCTTTACTGCATCCCTCACTAATACACATTGACGAATTCATACGGAAATTGCGTCGCTATGAAATACTATGGGTTCTATGACTTCTCCTTCTAAATCGAGAATCATTTCTATGGAAACGACTGGCTTTTCTTTTGCGATACGACAATCACATTTCCGATCCACTAATCCGTCTCTACTGCATCCCTCACTAATACACATTGACGAATTCACACGGAAATTGCGTCGCCATGAAATACTATGGGTTCTATGACTTCTCCTTCTAAATCGAGTATCGTTTCTATGGAAACGTCTGGCTTTTCTTTTCCGATACGACAATCACATTTCCGATCCACTAATCCGTCTTTACTGCATCCCTCACTAATACACATTGACGAATTCACACGGAAATTGCGTCGCCATGAAATACTATGGGTTCTATGACTTCTCCTTCTAAATCGAGTATCGTTTCTATGGAAACGACTGGCTTTTCTTTTGCGATACGAGTATCTCCCTCTCGATGCACTAATCCATCTTTACAGCATCCCTCACTAATACACATTGACGAATTCACACGGAAATTGCGTCGCCATGAAATACTATGGGTTCTATGACTTCTCCTTCTAAATCGAGTAACGTTTCTATGGAAACGACAGGATTTTCTTTTGGGAAACGACAATCACATTTCCGATCCACTAATCCGTCTTTACTGCATCCCTCACTAATACACATTGACGAATTCATACGGAAATTGCGTCGCCATGAAATACTATGGGTTCTATGACTTCTCCTTCTAAATCGAGTATCGTTTCTATGGAAACGACTGGCTTTTCTTTTGCGATACGAGTATCTCCCTCTCGATGCACTAATCCTTCTTTACTGCATCCCTCACTCCCACTCATTGACGAATTCACACGGAAATTGCGTCGCTATGAAATACTATGGGTTCTATGACTTCTCCTTCTAAATCGAGTAACGTTTCTATGGAAACGACAGGATTTTCTTTTGGGATACGACAATCACATTTGCTATCCACTAATCCGTCTTTACTGCATCCCTCACTAATACACATTGACGAATTCACACGGAAATTGCGTCGCCATGAAATACTATGGGTTCTATGACTTCTCCTTCTAAATCGAGTAACGTTTCTATGGAAACGACAGGATTTTCTTTTGGGATACGACAATCACATTTCCGATCCACTAATCCGTCTTTACTGCATACCTCACTAATACACATTGACGAATTCACACGGAAATTGCGTCGCCATGAAATACTATGGGTTCTATGACTTCTCCTTCTAAATCGAGTATCGTTTCTATGGAAACGACTGGCTTTTCTTTTGCGATACGAGTATCTCCCTCTTGATGCACTAATCCTTCTTTACTGCATCCCTCACTCCCACTCATTGACGAATTCACACGGAAATTGCGTCGCCATGAAATACTATGGGTTCTATGACTTCTCCTTCTAAATCGAGTATCGTTTCTATGGAAACGACTGGCTTTTCTTTTGCGGTACGAGTATCTCCCTCTCGATGCACTAATCCTTCATTACTGCATCCCTCACTCCCACTCATTGACGAATTCACACGGAAATTGCGTCGCCATGAAATACTATGGGTTCTATGACTTCTCCTTCTAAATCGAGTAACGTTTCTATGGAAACGACAGGATTTTCTTTTGGGATACGACAATCACATTTCCGATCCCCTAATCCGTCTTTACTGCATCCCTCACTAATACACATTGACGAATTCACACGGAAATTGCGTCGCCATGAAATACTATGGGTTCTATGACTTCTCCTTCTAAATCGAGTATCGTTTCTATGGAAACGACTGGCTTTTCTTATGCGAAACGACAATCACATTTCCGATCCACTAATCCGTCTTTACTGCATCCGTCACTAATACACATTGACGAATTCACACGGAAATTGCGTCGCCATGAAATACTATGGGTTCTATGACTTCTCCTTCTAAATCGAGTATCGTTTCTATGGAAACGACTGGCTTTTCTTTTGCGATACGATTATCTCCTTCTCGATGCACTAATCCTTCTTTACTGCATCCCTCACTCCCATTCATTGACGAATTCACACGGAAATTGCGTCGCCATGAAATACTATGGGTTCTATGACTTCTCCTTCTAAATCGAGTAACGTTTCTATGGAAACGACAGGATTTTCTTTTGGGATACGACAATCACATTTCCGATCCACTAATCCGTCTTTACTGCATCCCTCACTAATACACGTTGACGAATTCATACGGAAATTGCGTCGCTATGAAATACTATGGGTTCTATGACTTCTCCTTCTAAATCGAGTATCGTTTCTATGGAAACGACTGGCTTTTCTTTTGCGATATGACAATCACATTTCCGATCCACTAATCCGTCTTTACTGCATCCCTCACTAATACACATTGACGAATTCATACGGAAATTGCGTCGCTATGAAATACTATGGGTTCTATGACTTCTCCTTCTAAATCGAGTATCGTTGCTATGGAAACGACTGGCTTTTCTTTTGCGATACGACAATCACATTTCCGATCCACTAATCCGTCTTTACTGCATCCCTCATTAATACACATTGACGAATTCATACGGAAATTGCGTCGCTATGAAATACTATGGGTTCTATGACTTCTCCTTCTAAATCGAGAATCATTTCTATGGAAACGACTGGCTTTTCTTTTGCGATACGACAATCACATTTCCGATCCACTAATCCGTCTCTACTGCATCCCTCACTAATACACATTGACGAATTCACACGGAAATTGCGTCGCCATGAAATACTATGGGTTCTATGACTTCTCCTTCTAAATCGAGTATCGTTTCTATGGAAACGACTGGCTTTTCTTTTCCGATACGACAATCACATTTCCGATCCACTAATCCGTCTTTACTGCATCCCTCACTAATACACATTGACGAATTCACACGGAAATTCCGTCGCCATGAAATACTATGGGTTCTATGACTTCTCCTTCTAAATCGAGTATCGTTTCTATGGAAACGACTGGCTTTTCTTTTGCGATACGAGTATCTCCCTCTCGATGCACTAATCCATCTTTACAGCATCCCTCACTAATACACATTGACGAATTCACACGGAAATTGCGTCGCCATGAAATACTATGGGTTCTATGACTTCTCCTTCTAAATCGAGTAACGTTTCTATGGAAACGACAGGATTTTCTTTTGGGAAACGACAATCACATTTCCGATCCACTAATCCGTCTTTACTGCATCCCTCACTAATACACATTGACGAATTCATACGGAAATTGCGTCGCCATGAAATACTATGGGTTCTATGACTTCTCCTTCTAAATCGAGTAACGTTTCTATGGAAACGACAGGATTTTCTTTTGGGATACGACAATCACATTTCCGATCCACTAATCCGTCTTTACTGCATACCTCACTAATACACATTGACGAATTCACACGGAAATTGCGTCGCCATGAAATACTATGGGTTCTATGACTTCTCCTTCTAAATCGAGTATCGTTTCTATGGAAACGACTGGCTTTTCTTTTGCGATATGACAATCACATTTCCGATCCACTAATCCGTCTTTACTGCATCCCTCACTAATACACATTGACGAATTCATACGGAAATTGCGTCGCTATGAAATACTATGGGTTCTATGACTTCTCCTTCTAAATCGAGTATCGTTGCTATGGAAACGACTGGCTTTTCTTTTGCGATACGACAATCACATTTCCGATCCACTAATCCGTCTTTACTGCATCCCTCACTAATACACATTGACGAATTCATACGGAAATTGCGTCGCTATGAAATACTATGGGTTCTATGACTTCTCCTTCTAAATCGAGAATCATTTCCATGGAAACGACTGGCTTTTCTTTTGCGATACGACAATCACATTTCCGATCCACTAATCCGTCTCTACTGCATCCCTCACTAATACACATTGACGAATTCACACGGAAATTGCGTCGCCATGAAATACTATGGGTTCTATGACTTCTCCTTCTAAATCGAGTATCGTTTCTATGGAAACGACTGGCTTTTCTTTTCCGATACGACAATCACATTTCCGATCCACTAATCCGTCTTTACTGCATCCCTCACTAATACACATTGACGAATTCACACGGAAATTGCGTCGCCATGAAATACTATGGGTTCTATGACTTCTCCTTCTAAATCGAGTATCGTTTCTATGGAAACGACTGGCTTTTCTTTTGCGATACGAGTATCTCCCTCTCGATGCACTAATCCATCTTTACAGCATCCCTCACTAATACACATTGACGAATTCACACGGAAATTGCGTCGCCATGAAATACTATGGGTTCTATGACTTCTCCTTCTAAATCGAGTAACGTTTCTATGGAAACGACAGGATTTTCTTTTGGGAAACGACAATCACATTTCCGATCCACTAATCCGTCTTTACTGCATCCCTCACTAATACACATTGACGAATTCATACGGAAATTGCGTCGCCATGAAATACTATGGGTTCTATGACTTCTCCTTCTAAATCGAGTAACGTTTCTATGGAAACGACAGGATTTTCTTTTGGGATACGACAATCACATTTCCGATCCACTAATCCGTCTTTACTGCATACCTCACTAATACACATTGACGAATTCACACGGAAATTGCGTCGCC
This sequence comes from Schistocerca piceifrons, assembly GCF_021461385.2. Classification (NCBI taxonomy): domain Eukaryota; kingdom Metazoa; phylum Arthropoda; class Insecta; order Orthoptera; family Acrididae; genus Schistocerca; species Schistocerca piceifrons. The sequence goes on from NW_025727551.1 coordinate 1,324,883, forward strand.
ATGAAATACTATGGGTTCTATGACTTCTCCTTCTAAATCGAGTATCGTTTCTATGGAAACGACTGGCTTTTCTTTTGCGATACGACAATCACATTTCCGATCCACTAATCCGTCTTTACTGCATCCCTCACTAATACACATTGACGAATTCATACGGAAATTGCGTCGCTATGAAATACTATGGGTTCTATGACTTCTCCTTCTATATCGAGTATCGTTTCTAAGGAAACGACTGGCTTTTCTTTTGCGATACGAGTATCTCCCTCTCGATGCACTAATCCTTCATTACTGCATCCCTCACTCCCACTCATTGACGAATTCACACGGAAATTGCGTCGCCAAGAAATACTATGGGTTCTATGACTTCTCCTTCTAAATCGAGTAACATTTCTATGGAAACGACAGGATTTTCTTTTGGGATACGACAATCACATTTCCGATCCACTAATCCGTATTTACTGCATCCCTCACTAATACACATTGACGAATTCACACGGAAATTGCGTCGCCATGAAATACTATGGGTTCTATGACTTCTCCTTCTAAATCGAGTATCGTTTCTATGGAAACGACTGGCTTTTCTTTTGCGATATGACAATCACATTTCCGATCCACTAATCAGTCTTTACTGCATCCCTCACTAATACACATTGACGAATTCACACGAAAATTGCGTCGCCATGAAATACTATGGGTTCTATGACTTCTCCTTCTAAATCGAGTATCGTTTCTATGGAAACGACTGGCTTTTCTTTTGCGATACGAGTATCTCCCTCTCGATGCATTAATCCTTCTTTACTGCATCCCTCACTCCCACTCATTGACGAATTCACACGGAAATTGCGTCGCTATGAAATACTATGGGTTCTATGACTTCTCCTTCTAAATCGAGTAACGTTTCTATGGAAACGACAGGATTTTCTTTTGGGATACGACAATCACATTTCCGATCCACTAATACGTCTTTACTGCATCCCTCACTAATACACATTGACGAATTCACACGGAAATTGCGTCGCCATGATATACTATGGGTTCTATGACTTCTCCTTCTAAATCGAGTATCGTTTCTATGGAAACGACTGGCTTTTCTTTTGCGATACGACAATCACATTTCCGATCCACTAATCCGTCTTTACTGCATCCCTCACTAATACACATTGGCGAATTCATACGGAAATTGCGTCGCTATAAAGTACTATGGGTTCTATGACTTCTCCTTCTAAATCGAGTATCGTTTCTATGGAAACGACTGGCTTTTCTTTTGCGATACGAGTATCTCCCTCTCGATGCACTAATCCTTCTTTACTGCATCCCTCACTCCCACTCATTGACGAATTCACACAGAAATTGCGTCGCCATGAAATACTATGGGTTCTATGACTTCTCCTTCTAAATCGAGTAACGTTTCTATGGAAACGACAGGATTTTCTTTTGCGATACGACAATCACATTTCCGATCCACTAATCCGTCTTTACTGCATCCCTCACTAATACACATTGACGAATTCATACGGAAATTGCGTCGCCATGAAATACTATGGGTTCTATGACTTCTCCTTCTAAATGGAGTATCGTTTCTATGGAAACGACAGGGTTTTCTTTTGGGATACGACAATCACATTTCCGATCCACTAATCCGTCTTTACTGCATCCCTCACTAATACACATTGACGAATTCACACGGAAATTGCGTCGCCATGAAATACTATGTTTTCTATGAGTTCTCCTTCTAAATCGAGTATCGTTTCTATGGAAACGACAGGATTTTCTTTTGGGATACGAGTAATTCTCTCTCGATGCACTAATCCTTCTATACTGCATCCCTCACTCCCACTCATTGACGAATTCACACGGAAATTGCCTCGCCATGAATTACTATGGGTTCTATGACTTCTCCTTCTAAATCGAGTAACGTTTCTATGGAAACGACAGGATTTTCTTTTGGGATACGACAATCATATTTCCGATCCACTAATCCGTCATTACTGCATCCCTCACTAATACACATTGAAGAATTCACACGGAAATTGCGTCGCCATGAAATACTATGGGTTCTATGACCTCTCATTCTAAATCGAGTATCGTTTCTATGGAAACGACTGGCTTTTCTTTTGCGATACGACAATCACATTTCCGATCCACTAATCCGCCTTTACTGCATCCCTCACTAATACACGTTGACGAATTCATACGGAAATTGCGTCGCCATGAAATACTATGGGTTCTATGACTTCTCCTTCTAAATCGAGTAACGTTTCTATGGAAACGACAGGATATTTTTTTGGGATACGACAATCACATTTCCGATCCACTAATCTTTCTTTACTGCATCCCTCACTAATACACATTGACGAATGCCTACGGAAATTGCGTCGCCATGAAATACTATGTGTTCTATGACTTCTCCCTCTAAATCGAATATCGTTTCTATGGAAACGACTAGCTTTTCTTTTGCGATACGACAATCACATTTCCGATCCACTAATCCGTCTTTACTGCATCCCTCACTAATACACATTGACGAATTCACACGGAAATTGCGTCGCCATGAAATACTATGGGTTCTATGACTTCTCCTCTTAAATCGAGTATCGTTTCTATGGAAACGACTGGCTTTTCTTTTGCGATACGACAATCACATTTCCGATCCACTAATCCGTCTTTACTGCATCCCTCACTAATAGACATTGACGAATTCACACGGAAATTGCGTCGCCATGAAATACTATGGGTTCTATGACTTCTCCTTCTAAATCGAGTATCGTTTCTATGGAAACGACTGGCTTTTCTTTTGCGATACGACAATTACATTTCCGATCCACTAATCCGTCTTTACTGCATCCCTCACTAATACACATTGACGAATTCACACGGAAATTGCGTCGCCATGAAATACTATGGGTTCTATGACTTCTCCTTCTAAATCGAGTATCGTTTCTATGGAAACGACTGGCTTTTCTTTTGCGATACGACAATCACATTTCCGATCCACTAATCCGTCTTTACTGCATCCCTCACTAATACACATTGACGAATTCACACGGAAATTGCGTCGCCATGAAATACTATGGGTTCTATGACTTCTCCTTCTAAATCGAGTATCGTTTCTATGGAAACGACTGGCTTTTCTTTTGCGATACGACAATCACATTTCCGATCCACTAATCCGTCTTTACTGCATCCCTCACTAATACACATTGACGAATTCACACGGAAATTGCGTCGCCATGAAATACTATGGGTTCTATGACTTCTCCATCTAAATCGAGTATCGTTTCTATGGAAACGACTCGCTTTTCTTTTGCGATACGACAATCACATTTCCGATCCACTAATCCGTCTTTACTGCATCCCTCACTAATACACATTGACGAATTCATACGGAAATTGCGTCGCCATGAAATACTATGGGTTCTATGACTTCTCCTTCTAAATCGAGTATCGTTTCTATGGAAATGACTGGCTTTTCTTTTGCGATACGGCAATCACATTTCCGATCCACTAATCCGTCTTTACTACATCCTTCACTCCCACTCATTGACGAATTCACACGGAAATTGCGTCGCCATGAAATACTAAGGGTTCTATGACTTCTCCTTCTAAATCGAGTATCGTTTCTATGGAAACGACAGGATTTTCTTTTGGGATACGACAATCACATTTCCGATCCATAAATCCGTCTTTACTGCATCCCTCACTAATACACATTGACGAATTCACACGGAAATTGCGTCGCCATGAAATACTATGGGTTCTATGACTTCTCCTTCTAAATCGAGTAACGTTTCTATGGAAACGACAGGATTTTCTTTTGCGATACGAGTATCTCCCTCTCGATGCACTAATCCTTCTTTACTGCATCCCTCACTCCCACTCATTGACGAATTCACACGGAAATTGCGTCGCTATGAAATACTATGGGTTCTATGACTTCTCCTTCTAAACCGAGTATCGTCCTATGGAAACGACAGGATTTTCTTTTGGGATACGACAATCACATTTCCGATCCACTAATCCGTCTTTACTGCATCCCTCACTAATACACATTGACGAATTCACACGGAAATTGCGTCGCCATGAAATACTATGGGTTCTATGACTTCTCCTTCTAAATCGAGTATCGTTTCTATGGAAACGACTGGCTTTTCTTTTGCGATACGACAATCACATTTCCGATCCACTAATCCGTCTTTACTGCATCCCTCACTAATACACATTGACGAATTCACACGGAAATTGCGTCGCCATGAAATACTATGGGTTCTATGACTTCTCCTACTAAATCGAGTAACGTTTCTATGGAAACGACAGGATTTTCTTTTGGGATACGACAATCACATTTCCGATCCATTAATCCGTCTTTACTGCATCCCTCACTAATACACATTGACGAATTCATACGGAAATTGCGTCGCTATGAAATACTATGGGTTCCATGACTTCTCCTTCTAAATCGAGTATCGTTTCTATGGAAACGACTGGCTTTTCTTTTGCGATACGAGTATCTCCCTCTTGATGCACTAATCCTTCTTTACTGCATCCCTCACTCCCACTCATTGACGAATTCACACGGAAATTGCGTCGCCATGAAATACTATGGGTTCTATGACTTCTCCTTCTAAATCGAGTATCGTTTCTATGGAAACGACTGGCTTCTCTTTTGCGGTACGAGTATCTCCCTCTCGATGCACTAATCCTTCATCACTGCATCCCTCACTCCCACTCATTGACGAATTCACACGGAAATTGCGTCGCCATGAAATACTATGGGTTCTATGACTTCTATTTCTAAATCGAGTAACGTTTCTATGGAAACGACAGGATTTTCTTTTGGGATACGACAATCACATTTCCGATCCACTAATCCGTCTTTACTGCATCCCTCACTAATACACATTGACGAATTCACACAAAAATTGCGTCGCCATGAAATACTATGGGTTCTATGACTTCTCCTTCTAAATCGAGTATCGTTTCTATGGAAACGACTGGCTTTTCTTTTGCGATACAACAATCACATTTCCGATCCACTAATCCGTCTTTACTCCATCCCTCACTAATACACATTGACGAATTCACACGGAAATTGCGTCGCCATGAAATACTATGGGTTCTATTACTTCTCCTTCTAAATCGAGTATCGTTTCTATGGAAACGACTGGCTTTTCTTTTGCGATACGATTATCTCCTTCTCGATGCACTAATCCTTCTTTACTGCATCCCTCACTCCCACTCATTGACGAATTCACACGGAAATTGCGTCGCCATGAAATACTATGGGTTCTACGAATTCTCCTTCTAAATCGAGTAACGTTTCTATGGAAACGACAGGATTTTCTGTTGGGATACGACAATCACATTTCCAATCCACCAATCCGTCTTTACTGCATCCCTCACTAATACACATTGACGAATTCATACGGAAATTGCGTCGCTATGAAATACTATGGGTTCTATGACTTCTCCTTCTAAATTGAGTATCGTTACTATGGAAACGACTGGCTTTTCTTTTGCGATACGACAATCACATTTCCGATCCACTAATCCGTCTTTACTGCATCCCTCACTAATACACATTGACGAATTCATACGGAAATTGCGTCGCTATGAAATACTATGGGTTCTATGACTTCTCCTTCTAAATCGAGTATCGTTTCTATGGAAACGACTGGCTTTTCTTTTGCGATACGACAACCACATTTCCGATCCACTAATCCGTCTTTACTGCATCCCTCACTAATACACATTGATGAATTCATACGGAAATTGCGTCGCTATGAAATACTATGGGTTCTATGACTTCTCCTTCTAAATCGAGTATCATTTCTATGGAAACGACTGGCTTTTCTTTTGCGATACGACAATCACATTTCCGATCCACTAATCCGTCTCTACTGCATCCCGCACTAATACACATTGACGAATTCACACGGATATTGCGTCGCCATGAAATACTATGGGTTCTATGACTTCTCCTTCTAAATCGAGTATCGTTTCTATGGAAACGACTGGCTTTTCTTTTGCGATACGACAATCACATTTCCGATCCACTAATCCGTCTTTACTGCATCCCTCACTAATACACATTGACGAATTCACACGGAAATCGCGTCGCCATGAAATACTATGGGTTCTATGACTTCTCCTTCTAAATCGAGTATCGTTTCTATGGAAACGATTGCTTTTCTTTTGCGATACGAGTATCTCCCTCTCGATGCACTAATCCTTCTTTACAGCATCCCTCACTAATACACATTGACGAATTCACACGGAAATTGCGTCGCCATGAAATACTATGGGTTCTATGACTTCTCCTTCTAAATCGAGTAACGTTTCTATGGAAACGACAGGATTTTCTTTTGGGATACGACAATCACATTTCCGATCCACTAATCCGTCTTTACTGCGTCCCTCACTAATACACATTGACGAATTCATACGGAAATTGCGTCGCCATGAAATACTATGGGTTCTATGACTTCTCCTTCTAAATCGAGTATCGTTTCTATGGAAACGACTGGCTTTTCTTTTGCGATACGAGTATCTCCCTCTCGATGCACTAATCCTTCATTACTGCATCCCTCACTCCCACTCATTGACGAATTCACACGGAAATAGCGTCGCTATGAAATACTATGGGTTCCATGACTTCTCCTTCTAAATCGAGTAACGTTTCTATGGAAACGACAGGATTTTCTTTTGGGATACGACAATCACATTTGCTATCCACTAATCCGTCTTTACTGCATCCCTCACTAATACACATTGACGAATTCACACGGAAATTGCGTCGCCATGAAATACTATGTGTTCTATGACTTCTCCTCCTAAATCGAGTATCGTTACTATGGAAACGACAGAATTTTCTTTTGGGATACGACAATCACATTTCCGATCCACTAATCCGTCTTTACTGCATCCCTCACTAATACACATTGACGAATTCATACGGAAATTGCGTTGCCATGAAATACTATGGGTTTTACGACTTCTCCTTCTTAATCGAGTAACGTTTCTATGGAAACGACAGGATTTTCTTTTGCGATACGACAATCACATTTCCGATCTACTAATCCGTCTTTACTGCATCCCTCACTAATACACATTGACGAATTCACACGGAAATTGCGTCGCCATGAAATACTACGGCTTCTATGACTTCTCCTTCTAAATCGAGTATCGTTTCTATGGAAACGACTGGCTTTTCTTTTGCGATACGAGTATCTCCCTCTCGATGCACTAATCCTTCTTTACTGCATCCCTCACTCCCACTCATTGACGAATTCACACGGAAATTGCGTCGCCATGATATACTATGGGTTCTATGACTTCTCCTTCTAAATCGAGTAACGTTTCTATGGAAACGACAGGATTTTATTTTGGGATACGACAATCACATTTCCGATCCACTAATCCGTCTTTACTGCATCCCACTCTAATACACATTGAAGAATTCACACGGAAATTGCGTCGCCATGAAATACTATGGGTTCTATGACTTCTCCTTCTAAATCGAGTAACGTTTCTATGGAAACGACAGGATATTCTTTTGGGATACGACAATCACATTTCCGATCAACTAATCCGTCTTTACTGCATCCCTCACTAATACACATTGACGAATTCACACGGAAATTGCGTCGCCATGAAATACTATGAGTTCTATGACTTCTACTTCTAAATCGAGTATCGTTCCTATGGAAACGACAGAATTTTCTTTTGGGATACGACAATCACATTTCCGATCCACTAATCCGTCTTTACGGCATCCCTCACTAATACACATTGACGAATTCATACGGAAATTGCGTCGCCATGAAATACTATGGGTTTTACGACTTCTCCTTCTTAATCGAGTAACGTTTCTATGGAAACGACAGGATTTTCTTTTGCGATACGACAATCACATTTCCGATCTACTAATCCGTCTTCACTGCATCCCTCACTAATACACATTGACGAATTAACACGGAAATTGCGTCGCCATGAAATACTACGGGTTCTATGACTTCTCCTTCTAAATCGAGTATTGTTTCTATGGAAACGACTGGCTTTTCTTTTGCGATACGAGTATCTCCCTCTCGATGCACTAATCCTTCTTTACTGCATCCCTCACTCCCACTCATTGACGAGTTCACACGGAAATTGCGTTGCCATGAAATACTATGGGTTCTATGACTTCTCCTTCTAAATCGAGTAACGTTTCTATGGAAACGACAGGAATTTCTTTTGCGATACGACAATCACATTTCCGATCCACTAATCCGTCTTTACTGCATCCCTCACTAATACACATTGACGAATTCACACGGAAATTGCGTCGCCATGAAATACTATGGGTTCTATGACTTCTCCTTCTAAATCGAGTATCGTTTCTATGGAAGCGACAGAATTTTCTTTTGGGGTACGACAATCACATTTCCGATCCACTAATCCGTCTTTACAGCATCCCTCACTAATACACATTGACGAATTCATACGGAAATTGCGTCGCCATGAAATACTATGGGTTTTACGCCTTCTCCTTCTTAATCGAGTAACGTTTCTATGGAAACGACAGGATTTTCTTTTGCGATACGACAATTACTTTTCCGATCTACTAATCCGTCTTTACTGCATCCCTCACTAATACACATTGACGAATTCACACGGAAATTGCGTCGCCATGAAATACTACGGGTTCTATGACTTCTCCTTCTAAATCGAGTATCGTTTCTATGGAAACGACTGGCTTTTCTTTTGCGATACGAGTATCTCCCTCTCGATGCACTAATCCTTCTTTACTGCATCCCTCACTCCCACTCATTGACGAATTCACACGGAAATTGCGTCGCCATGAAATACTATGGGTTCTATGACTTCTCCTTCTAAATCGAGTAACGTTTCTATGGAAACGACAGGATTTTCTTTTGGGATACGACAATCACATTTCCGATCCACTAATCCGTCTTTACTGCATCCCTCACTAATACACATTGAAGAATTCACACGCAAATTGCGTCGCCATGAAATACTATGGGTTCTATGACTTCTCCTTCTAAATCGAGTAACGTTTCTATGGAAACGACAGGATTTTCTTTTGGGATACGACAATCACATTTCCGATCAACTAATCCGTCTTTACTGCATCCCTCACTAATACACATTGACGAATTCACACGGAAATTGCGTCGCCATGAAATACTATGGGTTCTATGACTTCTCCTTCTAAATCGAGTATCGTTTCTATGGAAACGACAGAATTTTCTTTTGGGATACGACAATCACATTTCCGATCCACTAATCCGTCTTTACTGCATCCCTCACTAATACACATTGACGAATTCATACGGAAATTGCGTCGCCATGAAATACTATGGGTTTTACGACTTCTCCTTCTTAATCGAGTAACGTTTCTATGGAAACGACAGGATTTTCTTTTGCGATACGACAATCACAATTCCGACCTACTAATCCGCCTTTACTGCATCCCTCACTAATACACATTGACGAATTCACACGGAAATGGCGTCGACATGAAATACTATGGGTTCTATGACTTCTCCTTCTAAATCGAGTATCGTTTCTATGGAAACGAGAGGATTTTCTTTTGGGATACGACAATCACATTTCCGATCCACTAATCCGTCTTTACTGCATCCCTCACTAATACACATTGACGAATTCACACGGAAATTGCGTCGCCATGAAATACTATGGGTTCCATGACTTCTCCTTCTAAATCGAGTATCGTTTCTATGGAAACGACTGGCTTTTCTTTTGCGATACGAGTATCTCCCTCTCGATGCACTAATCCTTCTTTACTGCATCCCTCACTCCCACTCATTGACGAATTCACACGGAAATAGCATCGCTATGAAATACTATGGGTTCTATGACTTCTCCTTCTAAATCGAGTAACGTTTCTATGGAAACGACAGGATATTCTTTTGGGATACGACAATCACATTCGCTATCCACTAATCCGTCTTTACTGCATCCCTCACTAATACACATTGACGAATTCACACGGAAATTGCGTCGCCATGAAATACTATGGGTTCTATGACTTCTCCTTCTAAATCGAGTAACGTTTCTATGGAAACGACAGGATTTTCTTTTGGGATACGACAATCACATTTCCGATCCACTAATCCGTCTTTACTGCATCCCTCACTAATACACATTGACGAATTCACACGGAAATTGCGTCGCCATGAAATACTATGGGTTCTATGACTTCTCCTTCTAAATCGAGTATCGTTTCTATGGAAACGACTGGCTTTTCTATTGCGATACGACAATCACATTTCCGATCCACTAATCCGTCTTTACTGCATCCCTCACTAATACACATTGACGAATTCATACGGAAATTGCGTCGCTATGAAATACTATGGGTTCTATGACTTCTCCTTCTATATCGAGTATCGTTTCTATGGAAACGACTGGCTTTTCTTTTGCGATACGAGTATCTCCCTCTCGATGCACTAATCCTTCTTTACTGCATCCCTCACTCCCACTCATTGACGAATTCACACGGAAATTGCGTCGCCATGAAATACTATGGGTTCTATGACTTCTCCTTCTAAATCGAGTAACGTTTCTATGGAAACGACAGGATTTTCTTTTGGGATACGCCAATCACATTTCCGATCTACTAATCCGTCTTTACTGCATCCCTCACTAATACACATTGACGAATTCACACGGAAATTGCGTCGCCATGAAATACTATGGGTTCTATGACTTCTTCTAAATCGAGTAACGTTTCTATGGAAACGACAGGATTTTCTTTTGGGATACGACAATCACATTTCCGATCCACTAATCCGTCTCTACTGCATCCCTCACTAATACACATTGACGAATTCACACGGAAATTGCGTCGCCATGAAATACTATGGGTTCTATGACTTCTCCTTCTAAATCGAGTATGGTTTCTATGGAAACGACTGGCTTTTCTTTTGCGATACGACAATCACATTTCCGATCCACTAATCCGTCTTTACTGCATCCCTCACTAATACACATTGACAAATTCACACGGAAATTGCGTCGCCATGAAATACTATGGGTTCTATGACTTCTCCTTCTAAATCGAGTATCGTTTCTATGGAAACGACTGGCTTTTCTTTTGCGATACGAGTATCTCCCTCTCGATGCACTAATCCTTCTTTACTGCATCCCTCACTCCCACTCATTGACGAATTCACACGGAAATTGCGTCGCTATGAAATACTATGGGTTCTATGACTTCTCCTTCTAAATCGAGTAACGTTTCTATGGAAACGACAGGATTTTCTTTTGGGATACGACAATCACATTTCCGATCCACTAATCCCTCTTTACTGCATCCCTCACTAATACACATTGACGAATTCATACGGAAATTGCGTCGCCATGAAATACTATGGGTTCTATGACTTCTCCTTCTAAATCGAGTATCGTTTCTATGGAAACGACTGGCTTTTCTTTTGCGATACGAGTATCTCCCTCTCGATGCACTAATCCTTCTTTACTGCATCCCTCACTCCCACTCATTGACGAATTCACACGGAAACTGCGTCGCCATGAAATACTATGGTTTCTATGACTTCTCCTTCTAAATCGAGTAACGTTTCTATGGAAACGACAGGATTTTCTTTTGGGATTCGACAATCACATTTCCGATCCACTAATCCGTCTTTACTGCATCCCTCACTAATACACATTGACGAATTCACACTGAAATTGCGTCGCCATGAAATACTATGTGTTCTATGACTTCTCCTTCTAAATCGAGTATCGTTTCTATGGAAACGACAGAATTTTCTTTTGGGATACGACAATCACATTTCCGATCCACTAATCCGTCTTTACTGCATCCCTCACTAATACACATTGACGAATTCATACGGAAATTGCGTCGCCATGAAATACTATGGGTTTTACGACTTCTCCTTCTAAATCGAGTAACGTTTCTATGGAAACGACAGGATTTTCTTTTGCGATACGACAATCACATTTCCGATCCACTAATCCGTCTTTACTGCATCCCTCACTAATACACATTGACGAATTCACACGGAAATTGCGTCGCCATGAAATACTATGGGTTCTATGACTTCTCCTTCTAAATCGAGTATCGTTTCTGTGGAAACGACTGGCTTTTCTTTTGCGATACGAGTATGTCCCTCTCGATGCACTAATCCTTCTTTACTGCATCCCTGTCTCCCACTCATTGACGAATTCACACGGAAATTGCGTCGCCATGAAATACTATGGGTTCTATGACTTCTCCTTCTAAATCGAGTAACGTTTCTATGGAAACGACAGGATTTTCTTTTGGGATACGACAATCACATTTCCGATCCACTAATCCGTCTTTACTGCATCCCTCACTAATACACATTGACGAATTCACACGGAAATTGCGTCGCCATGAAATACTATGGGTTCTATGACTTCTCCTTTTAATCGAGTAACGTTTCTATGAAAACGACACGATTTGTTTTGGGATACGACAATCACATTTCCGATCCACTAATCCGGCTTTACTGCATCCCTCACTAATACACATTGACGAATTCACACGGAAATGTCGTCGCCATGAAATACTATGGGTTCTATGACTTCTCCTTCTAAATCGAGTATCGTTTCTATGGAAACGACTGGCTTTTCTTTTGCGAAACGAGTATCTCCCTCTCGATGCACTAATCCTTCTTTACTGCATCCCTCACTCCCACTCATTGACGAATTCACACGGAAATTGCGTTGCCATGAAATACTATGGGTTCTATGACTTCTCCTTCTAAATCGAGTAACGTTTCTATGGAAACGACAGGATTTTCTTTTGCGATACGACAATCACATTTCCGATCCACTAATCCGTCTTTACTGCATCCCTCACTAATACACATTGACGAATTCACACGGAAATAGCGTCGCCATGAAATACTACGGGTTCTATGACTTCTCCTTCTAAATAGAGTATCGTTTCTATGGAAACGACAGAATTTTCTTTTGGGATACGACAATCACATTTCCGATGCACTAATCCGTCTTTACTGCAACCCTCACTAATACACATTGACGAATTCATACGGAAATTGCGTCGCCATGAAATACTATGGGTTTTACGACTTCTCCTTCTTAATCGAGTAAAGTTTCTATGGAAACGACAGGATTTTCTTTTGCGATACGACAATCACATTTCCGATCTACTAATCCGTCTTTACTGCATCCCTCACTAATACACATTGACGAATTCACACGGAAATTGCGTCGCCATGAAATACTACGGGTTCTATGACTTCTCCTTCTAAATCGAGTATCGTTTCTATGGAAACGACTGGCTTTTCTTTTGCGATACGAGTATCTCCCTCTCGATGCTCTAATCCTTCTTTACTGCATCCCTCACTCCCACTCATTGACGTATTCACACGGAAATTGCGTCGCCATGAAATACTATGGGTTCTATGACTTCTCCTTCTAAATCGAGTAACGTTTCTATGGAAACGACAGGATTTTCTTTTGGGATACGACAATCACATTTCCGATCCACTAATCCGTCTTTACTGCATCCCTCACTAATACACATTGAAGAATTCACACGGAAATTGCGTCGCCATGAAATACTATGGGTTCTATGACTTCTCCTTCTAAATCGAGTAACGTTTCAATGGAAACGACAGGATTTTCTTTTGGGATACGACAATCACATTTCCGATCAACTAATCCGTCTTTACTGCATCCCTCACTAATACACATTGACGAATTCACACGGAAATTGCGTCGCCATGAAATACTATGGGTTCTATGACTTCTCCTTCTAAATCGAGTATCGTTTCTATGGAAACGACAGAATTTTCTTTTGGGATACGACAATCACATTTCCGATCCACTAATCCGTCTTTACTGCATCCCTCACTAATACACATTGACGAATTCATACGGAAATTGCGTCGCCATGAAATACTATGGGTTTTACGACTTCTCCTTCTTAATAGAGTAACGTTTCTATGGAAACGACAGGATTTTCTTTTGCGATACGACAATCACATTTCCGATCTACTAATCCGTCTTTACTGCATCCCTCACTAATACACATTGACGAATTCACACGGAAATGGCGTCGCCATGAAATACTATGGATTCTATGACTTCTCCTTCTAAATCGAGTATCGTTTCTATGGAAACGAGAGGATTTTCTTTTGGGATACGACAATCACATTTCCGATCCACTAATCCGTCTTTACTGCATCCCTCACTAATACACATTGACGAATTCACACGGAAATTGCGTCGCCATGAAATACTATGGGTTCTATGACTTCTCCTTCTAAATCGAGTATCGTTTCTATGGAAACGACTGGCTTTTCTTTTGCGATACGAGTATCTCCCTCTCGATGCACTAATCCTTCTTTACTGCATCCCTCACTCCCACTCATTGACGAATTCACACGGAAATTGCGTTGCCATGAAATACTATGGGTTCTATGACTTCTCATTCTAAATCGAGTAACGTTTCTATGGAAACGACAGGATTTTCTTTTGCGATACGACAATCACATTTCCGATCCACTAATCCGTCTTTACTGCATCCCTCACTAATACACATTGACGAATTCACACGGAAATTGCGTCGCCATGAAATACTATGGGTTCTATGACTTCTCCTTCTAAATCGAGTATCGTTTCTATGGAAACGACAGAATTTTCTTTTGGGAAACGACAATCACATTTCCGATCCACTAATCCGTCTTTACTGCATCCCTCACTAATACACATTGACGAATTCATACGGAAATTGCGTCACCATGAAATACTATGGGTTTTACGACTTCTCCTTCTTAATCGAGTAACGTTTCTATGGAAACGACAGGATTTTCTTTTGCGATACGACAATCACATTTCCGATCTACTAATCCATCTTTACTGCATCCCTCACTAATACACATTAACGAATTCACACGGAAATTGCGTCGCCATGAAATACTATGGGTTCTATGACTTCTCCTTCTAAATCGAGTATCGTTTCTATGGAAACGACAGAATTTTCTTTTGGGATACGACAATCACATTTCCGATCCACTAATCCGTCTTTACTGCATCCCTCACTAATACACATTGACGAATTCATACGGAAATTGCGTCGCCATGAAATACTATGGGTTTTACGACTTCTCCTTCTTAATCGAGTAACGTTTCTATGGAAACGAGAGGATTTTCTTTTGCGATACGACAATCACATTTCCGATCTACTAATCCGTCTTTACTGCATCCCTCACTAATACACATTGACGAATTCACACGGAAATTGCGTCGCCATGAAATACTATGGGTTCTATGACTTCTCCTTCTAAATCGAGTATCGTTTCTATGGAAACGACTGTCTTTTCTTTTGCGATACGAGTATCTCCCTCTCGATGCACTAATCCTACTTTACTGCATCCCTCACTCCCACTCATTGACGAATTCACACGGAAATTGCGTCGCCATGAAATACTATGGGTTCTATGACTTCTCCTTCTAAATCGAGTAACGTTTCTATGGAAACGACAGGATTTTCTTTTGCGATACGACAATCACATTTCCGATCCACTAATCCGTCTTTACTGCATCCCTCACTAATACACATTGAAGAATTCACACGGAAATTGCGTCGCCATGAAATACTATGGGTTCTATGACTTCTCCTTCTAAATCGAGTAACGTTTCTATGGAAATGACAGGATTTTCTTTTGGGATACGACAATCACATTTCCGATCAACTAATCCGTCTTTACTGCATCCCTCACTAATACACATTGACGAATTCACACGGAAATTGCGTCGCCATGAAATACTATGGGTTCTATGACTTCTCCTTCTAAATCGAGTATCGTTTCTATGGAAACGACAGAATTTTCTTTTGGGATACGACAATCACATTTCCGATCCACTAATCCGTCTTTACTGCATCCCTCACTAATACACATTGACGAATTCATACGGAAATTGCGTCGCCATGAAATACTATGGGTTTTACGACTTCTCCTTCTTAATCGAGTAACGTTTCTATGGAAACGACAGGATTTTCTTTTGCGATACGACAATCACATTTCCGATCTACTAATCCGTCTTCACTGCATCCCTCACTAATACACATTGACGAATTCACACGGAAATGGCGTCGCCATGAAATACTATGGGTTCTATGACTTCTCCTTCTAAATCGAGTATCGTTTCTATGGAAACGAGAGGATTTTCTTTTGGGATACGACAATCACATTTCCGATCCACTAATCCGTCTTTACTGCATCCCTCACTAATACACATTGACGAATTCACACAGAAATTGCGTCGCCATGAAATACTATGGGTTCTATGACTTCTCCTTCTAAATCGAGTATCGTTTCTATGGAAACGACTGGCTTTTCTTTTGCGATACGAGTATCTCCCTCTCGATGCACTAATCCTTCTTTGCTGCATCCCTCACTCCAACTCATTGACGAATTCACACGGAAATTGCGTTGCCATGAAATACTATGGGTTCTATGACTTCTCATTCTAAATCGAGTAACGTTTCTATGGAAACGACAGGATTTTCTTTTGCGATACGACAATCACATTTCCGATCCACTAATCCGTCTTTACTGCATCCCTCACTAATACACATTGACGAATTCACACGGAAATTGCGTCGCCATGAAATACTATGGGTTCTATGACTTCTCCTTCTAAATCGAGTATCGTTTCTATGGAAACGACAGAATTTTCTTTTGGGATACGACAATCACATTTCCGATCCACTAATCCGTCTTTACTGCATCCCTCACTAATACACATTGACGGATTCATACGGAAATTGCGTCGCCATGAAATACTATGGGTTTTACGACTTCTCCTTCTTAATCGAGTAACGTTTCTATGGAAACGACAGGATTTTCTTTTGCGATACGACAATCACATTTCCGATCTACTAATCCGTCTTTACTGCATCCCTCACTAATACACATTGACGAATTCACACGGAAATTGCGTCGCCATGAAATACTATGGGTTCTATGACTTCTCCTTCAAAATCGAGTATCGTTTCTATGGAAACGACAGAATTTTCTTTTGGGATACGACAATCACATTTCCGATCCACTAATCCGTCTTTACTGCATAATTCACTAATACACATTGACGAATTCATACGGAAATTGCGTCGCCATGAAATACTATGGGTTTTACGACTTCTCCTTCTTAATCGAGTAACGTTTCTATGGAAACGACAGGATTTTCTTTTGCGATACGACAATCACATTTCCGATCTACTAATCCGTCTTTACTGCATCCCTCACTAATACACATTGACGAATTCACACGGAAATTGCGTCGCCATGAAATACTATGGGTTCTATGACTTCTCCTTCTAAATCGAGTATCGTTTCTATGGAAACGACTGTCTTTTCTTTTGCGATACGAGTATCTCCCTCTCGATGCACTAATCCTTCTTTACTGCATCCCTCACTCCCACTCATTGACGAATTCACACGGAAATTGCGTCGCCATGAAATACTATGGGTTCTATGACTTCTCCTTCTAAATCGAGTAACGTTTCTATGGAAACGACAGGATTTTCTTTTGCGATACGACAATCACATTTCCGATCCACTAATCCGTCTTTACTGCATCCCTCACTAATACACATTGAAGAATTCACACGGAAATTGCGTCGCCATGAAATACTATGGGTTCTATGACTTCTCCTTCTAAATCGAGTAACGTTTCTATGGAAACGACATGATTTTCTTTTGGGATACGACAATCACATTTCCGATCCACTAATCCGTCTTTACTGCATCCCTCACTAATACACATTGACGAATTCACACGGAAATTGCGTCGCCATGAAATACTATGGGTTCTATGACTTCTCCTTCTAAATCGAGTATCGTTTCTATGGAAACGAGAGGATTTTCTTTTGGGATACGACAATCACATTTCCGATCCACTAATCCGTCATTACTGCATCCCTCACTAATACACATTGACGAATTCACACGGAAATTGCGTCGCCATGAAATACTATGGGTTCTATAACTTCTCCTTCTAAATCGAGTATCGTTTCTATGGAAACGACTGGCTTTTCTTTTGCGATACGAGTATCTCCCTCTCGATGCTCTAATCCTTCTTTACTGCATCCCTCACTCCCACTCATTGACGAATTCACACGGAAATTGGGTCGCTATAAAATACTATGGGTTCTATGAATTGTCCTTCTAAATCGAGTATCGTTTCAATGGAAACGTTTGGCTTTTCTTTTGCGAAACGAGTATCTCGCTCTCGATGCACTAATCCTTCTTTACTGCATCCCTCACTCCCACTCATTGACGAATTCACACGGAAATTGCGTCGCCATGAAATACTATGGGTTCTATGACTTCTCCTTCTAAATCGAGTAACGTTTCTATGGAAACAACAGGATTTTCTTTTGGGATACGACAATCACATTTCCTATCCACTAATCCGTCTTTACTGCATCCATCACTAATACACATTGACGAATTCACACGGAAATTGCGTCGCCATGAAATACTATGGGTTCTATGACATCTCCTTCTAAATCGAGTATCGTTTCTATGGAAACGACTGGCTTTTCTTTTGCGATACGACAATCACATTTCCGATCCACTAATCCGTCTTTACTGCATCCCTCACTAATACACATTGACGAATTCACACGGAAATTGCGTCGCCATGAATTACTATGGGTTCTATGACTTCTCCTTCTAAATCGAGTATCGTTTCTATGGAAACGACTGGCTTTTCTTTTGCGATACGACAATCACATTTCCGATCCACTAATCCGTCTTTACTGCATCCCTCACTAATACACATTGACGAATTCACACGGAAATTGCGTCGCCATGAAATACTATGGGTTCTATGACTTCTCCTTCTAAATCGAGTATCGTTTCTATGGAAACGACTGGCTTTTCGTTTGCGATACGAGTATCTCCCTCTCGATGCACTAATCCTTCTTTACTGCATCCCTCACTCCCACTCATTGACGAATTCACACGGAAATTGCGTCGCCATGAAATACTATGGGTTCTATGACCTCTCCTTCTAAATCGAGTAACGTTTCTATGGAAACAACAGGATTTTCTTTTGGGATACGACAATCACATTTCCTATCCACTAATCCGTCTTTACTGCATCCCTCACTAATACACATTGACGAATTCACACGGAAATTGCGTCGCCATGAAATACTATGGGTTCTATGACTTCTCCTTCTAAATCGAGTAACGTTTCCATGGAAACGACAGGATTTTCTTTTGGGATACGACAATCACATTTCCGATCCACTAATCCGCCTCTACTGCATCCCTCACTAATACACATTGACGAATTCACACGGAAATTGCGTCGCCATGAAATACTATGGGTTCTATGACATCTCCTTCTAAATCGAGTATCGTTTCTATGGAAACGACTGGCTTTTCTTTTGCGATACGACAATCACATTTCCGATCCACTAATCCGTCTTTACTGCATCCCTCACTAATACACATTGACGAATTCACACGGAAATTGCGTCGCCATGAATTACTATGGGTTCTACGACTTCTCCTTCTAAATCGAGTTTCGTTTCTATGGAAACGACTGGCTTTTCTTTTGCGATACGACAATCACATTTCCGATACACTAATCCGTCTTTACTGCATCCCTCACTAATACACATTGACGAATTCACACGGAAATTGCGTCGCCATGAAATACTATGTGTTCTATGACTTCTCCTTCTAAATCGAGTATCGTTTCTATGGAAACGACTGGCTTTTCGTTTACGATACGAGTATCTCCCTCTCGATGCACTAATCCTTCTTTACTACATCCCTCACTCCCACTCATTGACGAATTCACACGGAAATTGCGTCGCCATGAAATACTATGGGTTCTATGACTTCTCCTTCTAAATCGAGTAACGTTTCTATGGAAACGACAGGATTTTCTTTTGCGATACGACAATCACATTTCCGATCCACTAATCCGTCTTTACAGCATCCCTGTCTAATACACATTGACGAATTCACACGGAAATTGCGTCGCCATGAAATACTATGGGTTCTATGACTTCTCCTTCTAAATCGAGTATCGTTTCTATGGAAACGACTGGCTTTTCTTTTGCGATTCGAGTATATCCCTCTCGATGCACTAATCCTTCTTTACTGCATCCCTAACTCCCACTCATTGACGAATTCACACGGAAATTGCGTCGCCATGAAATACTATGGGTTCTATGACTTCTCCTTCTAAATCGAGTATCGTTTCTATGGAAACCACTGGCTTTTCTTTTGCGATACGACAATCACATTTCCGATCCACTAATCCGTCTTTACTGCATCCCTCACTAATACACATTAACGAATTCATACGGAAATTGCGTCGCTACGAAATACTATGGGTTCTATGACTTCTCCTTCTAAATCGAGTATCGTTTCTATGGAAACGACTGGCTTTTCTTTTGCGATACGACAAACACATTTCCGATCCACTAATCCGTCTTTACTGCATCCCTCACTAATACACATTGACGAATTAATACGGAAATTGCGTCGCTATGAAATACTATGGGTTCTATGACTTCTCCTTCTAGATCGAGTATCGTTTCTATGGAGACGACTGGCTTTTCTTTTGCGATACGACAATCACATTTCCGATCCACTAATCCGTCTTTACTGCATCCCTCACTAATACACATTGACGAATTCACACGGAAATTGCGTCGCCATGAAATACTATGGGTTCTATGACTTCTCCTTCTAAATCGAGTATCGTTTCTATGGAAACGACTGGCTTTTCTTTTGCGATACGACAGTCACATTTCCGATCCACTAATCCGTCTTTACTGCTACCCTCACTAATACACATTGACGAATTCACACGGAAATTGCGTCGCTATGAAATACTATGGGTTCTATGACTTCTCCTTCTAAATCGAGTATCGTTTCTATGGAAACGACTGGCTTTTCTTTTGCGATACGACAGTCACATTTCCGATCCACTAATCCGTCTTTACTGCTTCCCTCACTAATACACATTGACGAATTCATACGGAAATTGCGTCGCTATGAAATACTATGGGTTCTATGACTTCTCCTTCTAAATCGAGTATCGTTTCTATGGAAACGACTGGCTCTTCTTTTGCGATACGAGTATCTCCCTCTTGATGCACTAATCCTTTTTTACTGCATCCCTCACTCCCACTCATTGACGAATTCACACGTAAATTGCGTCGCCATGAAATACTATGGGTTCTATGACTTCTCCTTCTAAATCGAGTATCGTTTCTATGGAAACGTTTGGCTTTTCTTTTGCGAAACGAGTATCTCGCTCTCGATGCACTAATCCTTCTTTACTGCATCCCTCACTCCCACTCATTGACGAATTCACACGGAAATTGCGTCGCCATGAAATACTATGGGTTCTATGACTTCTCCTTCTAAATCGAGTAACGTTTCAATGGAAACAACAGGATTTTCTTTTGGGATACGACAATCACACTTCCTATCCACTAATCCGTCTTTCCTGCATCCCTCACTAATACACATTGACGAATTCACACGGAAATTGCGTCGCCATGAAATACTATGGGTTCTATGACTTCTCCTTCTAAATCGAGTAACGTTTCTATGGAAACGACAGGATTCTCTTTTGGGATACGACAATCACATTTCCGATCCACTATTCCGCCTCTACTGCATCCCTCACTAATACACATTGACGAATTCACACGGAAATTGCGTCGCCATGAAATACTATGGGTTCTATGACATCTCCTTCTAAATCGAGTATCGTTTCTATGGAAACGACTGGCTTTTCTTTTGCGATACGACAATCACATTTCCGATCCACTAATCCGTCTTTACTGCATCCATCACTAATACACATTGACGAATTCACACGGAAATTGCGTCGCCATGAATTACTATGGGTTCTATGACTTCTCCTTCTAAATCGAGTATCGTTTCTATGGAAACGACTGGCTTTTCTTTAGCGATACGACAATCACATTTCCGATCCACTAATCCGTCTTTACTGCATCCCTCACTAATACACATTGACGAATTCACACGGAAATTGCGTCGCCATGAAATACTATGGGTTCTATGACTTCTCCTTCTAAATCGAGTATCGTTTCTATGGAAACGACTGGCTTTTCGTTTGCGATACGAGTATCTCCCTCTCGATGCACTAATCCTTCTTTACTGCATCCCTCACTCCCACTCATTGACGAATTCACACGGAAATTGCGTCGCCATGAAATGCTATGGGTTCTATGACTTCTCCTTCTAAATCGAGTAACGTTTCTATGGAACAACAGGATTTTCTTTTGGGATACGACAATCACATTTCCTATCCACTAATCCGTCTTTACTGCATCCCTCACTAATACACATTGACGAATTCACACGGAAATTGCGTCGCCATGAAATACTATGGGTTCTATGACTTCTCCTTCTAAATCGAGTAACGTTTCCATGGAAACGACAGGATTTTCTTTTGGGATACGACAATCACATTTCCGATCCACTAATCCGCCTCTACTGCATCCCTCACTAATACACATTGACGAATTCACACGGAAATTGCGTCGCCATGAAATACTATGGGTTCTATGACATCTCCTTCTAAATCGAGTATCGTTTCTATGGAAACGACTGGCTTTTCTTTTGCGATACGACAATCACATTTCCGATCCACTAATCCGTCTTTACTGCATCCCTCACTAATACACATTGACGAATTCACACGGAAGTTGCGTCGCCATGAATTACTATGGGTTCTATGACTTCTCCTTCTAAATCGAGTATCGTTTCTATGGAAACGACTGGCTTTTCTTTTGCGATACGACAATCACATTTCCGATCCACTAATCCGTCTTTACTGCATCCCTCACTAATACACATTGACGAATTCACACGGAAATTGCGTCGCCATGAAATACTATGGGTTCTATGACTTCTCCTTCTAAATCGAGTATCGTTTCTATGGAAACGAGAGGATTTTCTTTTGGGATACGACAATCACATTTCCTATCCACTAATCCGTCTTTACTGCATCCCTCACTAATACACATTGACGAATTCACACGGAAATTGCGTCGCCATGAAATACTATGGGTTCTATAACTCCTCCTTCTAAATCGAGTATCGTTTGTATGGAAACGACTGGCTTTTTTTTTGCGATACGAGTATCTCCCTCTCGATGCTCTAATCCTTCTTTACTGCATCCCTCACTCCCACTCATTGACGAATTCACACGGAAATTGGGTCGCTATAAAATACTATGGGTTCTATGAATTGTCCTTCTAAATCGAGTATCGTTTCTATGGAAACGTTTGGCTTTTCTTTTGCGAAACGAGTATCTCGCTCTCGATGCACTAATCCTTCTTTACTGCATCCCTCACTCCCACTCATTGACGAATTCACACGGAAATTGCGTCGCCATGAAATACTATGGGTTCTTTGACTTCTTCTTCTAAATCGAATATCGTTTCTATGGAAACGACTGGCTTTTCTTTTGCGATACGACAATCACATTTCCGATCCACTAATCCGTCTTTACTGCATCCCTCACTAATACACAATTACGAATTCACACGGAAATTGCGTCGCCATGAATTACTATGGGTTCTATGACTTCTCCTTCTAAATCGAGTATCGTTTCTATGGAAACGACTGGCTTTTCTTTTGCGATACGACAATCACATTTCCGATCCACTAATCCGTCTTTACTGCATCCCTCATTAATACACATTGACGAATTCACACGGAAATTGCGTCGCCATGAAATACTATGGGTTCTATGACTTCTCCTTCTAAATCGAATATCGTTTCTATGGAAACGACTGGCTTTTCGTTTGCGATACGGGTATCTCCCTCTCGATGCACTAATCCTTCTTTACTGCATCCCTCACTCCCACTCATTGACGAATTCACACGGAAATTGCGTCGCCATGAAATACTATGGGTTCTATGACTTCTCCTTCTAAATCGAGTAACGTTTCTATGGAAACGACAGGATTTTCTTTTGCGATACGACAATCACATTTCCGATCCACTAATCCGTCTTTACTGCATCCCTCACTAATACACATTGAAGAATTCACACGGAAATTGCGTCGCCATGAAATACTATGGGTTCTATGACTTCTCCTTCTAAATCGAGTAACGTTTCTATGGAAACGACATGATTTTCTTTTGGGATACGACAATCACATTTCCGATCCACTAATCCGTCTTTACTGCATCCCTCACTAATACACATTGACGAATTCACACGGAAATTGCGTCGCCATGAAATACTATGGGTTCTATGACTTCTCCTTCTAAATCGAGTATCGTTTCTATGGAAACGAGAGGATTTTCTTTTGGGATACGACAATCACATTTCCGATCCACTAATCCGTCTTTACTGCATCCCTCACTAATACACATTGACGAATTCACACGGAAATTGCGTCGCCATGAATTACTATGGGTTCTACGACTTCTCCTTCTAAATCGAGTATCGTTTCTATGGAAACGACTGGCTTTTCTTTTGCGATACGACCATCATATTTCCGATACACTAATCCGTCTTTACTGCATCCCTCACTAATACACATTGACGAATTCACACGGAAATTGCGTCGCCATGAAATACTATGGGTTCTATGACTTCTCCTTCTAAATCGAGTATCGTTTCTATGGAAACGACTGGCTTTTCGTTTGCGATACGAATATCTCCCTCTCGATGCACTAATCCTTCTTTACTGCATCCCTCACTCCCACTCATTGACGAATTCACACGGAAATTGCGTCGCCATGAAATACTATGGGTTCTATGACTTCTCCTTCTAAATCGAGTAACGTTTCTATGGAAACGACAGGATTTTCTTTTGCGATACGACAATCACATTTCCGATCCACTAATCCGTCTTTACAGCATCCCTCTCTAATACACATTGACGAATTCACACGGAAATTGCGTCGCCATGAAATACTATGGGTTCTATGACTTCTCCTTCTAAATCGAGTATCGTTTCTATGGAAACGACTGGCTCTTCTTTTGCGATACGAGTATCTCCCTCTCGATGCACTAATCCTTTTTTACTGCATCCCTCACTCCCACTCATTGACGAATTCACACGGAAATTGCGTCGCCATGAAATACTATGGGTTCTATGACTTCTCCTTCTAAATCGAGTATCGTTTCTATGGAAACGACAGGATTTTCTTTTGGGATACGACAATCACATTTCCGATCCACTAATCCGTCTTTACTGCATCCCTCACTAATACACATTGACGAATTCATACGGAAATTGCGTCGCCATGAAATACTATGGTTCTATGACTTCTCCTTCTCAATCGAGTAACGTTTCTATGGAAACGACAGGATTTTCTTTTGCGATACGACAATCACATTTCCGATCCACTAATCCGTCTTTACTGCATCCCTCACTAATACACATTGACGAATTAATACGGAAATTGCGTCGCTATGAAATACTATGGGTTCTATGACTTCTCCTTCTACATCGAGTATCGTTTCTATTGAAACGACTGGCTTTTCTTTTGCGATACGACAATCACATTTCCAATCCACTAATCCGTCTTTACTGCATCCCTCACTAATACACATTGACGAATTCACACGTATATTGCGTCGCCATGAAATACTATGTGTTCTATGACTTCTCCTTCTAAATCGAGTATCGTTTCTATGGAAACGACTGGCTTTTCTTTTGCGATACGAATATCTCCCTCTCGATGCACTAATCCTTCTTTACTGCATCCCTCACTCCCACTCATTGACGAATTCACACGGAAATTGCGTCGCCATGAAATACTATGGGTTCTATGACTTCTCCTTCTAAATCGAGTAACGTTTCTATGGAAACGACAGGATTTTCTTTTGCGATACGACAATCACATTTCCGATCCACTAATCCGTCTTTATAGCATCCCTCACTAATACACATTGACGAATTCACACGGAAATTGCGTCGCCATGAAATACTATGGGTTCTATGACTTCTCCTTCTAAATCGAGTATCGTTTCTATGGAAACGACTGGCTTTTCTTTTGCGATACGAGTATCTCCCTCTCGATGCACTAATCCTTTTTTGCTGCATCCCTAACTCCCACTCATTGACGAATTCACACGGAAATTGCGTCGCCATGAAATACTATGGGTTCTATGACTTCTCCTTCTAAATCGAGTATCGTTTCTATGGAAACAACTGGCTTTTCTTTTGCGATACGACAATCACATTTCCGATCCACTAATCCGTCTTTACTGCATCCCTCACTAATACACATTAACGAATTCATACGGAAATTGCGTCGCTACGAAATACTATGGGTTCTATGACTTCTCCTTCTAAGTCGAGTATCGTTTCTATGGAAACGACTGGCTTTTCTTTTGCGATACGACAAACACATTTCCGATCCACTAATCCGTCATTACTGCATCCCTCACTAATACACATTGACGAATTCACACGGAAATTGCGTCGCCATGAAATACTATGGGTTCTATGACTTCTCCTTCTAAATCGAGTATCGTTTCTATGGAAACGACTGGCTTTCCTTTTGCGATACGACAATCACATTTCCGATCCACTAATCCGTCTTTACTGCATCCCTCACTAATACACATTGACGAATTAATACGGAAATTGCGTCGCTATGAAATACTATGGGTTCTATGACTTCTCCTTCTAGATCGAGTATCGTTTCCATGGAAACGACTGGCTTTTCTTTTGCGATACGACAATCACATTTCCGATCCACTAATCCGTCTTTACTGCATCCCTCACTAATACACATTGACGAATTCACACGGAAATTGCGTCGCCATGAAATACTATGGGTTCTATGACTTCTCCTTCTAAATCGAGTATCGTTTCTATGGAAACGACTAGCTTTTCTTTTGCGATACGACAGTCACATTTCCGATCCACTAATCCGTCTTTACTGCTTCCCTCACTAATACACATTGACGAATTCACACGGAAATTGCGTCGCTATGAAATACTATGGGTTCTATGACTTCTCCTTCTAAATCGAGTATCGTTTCTATGGAAACGACTGGCTTTTCTTTTGCGATACGACAGTCACATTTCCGATCCACTAATCCGTCTATACTGCTTCCCTCACTAATACACATTGACGAATTCATACGGAAATTGCGTCGCTATGAAATACTATGGGTTCTATGACTTCTCCTTCTAAATCGAGTATCGTTTCTATGGAAACGACTGGCTCTTCTTTTGCGATACGAGTATCTCCATCTCGATGCACTAATCCTTTTTTACTGCATCCCTCACTCCCACTCATTGACGAATTCACACGGAAATTGCGTCGCCATGAAATACTATGGGTTCTATGACTTCTCCTTCTAAATCGAGTATCGTTTCTATGGAAACGACAGGATTTTCTTTTGGGATACGACAATCACATTTCCGATCCACTAATCCGTCTTTACTGCATCCCTCACTAATACACATTGACGAATTCATATTGAAATTGCGTCGCCATGAAATACTATGGTTCTATGACTTCTCCTTCTCAATCGAGTAACGTTTCTATGGAAACGACAGGATTTTCTTTTGCGATACGACAATCACATTTCCGATCCACTAATCCGTCTTTACTGCATCCCTCACTAATACACATTGACGAATTAATACGGAAATTGCGTCGCTATGAAATACTATGGGTTCTATGACTTCTCCTTCTACATCGAGTATCGTTTCTATTGAAACGACTGGCTTTTCTTTTGCGATACGACAATCACATTTCCGATCCACTAATCCGTCTTTACTGCATCCCTCACTAATACACATTGACGAATTCACACGGAAATTGCGTCGCCATGAAATACTATGGGTTCTATGACTTCTCCTTCTAAATCGAGTATCGTTTCTATGGAAACGACTGGCTTTTCTTTTGCGATACGACAGTCACATTTCCGATCCACTAATCCGTCTTTACTGCTTCCCTCACTAATACACATTGACGAATTCATACGGAAATTTCGTCGCTATGAAATACTATGGGTTCTATGACTTCTCCTTCTAAATCGAGTATCGTTTCCATGGAAACGACTGGCTCTTCTTTTGCGATACGAGTATCTCCCTCTCGATGCACTAATCCTTTTTTACTGCATCCCTCACTCCCACTCATTGACGAATTCACACGGAAATTGCGTCGCCATGAAATACTATGGGTTCTATGACTTCTCCTTCTAAATCGAGTATCGTTTCTATGGAAACGACAGGATTTTCTTTTGGGATACGACAATCACATTTCCGATCCACTAATCCGTCTTTACTGCATCCCTCACTAATACACATTGACGAATTCACACAAAAATTGCGTCGCCATGAAATACTATGGGTTCTATGACTTCTCCTTCTAAATCGAGTATCGTTTCTATGGTAACGACTGGCTTTTCTTTTGCGATACGACAATCACATTTCCGATCCACTAATCCGGTTTACTGCATCCCTCACTAATACACATTGACGAATTCACACGGAAATTGCGTCGCCATGAAATACTATGGGTTCTATGACTTCTCCTTCTAATTCGAGTAACGTTTCTATGGAAACGACAGGATTTTCTTTTGGGATACGACAATCACATTTCCGATCCACTAATCCGTCTTTACTGCATCCCTCACTAATACACATTGACGAATTCATACGGAAATTGCGTCGCTATGAAATACTATGGGTTCTATGACTTCTCCTTCTAAATCGAGTATCGTTTCTATGGAAACGACTGGCTTTTCTTTTGCGATACGACAATCACATTTGCGATCCACTAATCCGTCTTTACTGCATCCCTCACTAATACACATTGACGAATTCATACGGAAATTGCGTCGCTATGAAATACTATGGGTTCCATGACTTCTCCTTGTAAATCGAGTTTCGTTTCTATGGAAACGACTGGCTCTTCTTTTGCGATACGAGTATCTCCCTCTCGATGCACTAATCCTTTTTTACTGCATCCCTCACTCCCACTCATTGACGAATTCACACGGAAATTGCGTCGCCATGAAATACTATGGGTACTATGACTTCTCCTTCTAAATCGAGTATCGTTTCTATGGAAACGACAGGATTTTCTTTTGGGATACGACAATCACATTTCCGATCCACTAATCCGCCTTTACTGCATCCCTCACTAATACACATTGACGAATTCACACGGAAATTGCGTCGCCATGAAATACTATGGGTTCTATGACTTGTCCTTCTAAATCGAGTATCGTTTCTATGGAAACGTCTGGCTTTTCTTTTGCGATACGAGTATCTCCCTCTCGATGCACTAATCCTTTTTTACTGCATCCCTCACTCCCACTCATTGACGAATTCACACGGAAATTGCGTCGCCATGAAATACTATGGGTTCTATGACTTCTCCTTCTAAATCGAGTATCGTTTCTATGGAAACGACTGGCTTTTCTTTTGCGATACGACAATGACATTTCCGATCCACTAATCCGTCTTTACTGCATCCCTCACTAATACACATTGACGAATTCATACGCAAATTGCGTCGCTATGAAATACTATGGGTTCTATGACTTCTCCTTCTAAATCGAGTATCGTTTCTATGGAAACGACTCGTTTTTCTTTTGCGATACGAGTATCTCCCTCTCGATGCACTAATCCTTCTTTACTGCATCCCTCACTCCCACTCATTGACGAATTCACGCGGAAATTGCGTCGCCATGAAATACTATGGGTTCTATGACTTCTCCTTCTAAATCAAGTAACGTTTCCATGGAAACGACAGGATTTTCTCTTGGGATACGACAATCACATTTCCGATCCACTAATCCGTCTTTACTGCATCCCTCACTAATACACATTGACGAATTCACACGGAAATTGCGTCGCCATGAAATACTGTGGGTTCCATGACTTCTCCTTCTAAATCGAGTATCGTTTCTATGGAAACGACAGGATTTTCTTTTGGGATACGACAATCACATTTCCGATCCACTAATCCGTCTTTACTGAATCCCTCACTCCCACTCATTGACGAATTCACACGGAAATTGCGTCGCCATGAAATACTATGGGTTCTATGACTTCTCCTTCTAAATCGAGTATCGTTTCTGTGGAAACGACTGGCTTTTCTTTTGCGATACGACAATCACATTTCCGATCCACTAATCCGTCTTTACTGCATCCCTCACTAATACACATTGACGAATTCACACGGAAATTGCGTCGCCATGAAATACTATGGGTTCTATGACTTCTCCTTAAAAATCGAGTATCGTTTCTATGGAAACGACTGGCTTTTCTTTTGCGATACGACAATCACATTTCCGATCCACTAATCCGTCTTTACTGCATCCCTCACTAATACACACTGACGAATTCATACGGAAATTGCGTCGCTATGAAATACTATGGGTTCTATGACTTCTCCTTCTAAATCGAGTATCGTTTCTATGGAAACGACTGGCTTTTCTTTTGCGATACGAGTATCTCCCTCTCGATGCACTAATCCTTCTTTACTGCATCCCTCACTCCCACTCATTGACGAATTGACACGGAAATTGCGTCGCCATGAAATACTATGGGTTCTATGACTTCTCCTTCTAAATCGAGCAACGTTTCTATGGAAACGACAGGATTTTCTTTTGGGATACGACAATCACATTTCCGATCCACTAATCCGTCTTTACTGCATCCCTCACTAATACACATTGACGAATTCATACGGAAATTGCGTCGCTATGAAATACTATGGGTTCTATGACTTCTCCCTCTAAATCGAGTATCGTTTCTATGGAAACGACTGGCTTTTCTTTTGCGATACGACAATCACATTTCCGATCCACTAATCCGTCTTTACTGCATCCCTCACTAATACACATTGACGAATTCATACGGAAATTGCGTCGCTATGAAATACTATGGGTTCTATGACTTCTCCTTCTAAATCGAGTATCGTTTCTATGGAAACGACTGGCTTTTCTTTTGCGATACGACAATCACATTCCCGATCCACTAATCCGTCTTTACTGCATCCCTCACTAATACACATTGACGAATTCATACGGAAATTGCGTCGCTATGAAATACTATGGGTTCTATGACTTCTCCTTCTAAATCGAGTATCGTGTCTATGGAAACGACTGGCTTTTCTTTTGCGATACGACAATCACATTTCCGATCCACTAATCCGTCTTTACTGCATCCCTCACTAATACACATTGACGAATTCACACGGAAATTGCGTCGCCATGAAATACTATGGGTTCTATGACTTCTCCTTCTAAATCGAGTATCGTTTCTATGGAAACGACTGGCTTTTCTTTTGCGATACGACAATCACATTTCCGATCCACTAATCCGTCTTTACTGCATCCCTCACTAATACACATTGACGAATTCACATGGAAATTGCGTCGCCATGAAATACTATGCGTTCTATGACTTCTCCTTCTAAATCGAGTATCGTTTCTATGGAAACGACTGGCTTTTTTTTTGCGATACGAGTATCTCCCTCTCGATGCACTAATCCTTCTTTACTGCATCCCTCACTCCCACTCATTGACGAATTCACACGGAAATTGCGTCGCCATGAAATACTATGGGTTCTATGACTTCTCCTTCTAAATCGAGTATTGTTTCTATGGAAACGACAGGATTTTCTTTTGCGATACGACAATCACATTTCCGATCCACTAATCCGTCTTTACTGCATCCCTCACTAATACACATTGACGAATTCACACGGAAATTGCGTCGCCACGAAATACTATGGGTTCTATGACTTCTCCTTCTAAATCGAGTATCGTTTCTATGGAAACGACTGGCTTTTCTTTTGCGATACGAGTATCTCCCTCTCGATGCACTAATCCTTCTTTACTGCATCCCTCACTCCCACTCATTGACGAATTCACACGAAAATTGCGTCGCTATGAAATACTATGGGTTCTATGACTTCTCCTTCTAAATCGAGTAACGTTTCTATGGAAACGACAGGATTTTCTTTTGGGATACGACAATCACATTTCCGATCCACTAATCCGTCTTTACTGCATCCCTCACTAATACACATTGACGAATTCACACGGAAATTGCGTCGCCATGAAATACTATGGAAACTATGACTTCTCCTTCTAAATCGAGTATCGTTTCTATGGAAACGACTGGCTTTTCTTTTGCGAAACGACGATCACATTTCCGACCCACTAATCCGTCTTTACTGCATCCCTCACTAATACACATTGACGAATTCATACGGAAATTGCGTCGCTATGAAATACTATGGGTTCTATGAATTCTCCTTCTAAATCGAGTATCGTTTCTATGGAAACGACTGGCTTTTCTTTTGCGATACGAGTATCTCCCTCTCGATGCACTAATCCTTCTTTACTGCATCCCTCACTCCCACTCATTGACGAATTCACACGGAAATTGCGTCGCTATGAAATACTATGGGTTCTATGACTTCTCCTTCTAAATCGAGTAACGTTTCTATGGAAACGACAGGATTTTCTTTTGGGATACGACAATCACATTTCCGATCCACTAATCCGTCCTTACTGCATCCCTCACTAATACACATTGACGAATTCACACGGAAATTGCGTCGCCATGGAATACTATGGGTTCTATGACTTCTCCTTCTAAATCGAGTATCGTTTCTATGGTAACGACTGGCTTTTCTTTTGCGATACGACAATCACATTTCCGATCCACTAATCCGTCTTTACTGCATCCCTCACTAATACACATTGACGAATTCACACGGAAATTGTGTCGCCATGAAATACTATGGGTTCTATGACTTCTCCTTCTAAATCGAGTAACGTTTCTATGGAAACGACAGGATTTTGTTTTGGGATACGACAATCACATTTCCGATCCACTAATCCGTCTTTACTGCATCCCTCACTAATACACATTGACGAATTCATACGGAAATTGCGTCGCTATGAAATACTATGGGTTCTATGACTTCTCCTTCTAAATCGAGTATCGTTTCTATAGAAACGACTGGCTTATCTTTTGCGATACGAGTATCTCCCTCTCGATGCATTAATCCTTCTTTACTGCATCCCTCACTCCCACTCATTGACGAATTCACACGGAAATTGCGTCGCTATGAAATACTATGGGTTCTATGACTTCTCCTTCTAAATCGAGTAACGTTTCTTTGGAAACGACAGGATTTTCTTTTGGGATACGACAATCACATTTCCGATCCACTAATCCGTCTTTACTGCATCCCTCACTAATACACATTGACGAATTCACACGGAAATTGCGTCGCCATTGAATGCTATGGGTTCTATGACTTCTCCTTCTAAATCGAGTATCGTTTCTATGGTAACGACTGGCTTTTCTTTTGCGATACGACAATCACATTTCCGATCCAGTAATCCGTCTTTACTGCATCCCTCACTAATACACATTGACGAATTCACACGGAAATTGTGTCGCCATGAAATACTATGGGTTCTATGACTTCTCCTTCTAAATCGAGTAACGTTTCTATGGAAACGACAGGATTTTCTTTTGGGATACGACAATCACATTTCCGATCCACTAATCCGTCTTTACTGCATCCCTCACTAATACACATTGACGAATTCATACGGAAATTGCGTCGCTATGAAATACTATGGGTTCTATGACTTCTCCTTCTAAATCGAGTATCGTTTCTATGGAAACGACTGGCTTTTCTTTTGCGATACGAGTATCTCCCTCTCGATGCACTAATCCTTCTTTACTGCATCCCTCACTCCCACTCATTGACGAATTCACACGGAAATTGCGTCGCTATGAAATACTATGGGTTCTATGACTTCTCGTTCTAAATCGAGTAACGTTTCTATGGAAACGACAGGATTTTCTTTTGGGATACGACAATCTCATTTCCGATCCACTAATCCGTCTTTACTGCACCCCTCACTAATACACATTGACGAATTCACACGGAAATTGCGTCGCCATGGAATACTATGGGTTCTATGACTTCTCCTTCTAAATCGAGTATCGTTTCTATGGTAACGACTGGCTTTTCTTTTGCGATACGACAATCACATTTCCGATCCACTAATCCGTCTTTACTGCATCCCTCACTAATACACATTGTCGAATTCACACGGAAATTGTGTCGCCATGAAATACTATGGGTTCTATGACTTCTCCTTCTAAATCGAGTAACGTTTCTATGGAAACGACAGGATTTTCTTTTGGGATACGACAATCACATTTCCGATCCACTAATCCTTCTTTACTGCATCCCTCACTCCCACTCATTGACGAATTCACACGGAAATTGCGTCGCCATGAAATACTATGGGTTCTATGACTTCTCCTTCTAAATCGAGTATCGTTTCTATGGAAACGACTGGCTTTTCTTTTGCGATACGAGTATCTCCCTCTCGATGCACTAATCCTTCCTTGCTGCATCCCTCACTCCCACTCACTGACGAATTCACACGGAAATTGCGTCGCTATGAAATACTATGGGTTCTATGACTTCTCCTTCTAAATCGAGTATCGTTTCTATGGAAACGACAGGATTTTCTTTTGGGATACGACAATCACATTTCCGATCCACTAATCCGTCTTTACTGCATCCCTCACTAATACACATTGACGAATTCACACGGAAATTGCGTCGCCATGGAATACTATGGGTTCTATGACTTCTCCTTCTAAATCGAGTATCGTTACTATGGTAACGACTGGCTTTTCTTTTGCGATACGACAATCACATTTCCGATCCACTAATCCGTCTTTACTGCATCCCTCACTAATACACATTGACGTTTTCACACGGAAATTGTGTCGCCATGAAATACTATGGGTTCTATGACTTCTCCTTTGTAACGTTCACTGGCAAACTCACGTTATTAAAAAAAAAAAAAGAGTTTATTTGTACCATATACGCCGCTCTGGGCAAGTTGTATATATCGTAATTATTGAACAAAAATATTACTGAATGTGGTGTAAAAGACATTTGTTGTGCTCCTTATATTTTTTGTTGTAATATTTGTCTGTATTTAGGATAGGAATTTTTTCTGTATTTATTATGTGATTGTAAAATGTGTCAGTATTTGCGATAGCAGAGATATGTTGCCGGAAGAGAATAATATCGTCAAATTGCAAAGAAATGTTAATAGTCAGCAATACTATTGAAGCACAATGCATTATGTATTCTTTGGTCTTCTCTGTTCAGAAGTCATTGCGGTAGGACACTGTGAAAGAGTTTTTTACGAATGGGTAGATTTCTTTTGTCTCTGTCTGGACTTAGCCGCCATTAGACGATCCGTTACGAATTAATGTGAGTTGTATTGTTGTTTGATCTGAATATATTAGAGTTTATCAAAAGTGTGAATTATTTATGTAAATTAGCTTGCCCACGTCATCTATAAAATTTCTTTAAGAATTTTTCAGCATTTTATTAGCGGTGTTGCTGGGCTGTGCCGCGACCAACAATAGCAAACCCGTAAATCGGGAACAGATGCATAAAAATCAATGGTGAATTAAGAAATTGTTCTTCTTTTTCAGTGATCCTGTGGCTGATAAAATTTTAATTAATTATACGTTTGTGCATTCGTAGGCGGATAGCTAATGTTTGTTAACATTGAAATTTAAACAGTTTGGTTCTTTCAAAATATCTTAAATGTGTAATGAAGTAGGTTTGATCAGTGATAAATGTCGGCTTGGCAATAATTAAAACATTTTCTGCTAATAGAGGTAATCTTGTGTTCTATGGCTAGTGCCGGGATAAAATTCAGTAAAAATATTTAACAAAAAATCCACTGCATCAGGAAAGTGTATGCCAAGGCCGAATGATTTAAAGGACCCAATTCTCAACCTAATGTTCTAAACCAGTTCATATGAGTTCACGTAAATATTATTTTTTCTTTAAATGTACGTAATAATTAAGTAAGTAAAAATTTTTTATTACCACACGAAAATAAGAGAGTGGTTCTACAACAAAGTTCGCACGAAAGAAAATTAACTTAAAAACAACAGATAAATTTTATTATTCTTCTTTAACGAAATTTCAAATCAATCCCATTCATTACGACCGATTTCGTTAAATTGGCGCCCAATGTGGGGCCCGAATATGCAGTGGCCACTAAATACCCGTGAGATAACTAGGGAATTAATATAGTCGAACTTTGTTGCAGAACATTTAATAATTTTTCTATGTATTGTATGTATTGCATAACCAATATTGTGTGGTAATACCTGTGTATGATTTTTTGCATGAGAACACTATGTACCCAGAGGCAAGCTGAAGAAGAGAGCTCAATATTTCGAAAAATTAATTACCTACCACAATATCAGGGGGCAGCTGCACCCAAGATAGATCACCAAAAGGTAAAGCTACAGTGTAGTTGTCCTGTGGGTAGTAAAGTAGCCTCAGTGCAGTGTTCTCGGGTCATTAGTGGTGTGCTTGTTGTTAGTGCTTTGTTTTAAAATAACAGGACATTTAGGTAGTTAGTCATTGTAGTATATAGTAAGTGTGTATTAGTTAATGTCCATTTCTTGTGTGATTATGTCAGTGAAACCTGAGTGTTAGGATATTTAGTTCAGATTTTATTTCTTTTGTTTACTATGGTTAGATTGCGTAGTCAGAAAGATATCAACATGGATAATGAGCAACAGTCAGTAAGTAGTGATACCGAGCTGGAAAGTGGGACACAAAGTAATGTTAGTGACGTAGTTCAGGAAGTACAATGTGAGAATCTGGGGGCAGAAGGACAAGAAATGTTGCCATTGCCACCCAGTGATTCAGTTGATAGCGGAAATACTGTGCCATCCGCAAGCACTGGACACGGACCAGAGAGTGGTGAGGTGTCAGAAGTGCAATCATTAAGAGTTATGTTCGAGCGCATGCTCAATTTCCAAGCTGAATTTGTACGTGTGCAAGCAGAGCGTGATAGAGAACGTGATGCTAAACAAGCAGAACGCGATAGAGAACGTGATGCTAAACAAGCAGAACGCGATAGAGAACGTGATGCTGAACAAGCAGAGCGTGACCAGAGATTGGTAGCTGATTTTGCATGTATGCAAGCAGAACGCGATAGAGAACGTGATGCTGAACAAGCAGAGCGTGACCAGAGATTGGTAGCTGAATTTGCCAAACAAGCAGAGCGCGATAGAGAACGTGATGCTAAACAAGCAGAGCGTGACCGACGCCTGCATGAGAGGGACTTGCAGTTGATGCAAACTTTAGAAGTTATGCAAAGTGAGATTGTTAGTTTGAAACAAAAATATGAAACCATACCCAAAACGGTGCAAGAATTAAGCGAAAGAGTAGATAGTGTTCAAGTGGCTAACGCCAATATAGTAGAGGAAATCAGTGTCCTGACTAATAGGGTCGAACAACTAGAAATTGACACAACTCAAGTAATTGAGAACAAAGTGATCGAACAAGTGCCCAAAGTATAAAATGAAGTCATAAAAGAAATAGATCAGAAAGTGCACGCCGCAATTGAGGCCAGAGATGTGGGCTCAAGTGCGGATGTGGAAGATCTAAAAAGGATAGTGCACAAAGACATTTCGCTGTGGCAGCGGAGTGTGGACCGTCGTCTTGCCGAGATGAAGCTTAGCTTGCGGCATGACGAGGCACGGGCGTATGTCACGCCAGCCAGGTCCAACAATGATAGGCATATAAATACTGCAGTAAAAAATTGCGACTGCGAGACAGAACAGGCAACCAATGTAAGCGAAACAAATAAATGTCATTCCAAAGTAGTGATTGAAGAAAGCTTGATTAGGAACCGACAGTTTCAGATCTTTACAACGGAGAAGAAATCTGTTCACCCTGTAGTGTTTATCAAGGGATTTAGAAACATTTTGCCTAGCGTTTGGAGTCATACCCAGAAAATACAGTTCGTTATGTCTTACATACAAGGAGATGCTGCATTATGGGCAACCGAAGCAGCTGACAGTTGTGATACATATGAGCAATTTGAAAAAGCATTCTTGGCCAAATATTGGTCAACATGTATCCAGGAGAGATTACGGAAGGAGGTATATAATCCAGAGCCGTATTCTCCACGACTAGGCAATTTGCGAAAATATTTCGAGAAGTACATTAATAAGACCCGTTACTGGGACGACCAGATTTCATCCCGGGATTTGATCAGGCTTTTGAAATCACACTTGCCGATACATGTAAAGGAAAAACTTATACACGTGCCTGAAAATGATATGGAACATTTCTTGTCTGTTCTGGACTCAATTGACCTGATTCAGGAGGACGTTAAGGCAGCCTCTGAACAGGCTAGAAGTAACGGAAATGGTTATAGAAATGGTAGAAATAACACGCCTCCACCAAGTATTGGAAACGGCGGAGGTAATAATAGGAGACAGGAGTATGCACAAAACGGAAATAGAGGTAGAGACCGGAACGGCAATAGTCCGCCGGTGAATAATGACCGGAAAAGGAGGTTCGATGACCGGTATGAGACAGGCCCACCAAGCAATAATAGATGGAAAAATGCCAGGGGGCCGAGCAACACTAATACTTATAATGATGCAAACCGAACTTGGCCGCAGAACCAGAGGCCCAGTCCGGACCGGCAAAACAGTGATAGGTATGACAATAACCGACCGCCACCACAAAATGCGCCAATTGCGCAACCGTGGCGGCCGACGCAACACAACATGCACATAGTGGAGGTCAGTGACACAGAGCAGCCACGCCCATCCACTAGCAATAATTCAACAAACTAGATGCAGCCGAGATACGCTCTCCATCGTCGGCTGAGGTTTGGAGTGAGAGCAGCCCGACACAAAACAAAACACCGAACAAAATCTGTATCCTTAGGTATAATGACGGGGTACAGATGGGAGATGAATTAATAACTGAACCATCCACGTGCATAAAGGAGCACAAAGACAAAGTACAAGCGATAATAGAGATCAAAATTAACAATATTGATGTGCAAGCGGTCGTAGATACAGGTGCTACTGTCAGTGTTATGAGTATGGACTTATTCAAAGTACTGGGGAAGGAAAGGCGTATGCTGGCTTTTCCCGTGAATAATTGTAAAGTCACTGGAGCCATAAGTGCACAGCGACAAATAATTAAACTCCAAGTGCGGGTAGAGATGTATGTAGGGGATGAAGCCATAGCGTGCTCATTCCTGGTAGTAAATGGTTTAAAGGTAGCCTGCATTTTGGGGGTAGATTTTTTAAGAGAAAGGGACGCAATAATCGACCTTTCTCGGGGAAAATTAAGCTTGATGAATGCTGGTAGGAGAATAGAATTGTCCATGCTCAGATCTGAAGAGGTACCTGTACCTAATTGTAACGCTATTAACATAAGATGTAGGAATCAGTGGATACTACACTTAGACAATCATTGTCTAGGTCAGAATCTCTATTATCCTGACGTACA
This sequence comes from Schistocerca piceifrons, assembly GCF_021461385.2. NCBI lineage: Eukaryota > Metazoa > Arthropoda > Insecta > Orthoptera > Acrididae > Schistocerca > Schistocerca piceifrons. Next base: position 1,364,293 of record NW_025727551.1, read on the forward strand.
AGATGATCAATTAAAAGCAAATGTGGACGCACTTGTGAACAAAGTATCACAGTCCTAAAATTTGAACTCTATGCAACAGCAGGATTTGGTACAGTTATTATCTAATTATGCAGATGTATTTTCAGAACGACCAGGAATTGTTAAGGGATATCAGTACAAGATCGAGGTAAAGCCTCACAAAACTTACTGTCGAGCCTCATACTCCATTCCTTGGCCCAAGAAGGAAAAGGTTTTTTTTACGAACATTTGGAGAGTTAAATAAATTGTTCAGGTTATACATTGCATATAAGCACACAAGATAAGAAAAGCAGGGTGCAACCTTACCAGGTGCGCTCAGAAAAGGAAAGAAAAATATAATCGACATGTGACGAATAACCAAAAATTTAGTGTTGGGGACTTGGTACTCTTACGCAATCATCCTAAGTCCTCGGCATCCTTGAAACAGAATAGCAAGTGGCAATTGGTGTACAATGGACCTTTTAGAGTAGTAAGTGTGCCACATGAGTGTAGCTATCTCTTAGCAGATCCCCACTCAGGGAGAGTACGGGGACTGTATCCGCGTAAGGATGTAAAAGCATTCCTACAGTAAAAGACTAATAGTCCTATATGGACACCATTCTTTTGTAAATAATGAACATTAATGATGTGTGATCTTTAGAGATAATGTACTAGTGTAGAAGTGTTTAGTTATAAGAATATGATTGACTTTCTCATGTGTATGGATATTTGTGTTATGTACTCTTTTAATTTGTGTTATCTAGAACATGCTCTAAATGTTTGCACAGATAATTTGTAGTGTTAAGCTGTGACAGAGTTCAATCAAAAAGAACATTTTTGTAATGATTAGTTAGTGTACTACATAATTTTCTATGTGCCCAAATTTGAAATATTTCTTGGCACAATCTTCTCTATTATGTGTATGTATGTATATATGTGTAGCTGTCAGATTGACAGATTCGAACCCAGAATAATATCAATAATATGAGGCCCTGAGAACTTTATTATCTAACCAATGTTATTAGAGAAAATAATGCACCCAGTAGTGACCCGAGGGCACCACGGGAGGCAAACTTGTTGCAAATTTATGTAATGCAAAGTTACGCACAAAGAAGCTTCAATTGAAGCATGTGCAGATTCAAACAGTAAAAAAAGAGCTAGCCAGACACAGTCCAAGTCAATTTTTGCCTACAGAGACTACACTGTAGTTACGTAGGACGTTGATAGTAAAGTGTGACATGAGTTCAAAGGAGTTATTGAACAATATGCCTGAATCCGGCTGGAATGCACAAATAAAATCTACTCAAACACGAATATAGATGACTTTTGGGCAAACTAATACCAAATTTTAATATTTTGTTACCATGTACGCAAATATCACACCTTGGTAAAGAGTTACGAATGTGCTATTACAAAAAAAAAAAAAAAAAAAATTGCACAGCGGACATTGTAAATAAAAATAAAGGAACTTAAACAAAAGTGCAGTATTGTGCGGCAGAGACAGACAGTGACTGTTAAACCTGCAGCAATACGTCACGGAATAGTTGTGTATAAGTGATAAAAAACTGTATCATCGCCGTGTGTGCAAGTGGACAAGGAACTAGCACGACACGAACAGTGAACCGATAACGGACGGTGGATCAAGTTAGTGTCAAACTTTAACTCTTTGTGTGTCAAGGGACGCTAGGAAAGCGCATTGACTACAGAGATACATTTTGTCCAAAGGTGAAAACTTGCGTGTGACTAATGACAAGTCATGACATGGTGAAAAATATTGTATGCCCATAAAACGTGTTACTGTGACAACGAAATATTGTGCAAACCAGACTAGTGAAGGCCTACTGAGTAATAAGTGCCACTAACTGTGTGCGTTCTTTCCCACAGCAGGAAAATTGCCTATAAGGACAGTACACTGTTTCTGAACTTGTTGCATGTTTCCTGGAGCACTGCAATAAGACGTCGCACGGGCGGGCGGATATCCAACGCGCATCCGGCTACATCAGCTATGCAGCGGCCGCAGCAGCCCGTAGCAGACCAGACAGACAGCCACGCCCCTCCGCGCTGTAGCTGTCAACGCCGGGGGCGGTGACCTACACGGAGTCAGCGCGCCGCGCCGAGCGCCGCTCAACAATCACTCCGCACCGCTCACCAAATACAGCATTATTGATTTTTTTTTTATGTTCACATAAACTGAATAACATGTCAATGACTTCATTTCGATAAACATTGAACATTTACTACGTAGGACAAGTGACCTTGTAGTGTATCACACGAATAATAGTATCACACACAAAAAAAAACTTCAGTCGAACTGTATGTGACTGTGATATTGTGTAATTGTGTAACCGTTTGTGACGAACTGAATTTAATTCAAATGAATAACTGCATTTAATTCAAATGACCATGAACCAACTGAGATGGCTGGGCTCCGGCACAGTTTTGCCCAGGTTTCCTGTTTGCCTACGCCCAAATGGGGGAGCCATGAACTTATATAACCCTGGGACTAAATAAAAGAGCCATTCCGTAAAATATACAAGTGTAAAGAACGTTACTGGCACCATTGTGTCAAAGTGTAAAAACTCTTTGCCAAATGCTGCCAGGGGGCAATGTAACGTTCACTGGCAAACTCACGTTATTAAAAAAAAAAAAAAAGAGTTTATTTGTACCATATACGCCGCTCTGGGCAAGTTGTATATATCGTAATTATTGAACAAAAATATTACTGAATGTAGTGTAAAAGACATTTGTTATTCTCCTTATATTTTTTGTTGTAATATTTGTCTGTATTTAGGATAGGAATTTTTTCTGTATTTATTATGTGATTGTAAAATGTGTCAGTATTTGCGATAGCAGAGATATGTTGCCAGAAGAGAATAATATCGTCAATTTGCAAAGAAATGTTAATAGTCAGCAATACTATTGAAGCACAATGCATTATGTATTCTTTGGTCTTCTCTGTTCAGAAGTCATTGCGGTAGGACACTGTGAAAGAGTTTTTTACGAATGGGTAGACTTCTTTTGTCTCTGTCTGGACTTAGCCGCCATTAGACGATCCGTTACGAATTAAAGTGAGTTGTATTGTTGTTTGATCTAAATATATTAGAGTTTATCACAAGTGTGAATTATTTATGTAAATTAGCTTGCCCACGTCATCTATAACATTTCTTTAAGAATTTTTCAGCATTTTTTTAGCGGTGTTGCTGGGCTGTGCCGCGACCAACAATAGCAAACCCGTAAATCGGGAACAGATGCATAAAAATCAATGGTGAATTAAGAAATTGTTCTTCTTTTTCAGTGATCCTGTGGCTGATAAAATTTGAATTAATTATACGTTTGTGCATTCGTAGGCGGATAGCTAATGTTTGTTAACATTGAAATTTAAACAGTTTGGTTCTTTCAAAATATCTTAAATGTGTAATGAAGTAGGTTTGATCAGTGATAAATGTCGGCTTGGCAATAATTAAAACATTTTCTGCTAATAGAGGTAATCTTGTGTTCTATGGCTAGTGCCGGGATAAAATTCAGTAAAAATATTTAACAAAAAATCCACTGCATCAGGAAAGTGTATGCCAAGACCGAATGATTTAAAGGACCCAATTCTCAACCTAATGTTCTAAACCAGTTCATATGAGTTCACGTAAATATTATTTTTTCTTTAAATGTACGTAATAATTAAGTAAGTAAAAATTTTTTATTACCACACGAAAATAAGAGAGTGGTTCTACAACAAAGTTCGCACGAAAGAAAATTAACTTAAAAACAACAGATAAATTTTATTATTCTTCTTTAACGAAATTTCAAATCAATCCCATTCATTACGACCGATTTCGTTAAACCTTCTAAATCGAGTAACGTTTCTATGGAAACGACAGGATTTTCTTTTGGGATACGACAATCTCATTTCCGATCCACTAATCCGTCTTTACTGCATCCCTCACTAATACACATTGACGAATTCATACGGAAATTGCGTCGCTATGAAATGCTATGGGTTCTATGACTTCTCCTTCTAAATCGAGTATCGTTTCTATGGAAACGACTGGCTTTTCTTTTGCGATACGACAATCACATTTCCGATCCACTAATCCGTCTTTACTGCATCCCTCACTAATACACATTGCCGAATTCATACGGAAATTGCGTCGCTATGAAATACTATGGGTTCTATGACTTCTCCTTCTAAATCGAGTATCGTTTCTATGGAAACGTCTGGCTTTTCTTTTGCGATACGACAATCACATTTCCGATCCACTAATCCGTCTTTACTGCATCCCTCACTAATACACATTGACGAATTCATACGGAAATTGCGTCGCTATGAAATACTATGGGTTCTATGACTTCTCCATCTAAATCGGGTATCGTTTCTATGGAAACGACTGGCTTTTCTTTTGCGATACGAGTATCTCCCTCTCGATGCACTAATCCTTCTTTACTGCATCCCTCACTCCCACTCATTGACGGATTCACACGGAAATTGCGTCGCCATGAAATACTATGGGTTCTATGACTTCTCCTTCTTAATCGAGTAACGTTTCTATAGAAACGACAGGATTCTCTTTTGCGATACGACAATCACATTTCCGATCCACTAATCCGTCTTTACTGCATCCCTCACTAATACACATTGACGAATTCACACGGAAATTTCGTCGCCATGAAATACTATTGGTTCTATGACTTCTCCTTCTAAATCGAGTATCGTTTCTATGGAAACGACTGGCTTTTCTTTTGCGATACGAGTATCTCCCTCTCGATGCACTAATCCTTCTTTACTGCATCCCTCACTCCCACTCATTGACGAATTCACACGGTTATTGCGTCGCTATGAAATACTATGGGTTCTATGACTTCTCCTTCTAAATCGAGTAACGTTTCTATGGAAACGACAGGATTTTATTTTGGGATACGACAATCACATTTCCGATCCACTAATCCGTCTTTACTGCATCCCTCACTAATACACATTGACGAATTCACACGGAAATATCGTCGCCATGGAATACTATGGGTTCTATGACTTCACCTTCTAAATCGAGTATCGTTTCTATGGTAACGACTGGCTTTTCTTTTGCGATACGACAATCACATTTCCGATCCACTAATCCGTCTTTACTGCATCCCTCACTAATACACATTGACGAATTCACACGGATATTGCGTCGCCATGAAATACTATGGGTTCTATGACTTCTCCTTCTAAATCGAGTAATGTTTCTATGGAAACGACTGGATTTTCTTTTGGGATACGACAATCACATTTCCGATCCACTAATCCGTCTTTACTGCATCCCTCACTAATACACATTGACGAATTCATACGGAAATTGCGACGCTATGAAATACTATGGGTTCTATGACTTCTCCTTCTAAATCGAGTATCGTTTCTATGGAAACGACTGGCTTTTCTTTTGCGTTACGACAATCACATTTTCGATCCACTAATCCGTCTTTACTGCATCCCTCACTAATACACATTGACGAATTCATACGGAAATTGCGTCGCTATGAAATACTATGGGTTCTATGACTTCTCCTTCTAAATCGAGTATCGTTTCTATGGTAACGACTGGCTTTTCTTTTGCGATACGAGTATCTCCCTCTCGATGCACTAATCCTTCTTTACTGCATCCCTCACTCCCACTCATTGACGAATTCACACGGAAATTGCGTCGCCATGAAATACTATGGGTTCTATGACTTCTCCTTTTAAATCGAGTATCGTTTCTATGGAAACGACTGGCTTTTCTTTTGCGATACGACAATCACATTTCCGATCCTCTAATCCGTCTTTACTGCATCCCTCACTAATACACATTGACGAATTCACACGGAAATTGCGTCGCCATGAAATACTATGGGTTCTATGACTTCTCCTTCTAAATCGAGTATCGTTTCTATGGAAACGACTGGCTTTTCTTTTGCGATACGAGTATCTCCCTCTCGATGCACTAATCATTCTTTACTGCATCCCTCACTCCCACTCATTGACGAATTCACACGGAAATTGCGTCGCTATGAAATACTATGGGTTCTATGACTTCTCCTTCTAAATCGAGTATCATTTCTATGGAAACGACTGGCTTTTCTTTTGCGATACGAGTATCCCCCTCTCGATGCACTAATCATTCTTTACTGCATCCCTCACTCCCACTCATTGACGAATTCACACGGAAATTGCGTCGCTATGAAATACTATGGGTTCTATGACTTCTCCTTCTAAATCGAGTAACGTTTCTATGGAAACGACAGGATTTTCTTTTGGGATACGACAATCACATTTCCGATCCACTAATCCGTCTTTACTGCATCCCTCTCTAATACACATTGACGAATTCACACGGAAATTGCGTCGCCATGAAATACTATGGGTTCTATGACTTCTCCTTCTAAATCGAGTATCGTTTCTATGGAAACGACTAACTTTTCTTTTGGGATACGACAATCACATTTCCAATCACTAATCCGTCTTTACTGCATCCCTCACTAATACACATTGACGAATTCATACGGAAATTGCGTCGCCATGAAATACTATGGGTTCTATGACTTCTCCTTCTAAATCGAGTATCGTTTCTATGGAAACGACTGGCTTTTCTTTTGCGATACGAGTATCTCCCTCTCGATGCACTAATCCTTCTTTACTGCATCCCTCACTCCCACTCATTGACGAATTCACACGGAAATTGCGTCGCCATGAAATACTATGGGTTCTATGACTTCTCCTTCTAAATCGAGTAACGTTTCTATGGAAACGACAGGATTTTCTTTTGCGATACGACAATCACATTTCCTATCCACTAATCCGTCTTTACTGCATCCCTCACTAATACACATTGACGAATTCACACGGAAATTGCGTCGCCATGAAATACTATGGGTTCTATGACTTCTCCTTCTAAATCGAGTATCGTTTCTATGGAAACGACTGGCTTTTCTTTTGCGATACGAGTATCTCCCTCTCGATGCACTAATCCTTCTTTACTGCATCCCTCACTCCCACTCATTGACGAATTCACACGGAAATTGCGTCGCTATGAAATACTATGGGTTCTATGACTTCTCCTTCTAAATCGAGTAACGTTTCTATGGAAACGACAGGATTTTATTTTGGGATACGACAATCACATTTCCGATCCACTAATCCGTCTTTACTGCATCCCTCACTAATACACATTGACGAATTCACACGGAAATTGCGTCGCCATGAAATACTATGGGTTCTATGACTTCTCCTTCTAAATCGAGTAATGTTTCTATGGAAACGACAGGATTTTCTTTTGGGATACGACAATCACATTTCCGATCCACTAATCCGTCTTTACTGCATCCCTCACTAATACACATTGACGAATTCATACGGAAATTGCGTCGCTATGAAATACTATGTGTTCTATGACTTCTCCTTCTAAATCGAGTATCGTTTCTAAGGAAACGACTGGCTTTTCTTTTGCGATACGACAATCACATTTCCGATCCACTAATCCGTCTTTACTGCATCCCTCACTAATACACATTGACGAATTCATACGGAAATTGCGTCGCTATGAAATACTATGGGTTCTATGACTTCTCCTTCTAAATCGAGTATCGTTTCTATGGAAACGACTGGCTTTTCTTTTGCGATACGACAATCACATTTCCGATCCACTACTCCGTCTTTACTGCATCCCTCACTACTACACATTGACGAATTCATACGGAAATTGCGTCGCTATGAAATACTATGGGTTCTATGACTTCTCCTTCTAAATCGAGTATCGTTTCTATGGAAACGACTGGCTTTTCTTTTGCGATACGAGTATCTCCCTCTCGATGCACTAATCCTTCTTTACTGCATCCCTCACTCCCACTCATTGACGAATTCACACGGAAATTGCGTCGCCATGAAATACTATGGGTTCTATGACTTCTCCTTCTAAATCGAGTATCGTTTCTATGGAAACGACTGGCTTTTCTTTTGCGATACGACAATCACATTTCCGATCCACTAATCCGTCTTTACTGCAACCCTCACTAATACACATTGACGAATTCACACGGAAATTGCGTCGCCATGAAATACTATGGGTTCTATGACTTCTCCTTCTAAATCGAGTATCGTTTCTATGGAAACGACTGGCTTTTCTTTTGCGATACGACAATCACATCTCCGATCCACTAATCCGTCCTTACTGCATCCCTCACTAATACACATTGACGAATTCACACGGAAATTGCGTCGCCGTGAAATACTATGGGTTCTATGACTGCTCCTTCTAAATCGAGTATCGTTTCTATGGAAACGACTGGCTTTTCTTTTGCGATACGACAGTCACATTTCCGATCCACTAATAGGTCTTTACTGCATCCCTCACTAATACACATTGACGAATTCATACAGATATTGCGTCGCTATGAAATACTATGGGTTCTATGACTTCTCCTTCTAAATCGAGTATCGTTTCTATGGAAACGACTGGCTCTTCTTTTGCGATACGAGTATCTCCCTCTCGATGCACTAATCCTTTTTTACTGCATCCCTCACTCCCACTCATTGACGAATTCACACGGAAATTGCGTCGCCATGAAATACTATCGGTTCTATGACTTCTCCTTCTAAATCGAGTATCTTTTCTATGGAAACGACAGGATTATCTTTTGGGATACGACAATCACATTTCCGATCCACTAATCCGTCTTTACTGCATCCCTCACTAATACACATTGACGAATTCACACGGAAATTGCGTCGCCATGAAATACTTTGGGTTCTATGACTGCTCCTTCTAAATCGAGTTTCGTTTCTATGGTAACGACTGGCTTTTCTTTTGCGATACGACAAACACATTTCCGATCCACTAATCCGTCTTTACTGCATCCCTCACTAATACACATTGACGAATTCACACGGAAATTGCGTCGCCATGAAATACTATGGGTTCTATGACTTCTCCTTCTAAATCGAGTATCGTTTCTATGGAAACGACTGGCTTTTCTTTTGCGATACGACAATCACATTTCAGATCCACTAATCCGTCTTTACTGCATCCCTCACTAATACACATCGACGAATTCATACGGAAATTGCGCCGCTATGAAATACTATGGGTTCTATGACTTCTCCTTCTAAATCGAGTATCGTTTCTATGGAAACGACTGGCTTTTCTTTTGCGATACGAGTATCTCCCTCTCGATGCACTAATCCTTCTTTACTGCATCCCTCACTCCCACTCATTGACGAATTCACACGGAAATTGCGTCGCCATGAAATACTATGGGTTCTATGACTTCTCCTTCTAAATCGAATATCGTTTCTATGGAAACGACTGGCTTTTCTTTTGCGATACGACAATCACATTTCCGATCCACTAATCCGTCTTTACTGCATCCCTCACTAATACACATTGACGAATTCATACGGAAATTGCGTCGCTATGAAATACTATGGGTTCTATGACTTCTCCTTCTAAATCGAGTATCGTTTCTATGGAAACGACTGGCTTTTCTTTTGCGATACGTGTATCTCCCTCTCGATGCACTAATCCTTCTTTACTGCATCCCTCACTCCCACTCATTGACGAATTCACACGGAAATTGCGTCGCCATTAAATACTATGGGTTCTATGACTTCTCCTTCTAAATCGAGTATCGTTTCTATGGAAACGACTGGCTTTTCTTTTGCGATACGACAATTACATTTCCGATCCACTAATCCGTGTTTACTGCAACCCCCACTAATACACATTGACGAATTCACACGGAAATTGCGTCGCCATGAAATACTATGGGTTCTATGACTTCTCCTTCTAAATCGAGTATCGTTTCTATGGAAACGACTGGCTTTTCTTTTGCGATACGACAATCACATTTCCGATCCACTAATCCGTCCTTACTGCATCCCTCACTAATAGACATTGACGAATTCACACGGAAATTGCGTCGCCATGAAATACTATGGGTTCTATGACTGCTCCTTCTAAATCGAGTATCGTTTCTATGGAAACGACTGGCTTTTCTTTTGCGATACGACAGTCACATTTCCGATCCACTAATCCGTCTTTACTGCATCCCTCACTAATACACATTGACGAATTCATACGGAAATTGCGTCGCTATGAAATACTATGGGTTCTATGACTTCTCCTTCTAAATCCAGTATCGTTTCTATGGAAACGACTGGCTCTTCTTTTGCGATACGAGTATCTCCCTCTCGATGCACTAATCCTTTTGTACTGCATCCCTCACTCCCACTGATTGACGAATTCACACGGAAATTGCGTCGCCATGAAATACTATGGGTTCTATGACTTCTTCTTCTAAATCGAGTATCGTTTCTATGGAAACGACTGGCTTTTCTTTTGCTATACGAGCATCTCCCTCTCGATGCACTAATCCTTCTTTACTGCATCCCTCACTCCCACTCATTGACGAATTCACACGGAAATTACGTCGCTATGAAATACTATGGGTTCTATGACTTCTCCTTCTAAATCGAGTAACGTTTCTATGGAAACGACAGGATTTTATTTTGGGATACGACAATCACATTTCCGATCCACTAATCCGTCTTTACTGCATCCCTCACTAATACACATTGACGAATTCACACGGAAATATCGTCGCCATGGAATACTATGGGTTCTATGACTTCTCCTTCTAAATCGAGTATCGTTTCTATGGTAACGACTGGCTTTTCTTTTGCGATACGACAATCACATTTCCGATCCACTAATCCGTCTTTACTGCATCGCTCACTAATACACATTGACGAATTCATACGGAAATTGCGTCGCTATGAAATACTATGGGTTCTATGACTTCTCCTTCTAAATCGAGTATCGTTTCTATGGAAACGACTGGCTTTTCTTTTGCGATACGACAATCACTTTTCCGATGCACTAATCCGTCTTTACTGCATCCCTCACTAATACACATTGACGAATTCATACGGAAATTGCGTCGCTATGAAATACTATGGGTTCTATGACTTCTCCTTCTAAATCGAGTATCGTTTCTATGGAAACGACTGGCTTTTCTTTTGCGATACGAGTATCTCCCTCTCGATGCACTAATCCTTCTTTACTGCATCCCTCACTCCCACTCATTGACGAATTCACAAGGAAATTGCGTCGCCATGAAATACTATGGGTTCTATGACTTCTCCTTCTAAATCGAGTATCGTTTCTATGGAAACGACTGGCTTTTCTTTTGCGATACGACAATCACATTTCCGATCCACTAATCCGTCCTTACTGCAACCCTCACTAATACACATTGACGAATTCACACGGAAATTGCGTCGCCATGAAATACTATGGGTTCTATGACTTCTCCTTCTAAATCGAGTATCGTTTCTATGGAAACGACTGGCTTTTCTTTTGCGATACGAGTATCTCCCTCTCGATGCACTAAACCTTCTTTACTGCACCCCTCGCTCCCACTCATTGACGAATTCACACGGAAATAGCGTCGCTATGAAATACTATGGGTTCTATGACTTCTCCTTCTAAATCGAGTATCATTTCTATGGAAACGACTGGCTTTTCTTTTGCGATACGAGTATCTCCCTCTCGATGCACTAATCCTTCTTTACTGCATCCCTCACTCCCACTCATTGACGAATTCACACGGAAATTGCGTCGCTATGAAATACTATGGGTTCTATGACTTCTCCTTCTAAATCGAGTAACGTTTCTATGGAAACGACAGGATTTTCTTTTGGGATACGACAATCACATTTCCGATCCACTAATCCGTCTTTACTGCATCCCTCACTAATACAAATTGACGAATTCATACGGAAATTGCGTCGCTATGAAATACTATGGGTTCTATGACTTCTCCTTCTAAATCGAGTATCGTTTCTATGGAAACGACTGGCTTTTCTTTTGCGTTACGACAATCACATTTCCGATCCACTAATCCGTCTTTACTGCATCCCTCACTAATACACATTGACGAATTCATACGGAAATTGCGTCGCTATGAAATACTATGGGTTCTATGACTTCTCCTTCTAAATCGAGTATCGTTTCTATGGTAACGACTGGCTTTTCTTTTGCGATACGAGTATCTCCCTCTCGATGCACTAATCCTTCTTTACTGCATCCCTCACTCCCACTCATTGACAAATTCACACGGAAATTGCGTCGCCATGAAATACTACGGGTTCTATGACTTCTCCTTTTAAATCGAGTATCGTTTCTATGGAAACGACTGGCTTTTCTTTTGCGATACGACAATCACATTTCCGATCCTCTAATCCGTCTTTACTGCATCCATCACTAATACACATTGACGAATTCACACGGAAATTGCGTCGCCATGAAATTCTATGGGTTCTATGACTTCTCCTTCTAAATCGAGTATCGTTTCTATGGAAACGACTGGCTTTTCTTTTGCGATACGAGTATCTCCCTCTCGATGCACTAATCATTCTTTACTGCATCCCTCACTCCCACTCATTGACGAATTCACACGGAAATTGCGTCGCTATGAAATACTATGGGTTCTATGACTTCTCCTTCTAAATCGAGTATCATTTCTATGGAAACGACTGGCTTTTCTTTTGCGATACGAGTATCCCCCTCTCGATGCACTAATCATTCTTTACTGCATCCCTCACTCCCACTCATTGACGAATTCACACGGAAATTGCGTCGCTATGAAATACTATGGGTTCTATGACTTCTCCTTCTAAATCGAGTAACGTTTCTATGGAAACGACAGGATTTTCTTTTGGGATACGACATTCACATTTCCGATCCACTAATCCGTCTTTACTGCATCCCTCTCTAATACACATTGACGAATTCACACGGAAATTGCGTCGCCATGAAATACTATGGGTTCTATGACTTCTCCTTCTAAATCGAGTATCGTTTCTATGGAAACGACTAACTTTTCTTTTGGGATACGACAATCACATTTCCAATCACTAATCCGTCTTTACTGCATCCCTCACTAATACACATTGACGAATTCATACGGAAATTGCGTCGCCATGAAATACTATGGGTTCTATGACTTCTCCTTCTAAATCGAGTATCGTTTCTATGGAAACGACTGGCTTTTCTTTTGCGATACGAGTATCTCCCTCTCGATGCACTAATCCTTCTTTACTGCATCCCTCACTCCCACTCATTGACGAATTCACACGGAAATTGCGTCGCCATGAAATACTATGGGTTCTATGACTTCTCCTCCTAAATCGAGTAACGTTTCTATGGAAACGACAGGATTTTCTTTTGCGATACGACAATCACATTTCCGATCCACTAATCCGTCTTTACTGCATCCCTCACTAATACACATTGACGAATTCACACGGAAATTGCGTCGCCATGAAATACTATGGGTTCTATGACTTCTCCTTCTAAATCGAGTATCGTTTCTATGGAAACGACTGGCTTTTCTTTTGCGATACGAGTATCTCCCTCTCGATGCACTAATCCTTCTTTACTGCATCCCTCACTCCCACTCATTGACGAATTCACACGGAAATTGCGTCGCTATGAAATACTATGGGTTCTATGACTTCTCCTTCTAAATCGAGTAACGTTTCTATGGAAACGACAGGATTTTCTTTTGGGATACGACAATCACATTTCCGATCCACTAATCCGTCTTTACTGCATCCCTCTCTAATACACATTGACGAATTCACACGGAAATTGCGTCGCCATGAAATACTATGGGTTCTATGACTTCTCCTTCTAAATCGAGTATCGTTTCTATGGAAACGACTAACTTTTCTTTTGGGATACGACAATCACATTTCCAATCACTAATCCGTCTTTACTGCATCCCTCACTAATACACATTGACGAATTCATACGGAAATTGCGTCGCCATGAAATACTATGGGTTCTATGACTTCTCCTTCTAAATCGAGTATCGTTTCTATGGAAACGACTGGCTTTTCTTTTGCGATACGAGTATCTCCCTCTCGATGCACTAATCCTTCTTTACTGCATCCCTCACTCCCACTCATTGACGAATTCACACGGAAATTGCGTCGCCATGAAATACTATGGGTTCTATGACTTCTCCTCCTAAATCGAGTAACGTTTCTATGGAAACGACAGGATTTTCTTTTGCGATACGACAATCACATTTCCGATCCACTAATCCGTCTTTACTGCATCCCTCACTAATACACATTGACGAATTCACACGGAAATTGCGTCGCCATGAAATACTATGGGTTCTATGACTTCTCCTTCTAAACCGAGTAATGTTTCTATGGAAACGACAGGATTTTCTTTTGGGATACGACAATCACATTTCCGATCCACTAATCCGTCTTTACTGCATCCCTCACTAATACACATTGACGAATTCATACGGAAATTGCGTCGCTATGAAATACTATGTGTTCTATGACTTCTCCTTCTAAATCGAGTATCGTTTCTAAGGAAACGACTGGCTTTTCTTTTGCGATACGACAATCACATTTCCGATCCACTAATCCGTCTTTACTGCATCCCTCACTAATACACATTGACGAATTCATACGGAAATTGCGTCGCTATGAAATACTATGGGTTCTATGACTTCTCCTTCTAAATCGAGTATCGTGTCTATGGAAACGACTGGCTTTTCTTTTGCGATACGACAATCACATTTCCGATCCACTACTCCGTCTTTACTGCATCCCTCACTACTACACATTGACGAATTCATACGGAAATTGCGTCGCTATGAAATACTATGGGTTCTATGACTTCTCCTTCTAAATCGAGTATCGTTTCTATGGAAACGACTGGCTTTTCTTTTGCGATACGAGTATCTCCCTCTCGATGCACTAATCCTTCTTTACTGCATCCCTCACTCCCACTCATTGACGAATTCACACGGAAATTGCGTCGCCATGAAATACTATGGGTTCTATGACTTCTCCTTCTAAATCGAGTATCGTTTCTATGGAAACGACTGGCTTTTCCTTTGCGATACGACAATCACATTTCCGATCCACTAATCCGTCTTTACTGCAACCCTCACTAATACACATTGACGAATTCACACGGAAATTGCGTCGCCATGAAATACTATGGGTTCTATGACTTCTCCTTCTAAATCGAGTATCGTTTCTATGGAAACGACTGGCTTTTCTTTTGCGATACGACAATCACATTTCCGATCCACTAATCCGTCCTTACTGCATCCCTCACTAATACACATTGACGAATTCACACGGAAATTGCGTCGCCGTGAAATACTATGGGTTCTATGACTGCTCCTTCTAAATCGAGTATCGTTTCTATGGAAACGACTGGCTTTTCTTTTGCGATACGACAGTCACATTTCCGATCCACTAATAGGTCTTTACTGCATCCCTCACTAATACACATTGACGAATTCATACAGATATTGCGTCGCTATGAAATACTATGGGTTCTATGATTTCTCCTTCTAAATCGAGTATCGTTTCTATGGAAACGACTGGCTCTTCTTTTGCGATACGAGTATCTCCCTCTCGATGCACTAATCCTTTTTAACTGCATCCCTCACTCCCACTCATTGACGAATTCACACGGAAATTGCGTCGCCATGAAATACTATCGGTTCTATGACTTCTCCTTCTAAATCGAGTATCTTTTCTATGGAAACGACAGGATTATCTTTTGGGATACGACAATCACATTTCCGATCCACTAATCCGTCTTTACTGCATCCCTCACTAATACACATTGACGAATTCACACGGAAATTGCGTCGCCATGAAATACTTTGGGTTCTATGACTGCTCCTTCTAAATCGAGTTTCGTTTCTATGGTAATGACTGGCTTTTCTTTTGCGATACGACAAACACATTTCCGATCCACTAATCCGTCTTTACTGCATCCCTCACTAATACACATTGACGAATTCACACGGAAATTGCGTCGCCATGAAATACTATGGGTTCTATGACTTCTCCTTCTAAATCCAGTAACTTTTCTATGGAAACGACAGGATTTTCTTTTGGGATACGACAATCACATTTCCGATCCACTAATCCGTCTTTACTGCATCCCTCACTAATACACATTGACGAATTCATACGGAAATTGCGTCGCTATGAATTACTATGGGTTCCATGACTTCTCCTTCTAAATCGAGTATCGTTTCTATGGAAACGACTGGCTTTTCTTTTGCGATACGACAATCACATTTCCGATCCACTAATCCGTCTTTACTGCATCCCTCACTAATACACATCGACGAATTCATACGGAAATTGCGCCGCTATGTAATACTATGGGTTCTATGACTTCTCCTTCTAAAGCGAGTATCGTTTCTATGGAAACGACTGGCTTTTCTTTTGCGATACGAGTATCTCCCTCTCGATGCACTAATCCTTCTTTACTGCATCCCTCACTCCCACTCATTGACGAATTCACACGGAAATTGCGTCGCCATGAAATACTATGGGTTCTATGACTTCTCCTTCTAAATCGAGTATCGTTTCTATGGAAACGACTGGCTTTTCTTTTGCGATACGACAATCACATTTCCGATCCACTAATCCGTCTTTACTGCATCCCTCACTAATACACATTGACGAATTCATACGGAAATTGCGTCGCTATGAAATACTATGGGTTCTATGACTTCTCCTTCTAAATCGAGTATCGTTTCTATGGAAACGACTGGCTTTTCTTTTGCGATACGTGTATCTCCCTCTCGATGCACTAATCCTTCTTTACTGCATCCCTCACTCCCACTCATTGACGAATTCACACGGAAATTGCGTCGCCATGAAATACTATGGGTTCTATGACTTCTCCTTCTAAATCGAGTATCGTTTCTATGGAAACGACTGGCTTTTCTTTTGCGATACGACAATCACATTTCCGATCCACTAATCCGTCTTTACTGCAACCCCCACTAATACACATTGACGAATTCACACGGAAATTGCGTCGCCATGAAATACTATGGGTTCTATGACTTCTCCTTTTAAATCGAGTAACGTTTCTATGGAAACGACAGGATTTTATTTTGGGATACGACAATCACATTTCCGATCCACTAATCCGTCTTTACTGCATCCCTCACTAATACACATTGACGAATTCACACGGAAATATCGTCGCCATGGAATACTATGGGTTCTATGACTTCTCCTTCTAAATCGAGTATCGTTTCTATGGTAACGACTGGCTTTTCTTTTGCGATACGACAATCACATTTCCGATCCACTAATCCGTCTTTACTGCATCGCTCACTAATACACATTGACGAATTCATACGGAAATAGCGTCGCTATGAAATACTATGGGTTCTATGACTTCTCCTTCTAAATCGAGTATCGTTTCTATGGAAACGACTGGCTTTTCTTTTGCGATACGACAATCACATTTCCGATCCACTAATCCGTCTTTACTGCATCCCTCACTAATACACATTGACGAATTCATACGGATATTGCGTCGCTATGAAATACTATGGGTTCTATGACTTCTCCTTCTAAATCGAGTATCGTTTCTATGGAAACGACTGGCTTTTCTTTTGCGATACGAGTATCTCCCTCTCGATGCACTAATCCTTCTTTACTGCATCCCTCACTCCCACTCATTGACGAATTCACACGGAAATTGCGTCGCCATGAAATACTATGGGTTCTATGACTTCTCCTTCTAAATCGAGTATCGTTTCTATGGAAACGACTGGCTTTTCTTTTGCGATACGACAATCACATTTCCGATCCACTAATCCGTCTTTACTGCAACCCTCACTAATACACATTGACGAATTCACACGGAAATTGCGTCGCCATGAAATACTATGGGTTCTATGACTTCTCCTTCTAAATCGAGTATCGTTTCTATGGAAACGACTGGCTTTTCTTTTGCGATACGAGTATCTCCCTCTCGATGCACTAAACCTTCTTTACTGCATCCCTCGCTCCCACTCATTGACGAATTCACACGGAAATAGCGTCGCTATGAAATACTATGGGTTCTATGACTTCTCCTTCTAAATCGAGTATCATTTCTATGGAAACGACTGGCTTTTCTTTTGCGATACGAGTATCTCCCTCTCGATGCACTAATCCTTCTTTACTGCATCCCTCACTCCCACTCATTGACGAATTCACACGGAAATTGCGTCGCTATGAAATACTATGGGTTCTATGACTTCTCCTTCTAAATCGAGTAACGTTTCTATGGAAACGACAGGATTTTCATTTGGGATACGACAATCACATTTCCGATCCACTAATCCGTATTCACTGCATCCCTCACTAATACACATTGACGAATTCACACGGAAATTGCGTCGCCATGAAATACTGTGGGTTCTATGACTTCTCCTTCTAAATCGAGTATCGTTTCTATGGAAACGAGAGGATTTTCTTTTGGGATACGATAATCACATTTCCGATCCACTAATCCGTCTTTACTGCATCCCTCACTCCCACTCATTGACGAATTCACACGGAAATTGCGTCGCCATGAAATACTATGTGTTCTATGACTTCTCCTTCTAAATCGAGTATCGTTTCTATGGAAACGACTGGCTTTTCTTTGCGATACGACAATCACATTTCCGATCCACTAATCCGTCTTTACTGCATCCCTCACTAATACACATTGACGAATTCATACGGAAATTGCGTCGCCATGAAATACTATGGGTTCTATGACTTCTCCTTCTAAATCGATTATCGTTTCTATGGAAACGACTGGCTTTTCTTTTGCGATACGAGTATCTCTCTCTCGATGCACTAATCCTTCTTTACTGCATCCCTCACTCCCACTCATTGACGAATTCACACGGAAATTGCGTCGCTATGAAATACTATGGGTTCTATGACTTCTCCTTCTAAATCGAGTATCGTTTCTATGGAAACGACTGGCTTTTCTTTTGCGATACGAGTATCTCCCTCTCGATGCACTAATCATTCTTTACTGCATCCCTCACTCCCACTCATTGACGAATTCACACGGAAATTGCGTCGCCATGAAATACTATGTGTTCTATGACTTCTCCTTCTAAATCGAGTAACGTTTCTATGGAAACGACAGGCTTTTCTTTTGGGATACGACAATCACATTTCCGATCCACTAATGAGTCTTTACTGCATCCCTCACTAATACACATTGACGAATTCACACGGAAATTGCGTCGCCATGACATACTATGGGTTCTATGACTTCTCCTTCTAAATCGAGTATCGTTTCTATGGGAACGACTGGCTTTTCTTTTGCGATACGAGTATCTCCCTCTCGATGCACTACTCCTTCTTTACTGCATCCCTCACTCCCACTCATTGACGAATTCACACGGAAATTGCGTCGCTATGAAATACTATGGGTTCTATGACTTCTCCTTCTAAATCGAGTATCGTTTCTATGGAAACGACAGGATTTTCTTTTGGGATACGACAATCACATTTCCGATCCACTAATCCGTCTTTACTGCATCCCTCACTAATACACATTGACCAATTCATACGGAAATTGCGTCGCTATGAAATACTATGGGTTCTATGACTTCTCCTTCTAAATCGAGTATCGTTTCCATGGAAACGACTGGCTTTTCTTTTGCGATACGACAATCACATTTCCGATCCACTAATCCGTCTTTACTGCATCCCTCACTAATACACATTGACGAATTCATACGGAAATTGCGTCGCTATGAAATACTATGGGTTCTATGACTTCACTTTCTAAATCGAGTATCGTTTCTATGGGAACGACTGGCTTTTCTTTTGCGATACGAGTATCTCCCTCTCGATGCACTACTCCTTCTTTACTGCATCCCTCACTCCCACTCATTGACGAATTCACACGGAAATTGCGTCGCTATGAAATACTATGGGTTCTATGACTTCTCCTTCTAAATCGAGTATCGTTTCTATGGAAACGACAGGATTTTCTTTTGGGATACGACAATCACATTTCCGATCCACTAATCCGTCTTTACTGCATCCCTCACTAATACACATTGACGAATTCACACGGAAATATCGTCGCCATGGAATACTATGGGTTCTATGACATCTCCTTCTAAATCGAGTATCGTTTCTATGGTAACGACTGGCTTTTCTTTTGCGATACGACAATCACATTTCCGATCCACTAATCCGTCTTTACTGCATCCCTCACTAATACACATTGACGAATTCATACGGAAATTGCGTCGCTATGAAACACTATGGGTTCTATGACTTCTCCTTCTAAATCGAGTATCGTTTCTATGGAAACGACTGGCTATACTTTTGCGATACGACAATCACATTTCCGATCCACTAATCCGTCTTTACTGCATCCCTCACTAATACACATTGACGAATTCATACGGAAATTGCGTCGCTATGAAATACTATGGGTTCTATGACTTCTCCTTCTAAATCGAGTATCGTTTCTATGGAAACGACTGGCTTATCTTTTGCGATACGAGTATCTCCCTCTCGATGCACTAATCCTTCTTCACTGCATCCCTCACTCCCACTCATTGACGAATTCACACGGAAATTGCGTCGCCATGAAATACTATGGGTTCTATGACTTCTCCTTCTAAATCGAGTATCGTTTCTATGGAAACGACTGGCTTTTCTTTTGCGATACGACAATCACATTTCCGATCAACTAATCCGTCTTTACTGCAACCCTCACTAATACACATTGACGAATTCACACGGAAATTGCGTCGCCATGAAATACTATGGGTTCTATGACTTCTCCTTCTAAATCGAGTATCGTTTCTATGGAAACGACTGGCTTTTCTTTTGCGATACGAGTATCTCCCTCTCGATGCACTAATCCTTCTTTACTGCATCCCTCGCTCCCACTCATTGATGAATTCACACTGAAATAGCGTCGCTATGAAATACTATGGGTTCTATGACTTCTCCTTCTAAATC
Organism: Schistocerca piceifrons; assembly: GCF_021461385.2. Classification (NCBI taxonomy): domain Eukaryota; kingdom Metazoa; phylum Arthropoda; class Insecta; order Orthoptera; family Acrididae; genus Schistocerca; species Schistocerca piceifrons. The sequence goes on from NW_025727551.1 coordinate 1,385,132, forward strand.
GAGTATCATTTCTATGGAAACGACTGGCTTTTCTTTTGCGATACGAGTATCTCCCTCTCGATGCACTAATCCTTCTTTACTGCATCCCTCACTCCAACTCATTGACGAATTCACACGGAAATTGCGTCGCTATGAAATACTATGGGTTCTGTGACTTCTCCTTCTAAATCGAGTAACGTTTCTATGGAAACGACAGGATTTTCTTTTGGGATACGACAATCACATTTCCGATCCACTAATCCGTCCTTACTGCATCCCTCACTAATACACATTGACGAATTCACAAGGAAATTGCGTCGCCATGAAATACTGTGGGTTCTATGACTTCTCCTTCTAAATCGAGTATCGTTTCTATGGAAACGAGAGGATTTTCTTTTGGGATACGATAATCACATTTCCGATCCACTAATCCTTCTTTACTGCATCCCTCACTCCCAATCATTGACGAATTCACACGGAAAATGCGTCGCCATGAAATACTATGGGTTCTATGACTTCTCCTTCTAAATCGAGTATCGTTTCTATGGAAACGACTGGCTTTTCTTTTGCGATACGACAGTCACATTTCGGATCCACTAATCCGGCTTTACTGCATCCCTCACTAATACACATTGACGAATTCATACGGAAATTGCGTCGCCATGAAATACTATGGGTTCTATGACTTCTCCTTCTAAATCGAGTATCGTTTCTATGGAAACGACTGGCTTTTCTTTTGCGATACGAGTATCTCTCTCTCGATGCACTAATCCTTCTTTACTGCATCCCTCACTCCCACTCATTGACGAATTCACACTAAAATTGCGTCGCTATGAAATACTATGGGTTCTATGACTTCTCCTTCTAAATCGAGTATCGTTTCTATGGAAACGACTGGCTTTTCTTTTGCGATACGAGTATCTCCGTCTCGATGCACTAATCATCCTTTATTGCATCCCTCACTCCCACTCATTGACGAATTCACACGGAAATTGCGTCGCCATGAAATACTATGGGTTCTATGACTTCTCCTTCTAAATCGAGTAACGTTTCTATGGAAACGACAGGATTTTCTTTTGGGATACGACAATCACATTTCCGATCCACTAATCCGTCTTTACTGCATCCCTCACTAATACACATTGACGAATTCACACGGAAATTGCGTCGCCATGAAATACTATGGGTTCTATGACTTCTCCTTCTAAATCGAGTATCGTTTCTATGGGAACGGCTGGCTTTTCTTTTGCGATACGAGTATGTCCCTCTCGATGCACTAATCCTTCTTTACTGCATCCCTCACTCCCACTCATTGACGAATTCACAGGGAAATTGCATCGCTATGAAATACTATGGGTTCTATAACTTCTCCTTCTAAATCGAGTAACGTTTCTATGGAAACGACAGGATTTTCTTTTGGGATACGACAATCACATTTCCGATCCACTAATCCGTCTTTACTGCATCCCTCACTAATACACATTGACGAATTCACACGGAAATTGCGTCGCCCTGAAATACTATGGGTTCTATGACTTCTCCTTCTAAATCGAGTATCGTTTCTATGGAAACGACTGGCTTTTCTTTTGCGATACGACAATCACATTTCCGATCCACTAATCCGTCTTTACTGCATCCCTCACTAATACACATTCACGAATTCATACGGAAATTGCGTCGCTATGAAATACTATGGGTTCTATGACTTCTCCTTCTAAATCGAGTATCGTTTCTATGGAAACGACTGGCTTTTCTTTAGCGATACGAGTATCTCCCTCTCGATGCACTAATCCTTCTTTACTGCATCCCTCACTCCCACTCATTGACGAATTCACACGGAAATTGCGTCGCCATGAAATACTATGGGTTCTATGACTTCTCCTTCTAAATCGAGTAACGTTTCTATGGAAACGACAGGATTTTCTTTTGGGATACGACAATCACATTTCCGATCCACTAATACGTCTTTACTGCATCCCTCACTAATACACATTGACGAATTCATACGGAAATTGCGTCGCTATGAAATACTATGGGTTCTATGACTTCTCCTTCTAAATCGAGTATTGTTTCTATGGAAACTACTGGCTTATCTTTTGCGATACGACAATCACATTTCCGATCCACTAATCCGTCTTTACTGCATCCCTCACTAATACACATTCACGAATTCATACGGAAATTGCGTCGCTATGAAATACTATGGGTTCTATGACTTCTCCTTCTAAATCGAGTATCGTTTCTATGGAAACGACTGGCTTTTCTTTAGCGATACGAGTATCTCCCTCTCGATGCACTAATCCTTCTTTACTGCATCCCTCACTCCCACTCATTGACGAATTCACACGGAAATTGCGTCGCCATGAAATACTATGTGTTCTATGACTTCTCCTTCTAAATCGAGTATCGTTTCTATGGAAACGACTGGCTTTTCTTTTGCGATACGACAATCACATTTCCGATCCACTAATCCGTCTTTACTGCATCCCTCACTAATACACATTGACGAATTCATACGGAAATTGCGTCGCTATGAAATACTATGGGTTCTATGACTTCTCCTTCTAAATCGAGTATCGTTTCTATGGAAACGACTGGCTTTTCTTTTGCGATACGAGTATCTCCCTCTCGATGCACTAATCCTTCTTTACTGCATCCCTCACTCCCACTCATTGACGAATTCACACGGAAATTGCGTCGCCATGAAATACTATGGGTTTTATGACTTCTCCTTCTAAATCGAGTATCGTTTCTATGGAAACGACTGGCTTTTCTTTTGCGATACGACAATCACATTTCCGATCCACTAATCCGTCTTTACTGCAACCCTCACTAATACACATTGACGAATTCACACGGAAATTGCGTCGACCATGAAATACAATGGGTTCTATGACTTCTCCTTCTAAATCGAGTATCGTTTCTATGGAAACGACTGGCTTTTCTTTTGCGATACGAGTATCTCCCTCTCGATGCACTAATCCTTCTTTACTGCATCCCTCGCTCCCACTCATTGACGAACTCACACGGAAATTGCGTCGCTATGAAATACTATGGGTTCTATGACTTCTCCTTCTAAATCGAGTATCATTTCTATGGAAACGACTGGCTTTTCTTTTGCGATACGAGTATCTCCCTCTCGATGCACTAATCCTTCTTTACTGCATCCCTCACTCCCACTCATTGACGAATTCACACGGAAATTACGTCGCTATGAAATACTATGGGTTCTATGACTTCTCCTTCTAAATCGAGTAACGTTTCTATGGAAACGACAGGATTTTCTTTTGGGATACGACAATCACATTTCCGATCCACTAATCCGTCCTTACTGCATCCCTCACTAATACACATTGACGAATTCACACGGAAATTGCGTCGCCATGAAATACTGTGGGTTCTATGACTTCTCCTTCTAAATCGAGTATCGTTTCTATGGAAACGAGAGGATTTTCATTTGGGATACGATAATCACATTTCCGATCCACTAATCCGTCTTTACTGCATCCCTCACTCCCACTCATTGACGAATTCACACGGAAATTGCGTCGCCATGAAATACTATGGGTTCTATGACTTCTCCTTCTAAATCGAGTATCGTTTCTATGGAAACGACTGGCTTTTCTTTTGCGATACGACAATCACATTTCCGATCCACTAATACGTCTTTACTGCATCCCTCACTAATACACATTGACGAATTCATAGGGAAATTGCGTCGCTATGAAATACTATGGGTTCTATGACTTCTCCTTCTAAATCGAGTATCGTTTCTAAGGAAACGACTGGCTTTTCTTTTGCTATACGACAATCACATTTCCGATCCACTAATCCGTCTTTACTGCATCCCTCACTAATACACATTCACGAATTCATACGGAAATTGCGTCGCTATGAAATACTATGGGTTCTATGACTTCTCCTTCTAAATCGAGTATCGTTTCTATGGAAACGACTGGCTTTTCTTTTGCGATACGAGTATCTCCCTCTCGATGCACTAATCATTCTTTATTGCATCCCTCACTCCCACTCATTGACGAATTCACACGGAAATTGCGTCGCCATGAAATACTATGGGTTCTATGACTTCTCCTTCTAAATCGAGTAACGTTTCTATGGAAACGACAGGATTTTCTTTTGGGATACGACAATCACATTTCCGATCCACTAATCCGTCTTTACTGCATCCCTCACTAATACACATTGACGAATTCACACGGAAATTGCGTGGCCATGAAATACTATGGGTTCTATGACTTCTCCTTCTAAATCGAGTATCGTTTCTATGGGAACGACTGGCTTTTCTTTTGCGATACGAGTATCTCCCTCTCGATGCACTAATCCTTCTTTACTGCATCCCTCACTCCCACTCATTGACGAATTCACACGGAAATTGCGTCGCTATGAAATACTATGGGTTCTATGACTTCTCCTTCTAAATCGAGTAACGTTTCTATGGAAACGACAGGATTTTCTTTTGGGATACGACAATCACATTTCCGATCCACTAATCCGTCTTTACTGCATCCCTCACTAATACACATTGACGAATTCACACGGAAATTGCGTCGTCATGAAATACTATGGGTTCTATGACTTCTCCTTCTAAATCGAGTATAGTTTCTATGGAAACGACTGGCTTTTCTTTTGCGATACGACAATCACATTTCCGATCCACTAATCCGTCTTTACTGCATCCCTCACTAATACACATTCACGAATTCATACGGAAATTGCGTCGCTATGAAACACTATGGGTTCTATGACTTCTCCTTCTAAATCGAGTGTCGTTTCTATGGAAACGACTGGCTTTTCCTTAGCGATACGAGTATCTCCCTCTCGATGCACTAATCCTTCTTTACTGCATCCCTCACTCCCACTCATTGACGAATTCACACGGAAATTGCGTCGCCATGAAATACTATGGGTTCTATGACTTCTCCTTCTAAATCGAGTATCGTTTCTATGGAAACGACTGGCTTTTCTTTTGCGATACGACAATCACATTTCCGATCCACTAATCCGTCTTTACTGCATCCCTCACTAATACACATTGACGAATTCATACGGAAATTGCGTCGCTATGAAATACTATGGGTTCTATGACTTCTCCTTCTAAATCGAGGATCGTTTCTATGGAAACGACTGGCTTTTCTTTTGCGATACGAGTATCTCCCTCTCGATGCACTAATCCTTCTTTACTGCATCCCTCACTCCCACTCATTGACGAATTCCCACGGAAATTGCGTCGCCATGAAATACTATAGGTTTTATGACTTCTCCTTCTGAATCGAGTATCGTTTCTATGGAAACGACTGGCTTTTCTTTTGCGATACGACAATCACATTTCCGATCCACTAATCCGTCTTTACTGCAACCCTCACTAATACACATTGACGAATTCACACGGAAATTGCGTCGCCATGAAATACTATGGGTTCTATGACTTCTCCTTCTAAATCGAGTATCGTTTCTATGGAAACGACTGGCTTTTCTTTTGCGATACGAGTATCTCCCTCTCGAAGCACTAATCCTTCTTTACTGCATCCTTCGCTCCCACTCATTGACGAACTCACACGGAAATTGCGTCGCTATGAAATACTATGGGTTCTATGACTTCTCCTTCTAAATCGAGTATCATTTCTATGGAAACGACTGGCTTTTCTTTTGCGATACGAGTATCTCCCTCTCGATGCACTAATCCTTCTTTACTGCATCCCTCACTCCCACTCATTGACGAATTCACACGGAAATTGCGTCGCTATGAAATACTATGGGATCTATGACTTCTCCTTCTAAATCGAGTAACGTTTCTATGGAAACGACAGGATTTTCTTTTGGGATACGACAATCACATTTCCGATCCACTAATCCGTCCTTACTGCATCCCTCACTAATACACATTGGCGAATTCACACGGAAATTGCGTCGCCATGAAATACTGTGGGTTCTATGACTTCTCCTTCTAAATCGATTATCGTTTCTATGGAAACGAGAGGATTTTCTTTTGGGATACGATAATCACATTTCCGATCCACTAATCCGTCTTTACTGCATCCCTCACTCCCACTCATTGACGAATTCACACGGAAATTGCGTCGCCATGAAATACTATGGGTTCTATGACTTCTCCTTCTAAATCGAGTATCGTTTCTATGGAAACGACTGGCTTTTCTTTTGCGATACGACAATCACATTTCCGATCCACTAATCCGGCTTTACTGCATCCCTCACTAATACACATTGACGAATTCATACGGAAATTGCGTCGCCATGAAATACTATGGGTTCTATGACTTCTCCTTCTAAATCGAGTATCGTTTCTATGGAAACGACTGGCTTTTCTTTTGCGATACGAGTATCTCTCTCTCGATGCACTAATCCTTCTTTACTGCATCCCTCACTCCCACTCATTGACGAATTCACACGGAAATTGCGTCGCTATGAAATACTATGGGTTCTATGACTTCTCCTTCTAAATCGAGTATTGTTTCTATGGAAACGACTGGCTTTTCTTTTGCGATACGAGTATCTCCCTCTCGATGCACTAATCATTCTTTACTGCATCCCTCACTCCCACTCATTGACGAATTCACACGGAAATTGCATCGCTATGAAATACTATGGGTTCTATGACTTCTCCTTCTAAATCGAGTAACGTTTCTATGGAAACGACAGGATTTTATTTTGGGATACGACAATCACATTTCCGATCCACTAATCCGTCTTTACTGCATCCCTCACTAATACACATTGACGAATTCACACGGAAATTGCGTCGCCATGAAATACTATGGGTTCTATGACTTCTCCTTCTAAATCGAGTATCGTTTCTATGGAAACGACTGGCTTTTCTTTTGCGATACGACAATCACATTTCCGATCCACTAATCCGTCTTTACTGCATCCCTCACTAATACACATTCACGAATTCACACGGAAATTGCGTCGCCATGAAATACTGTGGGTTCTATGACTTCTCCTTCTAAATCGAGTATCGTTTCAATGGAAACGAGAGGATTTTCTTTTGGGATACGATAATCACATTTCCGATCCACTAATCCGTCTTTACTGCATCCCTCACTCCCACTCATTGACGAATTCACACGGAAATTGCGTCGCCATGAAATACTATGGGTTCTATGACTTCTCCTTCTAAATCGAGTATCGTTTCTATGGAAACGACTGGCTTTTCTTTTGCGATACGACAATCACATTTCCGATCCACTAATACGTCTTTACTGCATCCCTCACTAATACACATTGACGAATTCATACGGAAATTGCGTCGCTATGAAATACTATGGGTTCTATGACTTCTCCTTCTAAATCGAGTATCGTTTCTAAGGAAACGACTGGCTTTTCTTTTGCTATACGACAATCACATTTCCGATCCACTAATCCGTCTTTACTGCATCCCTCACTAATACACATTCACGAATTCATACGGAAATTGCGTCGCTATGAAATACTATGGGTTCTATGACTTCTCCTTCTAAATCGAGTATCGTTTCTATGGAAACGACTGGCTTTTCTTTTGCGATACGAGTATCTCCCTCTCGATGCACTAATCATTCTTTATTGCATCCCTCACTCCCACTCATTGACGAATTCACACGGAAATTGCGTCGCCATGAAATACTATGGGTTCTATGACTTCTCCTTCTAAATCGAGTAACGTTTCTATGGAAACGACAGGATTTTCTTTTGGGATACGACAATCACATTTCCGATCCACTAATCCGTCTTTACTGCATCCCTCATTAATACACATTGACGAATTCACACGGAAATTGCGTCGCCATGAAATACTATGGGTTCTATGACTTCTCCTTCTAAATCGAGTATCGTTTCTATGGGAACGACTGGCTTTTCTTTTGCGATACGAGTATCTCCCTCTCGATGCACTAATCCTTCTTTACTGCATCCCTCACTCCCACTCATTGACGAATTCACACGGAAATTGCGTCGCTATGAAATACTATGGGTTCTATGACTTCTCCTTCTAAATCGAGTAACGTTTCTATGGAAACGACAGGATTTTCTTTTGGGATACGACAATCACATTTCCGATCCACTAATCCGTCTTTACTGCATCCCTCACTAATACACATTGACGAATTCACACGGAAATTGCGTCGCCATGAAATACTATGGGTTCTATGACTTCTCCTTCTAAATCGAGTATCGTTTCTATGGAAACGACTGGCTTTTCTTTTGCGATACGACAATCACATTTCCGATCCACTAATCCGTCTTTACTGCATCCCTCACTAATACACATTCACGAATTCATACGGAAATTGCGTCGCTATGAAACACTATGGGTTCTATGACTTCTCCTTCTAAATCGAGTATCGTTTCTATGGAAACGACTGGCTTTTCCTTAGCGATACGAGTATCTCCCTCTCGATGCACTAATCCTTCTTTACTGCATCCCTCACTCCCACTCATTGACGAATTCACACGGAAATTGCGTCGCTATGAAATACTATGGGATCTATGACTTCTCCTTCTAAATCGAGTAACGTTTCTATGGAAACGACAGGATTTTCTTTTGGGATACGACAATCACATTTCCGATCCACTAATCCGTCCTTACTGCATCCCTCACTAATACACATTGGCGAATTCACACGGAAATTGCGTCGCCATGAAATACTGTGGGTTCTATGACTTCTCCTTCTAAATCGATTATCGTTTCTATGGAAACGAGAGGATTTTCTTTTGGGATACGATAATCACATTTCCGATCCACTAATCCGTCTTTACTGCATCCCTCACTCCCACTCATTGACGAATTCACACGGAAATTGCGTCGCCATGAAATACTATGGGTTCTATGACTTCTCCTTCTAAATCGAGTATCGTTTCTATGGAAACGACTGGCTTTTCTTTTGCGATACGACAATCACATTTCCGATCCACTAATCCGGCTTTACTGCATCCCTCACTAATACACATTGACGAATTCATACGGAAATTGCGTCGCCATGAAATACTATGGGTTCTATGACTTCTCCTTCTAAATCGAGTATCGTTTCTATGGAAACGACTGGCTTTTCTTTTGCGATACGAGTATCTCTCTCTCGATGCACTAATCCTTCTTTACTGCATCCCTCACTCCCACTCATTGACGAATTCACACGGAAATTGCGTCGCTATGAAATACTATGGGTTCTATGACTTCTCCTTCTAAATCGAGTATTGTTTCTATGGAAACGACTGGCTTTTCTTTTGCGATACGAGTATCTCCCTCTCGATGCACTAATCATTCTTTACTGCATCCCTCACTCCCACTCATTGACGAATTCACACGGAAATTGCATCGCTATGAAATACTATGGGTTCTATGACTTCTCCTTCTAAATCGAGTAACGTTTCTATGGAAACGACAGGATTTTATTTTGGGATACGACAATCACATTTCCGATCCACTAATCCGTCTTTACTGCATCCCTCACTAATACACATTGACGAATTCACACGGAAATTGCGTCGCCATGAAATACTATGGGTTCTATGACTTCTCCTTCTAAATCGAGTATCGTTTCTATGGAAACGACTGGCTTTTCTTTTGCGATACGACAATCACATTTCCGATCCACTAATCCGTCTTTACTGCATCCCTCACTAATACACATTCACGAATTCATACGGAAATTGCGTCGCTATGAAATACTATGGGTTCTATGACTTCTCCTTCTAAATCGAGTATCGTTTCTATGGAAACGACTGGCTTTTCTTTAGCGATACGAGTATCTCCCTGTCGATGCACTAATCCTTCTTTACTGCATCCCTCACTCCCACTCATTGACGAATTCACACGGAAATTGCGTCGCCATGAAATACTATGGGTTCTATGACTTCTCCTTCTAAATCGAGTAACGTTTCTATGGAAACGACAGGATTTTCTTTTGGGATACGACAATCACATTTCCGATCCACTAATACGTCTTTACTGCATCCCTCACTAATACACATTGACGAATTCATACGGAAATTGCGTCGCTATGAAATACTATGGGTTCTATGACTTCTCCTTCTAAATCGAGTATCGTTTCTATGGAAACGACTGGCTTTTCTTTTGCGATACGACAATCACATTTCCGATCCACTAATCCGTCTTTACTGCATCCCTCACTAATACACATTCACGAATTCATACGGAAATTGCGTCGCTATGAAATACTATGGGTTCTATGACTTCTCCTTCTAAATCGAGTATCGTTTCTATGGAAACGACTGGCTTTTCTTTAGCGATACGAGTATCTCCCTCTCGATGCACTAATCCTTCTTTACTGCATCCCTCACTCCCACTCATTGACGAATTCACACGGAAATTGCGTCGCCATGAAATACTATGTGTTCTATGACTTCTCCTTCTAAATCGAGTATCGTTTCTATGGAAACGACTGGCTTTTCTTTTGCGATACGACAATCACATTTCCGATCCACTAATCCGTCTTTACTGCATCCCTCACTAATACACATTGACGAATTCATACGGAAATTGCGTCGCTATGAAATACTATGGGTTCTATGACTTCTCCTTCTAAATCGAGTATCGTTTCTATGGAAACGACTGGCTTTTGTTTTGCGATACGAGTATCTCCCTCTCGATGCACTAATCCTTCTTTACTGCATCCCTCGCTCCCACTCATTGACGAACTCACACGGAAATTGCGTCGCTATGAAATACTATGGGTTCTATGACTTCTCCTTCTAAATCGAGTATCATTTCTATGGAAACGACTGGCTTTTCTTTTGCGATGCGAGTATCTCCCTCTCGATGCACTAATCCTTCTTTACTGCATCCCTCACTCCCACTCATTGACGAATTCACACGGAAATTGCGTCGCTATGAAATACTATGGGTTCTATGACTTCTCCTTCTAAATCGAGTAACGTTTCTATGGAAACGACAGGATTTTCTTTTGGGATACGACAATCACATTTCCGATCCACTAATCCGTCCTTACTGCATCCCTCACTAATACACATTGACGAATTCACACGGAAATTGCGTCGCCATGAAATACTGTGGGTTCTATGACTTCTCCTTCTAAATCGAGTATCGTTTCAATGGAAACGAGAGGATTTTCTTTTGGGATACGATAATCACATTTCCGATCCACTAATCCGTCTTTACTGCATCCCTCACTCCCACTCATTGACGAATTCACACGGAAATTGCGTCGCCATGAAATACTATGGGTTCTATGACTTCTCCTTCTAAATCGAGTATCGTTTCTATGGAAACGACTGGCTTTTCTTTTGCGATACGACAATCACATTTCCGATCCACTAATACGTCTTTACTGCATCCCTCACTAATACACATTGACGAATTCATACGGAAATTGCGTCGCTATGAAATACTATGTGTTCTATGACTTCTCCTTCTAAATCGAGTATCGTTTCTAAGGAAACGACTGGCTTTTCTTTTGCTATACGACAATCACATTTCCGATCCACTAATCCGTCTTTACTGCATCCCTCACTAATACACATTCACGAATTCATACGGAAATTGCGTCGCTATGAAATACTATGGGTTCTATGACTTCTCCTTCTAAATCGAGTATCGTTTCTATGGAAACGACTGGCTTTTCTTTTGCGATACGAGTATCTCCCTCTCGATGCACTAATCATTCTTTATTGCATCCCTCACTCCCACTCATTGACGAATTCACACGGAAATTGCGTCGCCATGAAATACTATGGGTTCTATGACTTCTCCTTCTAAATCGAGTAACGTTTCTATGGAAACGACAGGATTTTCTTTTGGGATACGACAATCACATTTCCGATCCACTAATCCGTCTTTACTGCATCCCTCATTAATACACATTGACGAATTCACACGGAAATTGCGTCGCCATGAAATACTATGGGTTCTATGACTTCTCCTTCTAAATCGAGTATCGTTTCTATGGGAACGACTGGCTTTTCTTTTGCGATACGAGTATCTCCCTCTCGATGCACTAATCCTTCTTTACTGCATCCCTCACTCCCACTCATTGACGAATTCACACGGAAATTGCGTCGCTATGAAATACTATGGGTTCTATGACTTCTCCTTCTAAATCGAGTAACGTTTCTATGGAAACGACAGGATTTTCTTTTGGGATACGACAATCACATTTCCGATCCACTAATCCGTCTTTACTGCATCCCTCACTAATACACATTGACGAATTCACACGGAAATTGCGTCGCCATGAAATACTATGGGTTCTATGACTTCTCCTTCTAAATCGAGTATCGTTTCTATGGAAACGACTGGCTTTTCTTTTGCGATACGACAATCACATTTCCGATCCACTAATCCGTCTTTACTGCATCCCTCACTAATACACATTCACGAATTCATACGGAAATTGCGTCGCTATGAAACACTATGGGTTCTATGACTTCTCCTTCTAAATCGAGTATCGTTTCTATGGAAACGACTGGCTTTTCCTTAGCGATACGAGTATCTCCCTCTCGATGCACTAATCCTTCTTTACTGCATCCCTCACTCCCACTCATTGACGAATTCACACGGAAATTGCGTCGCCATGAAATACTATGGGTTCTATGACTTCTCCTTCTAAATCGAGTAACGTTTCTATGGAAACGACAGGATTTTCTTTTGGGATACGACAATCACATTTCCGATCCACTAATACGTCTTTACTGCATCCCTCACTAATACACATTGACGAATTCATACGGAAATTGCGTCGCTATGAAATACTATGGGTTCTATGACTTCTCCTTCTAAATCGAGTATCGTTTCTATGGAAACGACTGGCTTTTCTTTTGCGAAACGACAATCACATTTCCGATCCACTAATCCGTCTTTACTGCATCCCTCACTAATACACATTCACGAATTCATACGGAAATTGCGTCGCTATGAAATACTATGGGTTCTATGACTTCTCCTTCTAAATCGATTATCGTTTCTATGGAAACGACTGGCTTTTCTTTAGCGATACGAGTATCTCCCTCTCGATGCACTAATCCTTCTTTACTGCATCCCTCACTCCCACTCATTGACGAATTCACACGGAAATTGCGTCGCCATGAAATACTATGGGTTCTATGACTTCTCCTTCTAAATCGAGTATCGTTTCTATGGAAACGACTGGCTTTTCTTTTGCGATACGACAATCACATTTCCGATCCACTAATCCGTCTTTACTGCATCCCTCACTAATACACATTGACGAATTCATACGGAAATTGCGTCGCTATGAAATACTATGGGTTCTATGACTTCTCCTTCTAAATCGAGGATCGTTTCTATGGAAACGACTGGCTTTTCTTTTGCGATACGAGTATCTCCCTCTCGATGCACTAATCCTTCTTTACTGCATCCCTCACTCCCACTCATTGACGAATTCCCACGGAAATTGCGTCGCCATGAAATACTATGGGTTTTATGACTTCTCCTTCTAAATCGAGTATCGTTTCTATGGAAACGACTGGCTTTTCTTTTGCGATACGACAATCACATTTCCGATCCACTAATCCGTCTTTACTGCAACCCTCACTAATACACATTGACGAATTCACACGGAAATTGCGTCGCCATGAAATACTATGGGTTCTATGACTTCTCCTTCTAAATCGAGTATCGTTTCTATGGAAACGACTGGCTTTTCTTTTGCGATACGAGTATCTCCCTCTCGATGCACTAATCCTTCTTTACTGCTTCCTTCGCTCCCACTCATTGACGAACTCACACGGAAATTGCGTCGCTATGAAATAGTATGGGTTCTATCACTTCTCCTTCTAAATCGAGTATCATTTCTATGGAAACGACTGGCTTTTCTTTTGCGATACGAGTATCTCCCTCTCGATGCACTAATCCTTCTTTACTGCATCCCTCACTCCCACTCATTGACGAATTTACACGGAAATTGCGTCGCTATGAAATACTATGGGTTCTATGACTTCTCCTTCTAAATCGAGTAACGTTTCTATGGAAACGACAGGATTTTCTTTTGGGATACGACAATCACATTTCCGATCCACTAATCCGTCCTTACTGCATCCCTCACTAATACACATTGGCGAATTCACACGGAAATTGCGTCGCCATGAAATACTGTGGGTTCTATGACTTCTCCTTCTAAATCGAGTATCGTTTCTATGGAAACGAGAGGATTTTCTTTTGGGATACGATAATCACATTTCCGATCCACTAATCCGTCTTTACTGCATCCCTCACTCCCACTCATTGACGAATTCACACGGAAATTGCGTCGCCATGAAATACTATGGGTTCTATGACTTCTCCTTCTAAATCGAGTATCGTTTCTATGGAAACGACTGGCTTTTCTTTTGCGATACGACAATCACATTTCCGATCCACTAATCCGGCTTTACTGCATCCCTCACTAATACACATTGACGAATTCATACGGAAATTGCGTCGCCATGAAATACTATGGGTTCTATGACTTCTCCTTCTAAATCGAGTATCGTTTCTATGGAAACGACTGGCTTTTCTTTTGCGATACGAGTATCTCTCTCTCGATGCACTAATCCTTCTTTACTGCATCCCTCACTCCCACTCATTGACGAATTCACACGGAAATTGCGTCGCTATGAAATACTATGGGTTCTATGACTTCTCCTTCTAAATCGAGTATTGTTTCTATGGAAACGACTGGCTTTTCTTTTGCGATACGAGTATCTCCCTCTCGATGCACTAATCATTCTTTACTGCATCCCTCACTCCAACTCATTGACGAATTCACACGGAAATTGCGTCGCCATGAAATACTATGGGTTCTATGACTTCTCCTTCTAAATCGAGTAACGTTTCTATGGAAACGATCCACTAATCCGTCTTTACTGCATCCCTCACTAATACACATTGACGAATTCACACGGAAATTGCGTGGCCATGAAATACTATGGGTTCTATGACTTCTCCTTCTAAATCGAGTAACGTTTCTATGGAAACGACTGGATTTTCTTTTGCGATACGACAATCACATTTCCGATCCACTAATCCGTCTTTACTGCATCCCTCACTAATACACATTCACGAATTCATACGGAAATTGCGTCGCTATGAAACACTATGGGTTC
The DNA here is from genome assembly GCF_021461385.2 of Schistocerca piceifrons. Lineage (NCBI taxonomy): Eukaryota > Metazoa > Arthropoda > Insecta > Orthoptera > Acrididae > Schistocerca > Schistocerca piceifrons. The sequence goes on from NW_025727551.1 coordinate 1,400,204, forward strand.
TATGACTTCTCCTTCTAAATCGAGTATCGTTTCTATGGAAACGACTGGCTTTTCCTTAGCGATACGAGTATCTCCCTCTCGATGCACTAATCCTTCTTTACTGCATCCCTCACTCCCACTCATTGACGAATTCACACGGAAATTGCTTCGCCATGAAATACTATGGGTTCTATGACTTCTCCTTCTAAATCGAGTAACGTTTCTATGGAAACGACAGGATTTTCTTTTGGGATACGACAATCACATTTCCGATCCACTAATACGTCTTTACTGCATCCCTCACTAATACACATTGACGAATTCATACGGAAATTGCGTCGCTATGAAATACTATGGGTTCTATGACTTCTCCTTCTAAATCGAGTATCGTTTCTATGGAAACGACTGGCTTTTCTTTTGCGAAACGACAATCACATTTCCGATCCACTAATCCGTCTTTACTGCATCCCTCACTAATACACATTCACGAATTCATACGGAAATTGCGTCGCTATGAAATACTATGGGTTCTATGACTTCTCCTTCTAAATCGAGTATCGTTTCTATGGAAACGACTGGCTTTTCTTTAGCGATACGAGTATCTCCCTCTCGATGCACTAATCCTTCTTTACTGCATCCCTCACTCCCACTCATTGACGAATTCACACGGAAATTGCGTCGCCATGAAATACTATGGGTTCTATGACTTCTCCTTCTAAATCGAGTATCGTTTCTATGGAAACGACTGGCTTTTCTTTTGCGATACGACAATCACATTTCCGATCCACTAATCCGTCTTTACTGCATCCCTCACTAATACACATTGACGAATTCATACGGAAATTGCGTCGCTATGAAATACTATGGGTTCTATGACTTCTCCTTCTAAATCGAGGATCGTTTCTATGGAAACGACTGGCTTTTCTTTTGCGATACGAGTATCTCCCTCTCGATGCACTAATCCTTCTTTACTGCATCCCTCACTCCCACTCATTGACGAATTCCCACGGAAATTGCGTCGCCATGAAATACTATGGGTTTTATGACTTCTCCTTCTAAATCGAGTATCGTTTCTATGGAAACGACTGGCTTTTCTTTTGCGATACGACAATCACATTTCCGATCCACTAATCCGTCTTTACTGCAACCCTCACTAATACACATTGACGAATTCACACGGAAATTGCGTCGCCATGAAATACTATGTGTTCTATGACTTCTCCTTCTAAATCGAGTATCGTTTCTATGGAAACGACTGGCTTTTCTTTTGCGATACGAGTATCTCCCTCTCGATGCACTAATCCTTCTTTACTGCATCCCTCGCTCCCACTCATTGACGAACTCACACGGAAATTGCGTCGCTATGAAATACTATGGGTTCTATGACTTCTCCTTCTAAATCGAGTATCATTTCTATGGAAACGACTGGCTTTTCTTTTGCGATACGAGTATCTCCCTCTCGATGCACTAATCCTTCTTTACTGCATCCCTCACACCCACTCATTGACGAATTCACACGGAAATTGCGTCGCTATGAAATACTGTGGGTTCTATGACTTCTCCTTCTAAATCGAGTATCGTTTCTATGGAAACGAGAGGATTTTCTTTTGGGATACGATAATCACATTTCCGATCCACTAATCCGTCTTTACTGCATCCCTAACTCCCACTCATTGACGAATTCACACGGAAATTGCGTCGCCATGAAATACTATGGGTTCTATGACTTCTCCTTCTAAATCGAGTATCGTTTCTATGGAAACGACTGGCTTTTCTTTTGCGATACGACAATCACATTTCCGATCCACTAATCCGGCTTTACTGCATCCCTCACTAATACACATTGACGAATTCATACGGAAATTGCGTCGCCATGAAATACTATGGGTTCTATGACTTCTCCTTCTAAATCGAGTATCGTTTCTATGGAAACGACTGGCTTTTCTTTTGCGATACGAGTATCTCTCTCTCGATGCACTAATCCTTCTTTACTGCATCCCTCACTCCCACTCATTGACGAATTCACACGGAAATTGCGTCGCTATGAAATACTATGGGTTCTATGACTTCTCCTTCTAAATCGAGTATTGTTTCTATGGAAACGACTGGCTTTTCTTTTGCGATACGAGTATCTCCCTCTCGATGCACAAATCATTCTTTACTGCATCCCTCACTCCCACTCATTGACGAATTCACACGGAAATTGCGTCGCCATGAAATACTATGGGTTCTATGACTTCTCCTTCTAAATCGAGTAACGTTTCTATGGAAACGATCCACTAATCCGTCTTTACTGCATCCCTCACTAATACACATTGACGAATTCACACGGAAATTGCGTCGCCATGAAATACTATGGGTTCTATGACTTTTCCTTCTAAATCGAGTATCGTTTCTATGGGAACGACTGGCTTTTCTTTTGCGATACGAGTATCTCCCTCTCGATGCACTAATCCTTCTTTACTGCATCCCTCACTCCCACTCATTGACGAATTCACACGGAAATTGCGTCGCTATGAAATACTATGGGTTCTACGACTTCTCCTTCTAAATCGAGTAACGTTTCTATGGAAACGACAGGATTTTCTTTTGGGATACGACAATCACATTTCCGATCCACTAATCCGTCTTCACTGCATCCCTCACTAATACACATTGACGAATTCACACGGAAATTGCGTCGCCATGAAATACTATGGGTTCTATGACTTCTCCTTCTAAATCGAGTATCGTTTCTATGGAAACGACTGGCCTTTCTTTTGCGATACGACAATCACATTTCCGATCCACTAATCCGTCTTTACTGCATCCCTCACTAATACACATTCACGAATTCATACGGAAATTGCGTCGCTATGAAATACTATGGGTTCTATGACTTCTCCTTCTAAATCGAGTATCGTTTCTATGGAAACGACTGGCTTTTCTTTAGCGATACGAGGATCTCCCTCTCGATGCACTAATCCTTCTTTACTGCATCCCTCACTCCCACTCATTGACGAATTCACACGGAAATTGCGTCGCCATGAAATACTATGGGTTCTATGACTTCTCCTTCTAAATCGAGTAACGTTTCTATGGAAACGACAGGATTTTCTTTTGGGATACGACAATCACATTTCCGATCCACTAATCTGTCTTTACTGCATCCCTCACTAATACACATTGACGAATTCATACGGAAATTGCGTCGCTATGAAATACTATGGGTTCTATGACTTTTCCTTCTAAATCGAGTATCGTTTCTATGGAAACGACTATCTTTTCTTTTGCGATACGACAATCACATTTCCGATCCACTAATCCGTCTTTACTGCATCCCTCACTAATACACATTCACGAATTCATACGGAAATTGCGTCTCTATGAAATACTATGGGTTCTATGACTTCTCCTTCTAAATCGAGTATCGTTTCTATGGAAACGATTGGCTTTTCTTTAGCGATACGAGTATCTCCCTCTCGATGCACTAATCCTTCTTTACTGCATCCCTCACTCCCACTCATTGACGAATTCACACGGAAATTGCGTCGCTATGAAATACTATGGGTTCTAAGACTTCTCCTTCTAAATCGAGTAACGTTTCTATGGAAACGACAGGATTTTCTTTTGGGATACGACAATCACATTTCCGATCCACTAATCCGTCCTTACTGCATCCCTCACTAATACACATTGACGAATTCACACGGAAATTGCGTCGCCATGAAATACTATGGGTTCTATGACTGCTCCTTCTAAATCGAGTATCGTTTCTATGGAAACGACTGGCTATTCTTTTGCGATACGACAGTCACATTTCCGATCCACTAATCCGTCTATACTGCATCCCTCACTAATACACATTGACGAATTCATACGGAAATTGCGTCGCTATGAAATACTATGGGTTCTATGACATCTCCTTCTAAATCGAGTATCGTTTCTATGGAAACGACTGGCTCTTCTTTTGCGATACGAGTATCTCCCTCTCGATGCACTAATCCTTTTTTACTGCATCCCTCACTCCCACTCATTGACGAATTCACACGGAAATTGCGTCGCCATGAAATACTATGGGTTCTATGACTTCTCCTTCTAAATCGAGTATCGTTTCTATGGAAACGACTGGCTTTTCTTTTGCGATACGGGTATCTCCCTCTCGATGCACTAATCCTTCTTTACTGCATCCCTCACTCCCACTCATTGACGAATTCACACGGAAATTGCGTCGCTATGAAATACTATGGGTTCTATGACTTTTCCTTCTAAATCGAGTAACGTTTCTATGGAAACGACAGGATTTTATTTTGGGATACGACAATCACATTTCCGATCCACTAATCCGTCATTACTGCATCCCTCACTAATACACATTGACGAATTCACACGGTAATATCGTCGCCATGGAATACTATGGGTTCTATGACTTCTCCTTCTAAATCGAGTATCGTTTCTATGGTAACGACTGGCTTTTCTTTTGCGATACGACAATCACATTTCCGATCCACTAATCCGTCTTTACTGCATCCCTCACTAATACACATTGACGAATTCATACGGAAATTGCGTCGCTATGAAAAACTATGGGTTCTATGACTTCTACTTCTAAATCGAGTATCGTTTCTATGGAAACGACTGGCTTTTCTTTTGCGATACGACAATCACTTTTCCGATCCACTAATCCGTCTTTACTGCATCCCTCACTAATACACATTGACGAATTCATACGGAAATTGCGTCGCTATGAAATACTATGGGTTCTATGACTTCTCCTTCTAAATCGAGTATCGTTTCAATGGAAACGACTGGCTTTTCTTTTGCGATACGAGTATCTCCCTCTCGATGCACTAATCCTTCTTTACTGCATCCCTCACTCCCACTCATTGACGAATTCACACGGAAATTGCGTCGCCATGAAATACTATGGGTTCTATGACTTCTCCTTCTAAATCGAGTATCGTTTCTATGGAAACGACTGGCTTTTCTTTTGCGATACGACAATCACATTTCCGATCCACTAATCCGTCTTTACTGCAACCCTCACTAATACACATTGACGAATTCACACGGAAATTGCGTCGCCATGAAATACTATGGGTTCTATGACTTCTCCTTCTAAATCGAGTGTCGTTTCTATGGAAACGACTGGCTTTTCTTTTGCGATACGAGTATCTCTCTCTCGATGCACTAATCCTTCTTTACTGCATCCCTCGCTCCCACTCATTGACGAATTCACACGGAAATTGCGTCGCTATGAAATACTATGGGTTCTATGACTTCTCATTCTAAGTCGAGTATCATTTCTATGGAAACGACTGGCTTTTCTTTTGCGATACGAGTATCTCCCTCTCGATGCACTAATCCTTCTTTACTGCATCCCTCACTCCCACTCATTGACGAATTCACACGGAAATTGCGTCGCTATGAAATACTATGGGTTCTATGACTTCTCCTTCTCAATCGAGTAACGTTTCCATGGAAACGACAGGATTTTCTTTTGGGATACGACAATCACATTTCCGATCCACTAATCCGTCCTTACTGCATCCCTCACTAATACACATTGATGAATTCACACGGAAATTGCGTCGCCATGAAATACTGTGGGTTCTATGACTTCTCCTTCTAAATCGAGTATCGTTTCTATGGAAACGACAGGATTTTCTTTTGGGATACGACAATCACATTTCCGATCCACTAATCCGTCTTTACTGTATCCCTCACTTCCACTCATTGACGAATTCACACGGAAATGGCGTCGCCATGTAATACTATGGGTTCTATGACTTCTCCTTCTAAATCGAGTATCGTTTCTATGGAAACGACTGGCTTTTCTTTTGCGATACGACAATCACATTTCCGATCTACTAATCCGTCTTTACTGCATCCCTCACTAATACACATTGACGAATTCATACGGAAATTGAGTCGCTATGAAATACTATGGGTTCTATGACTTCTCCTTCTAAATCGAGTATCGTTTCTATGGAAACGACTGGCTTTTCTTTTGCGATACGACAATCACATTTCCGATCTACTAATCCGTCTTTACTGCATCCCTCACTAATACACATTGACGAATTCATACGGAAATTGAGTCGCTATGAAATACTATGGGTTCTATGACTTCTCCTTCTAAATCGAGTATCGTCTCTATGGAAACGACTGGCTTTTCTTTAGCGATACGAGTATATCCCTCTCGATGCACTAATCCTTCTTTACTGCATCCCTCACTCCCACTCATTGACGAATTCACACGGAAATTGCGTCGCCATGAAATACTATGGGTTCTATGACTTCTCCTTCTAAATCGAGTATCGTTTCTATGGAAACGACTGGCTTTTCTTTTGCGATACGACAATCACATTACCGATCCACTAATCCGTCTTTACTGCATCCCTCACTAATACACATTGACGAATTCATACGGAAATTGCGTCGCTATGAAATACTATGGGTTCTATGACTTCTCCTTCTAAATCGAGTATCGTTTCTATGGAAACGACTGGCTTTTCTTTTGCGATACGACAATCACATTTCCGATCTACTAATCCGTCTTTACTGCATCCCTCACTAATACACATTGACGAATTCATACGGAAATTGAGTCGCTATGAAATACTATGGGTTCTATGACTTCTCCTTCTAAATCGAGTATCGTTTCTATGGAAACGACTGGCTTTTCTTTTGCGATACGACAATCATATTTCCGATCCACTAATCCGTCTTTACTGCATCCCTCACTAATACACATTGACGAATTCACACGGAAATTGCGTCGCCATGAAATACTATGGGTACTATGACTTCTCCTTCTAAATCGAGTATCGTTTCTATGGAAACGACTGGCTTTTCTTTTACGATACGACAATCACATTTCCGATCCACTAATCCGTCTTTACAGCATCCCTCACTAATACACATTGACGAATTCACACGGAAGTTGCGTCGCCATGAAGTACTATGGGTTCTATGACTTCTCCTTCTAAATCGAGTAACGTTTCTATGGAAACGACAGGATTTTCTTTTGCGATACGACAATCACATTTCCGATCCACTAATCCGTCTTTACTGCATCCCTCACTAATACACATTGAGGAATTCATACGGAAATTGCGTCGCTATGAAATACTATGTGTTCTATGACATCTCCTTCAAAATCGAGTATCGTTTCTATGGAAACGACTGGCTTTTCTTTTGCGATACTACAATCACATTTCCGATCCACTAATCCGTCTTTACTGCATCCCTCACTAATACACATTGACGAATTCATACGGAAATTGCGTCGCTATGAAATACTATGGGTTCTATGACTTCTCCTTCTAAATCGAGTATCGTTTCTATGGAAACGACTGGCTTTTCTTTTGCGATACGACAATCACATTTCCGATCCACTAATCCGTCTTTACTGCATCCCTCACTAATACACATTGACGAATTCACACGGAAATTGCATCGCTATGAAATATTATGGGTTCTATGACTTCTCCTTCTAAATCGAGTAACGTTTCTATGGAAACGACAGGATTTTCTTTTGCGATACGACAATCACATTTCCGATCCACTAATCGGTCTTTACTGCATCCCTCACTAATACACATTGACGAATTCATACGGAAATTGCGTCGCTATGAAATACTATGTGTTCTATGACTTCTCCTTCTAAATCGAGTATCGTTTCTATGGAAACGACTGGCATTTCTTTTGCGATACGACAATCACATTTCCGATCCACTAATCCGTCTTTGTTGCATCCCTCACTAATACACATTGACGAATTCACACGGAAATTGCTTCGCCATGAAATACTATGGGTTCTATGACTTCTCCTTCTAAATCGAGTAACGTTTCTATGGAAACGACTGGCTTTCCTTTTGCGATACGACAATCACATTTCCGATCCACTAATCCGTCTTTACTGCATCCCTCACTAATACACATTGACGAATCCACACGGAAATTGCGTCGCCATGAAATACTATGGGTTCTATGACTTCTCCTTCTAAATCGAGTAACGTTTCTATGGAAACGACAGGATTTTCTTTTGCGATACGACAATCACATTTCCGATCCACTAATCCGTCTTTACTGCATCCCTCACTAATACACATTGACGAATTCAAACGGAAATTGCGTCGCTATGAAATACTATGGGTTCTATGACTTCTCCTTCTAAATCGAGTATCGTTTCTATGGAAACGACTGGCTTTTCTTTTGCGACACGACAATCACATTTCCGATCCACTAATCCGTCTTTACTGCATCCCTCACTAATACACATTGACGAATTCATACGGAAATTGCGTCGCTATGAAATACTATGGGTTCTATGACTTCTCCTTCTAAATCGAGTAACGTTTCTATGGAAACGACTGGCTTTTCTTTTGCGATACGACAATCACATTTCCGATCCACTAGTCCGTCTTTACTGCATCCCTCACTAATACACATTGACGAATTCATACGGAAATTGCGTCGCTATGAAATACTAGGGTTCTATGACTTCTCCTTCTAAATCGAGTATCGTTTCTATGGAAACGACTGGCTTTTCTTTTGCGATACGACAATCACATTTCCGATCCACTAATCCGTCTTTACTGCATCCCTCACTAATACACATTGACGAATTCACACGGAAATTGCGTCGCTATGAAATACTATGGGTTCTATGACTTCTCCTTCTAAATCGAGTATCGTTTCAATGGAAACGACTGGCTTTTCTTTTGCGATACGAGTATCTCCCTCTCGATGCACTAATCCTTCTTTACTGCATCCCTCACTCCCACTCATTGACGAATTCACACGGAAATTGCGTCGCTATGAAATACTATGGGTTCTATGACCTCTTCTTCTAAATCGAGTAACGTTTCTATGGAAACGACTGGCTTTTCTTTTGCGATACGACAATCACCTTTCCGATCCACTAATCCGTCTTTACTGCATCCCTCACTAATACACATTGACGAATTCACAGGAAATTGCGTCGCCATGAAATAATATGGGTTCTATGACTTCTCCTTCTAAATCGAGAATCGTTTCTATGGAAACGACTGGCTTTTCTTTTGCGATACGACAATCACATTTCCGATCCTCTAATCCGTCTTTACTGCATCCCTCACTAATACACATTGACGAATTCACACGGAAATTGCGTCGCTATGAAATACTATGGGTTCTATGACTTCTCCTTCTAAATCGAGTAACGTTTCTATGGAAACGACAGGATTTTCTTTTGCGATACGACAAACACATTTCCGATCCACTAATCCGTCTTTACTGCATCCCTCACTAATACACATTGACGAATTCAAACGGAAATTGCGGCGCTATGAAATACTATGGGTTCTATGACTTCTCCTTCTAAATCAAGTATCGTTTCTATGGAAACGACTGGCTTTTCTTTTGCGATACGACAATCACATTTCCGAACCACTAATCCGTCTTTACTGCATCCCTCACTAATACACATTGACGAATTCATACGGAAATTGCGTCGCTATGAAATACTATGGGTTCTATGACTTCTCCTTCTAAATCGAGTAACGTTTCTATGGAAACGACAGGATTTTCTTTTGCGACACGACAATCAGATTTCCGATCCACTAATCCGTCTTTACTGCAACCCTCACTAATACACATTGACGAATTCATACGGAAATTGCGTCGCTATGAAATACTATGGGTTCTATGACTTCTCCTTCTAAATCGAGTAACGTTTCTATGGAAACGACTGGCTTTTCTTTTGCGATACGACAATCACATTTCCGATCCACTAATCCGTCTTTACTGCATCCCTCACTAATACACATTGACGAATTCACACGGAAATTGCGTCGCCATGAAATACTATGGGTTCTATGACTTCTCCTCCTTAATCGAGTATCGTTTCTATGGAAACGACTGGCTTTTCTTTTGCGATACGACAATCACATTTCCAATTCACTAATCCGTCTTTACTGCATTCCCTCACTAATACACATTGACGAATTCATACGGAAATTGCGTCGCTATGAAATACTATGGGTTCTATGACTTCTCCTTCTAAATCGAGTATCGTTTCTATGGAAACGACTGGCTTTTCTTTTGCGATACGACAATCACATTTCCGATCCACTAATCCATCTTTACTGCATCCCTCACTAATACACATTGACGAATTCATACGGAAATTGCGTCGCTATGAAATACTATGGGTTCTATGACTTCTCCTTCTAAATCGAGTAACGTTTCTATGGAAACGACTGGCTTTTCTTTTGCGATACGACAATCACATTTCCGATCCACTAATCCGTCTTTACTGCATCCCTCACTAATACACATTGACGAATTCATACGGAAATTGCGTCGCTATGAAATACTATGGGTTCTATGACTTCTCCTTCTAAATCGAGTATCGTTTCTATGGAAACGACTGGCTTTTCTTTTGCGATACGACAATCACATTTCCGATCCACTAATCCGTCTTTACTGCATCCCTCACTAATACACATTGACGAATTCATACGGAAATTGCGTCGCTATGAAATACTATGGGTTCTATGACTTCTCCTTCTAAATCGAGTATCGTTTCTATGGAAACGACTGGCTTTTCTTTTGCGATACGACAATCACATTTCCGATCCACTAATCCGTCTTTACTGCATCCCTCACTAATACACATTGACGAATTCACACGGAAATTGCGTCGCTATGAAATACTATGGGTTCTATGACTTCTCCTTCTAAATCGAGTATCGTTTCTATGGAAACGACTGGCTTTTCTTTTGCGATACGAGTATCTCCCTCTCGATGCACTAATCCTTCTTTACTGCATCCCTCACTCCCACTCATTGACAAATTCAAACGGAAATTGCGTCGCCATGACGCCATGAAATACTATGGGTTCTATGACTTCTCCTTCTAAATCGAGTAACGTTTCTATGGAAACGACTGGCTTTTCTTTTGCGATACGACAATCACATTTCCGATCCACTAATCAGTCTTTACTGCATCCCTCACTAATACACATTGACGAATTCACACAGAAATTGCGTCGCCATGAAATACTACGGGTCCTATGACTTCTCCTTCTAAATCGAGTATCGTTTCTATGGAAACGACTGGCTTTTCTTTTGCGATACGACAATCACATTTCCGATCCACTAGTCCGTCTTTACTGCATCCCTCACTAATACACATTGACGAATTCAAACGGAAATTGCGTCGCTATGAAATACTATGGGTTCTATGACTTCTCCTTCTAAATCGAGTATCGTTTCTATGGAAACGACTGGCTTTTCTTTTGCGATACGACAACCACATTTCCGATCCACTAATCCGTCTTTACTGCATCCCTCACTAATACACATTGACGAATTCACACGGAAATTGCGTCGCTATGAAATACTATGGGTTCTATGACTTCTCCTTCTAAATCGAGTAACGTTTCTATGGAAACGACAGGATTTTCTTTTGCGATACGACAATCACATTTCCGATCCACTAATCCGTCTTTACTGCATCCCTCACTAATACACATTGACGAATTCAAACGGAAATTGCGTCGCTATGAAATACTATGGGTTCTATGACTTCTCCTTCTAAATCGAGTAACGTTTCTATGGAAACGACAGGATTTTCTTTTGCGATACGACAATCACATTTCCGATCCACTAATCCGTCTTTACTGCATCCCTCACTAATACACATTGACGAATTCAAACGGAAATTGCGTCGCTATGAAATACTATGGGTTCTATGACATCTCCTTCAAAATCGAGTATCGTTTCTATGGAAACGACTGGCTTTTCTTTTGCGATACTACAATCACATTTCCGATCCACTAATCCGTCTTTACTGCATCCCTCACTAATACACATTGACGAATTCATACGGAAATTGCGTCGCTATGAAATACTATGGGTTCTATGACTTCTCCTTCTAAATCGAGTATCGTTTCTATGGAAACGACTGGCTTTTCTTTTGCGATACGACAATCACATTTCCGATCCACTAATCCGTCTTTACTGCATTACTCACTAATACACATTGACGAATTCACACGGAAATTGCATCGCTATGAAATATTATGGGTTCTATGACTTCTCCTTCTAAATCGAGTAACGTTTCTATGGAAACGACAGGATTTTCTTTTGCGATACGACAATCACATTTCCGATCCACTAATCGGTCTTTACTGCATCCCTCACTAATACACATTGACGAATTCATACGGAAATTGCGTCGCTATGAAATACTATGGGTTCTATGACTTCTCCTTCTAAATCGAGTATCGTTTCTATGGAAACGACTGGCATTTCTTTTGCGATACGACAATCACATTTCCGATCCACTAATCCGTCTTTATTGCATCCATCACTAATACACATTGACGAATTCACACGGAAATTGCTTCGCCATGAAATACTATGGGTTCTATGACTTCTCCTTCTAAATCGAGTAACGTTTCTATGGAAACGACTGGCTTTCCTTTTGCGATACGACAATCACATTTCCGATCCACTAATCCGTCTTTACTGCATCCCTCACTAATACACATTGACGAATTCACACGGAAATTGCGTCGCCATGAAATACTATGGGTTCTATGACTTCTCCTTCTAAATCGAGTAACGTTTCTATGGAAACGACAGGATTTTCTTTTGCGATACGACAATCACATTTCCGATCCACTAATCCGTCTTTACTGCATCCCTCACTAATACACATTGACGAATTCAAACGGAAATTGCGTCGCTATGAAATACTATGGGTTCTATGACTTCTCCTTCTAAATCGAGTATCGTTTCTATGGAAACGACTGGCTTTTCTTTTGCGACACGACAATCACATTTCCGATCCACTAATCCGTCTTTACTGCATCCCTCACTAATACACATTGACGAATTCATACGGAAATTGCGTCGCTATGAAATACTATGGGTTCTATGACTTCTCCTTCTAAATCGAGTAACGTTTCTATGGAAACGACTGGCTTTTCTTTTGCGATACGACAATCACATTTCCGATCCACTAGTCCGTCTTTACTGCATCCCTCACTAATACACATTGACGAATTCATACGGAAATTGCGTCGCTATGAAATACTAGGGTTCTATGACTTCTCCTTCTAAATCGAGTATCGTTTCTATGGAAACGACTGGCTTTTCTTTTGCGATACGACAATCACATTTCCGATCCACTAATCCGTCTTTACTGCATCCCTCACTAATACACATTGACGAATTCACACGGAAATTGCGTCGCTATGAAATACTATGGGTTCTATGACTTCTCCTTCTAAATCGAGTATCGTTTCAATGGAAACGACTGGCTTTTCTTTTGCGATACGAGTATCTCCCTCTCGATGCACTAATCCTTCTTTACTGCATCCCTCACTCCCACTCATTGACGAATTCACACGGAAATTGCGTCGCTATGAAATACTATGGGTTCTATGACCTCTTCTTCTAAATCGAGTAACGTTTCTATGGAAACGACTGGCTTTTCTTTTGCGATACGACAATCACCTTTCCGATCCACTAATCCGTCTTTACTGCATCCCTCACTAATACACATTGACGAATTCACAGGAAATTGCGTCGCCATGAAATAATATGGGTTCTATGACTTCTCCTTCTAAATCGAGAATCGTTTCTATGGAAACGACTGGCTTTTCTTTTGCGATACGACAATCACATTTCCGATCCTCTAATCCGTCTTTACTGCATCCCTCACTAATACACATTGACGAATTCACACGGAAATTGCGTCGCTATGAAATACTATGGGTTCTATGACTTCTCCTTCTAAATCGAGTAACGTTTCTATGGAAACGACAGGATTTTCTTTTGCGATACGACAAACACATTTCCGATCCACTAATCCGTCTTTACTGCATCCCTCACTAATACACATTGACGAATTCAAACGGAAATTGCGGCGCTATGAAATACTATGGGTTCTATGACTTCTCCTTCTAAATCAAGTATCGTTTCTATGGAAACGACTGGCTTTTCTTTTGCGATACGACAATCACATTTCCGAACCACTAATCCGTCTTTACTGCATCCCTCACTAATACACATTGACGAATTCATACGGAAATTGCGTCGCTATGAAATACTATGGGTTCTATGACTTCTCCTTCTAAATCGAGTAACGTTTCTATGGAAACGACAGGATTTTCTTTTGCGACACGACAATCAGATTTCCGATCCACTAATCCGTCTTTATTGCAACCCTCACTAATACACATTGACGAATTCATACGGAAATTGCGTCGCTATGAAATACTATGGGTTCTATGACTTCTCCTTCTAAATCGAGTAACGTTTCTATGGAAACGACTGGCTTTTCTTTTGCGATACGACAATCACATTTCCGATCCACTAATCCGTCTTTACTGCATCCCTCACTAATACACATTGACGAATTCACACGGAAATTGCGTCGCCATGAAATACTATGGGTTCTATGACTTCTCCTCCTTAATCGAGTATCGTTTCTATGGAAACGACTGGCTTTTCTTTTGCGATACGACAATCACATTTCCAATTCACTAATCCGTCTTTACTGCATTCCCTCACTAATACACATTGACGAATTCATACGGAAATTGCGTCGCTATGAAATACTATGGGTTCTATGACTTCTCCTTCTAAATCGAGTATCGTTTCTATGGAAACGACTGGCTTTTCTTTTGCGATACGACAATCACATTTCCGATCCACTAATCCATCTTTACTGCATCCCTCACTAATACACATTGACGAATTCATACGGAAATTGCGTCGCTATGAAATACTATGGGTTCTATGACTTCTCCTTCTAAATCGAGTAACGTTTCTATGGAAACGACTGGCTTTTCTTTTGCGATACGACAATCACATTTCCGATCCACTAATCCGTCTTTACTGCATCCCTCACTAATACACATTGACGAATTCATACGGAAATTGCGTCGCTATGAAATACTATGGGTTCTATGACTTCTCCTTCTAAATCGAGTATCGTTTCTATGGAAACGACTGGCTTTTCTTTTGCGATACGACAATCACATTTCCGATCCACTAATCCGTCTTTACTGCATCCCTCACTAATACACATTGACGAATTCATACGGAAATTGCGTCGCTATGAAATACTATGGGTTCTATGACTTCTCCTTCTAAATCGAGTATCGTTTCTATGGAAACGACTGGCTTCTCTTTTGCGATACGACAATCACATTTCCGATCCACTAATCCGTCTTTACTGCATCCCTCACTAATACACATTGACGAATTCACACGGAAATTGCGTCGCTATGAAATACTATGGGTTCTATGACTTCTCCTTCTAAATCGAGTATCGTTTCTATGGAAACGACTGGCTTTTCTTTTGCGATACGAGTATCTCCCTCTCGATGCACTAATCCTTCTTTACTGCATCCCTCACTCCCACTCATTGACGAATTCAAACGGAAATTGCGTCGCCATGACGCCATGAAATACTATGGGTTCTATGACTTCTCCTTCTAAATCGAGTAACGTTTCTATGGAAACGACTGGCTTTTCTTTTGCGATACGACAATCACATTTCCGATCCACTAATCAGTCTTTACTGCATCCCTCACTAATACACATTGACGAATTCACACAGAAATTGCGTCGCCATGAAATACTACGGGTCCTATGACTTCTCCTTCTAAATCGAGTATCGTTTCTACGGAAACGACTGGCTTTTCTTTTGCGATACGACAATCACATTTCCGATCCACTAGTCCGTCTTTACTGCATCCCTCACTAATACACATTGACGAATTCAAACGGAAATTGCGTCGCTATGAAATACTATGGGTTCTATGACTTCTCCTTCTAAATCGAGTATCGTTTCTATGGAAACGACTGGCTTTTCTTTTGCGATACGACAACCACATTTCCGATCCACTAATCCGTCTTTACTGCATCCCTCACTAATACACATTGACGAATTCACACGGAAATTGCGTCGCTATGAAATACTATGGGTTCTATGACTTCTCCTTCTAAATCGAGTAACGTTTCTATGGAAACGACAGGATTTTCTTTTGCGATACGACAATCACATTTCCGATCCACTAATCCGTCTTTACTGCATCCCTCACTAATACACATTGACGAATTCAAACGGAAATTGCGTCGCTATGAAATACTATGGGTTCTATGACTTCTCCTTCTAAATCGAGTAACGTTTCTATGGAAACGACAGGATTTTCTTTTGCGATACGACAATCACATTTCCGATCCACTAATCCGTCTTTACTGCATCCCTCACTAATACACATTGACGAATTCAAACGGAAATTGCGTCGCTATGAAATACTATGGGTTCTATGACTTCTCCTTATAAATCGAGTATCATTTCTATGGAAACGACTGGCTTTTCTTTTGCGTTACGACAATCACATTTCCGATCCACTAATCCGTCTTTACTGCATCCCTCACTAATACACATTGACGAATTCACACGGAAATTGCGTCGCCATGAAATACTATGGGTTCTATGACTTCTCCTTCTAAATCGAGTATCGTTTCTATGGAAACGAGTTACTTTTCTTTTGTGATACGACAATCACATTTCCGATCCACTAATCCGTCTTTACTGCATCCCTCACTAATACACATTGACGAATTCACACGGAAATTGCGTCGCCATGAAATACTGTGGGTTCTATGACTTCTCCTTCTAAATCGAGTAACGTTTCTATGGAAACGACTGGCTTTTCTTTTGCGATACGACAATCACATTTCCGATCCACTAATCCGTCTTTACTGCATCCCTCACTAATACACATTGACGAATTCATACGGAAATTGCGTCGCTATGAAATACTATGGGTTCTATGACTTCTCCTTCTAAATCGAGTAACGTTTCTATGGAAACGACAGGATTTTCTTTTGCGATACGACAATCACATTTCCGATCCACTAATCCGTCTTTACTGCATCCCTCACTAATACACATTGACGAATTCAAACGGAAATTGCGTCGCTATGAAATACTATGGGTTCTATGACTTCTCCTTATAAATCGAGTATCATTTCTATGGAAACGACTGGCTTTTCTTTTGCGTTACGACAATCACATTTCCGATCCACTAATCCGTCTTTACTGCATCCCTCACTAATACACATTGACGAATTCACACGGAAATTGCGTCGCCATGAAATACTATGGGTTCTATGACTTCTCCTTCTAAATCGAGTATCGTTTCTATGGAAACGAGTTACTTTTCTTTTGTGATACGACAATCACATTTCCGATCCACTAATCCGTCTTTACTGCATCCCTCACTAATACACATTGACGAATTCACACGGAAATTGCGTCGCCATGAAATACTGTGGGTTCTATGACTTCTCCTTCTAAATCGAGTAACGTTTCTATGGAAACGACTGGCTTTTCTTTTGCGATACGAGTATCTCCCTCTCGATGCACTAATCCTTCTTTACTGCATCCCTCACTCCCACTCATTGACGAATTCAAACGGAAATTGCGTCGCCATGACGCCATGAAATACTATGGGTTCTATGACTTCTCCTTCTAAATCGAGTAACGTTTCTATGGAAACGACTGGCTTTTCTTTTGCGATACGACAATCACATTTCCGATCCACTAATCAGTCTTTACTGCATCCCTCACTAATACACATTGACGAATTCACACAGAAATTGCGTCGCCATGAAATACTACGGGTCCTATGACTTCTCCTTCTAAATCGAGTATCGTTTCTATGGAAACGACTGGCTTTTCTTTTGCGATACGACAATCACATTTCCGATCCACTAGTCCGTCTTTACTGCATCCCTCACTAATACACATTGACGAATTCAAACGGAAATTGCGTCGCTATGAAATACTATGGGTTCTATGACTTCTCCTTCTAAATCGAGTATCGTTTCTATGGAAACGACTGGCTTTTCTTTTGCGATACGACAACCACATTTCCGATCCACTAATCCGTCTTTACTGCATCCCTCACTAATACACATTGACGAATTCACACGGAAATTGCGTCGCTATGAAATACTATGGGTTCTATGACTTCTCCTTCTAAATCGAGTAACGTTTCTATGGAAACGACAGGATTTTCTTTTGCGATACGACAATCACATTTCCGATCCACTAATCCGTCTTTACTGCATCCCTCACTAATACACATTGACGAATTCAAACGGAAATTGCGTCGCTATGAAATACTATGGGTTCTATGACTTCTCCTTCTAAATCGAGTAACGTTTCTATGGAAACGACAGGATTTTCTTTTGCGATACGACAATCACATTTCCGATCCACTAATCCGTCTTTACTGCATCCCTCACTAATACACATTGACGAATTCAAACGGAAATTGCGTCGCTATGAAATACTATGGGTTCTATGACTTCTCCTTATAAATCGAGTATCATTTCTATGGAAACGACTGGCTTTTCTTTTGCGTTACGACAATCACATTTCCGATCCACTAATCCGTCTTTACTGCATCCCTCACTAATACACATTGACGAATTCACACGGAAATTGCGTCGCCATGAAATACTATGGGTTCTATGACTTCTCCTTCTAAATCGAGTATCGTTTCTATGGAAACGAGTTACTTTTCTTTTGTGATACGACAATCACATTTCCGATCCACTAATCCGTCTTTACTGCATCCCTCACTAATACACATTGACGAATTCACACGGAAATTGCGTCGCCATGAAATACTGTGGGTTCTATGACTTCTCCTTCTAAATCGAGTAACGTTTCTATGGAAACGACTGGCTTTTCTTTTGCGATACGACAATCACATTTCCGATCCACTAATCCGTCTTTACTGCATCCCTCACTAATACACATTGACGAATTCATACGGAAATTGCGTCGCTATGAAATACTATGGGTTCTATGACTTCTCCTTCTAAATCGAGTAACGTTTCTATGGAAACGACAGGATTTTCTTTTGCGATACGACAATCACATTTCCGATCCACTAATCCGTCTTTACTGCATCCCTCACTAATACACATTGACGAATTCACACGGAAATTGCGTCGCTATGAAATACTATGGGTTCTATGACTTCTCCTTCTAAATCGAGTATCGTTTCTATGGAAACGACTGGCTTTTCTTTTGCGATTCGAGTATCCCCCTCTCGATGCACTAATCCTTCTTTACTGCATCCCTCACTCCCACTCATTGACGAATTCACACGGAAATTGCGTCGCTATGAAATACTATGGGTTCTATGACTTCTCCTTCTAAATCGAGTAACGTTTCTATGGAAACGACTGGCTTTTCTTTTGCGATACGACAATCACCTTTCCGATCCACTAATCCGTCTTTACTGCATCCCTCACTAATACACATTGACGAATTCATACGGAAATTGCGTCGCCATGAAATACTATGGGTTCTATAACTTCTCCTTCTAAATCGAGTATCGTTTCTATGGAAACGACTGGCTTTTTTTTACGATACGACAATCACATTTCCGATCCACTAATCCGTCTTTACTGCATCCCTCACTAATACACATTGACGAATTCACACGGAAATTGCATCGCTTTGAAATACTATGGGTTCCATGACTTCTCCTTCTAAATCGAGTAACGTTTCTGTGGAAACGACAGGATTTTCTTTTGCGATACGACAATCACATTTCCGATCCACTAATCCGTCTTTACTGCATCCCTCACTAATACACATTGACGAATTCAAACGGAAATTGCGGCGCTATGAAATACTATGGGTTCTATGACTTCTCCTTCTAAATCAAGTATCGTTTCTATGGAAACGACTGGCTTTTCTTTTGCGATACGACAATCACATTTCCGATCCACTAATCCGTCTTTACTGCATCCCTCACTAATACACATTGACGAATTCATACGGAAATTGCGTCGCTATGAAATACTATGGGTTCTATGACTTCTCCTTCTAAATCGAGTAACGTTTCTATGGAAACGACAGGATTTTCTTTTGCGATACGACAATCACATTTCCGATCCACTAATCCGTCTTTACTGCATCCCTCACTAATACACATTGACGAATTCAAACGGAAATTGCGTAGCTATGAAATACCATGGGTACTATGACTTCTCCTTCTAAATCGAGTATCATTTCTATGGAAACGACTGGCTTTTCTTTTGCGATACGACAATCACATTTCCGATCCACTAATCCGTCTTTACTGCATCCCTCACTAATACACATTGACGAATTCATACGGAAATTGCGTCGCTATGAAATACTATGGGTTCTATGACTTCTCCTTCTAAATCGAGTAACGTTTCCTTGGAAACGACAGGATTTTCTTTTGCGATAGGACAATCACATTTCCGATACACTAATCCGTCTTTACTGCATCCCTCACTAATTCACATTGACGAATTCATAGGGAAATTGCGTCGCTATGAAATACTATGGGTTCTATGACTTCTCCTTCTAAATCGAGTAACGTTTCTATGGAAACGATTGGCTTTTCTTTTGCGATACGACAATCACATTTCCGATCCACTAATCCGTCTTTACTGCATCCCTCACTAATACACATTGACGAATTCACACGGAAATTGCGTCGCCATGAAATACTATGGGTTCTATGACTTCTCCTTCTAAATCGAGTATCGTTTCTATGGAAACGACTTACTTTTCTTTTGTGATACGACAATCACATTTCCGATCCACTAATCCGTCTTTACTGCATCCCTCACTAATACACATTGACGAATTCATACGGAAATTGCGTCGCTATGAAATACTATGGGTTCTATGACTTCTCCTTCTAAATCGAGTATCGTTTCTATGGAAACGACTGGCTTTTCTTTGCGATATGACAATCACATTTCCGATCCACTAATCCGTCTTTACTGCATCCCTCACTAATACACATTGACGAATTCATACGGAAATTGCGTCGCTATGAAATACTATGGGTTCTATGACTTCTCCTTCTAAATCGAGTAACGTTTCTATGGAAACGACTGGCTTTTCTTTTGCGATACGACAATCGCATTTCCGATCCACTAATCCGTCTTTACTGCATCCCTCACTAATACACATTGACGAATTCACACGGAAATTGCTTCGCCATGAAATACTATGGGTTCTATGACTTCTCCTTCTAAATCGAGTAACGTTTCTATGGAAACGACTGGCTTTCCTTTTGCGATACGACAATCACATTTCCGATCCACTAATCCGTCTTTACTGCATCCCTCACTAATACACATTGACGAATTCACACGGAAATTGCGTCGCCATGAAATACTATGGGTTCTATGACTTCTCCTTCTAAATCGAGTAACGTTTCTATGGAAACGACAGGATTTTCTTTTGCGATACGACAATCACATTTCCGATCCACTAATCCGTCTTTACTGCATCCCTCACTAATACACATTGACGAATTCACACGGAAATTGCGTCGCCATGAAATACAATGGGTTCTATGACTTCTCCTTCTAAATCGAGTATCGTTTCTATGGAAACGACTTACTTTTCTTTTGTGATACGACAATCACATTTCCGATCCACTAATCCGCCTTTACTGCATCCCTCACTAATACACATTGACGAATTCACACGGAAATTGCGTCGCCATGAAATACTATGGGTTCTATGACTTCTCCTTCTAAATCGAGTAACGTTTCTTTGGAAACGACTGGCTTTTCTTTTGCGATACGACAATCACATTTCCGATCCACTAATCCGTCTTTACTGCATCCCTCACTAATACACATTGACGAATTCATACGGAAATTGCGTCGCTATGAAATACTATGGGTTCTATGACTTCTCCTTCTAAATCGAGTATCGTTTCTATGGAAACGACTGGCTTTTCTTTTGCGATACGACAATCACATTTCCGATCCACTAATCCGTCTTTACTGCATCCCTCACTAATACACATTGACGAATTCACACGGAAATGGCGTCGCTATGAAATACTATGGGTTCTATGACTTCTCCTTCTAAATCGAGTATCATTTCTATGGAAACGACTGGCTTTTCTTTTGCGATACGAGTATCTCCCTCTCGATGCACTAATCCTTCTTTAGTGCATCCCTCACTCCCACTCATTGACGAATTCAGACGGAAATTGCGTCGCTATGAAATACTATGGGTTCTATGACTTCTCCTTCTAAATCGAGTAACGTTTCTATGGAAACGACTGGCTTTTCTTTTGCGATACAACAATCACCTTTCCGATCCACTAATCCGTCTTTACTGCATCCCTCACTAATACACATTGACGAATTCACACGGAAATTGCGTCGCCATGAAATACTATGGGTTCTATGACTTCTCCTTCTAAATCGAGTATCGTTTCTATGGAAACGACTGGCTTTTCTTTTGCGATACGACAATCACATTTCCGATCCACTAATCCGTCTTTACTGCATCCCTCACTTATACACATTGACGAATTCACACGGAAATTGCGTCGCTATGAAATACTATGGGTTCTATGACTTCTCCTTCTAAATCGAGTAACGTTTCTATGGAAACGACAGGATTTTCTTTTGCGATACGACAATCACATTTCCGATCCACTAATCCGTCTTTACTGCATCCCTCACTAATACACATTGACGAATTCAAACGGAAATTGCGGCGCTATTAAATACTATGGGTTCTATGACTTCTCCTTCTAAATCAAGTATCGTTTCTATGGAAACGACTGGCTTTTCTTTTGCGATACGACAATCACATTTCCGATCCACTAATCCGTCTTTACTGCATCCCTCACTAATACACATTGACGAATTCATACGGAAATTGCGTCGCTATGAAATACTATGGGTTCTATGACTTCTCCTTCTAAATCGAGTAACGTTTCTATGGAAACGACAGGATTTTCTTTTGCGACACGACAATCACATTTCCGATCCACTAATCCGTCTTTACTGCAACCCTCACTAATACACATTGACGAATTCTTACGGAAATTGCGTCGCTATGAAATACTATGGGTTCTAAGACTTCTCCTTCTAAATCGAGTATCGTTTCTATGGAAACGACTGGCTTTTCTTTTGCGATACGACAATCATATTTCCGATCCACTAATCCGTCTTTACTGCATCCCTCACTAATACACATTGACGAATTCACACGGAAATTGCGTCGCCATGAAATACTATGGGTTCTATTACTTCTCTTCCTAAATCGAGTATCGTTTCTATGGAAACGACTGGCTTTTCTTTTGCGATACGACAATCACATTTCCGATCCACTAATCCGTCTTTACTGCATTCCCTCACTAATACACATTGACGAGTTCATACGGAAATTGCGTCGCTGTGAAATACTATGGGTTCTATGACTTCTCCTTCTAAATCGAGTATCGTTTCTATGGAAACGACTGGCTTTTCTTTTGCGATACGACAATCACATTTCCGATCCACTAATCCGTCTTTACTGCATCCCTCACTAATACACATTGACGAATTCATACGGAAATTGCGTCGCTATGAAATACTATGGGTTCTATGACTTCTCCTTCTAAATCGAGTAACGTTTCTATGGAAACGACTGGCTTTTCTTTTGCGATACGACAATCACATTTCCGATCCACTAATCCGTCTTTACTGCATCCCTCACTAATACACATTGACGAATTCATACGGAAATTGCGTCGCTATGAAATACTATGGGTTCTATGACTTCTCCTTCTAAATCGAGTATCGTTTCTATGGAAACGACGGGCTTTTCTTTTGCGATACGACAATCACATTTCCGATCCACTAATCCGTCTTTACTGCATCCCTCACTAATACACATTGACGAATTCATACGGAAATTGCGTCGCTATGAAATACTATGGGTTCTATGACTTCTCCTTCTAAATCGAGTATCGTTTCTATGGAAACGACTGACTTTTCTTTTGCGATACGACAATCACATTTCCGATCCACTAATCCGTCTTTACTGCATCCTTCACTAATACACATTGACGAATTCACACGGAAATTGCGTCGCTATGAAATACTATGGGTTCTATGACTTCTCCTTCTAGATCGAGTATCGTTTCTATGGAAACGACTGGCTTTTCTTTTGCGATACGACAATCACATTTCCGATCCACTAATCCGTCTTTACTGCATCCCTCACTAATACACATTGACGAATTCATACGGAAATTGCGTCGCTATGAAATACTATGGGTTCTATGACTTCTCCTTCTAAATCGAGTATCGTTTCTCTGGAAACGACTGGCTTTTCTTTTGCGATACGACAATCAGATTTCCGATCCACCAATCCGTCTTTACTGCATCCCTCACTAATACACATTGACGAATTCACACGGAAATTGCGTCGCCATGAAATACTATGGGTTCTATGACTTCTCCTTCTAAATCGAGTATCGTTTCTATGGAAACGACTGGCTTTTCTTTTACGATACGACAATCACATTTCCGATCCACTAATCCGTCTTTACTGCATCCCTCACTAATACACATTGACGAATTCATACGGAAATTGCGTCGCTATGATATACTATGGGTTCTATGACTTCTCCTTCTAAATCGAGTATCGTTTCTATGGAAACGACTGGCTCTTCTTTTGCGATACGAGTATCTCCCTCTCGATGCACTAATCCTTCTTTACTGCATCCCTCACTCCCACTCATTGACGAATTCACACGGAAATTGCGTCGCCATGAAATACTATGGGTTCTATGACTTCTCCTTCTAAATCGAGTAACGTTTCTTTGGATACGACAGGATTTTCTTTTGCGATACGACAATCACATTTCCAATCCACTAATCCGTCTTTACTGCATCCCTCACTAATACACATTGACGAATTCATACGGAAATTGCGTCGCCATGAAATACTATGGGTTCTATGACTTCTCCTTCTAAATCGAGTAACGTTTCTATGGAAACGACTGGCTTTTCTTTTGCGATGCGAGTATCTCCCTCTCGATGCACTAATCCTTCTTTACTGCATCCCTCACTCCCACTCATTGACGAATTCACACGGAAATTGCGTCGCCATGAAATACTATTGGTTCTATAACTTCTCCTTCTAAATCGAGTAACGTTTCTATGGAAACGACAGGATTTTCTTTTGGGATACGACAATCACATTTCCGATCCACTAATCCGTCTTTACCTTATCCCTCACTAATACACATTGACGAATTCACACGGAAATTGCGTCGCCATGAAATACTATGGGTTCTATGACTTCGCCTTCATCGAGTAACGTTTCTATGGAAACGACAGGATTTTCTTTTGGGATACGACAATCACATTTCCGATCCACTAATCCGTCTTTACTGCATCCCTCACTAATACACATTGACGAATTCACACGGAAATTGCGTCGCCATGAAATACTATGGGTTCTATGACTTCTCCTTCTAAATCGAGTATCGTTTCTATGGAAACGACTGGCTTTCCTTTTGCTACACGCCAATCACATTTCCGATCCACTAATCCGTCTTTACTGCATCCCTCACTAATACACATTGACGAATTCATACGGAAATTACGTCGCTATGAAATACTATGGGTTCTATGACTTCTCCTTCTAAATCGAGTAACGTTTCTATGGAAACGACAGGATTTTCTTTTGGGATACGACAATCACATTTCCGATCCACTATTCCGTCTTTACTGTATCCCTCACTAATACACATTGACGAATTCACACGGAAATTGCGTCGCCATGAAATACAATGGGTTCTATGACTTCTCCTTCTAAACCGAGTATCGTTTCTATGGAAACGACTGGCTTTTCTTTTGCGATACGACAATCACATTTCCGATCCACTAATCCGTCTTTACTGCATCCCTCACTAATACACATTGACGAATTCACACGGAAATTGCGTCGCCATGAAATACTATGGGTTCTATGACTTCTCCTTCTAAATCGAGTAACGTTTCTATGGAAACGACAGGATTTTCTTTTGGGATACGACAATCACATTTCCGATCCACTAATCCGTCTTTACTGCATCCCTCACTAATACACATTGACGAATTCACACGGAAATTGCGTCGCCATGAAATACTACGGGTTCTATTACTTCTCCTTCTAAATCGAGTATCGTTTCTATGGAAACGACTGGCTTTTCTTTTGCGATACGACAATCACATTTCCGATCCACTAATCCGTCTTTACTGCATCCCTCACTAATACACATTGACGAATTCACACGGAAATATCGACGCCATGAAATACTATGGGTTCTATGACTTCTCCTTCTAAATCGAGTAACGTTTCTATGGAAACGACTGGCTTTTCTTTTGCGATACGAGTATCTCCCTCTCGATGCACTAATCCTTCTTTACTGCATCCCTCACTCCCACTCATCGACGAATTGACATGGAAATTGCGTCGCCATGAAATACTATGGGTTCTATGACTTCTCCTTCTAAATCGAGTAACGTTTCTATGGAAACGACAGGATTTTCTTTAGGGATACGACAATCAAATTTCCGATCCACTAATCCGTCTTTACTGCATCCCTCACTAATACACATTGACGAATTCACACGAAAATTGCGTCGCCATGAAATACTATGGGTTCTGTGACTTCTCCTTCTCAATCGAGTATCGTTTCTATGGAAACGACTGGCTTTTCTTTTGCGATACGACAATCACATTTCCGATCCACTAATCCGTCTTTACTGCATCCCTCACTAATACACATTGACGAATTCATACGGAAATTGCGTCGCTATGAAATACTATGGGTTCTATGACTTCTCCTTCTAAATCGAGTAACGTTTCTATGGAAACGACAGGATTTTCTTTTGGGATACGATAATCACATTTCCGATCCACTAATCCGTCTTTACTGCATCCCTCACTAATACACATTGACGAATTCACACGGAAATTGCGTCGCCATGAAATACTATGGGTTCTATGACTTCTCCTTCTAAATCGAGTATCGTTTCTATGGAAACGACTGGCTTTTCTTTTGCGATACGAGTATCTCCCTCTCGATGCACTAATCCTTCTTTACTGCATCCCTCACTCCCACTCATTGACGAATTCAGACGGAAATTGCGTCGCTATGAAATACTATGGGTTCTATGACTTCTCCTTCTAAATCGAGTATCGTTTCTATGGAAACGACTGGCTTTTCTTTTGCGATCCGAGTATCTCCCTCTCGATGCACTAATCCTTCTTTACTGCATCCCTCACTCCCACTCATTGACGAATTCACACGGAAATTGCGTCGCCATCAAATACTATGGATTCTATGACTTCTCCTTCTAAATCGAGTAACGTTTCAATGGAAACGACAGGATTCTCTTTTGGGATACGACAATCACATTTCCGATCCACTAATCCGTCCTTACTGCATCCCTCACTAATACACATTGACGAATTCACACGGAAATTGCGTCGCCATGAAATACTATGGGTTCTATGACTTCTCCTTCTAAATCGAGTAACGTTTCTATGGAAACGACAGGATTTTCTTTTGGGATACGACAATCACATTTCCGATCCACTAATCCGTCTTTACTGCATCCCTCACTAATACACATTGACGAATTCACACGGAAATTGCGTCGCCATGAAATACTATGGGTTCTATGACTTCTCCTTCTAAATCGAGTATCGTTTCTATGGAAACGACTGGCTTTTCTTTTGCGATACGACAATCTCATTTCCGATCCACTAATCCGTCTTTACTGCATCCCTCACTAATACACATTGACGAATTCACACGGAAATTGCGTCGCCATGAAATACTATGGGTTCTATGACTTCTCCTTCTAAATCGAGTAACGTTTCTATGGAAACGACTGGCTTTTCTTTTGCGATACGAGTATCTCCCTCTCGATGCACTAATCCTTCTTTACTGCATCCCTCACTCCCACTCATTGACGAATTCACACGGAAATTGCGTCGCCATGAAATACTATGGGTTCTATGACTTCTCCTTCTAAATCGAGTAACGTTTCTATGGCAACGACAGGATTTTCTTTTGCGATACGACAATCACATTTCCGATCCACTAATCCGGCTTTACTGCATCCCTCACTAATACACATTGACGAATTCATACGGAAATTGCGTCGCCATGAAATACTATGGGTTCTATGACTTCTCCTTCTAAATCGAGTATCGTTTCTATGGAAACGACTGGCTTTTCTTTTGCGATACGACAATCACATTTCCGATCCACTAATCCGTCTTTACTGCATCCCTCACTAATACACATTGACGAATTCATACGGAAATTGCGTCGCTATGAAATACTATGGGTTCTATGACTTCTCCTTCTAAATCGAGTAACGTTTCTATGGAAACGACTGGCTTTTCTTTTGCGATACGACAATCACATTTCCGATCCACTAATCCGTCTTTACTGCATCCCTCACTAATACACATTGACGAATTCATACGGAAATTGCGTCGCTATGAAATACTATGGGTTCTATGACTTCTCCTTCTAAATCGAGTATCGTTTCTATGGAAACGACTGGCTTTTCTTTTGCGATACGACAATCACATTTCCGATCCACTAATCCGTCTTTACGGCATCCCTCACTAATACACATTGACGAATTCATACGGAAATTGCGTCTCTATGAAATACTATGGGTTCTATGACTTCTCCTTCTAAATCGAGTATCGTTTCTATGGAAACGACTGACTTTTCTTTTGCGATACGACAATCACATTTCCGATCCACTAATCCGTCTTTACTGCATCCTTCACTAATACACATTGACGAATTCACACGGAAATTGCGTCGCTATGATATACTATGGGTTCTATGACTTCTCCTTCTAAATCGAGTATCGTTTCTATGGAAACGACTGGCTTTTCTTTTGCGATACGACAATCACATATCCGATCCACTAATCCGTCTTTACTGCATCCCTCACTAATACACATTGACGAATTCATACGGAAATTGCGTCGCTATGAAATACTATGGGTCCTACGACTTCTCCTTCTAAATCGAGTATCGTTTCTATGGAAACGACTGGCTTTTCTTTTGCGATACGACAATCACATTTCCGATCCACCAATCCGTCTTTACTGCATCCCTCACTAATACACATTGACGAATTCACACGGAAATTGCGTCGCCATGAAATACGATGGGTTCTATGACTTCTCCTTCTAAATCGAGTATCGTTTCTATGGAAACGACTGGCTTTTCTTTTGCGATACGAGTATCTCCCTCTCGATGCACTAATCCTTCTTTACTGCATCCCTCACTCCCACTCATTGACGAATTCACACGGAAATTGCGTCTCCATGAAATACTATGGGTTCTATGACTTCTCCTTCTAAATCGAGTAACTATTCTATGGAAACGACAGGATTTTCTTTTGCGATACGACAATCACATTTCCAATCCACTAATCCGTCTTTACTGCATCCCTCACTAATACACATTGACGAATTCATACGGAAATTGCGTCGCCATGAAATACTATGGGTTCTATGACTTCTCCTTCTAAATCGAGTAACGTTTCTATGGAAACGACTGGCTTTTCTTTTGCGATACGAGTATCTCCCTCTCGATGCACTAATCCTTCTTTACTGCATCCCTCACTCCCACTCATTGACGAATTCACACGGAAATTGCGTCGCCATATAATACTATTGGTTCTATGACTTCTCCTTCTAAATCGAGTAACGTTTCTATGGAAACGAAAGGATTTTCTTTTGGGATACGACAATCACATTTCCGATCCACTAATCCGTCTTTACTGCATCCCTCACTAATACACATTGACGAATTCACACGGAAATTGCGTCGCCATGAAATACTATGGGTTCAATGACTTCGCCTTCTAAATCGAGTAACGTTTCTATGGAAACGACAGGATTTTCTTTTGGGATACGACAATCACATTTCCGATCCACTAATCCGTCTTTACTGCATCCCTCACTAATACACATTGACGAATTCACACGGAAATTGCGTCGCCATGAAATACTATGGGTTCTATGACTTCTCCTTCTAAATCGAGTATCGTTTCTATGGAAACGACTGGCTTTTCTTTTGCGATACGAGTATCTCCCTCTCGATGCACTAATCCTTCTTTACTGCATCCCTCACTCCCACTCATTGACGAATTCAGACGGAAATTGCGTCGCTATGAAATACTATGGGTTCTATGACTTCTCCTTCTAAATCGAGTATCGTTTCTATGGAAACGACTGGCTTTTCTTTTGCGATACGAGTATCTCCCTCTCGATGCACTAATCCTTCTTTACTGCATCCCTCACTCCCACTCATTGACGAATTCACACGGAAATTGCGTCGCCATCAAATACTATGGATTCTATGACTTCTCCTTCTAAATGGAGCAACGTTTCTATGGAAACGACAGGATTCTCTTTTGGGATACGACAATCACATTTCCGATCCACTAATCCGTCCTTACTGCATCCCTCACTAATACACGTTGACGAATTCACACGGAAATTGCGTCGCCATGAAATACTATGGGTTCTATGACTTCTCCTTCTAAATCGAGTAACGTTTCTATGGAAACGACAGGATTTTCTTTTGGGATACGACAATCACATTTCCGATCCACTAATCCGTCTTTACTGCATCCTTCACTAATACACATTGACGAATTCACACGGAAATTGCGTCGCTATGATATACTATGGGTTCTATGACTTCTCCTTCTAAATCGAGTATCGTTTCTATGGAAACGAATGGCTTTTCTTTTGCGATACGACAATCACATTTCCGATCCACTAATCCGTCTTTACTGCATCCCTCACTAATACACATTGACGAATTCATACGGAAATTGCGTCGCTATGAAATACTATGGGTCCTACGACTTCTCCTTCTAAATCGAGTATCGTTTCTATGGAAACGACTGGCTTTTCTTTTGCGATACGACAATCACATTTCCGATCCACCAATCCGTCTTTACTGCATCCCTCACTAATACACATTGACGAATTCACACGGAAATTGCGTCGCCATGAAATACTATGGGTTCTATGACTTCTCCTTCTAAATCGAGTATCGTTTCTATGGAAACGACTGGCTTTTCTTTTGCGATACGAGTATCTCCCTCTCGATGCACTAATCCTTCTTTACTGCATCCCTCACTCCCACTCATTGACGAATTCACACGGAAATTGCGTCTCCATGAAATACTATGGGTTCTATGACTTCTCCTTCTAAATCGAGTAACGTTTCTATGGAAACGACAGGATTTTCTTTTGCGATACGACAATCACATTTCCAATCCACTAATCCGTCTTTACTGCATCCCTCACTAATACACATTGACGAATTCATACGGAAATTGCGTCGCCATGAAATACTATGGGTTCTATGACTTCTCCTTCTAAATCGAGTAACGTTTCTATGGAAACGACTGGCTTTTCTTTTGCGATACGAGTATCTCCCTCTCGATGCACTAATCCTTCTTTACTGCATCCCTCACTCCCACTCATTGACGAATTCACACGGAAATTGCGTCGCCATGAAATACTATTGGTTCTATGACTTCTCCTTCTAAATCGAGTAACGTTTCTATGCAAACGAAAGGATTTTCTTTTGGGATACGACAATCACATTTCCGATCCACTAATCCGTCTTTACTGCATCCCTCACTAATACACATTGACGAATTCACACGGAAATTGCGTCGCCATGAAATACTATGGGTTCTATGACTTCGCCTTCTAAATCGAGTAACGTTTCTATGGAAACGACAGGATTTTCTTTTGGGATACGACAATCACATTTCCGATCCACTAATCCGTCTTTACTGCATCCCTCACTAATACACATTGACGAATTCACACGGAAATTGCGTCGCCATGAAATACTATGGGTTCTATTACTTCTCCTTCTAAATCGAGTATCGTTTCTATGGAAACGACTGGCTTTTCTTTTGCGATACAACAATCACATTTCCGATCCACTAATCCGTCTTTACTGCATCCCTCACTAATACACAGTGACGAATTCACACGGAAATGTCGAAGCCATGAAATACTATGGGTTCTATGACTTCTCCTTCTAAATCGAGTAACGTTTCTATGGAAACGACTGGCTTTTCTTTTGCGATACGAGTATCTCCCTCTCGATGCACTAATCCTTCTTTACTGCATCCCTCACTCCCACTCATTGACGAATTGACATGGAAATTGCGTCGCCATGAAATACTATGGGTTCTATGACTTCTCCTTCTAAATCGAGTAACGTTTCTATGGAAACGACAGGATTTTCTTTTGGGATACGACAATCAAATTTCCGATCCACTAATCCGTCTTTACTGCATCCCTCACTAATACACATTGACGAATTCACACGGAAATTGCGTCGCCATGAAATACTATGGGTTCTATGACTTCTCCTTCTCAATCGAGTATCGTTTCTATGGAAACGACTGGCTTTTCTTTTGCGATACGAGAATCACATTTCCGATCCACTAATCCGTCTTTACTGCATCCCTCACTAATACACATTGACGAATTCATACGGTAATTGCGTCGCTATGAAATACTATGGGTTCGATGACTTCTCCTTCTAAATCGAGTAACGTTTCTATGGAAACGACAGGATTTTCTTTTGGGATACGATAATCACATTTCCGATCCACTAATCCGTCTTTACTGCATCCCTCACTAATACACATTGACGAATTCACACGGAAATTGCGTCGCCATGAAATACTATGGGTTCTATGACTTCTCCTTCTAAATCGAGTATCGTTTCTATGGAAACGACTGGCTTTTCTTTTGCGATACGAGTATCTCCCTCTCGATGCACTAATCCTTCTTTACTGCATCCCTCACTCCCACTCATTGACGAATTCAGACGGAAATTGCGTCGCTATGAAATACTATGGGTTCTATGACTTCTCCTTCTAAATCGAGTATCGTTTCTATGGAAACGACTGGCTTTTCTTTTGCGATACGAGTATCTCCCTCTCGATGCACTAATCCTTCTTTACTGCATCCCTCACTCCCACTCATTGACGAATTCACACGGAAATTGCGTCGCCATCAAATACTATGGATTCTATGACTTCTCCTTCTAAATCGAGCAACGTTTCTATGGAAACGACAGGATTCTCTTTTGGGATACGACAATCACATTTCCGATCCACTAATCCGTCCTTACTGCATCCCTCACTAATACACGTTGACGAATTCACACGGAAATTGCGTCGCCATGAAATACTATGGGTTCTATGACTTCTCCTTCTAAATCGAGTAACGTTTCTATGGAAACGACAGGATTTTCTTTTGGGATACGACAATCACATTTCCGATCCACTAATCCGTCTTTACTGCATCCTTCACTAATACACATTGACGAATTCACACGGAAATTGCGTCGCTATGATATACTATGGGTTCTATGACTTCTCCTTCTAAATCGAGTATCGTTTCTATGGAAACGAATGGCTTTTCTTTTGCGATACGACAATCACATTTCCGATCCACTAATCCGTCTTTACTGCATCCCTCACTAATACACATTGACGAATTCATACGGAAATTGCGTCGCTATGAAATACTATGGGTCCTACGACTTCTCCTTCTAAATCGAGTATCGTTTCTATGGAAACGACTGGCTTTTCTTTTGCGATACGACAATCACATTTCCGATCCACCAATCCGTCTTTACTGCATCCCTCACTAATACACATTGACGAATTCACACGGAAATTGCGTCGCCATGAAATACTATGGGTTCTATGACTTCTCCTTCTAAATCGAGTATCGTTTCTATGGAATCGACTGGCTTTTCTTTTGCGATACGAGTATCTCCCTCTCGATGCACTAATCCTTCTTTACTGCATCCCTCACTCCCACTCATTGACGAATTCACACGGAAATTGCGTCTCCATGAAATACTATGGGTTCTATGACTTCTCCTTCTAAATCGAGTAACGTTTCTATGGAAACGACAGGATTTTCTTTTGCGATACGACAATCACATTTCCAATCCACTAATCCGTCTTTACTGCATCCCTCACTAATACACATTGACGAATTCATACGGAAATTGCGTCGCCATGAAATTCTATGGGTTCTATGACTTCTCCTTCTAAATCGAGTAACGTTTCTATGGAAACGACTGGCTTTTCTTTTGCGATACGAGTATCTCCCTCTCGATGCACTAATCCTTCTTTACTGCATCCCTCACTCCCACTCATTGACGAATTCACACGGAAATTGCGTCGCCATGAAATACTATTGGTTCTATGACTTCTCCTTCTAAATCGAGTAACGTTTCTATGCAAACGAAAGGATTTTCTTTTGGGATACGACAATCACATTTCCGATCCACTAATCCGTCTTTACTGCATCCCTCACTAATACACATTGACGAATTCACACGGAAATTGCGTCGCCATGAAATACTATGGGTTCTATGACTTCGCCTTCTAAATCGAGTAACGTTTCTATGGAAACGACAGGATTTTCTTTTGGGATACGACAATCACATTTCCGATCCACTAATCCGTCTTTACTGCATCCCTCACTAATACACATTGACGAATTCACACGGAAATTGCGTCGCCATGAAATACTATGGGTTCTATTACTTCTCCTTCTAAATCGAGTATCGTTTCTATGGAAACGACTGGCTTTTCTTTTGCGATACAACAATCACATTTCCGATCCACTAATCCGTCTTTACTGCATCCCTCACTAATACACAGTGACGAATTCACACGGAAATGTCGAAGCCATGAAATACTATGGGTTCTATGACTTCTCCTTCTAAATCGAGTAACGTTTCTATGGAAACGACTGGCTTTTCTTTTGCGATACGAGTATCTCCCTCTCGATGCACTAATCCTTCTTTACTGCATCCCTCACTCCCACTCATTGACGAATTGACATGGAAATTGCGTCGCCATGAAATACTATGGGTTCTATGACTTCTCCTTCTAAATCGAGTAACGTTTCTATGGAAACGACAGGATTTTCTTTTGGGATACGACAATCAAATTTCCGATCCACTAATCCGTCTTTACTGCATCCCTCACTAATACACATTGACGAATTCACACGGAAATTGCGTCGCCATGAAATACTATGGGTTCTATGACTTCTCCTTCTCAATCGAGTATCGTTTCTATGGAAACGACTGGCTTTTCTTTTGCGATACGAGAATCACATTTCCGATCCACTAATCCGTCTTTACTGCATCCCTCACTAATACACATTGACGAATTCATACGGAAATTGCGTCGCTATGAAATACTATGGGTTCGATGACTTCTCCTTCTAAATCGAGTAACGTTTCTATGGAAACGACAGGATTTTCTTTTGGGATACGATAATCTTATTTCCGATCCACTAATCCGTCTTTACTGCATCCCTCACTAATACACATTGACGAATTCACACGGAAATTGCGTCGCCATGAAATACTATGGGTTCTATGACTTCTCCTTCTAAATCGAGTATCGTTTCTATGGAAACGACTGGCTTTTCTTTTGCGATACGAGTATCTCCCTCTCGATGCACTAATCCTTCTTTACTGCATCCCTCACTCCCACTCATTGACGAATTCAGACGGAAATTGCGTCGCTATGAAATACTATGGGTTCTATGACTTCTCCTTCTAAATCGAGTATCGTTTCTATGGAAACGACTGGCTTTTCTTTTGCGATACGAGTATCTCCCTCTCGATGCACTAATCCTTCTTTACTGCATCCCTCACTCCCACTCATTGACGAATTCACACGGAAATTGCGTCGCCATCAAATACTATGGATTCTATGAGTTCTCCTTCTAAATCGAGCAACGTTTCTATGGAAACGACAGGATTCTCTTTTGGGATACGACAATCACATTTCCGATCCACTAATCCGTCCTTACTGCATCCCTCACTAATACACGTTGACGAATTCACACGGAAATTGCGTCGCCATGAAATACTATGGGTTCTATGACTTCTCCTTCTAAATCGAGTAACGTTTCTATGGAAACGACAGGATTTTCTTTTGGGATACGACAATCACATTTCCGATCCACTAATCCGTCTTTACTGCATCCTTCACTAATACACATTGACGAATTCACACGGAAATTGCGTCGCTATGATATACTATGGGTTCTATGACTTCTCCTTCTAAATCGAGTATCGTTTCTATGGAAACGAATGGCTTTTCTTTTGCGATACGACAATCACATTTCCGATCCACTAATCCGTCTTTACTGCATCCCTCACTAATACACATTGACGAATTCATACGGAAATTGCGTCGCTATGAAATACTATGGGTCCTACGACTTCTCCTTCTAAATCGAGTATCGTTTCTATGGAAACGACTGGCTTTTCTTTTGCGATACGACAATCACATTTCCGATCCACCAATCCGTCTTTACTGCATCCCTCACTAATACACATTGACGAATTCACACGGAAATTGCGTCGCCATGAAATACTATGGGTTCTATGACTTCTCCTTCTAAATCGAGTATCGTTTCTATGGAATCGACTGGCTTTTCTTTTGCGATACGAGTATCTCCCTCTCGATGCACTAATCCTTCTTTACTGCATCCCTCACTCCCACTCATTGACGAATTCACACGGAAATTGCGTCTCCATGAAATACTATGGGTTCTATGACTTCTCCTTCTAAATCGAGTAACGTTTCTATGGAAACGACAGGATTTTCTTTTGCGATACGACAATCACATTTCCAATCCACTAATCCGTCTTTACTGCATCCCTCACTAATACACATTGACGAATTCATACGGAAATTGCGTCGCCATGAAATTCTATGGGTTCTATGACTTCTCCTTCTAAATCGAGTAACGTTTCTATGGAAACGACTGGCTTTTCTTTTGCGATACGAGTATCTCCCTCTCGATGCACTAATCCTTCTTTACTGCATCCCTCACTCCCACTCATTGACGAATTCACACGGAAATTGCGTCGCCATGAAATACTATTGGTTCTATGACTTCTCCTTCTAAATCGAGTAACGTTTCTATGGAAACGACATAATTTTCTTTTGGGATACGACAATCACATTTCCGATCCACTAATCCGTCTTTACTGCATCCCTCACTAATACACATTGACGAATTCACACGGAAATTGCGTCGCCATGAAATACTATGGGTTCTATGACTTCGCCTTCTAAATCGAGTAACGTTTCTATGGAAACGAAAGGATTTTCTTTTGGGATACGACAATCACATTTCCGATCCACTAATCCGTCTTTACTGCATCCCTCACTAATACACATTGACGAATTCACACGGAAATTGCGTCGCCATGAAATACTATGGGTTCTATTACTTCTCCTTCTAAATCGAGTATCGTTTCTATGGAAACGACTGGCTTTTCTTTTGCGATACAACAATCACATTTCCGATCCACTAATCCGTCTTTACTGCATCCCTCACTAATACACAGTGACGAATTCACACGGAAATGTCGACGCCATGAAATACTATGGGTTCTATGACTTCTCCTTCTAAATCGAGTAACGTTTCTATGGACACGACTGGCTTTTCTTTTGCGATACGAGTATCTCCCTCTCGATGCACTAATCCTTCTTTACTGCATCCCTCACTCCCACTCATTGACGAATTGACATGGAAATTGCGTCGCCATGAAATACTATGGGTTCTATGACTTCTCCTTCTAAATCGAGTAACGTTTCTATGGAAACGACAGGATTTTCTTTTGGGATACGACAATCAAATTTCCGATCCACTAATCCGTCTTTACTGCATCCCTCACTAATACACATTGACGAATTCACACGGAAATTGCGTCGCCATGAAATACTATGGGTTCTATGACTTCTCCTTCTCAATCGAGTATCGTTTCTATGGAAACGACTGGCTTTTCTTTTGCGATACGAGAATCACATTTCCGATCCACTAATCCGTCTTTACTGCATCCCTCACTAATACACATTGACGAATTCATACGGAAATTGCGTCGCTATGAAATACTATGGGTTCTATGACTTCTCCTTCTAAATCGAGTAACGTTTCTATGGAAACGACAGGATTTTCTTTTGGGATACGATAATCACATTTCCGATCCACTAATCCGTCTTTACTGCATCCCTCACTAATACACATTGACGAATTCACACGGAAATTGCGTCGCCATGAAATACTATGGGTTCTATGACTTCTCCTTCTAAATCGAGTATCGTTTCTATGGAAACGACTGGCTTTTCTTTTGCGATACGAGTATCTCCCTCTCGATGCACTAATCCTTCTTTACTGCATCCCTCACTCCCACTCATTGACGAATTCAGACGGAAATTGCGTCGCTATGAAATACTATGGGTTCTATGACTTCTCCTTCTAAATCGAGTATCGTTTCTATGGAAACGACTGGCTTTTCTTTTGCGATACGAGTATCTCCCTCTCGATGCACTAATCCTTCTTTACTGCATCCCTCACTCCCACTCATTGACGAATTCACACGGAATTTGCGTCGCCATCAAATACTATGGATTCTATGACTTCTCCTTCTAAATCGAGTAACGTTTCTATGGAAACGACAGGATTCTCTTTTGGGATACGACAATCACATTTCCGATCCACTAATCCGTCCTTACTGCATCCCTCACTAATACACGTTGACGAATTCACACGGAAATTGCGTCGCCATGAAATACTATGGGTTCTATGACTTCTCCTTCTAAATCGAGTAACGTTTCTATGGAAACGACAGGATTTTCTTTTGGGATACGACAATCACATTTCCGATCCACTAATCCGTCTTTACTGCATCCCTCACTAATACACATTGACGTATTCACACGGAAATTGCGTCGCCATGAAATACTATGGGTTCTATGACTTCTCCTTCTAAATCGAGTATCGTTTCTATGGAAACGACTGGCTTTTCTTTTGCGATACGACAATCACATTTCCGATCCACTAATCCGTCTTTACTGCATCCCTCACTAATACACATTGACGAATTCACACGGAAATTGCGTCGCCATGAAATACTATGGGCTCTATGACTTCTCCTTCTAAATCGAGTAACGTTTCTATGGAAACGACTGGCTTTTCTTTTGCGATACGAGTATCTCCCTCTCGATGCACTAATCCTTATTTACTGCATCCCTCACTCCCACTCATTGACGAATTCACACGGAAATTGCGTCGCCATGAAATACTATGGGTTCTATGACTTCTCCTTCTAAATCGAGTAACGTTTCTATGGAAACGACAGGATTTTCTTTTGCGATACGACAATCACATTTCCGATCCACTAATCCGGCTTTACTGCATCCCTCACTAATACACATTGACCAATTCATACGAAAATTGCGTCGCCATGAAATACTATGGGTTCTATGACTTCACCTTCTAAATCGAGTAACGTTTCTATGGAAACGACTGGCTTTTCTTTTGCGATACGAGTATCTCCCTCTCGTTGCACTAATCCTTCTTTACTGCATACCTCACTCCCACTCATTGACGAATTCACACGGAAATTGCGTCGCCATGAAATACTATGGGATCTATGACTTCTCCTTCTAAATCGAGTAACGTTTCTATGGAAACGACAGGATTTTCTTATGGGATACGACAATCACATTTCCGATCCACTAATCCGTCTTTACTGCATCCCTCACTAATACACATTGACGAATTCACACGGAAGTTGCGTCGCCATGAAATACTATGGGTTCTATGACTTCTCCTTCTAAATCGAGTAACGTTTCTATGGAAACGACAGGATTTTCTTTTGGGATACGACAATCACATTTCCGATCCACTAATGCGTCTTTACTGCATCCCTCACTAATACACATTGACGAATTCACACGGAAATTGCGTCACCATGAAATGCTATGGGTTCTATGACTTCTCATTCTAAATCGAGTATCGTTTCTATGGAAACGACTGGCTTTTCTTTTGCGATACGACAATCACATTCCCGATCCACTAATCCGTTTTTACTGCATCCCTCACTAATACACATTGACGAATTCATACGGAAATTGCGTCGCTATGAAATACTATGGGTTCTATGACTTCTCCTTCTAAATCGAGTATCGTTTCTATGGAAACGACTGGCTTTTCTTTTGCGATACGAGTATCTCCCTCTCGATGCACTAATCCTTCTTTACTGCATCCCTCACTCCCACTCATTGACGAATTCACACGGAAATTGCGTCGCCATGAAATACTATGGGTTCTATGACTTCTCATTCTAAATCGAGTAACGTTTCTATGGAAACGACATGATATTCTTTTGGGATACGACAATCACATTTCCGATCCATTAATCCGTCTTTACTGCATCCCTCACTAATACACATTGACGAATTCACACGGAAATTGCGTCCCCATGAAATACTATGGGTTCTATGACTTCTCCTTCTAAATCGATTAACGTTTCTATGGACACGACAGGATTTTCTTTTGGGATACGACAATCACATTTCCGATCCACTAATCCGTCTTTACTGCATCCCTCACTAATACACATTGACGAATTCACACGGAAATTGCGTCGCCGTGAAATACTATGGGTTCTATGACTTCTCCTTCTAAATCGAGTAACGTTTCTATGGAAACGACAGGATTTTCTTTTGGGATACGACAATCACATTTCCGATCCACTAATCCGTCTGTACTGCATCCCTCACTAATATACATTGACGAATTCATACAGAAATTGCGTCGCTATGAAATACTATGGGTTCTATGACTTCTCCTTCTAAATCTAGTATCGTTTCTATGGAAACAACTGGCTTTTCTTTTGCGATACGACAATCACATTTCCGATCCACTAATCCGTCTTTACTGCATCCCTCACTAATACACATTGACGAATTCATACGGAAATTGCGTCTCTATGAAATACTATGGATTCTATGACTTCTCCTTCAAAATCGAGTATCGTTTCTATGGAGACGACTGGCTTTTCTTTTGCGATACGAGTATCTCCCTCTCGATGCACTAATCCTTCTTTACTGCATCCCTCACTCCCACTCATTGACGAATTCACACGGAAATTGCGTCGCCATGAAATACTATGGGTTCTATGACTTCTCCTTCTAAATCGAGTAACGTATCTATGGAAACGACAGGATTTTCTTTTGCGATACGAAAATCACATTTCCGATCCACTAATCCGTCTTTCCTGCATCCCTCACTAATACACATTGTCGAATTCATACGGAAATTGCGTCGCCATTAGATACTATGGGTTCTATGACTTCTCCTTCTAAATCGAGAAACGTTTCTATGGAAACGACTGGCTTTTCTTTTGCGATACGAGTAACTCCCTCTCGATGCACTAATCCTTCTTTACTGCATCCCTCACTCCCACTCATTGACGAATTCACACGGAAATTGTGTCGCCATGAAATACTATGGGTTCTATGACTTTTCCTTCTAAATCGAGTAACGTTTCTGTGGAAACGACCGGATTTTCTTTTGCGATACGAGTATCTCCCTCTCGATGCACTAATCCGTCTTTACTGCATCCCTCACTCCCACTCATTGACGAATTCACACGGAAATTGCGTCGCTATGAAATACTATGGGTTCTATGACTTCTCCTTCTAAATCGAGTAACGTTTCTATGGATACGACTGGCTTTTCTTTTGCGATACGACAATCACATTTCCGATCCACTAATCCGTCTTTACTGCATCCCTCACTAATACACATTGACGAATTCATACGGAAATTGCGTCTCTATGAAATACTATGGGTTCTATGACTTCTCCTTCTAAATCGAGTATCGTTTCTATGGAAACGACTGGCTTTTCTTTTGCGATACGAGTATCTCCCTCTCGATGCACTAATCCTTCTTTACTGCATCCCTCACTCCCACTCATTGACGAATTCACACGGAAATTGCGTCGCCATGAAATACTATGGGCTCTATGACTTCTCCTTCTAAATCGAGTAACGTTTCTATGGAAACGACAGGATTTTCTTTTGGGATACGAGTATCTCCCTCTCGATGCACTAATCCTTCTTTACTGCATCCCTCACTCCCACTCATTGACGAATTCACACGGAAATTGCGTCGCCATGAAATACTATGGGTTCTATGACTTCTCCTTCTAAATCGAGGAACGTTTCTATGGAAACGACAGGATTTTCTTTTGGGATACGACAATCACATTACCGATCCACTAATCCGTCTTTACTGCATCCCTCACTAATACACATTGACGAATTCACACTGAAATTGCGTCGCCATGGAATACTATGGGTTCTATGACTTCTCCTTCTAAATCGAGTATCGTTTCTATGGAAACGACTGGCTTTTCTTTTGCGATACGACAATCACATTTCCGATCCACTAATCCGTCTTTACTGCATCCCTCACTAATACGCATTGACGAATTCATACGGAAATTGCGTCGCTATGAAATACTATGGGTTCTATGACTTCTCCTTCTAAATCGAGTATCGTTTCTAAGGAAACGACAGGATTTTCTTTTGGGATAAGACAATCACATTTCCGATCCACTAATCCGTCTTTACTGCATCGCTCACTAATACACATTGACGAATTCATACGGAAATTGCGTCGCCATGAAATACTAAGGGTTCTATGACTTCTCCTTCTAAATCGAGTAACGTTTCTATGGAAACGACAGGATTTTCTTTTGGGATACGACAATCACATTTCCGATCCACTAATCCGTCTTTACTGCATCCCTCACTAATACACATTGACGAATTCACACGGAAATTGCGTCGCCATGAAATACTATGGGTTCTATGACTTCTCCTTCTAAATCGAGTATCGTTTCTATGGAAACGACTGGCTTTTCTTTTGCGATACGACAATCACATTTCCGATCCACTAATCCGTCCTTACTGCATCCCTCACTAATACACATTGACGAATTCATACGGAAATTG
The DNA here is from genome assembly GCF_021461385.2 of Schistocerca piceifrons. Classification (NCBI taxonomy): domain Eukaryota; kingdom Metazoa; phylum Arthropoda; class Insecta; order Orthoptera; family Acrididae; genus Schistocerca; species Schistocerca piceifrons. The sequence goes on from NW_025727551.1 coordinate 1,442,999, forward strand.
CGTCGGTATGAAATACTATGGGTTCTATGACTTCTCCTTCTAAATCGAGTAACGTTTCTATGGAAACGACAGGATTTTCTTTTGGGATGCGACAATCACATTTCCGATCCACTAATCCGTCTTTACTGCATCCCTCACTAATATACATTGACGAATTCACACGGAAATTGCGTCGCCATGAAGTATTATGGGTTCTATGACTTCTCCTTCTAAATCGAGTATCGTTTCTATGGAAACGACTGGCTTTTCTTTTGCGATACGACAATCACATTTCCGATCCACTAATCCGTCTTTACTGCATCCCTCACTAATACACTTTGACGAATTCATACGGAAATTGCGTCGCCATGAAATACTATGGGTTCTATAACTTCTCCTTCTAAACCGAGTAACGTCTCTATGGAAACGACAGGATTTTCTTTTGCGATACGAGTATCTCCCTCACGATGCACTAATCCTTCTTTACTGCATCCCTCACTCCCACTCATTGACGAATTCACACGGAAATTGCGTCGCCATGAAATACTATGGGTTCTATGACTTCTCCTTCTAAATCGAGTAACGTTTCTATGGAAACGACAGGATTTTCTTTTGGGATACGACAATCACATTTCCGATCCACTAATCTTTCTTTACTGCATCCCTCACTAATACACATTGACGAATTCACACGGAAATTGCGTCGCCATGAAATACTATAGGTTCTATGACTTCTCCTTCTAAATCGAGTATCGTTTCTATGGAAACGACTGGCTTTTCTTTTGCGATACGACAATGACATTTCCGATCCACTAATCCGTCTTTACTGCATCCCTCACTAATACACATTGACGAATTCATACGGAAATTGCGTCGCTATGAAATACTATGGGTTCTATGACTTCTCCTTCTAAATCGAGTATCGTTTCTATGGAAACGACAGGATTTTCTTTTGGGATACGACAATCACATTTCCGATCCACTAATCCGTCTTTACTGAATCCCTCACTAATACACATTGACGGATTCATACGGAAATTGCGTCGCCATGAAATACTATGGGTTCTATGACTTCTCCTTCTAAATCGAGTATCGTTTCTATGGAAACGGCTGGCTTTTCTTTTGCGATACGACAATCACATTTCCGATCCACTAATCCGTCTTTACTGCATCCCTCACTAATACACATTGACGAATTCACATGGAAATTGCGTCGCTATGAAATACTATGGGTTCTATGACTTCTCCTTCTAAATCGAGTATCGTTTCTATGGAAACGACTGGCTTTTCTTTTGCGATACTAGTATCTCCCTCTCGATGCACTAAACTTTCTTTACTGCATCCCTCACTCCCACACATTGACGAATTCACACGCAAATTGCGTCGCCATGAAATACTAAGGGGTTCTATGACTTCTCCTTCTAAATCGAGTAACGTTTCTATGGAAACGACAGGATTTTCTTTTGGGATACGACAATCACATTTCCGATCCTCTAATCCGTCTTTACTGCATCCCTCACTAATACACATTGACGAATTCACACGGAAATTGCGTCGCCATGAAATACTATGGGTTCTATGACTTCTCCTTCTAAATCGAGTATCGTTTCTATGGAAACGACAGGATTTTCTTTTGCGATACGACAATCACATTTCCGATCCACTAATAAGTCTTTACTGCATCCCTCACTAATACACATTGACGAATTCATACGGAAATTCCGTCGCCATGACATACTATGGGTTCTATGACTTCTCCTTCTAAATCGAGTATCGTTTCTATGGAAACGACTGGCTTTTGTTTTGCGATACGACAATCACATTTCCGATCCACTAATCCGTCTTTACTGCATCCCTCACTAATACACACTGACGAATTCACACGGAAATTGCGTCGCCATGAAATACTATGGGTTCTATGACTTCTCCTTCTAAATCGAGTATCGTTTCTATGGAAACAACTGGCTTTTCTTTTGCGATACGACAATCACATTTCGATCCACTAATCCGTCTTTACTGCATCCCTCACTAATACACATTGAAGAATTCATACGGAAATTGCGTCGCTATGAAATACTATGGGTTCTATGACTTCTCCTTCTAAATCGAGTATCGTTTCTATGGAAACGACTGGCTTTTCTTTTGCGATACGACAATCACATTTCCGATCCACTAATCCGTCTTTACTGCATCACTCTCTAATACACATTGACGAAATCACACGGAAATTGCGTCACCATGAAATACTATGGGATCTAGGACTTCTCCTTCTAAATCGAGTATCGTTTCTATGGAAACGACAGGATTTTCTTTTGGGATACGACAATCACATTTCCGATCCACTAATCCGTCTTTACTGAATCCCTCACTAATACACATTGACGGATTCATACGGAAATTGCGTCGCCATGAAATACTATGGGTTCTATGACTTCTCCTTCTAAATCGAGTATCGTTTCTATGGAAACGGCTGGCTTTTCTTTTGCGATACGACAATCACATTTCCGATCCACTAATCCGTCTTTACTGCATCCCTCACTAATACACATTGACGAATTCACACGGAAATTGCGTCGCTATGAAATACTATGGGTTCTATGACTTCTCCTTCTAAATCGAGTATCGTTTCTATGGAAACGACTGGCTTTTCTTTTGCGATACTAGTATCTCCCTCTCGATGCACTAAACCTTCTTTACTGCATCCCTCACTCCCACACATTGACGAATTCACACGCAAATTGCGTCGCCATGAAATACTATGGGTTCTATGACTTCTCCTTCTAAATCGAGTAACGTTTCTATGGAAACGACAGGATTTTCTTTTGGGATACGACAATCACATTTCCGATCCTCTAATCCGTCTTTACTGCATCCCTCACTAATACACATTGACGAATTCACACGGAAATTGCGTCGCCATGAAATACTATGGGTTCTATGACTTCTCCTTCTAAATCGAGTATCGTTTCTATGGAAACGACAGGATTTTCTTTTGCGATACGACAATCACATTTCCGATCCACTAATAAGTCTTTACTGCATCCCTCACTAATACACATTGACGAATTCATACGGAAATTCCGTCGCCATGACATACAATGGGTTCTATGACTTCTCCTTCTAAATCGAGTATCGTTTCTATGGAAACGACTGGCTTTTGTTTTGCGATACGACAATCACATTTCCGATCCACTAATCCGTCTTTACTGCATCCCTCACTAATACACACTGACGAATTCACACGGAAATTGCGTCGCCATGAAATACTATGGGTTCTATGACTTCTCCTTCTAAATCGAGTATCGTTTCTATGGAAACAACTGGCTTTTCTTTTGCGATACGACAATCACATTTCCGATCCACTAATCCGTCTTTACTGCATCCCTCACTAATACACATTGAAGAATTCATACGGAAATTGCGTCGCTATGAAATACTATGGGTTCTATGACTTCTCCTTCTAAATCGAGTATCGTTTCTATGGAAACGACTGGCTTTTCTTTTGCGATACGACAATCACATTTCCGATCCACTAATCCGTCTTTACTGCATCCCTCACTAATACACATTGACGAATTCACGCGGAAATTGCGTCGCCATGAAATACTATGGGTTCTATGACTTCTCCTTCTAAATCGAGTATCGTTTCTATGGAAACGACAAGATTTTCTTTTGGGATACGACAATCACATTTCCGATCCACTAATCCGCCTTCACTGCATCCCTCACTAATACACATTTACGAATTCATACGGAAATTGCGTCGCCATGAAATACTATGGGTTCTATGACTTCTCGTCCTAAATCGAGTATCGTTTCTATGGAAACGACTGGCTTTTCTTTTGCGATACGACAATCACATTTCCGATCCACTAATCCGTCTTTACTGCATCCCTCACTAGTACACATTGACGAATTCACACGGAAATTGCGTCGCCATGAGATACTATGGGTTCTATGACTTCTCCTTCTAAATCGAGTATCGTTTCTATGGAAACGACTGGCTTTTCTTTTGCGATACGAGTATCTCCCTCTCGATGCACTAATCCTTCATTACTGCATCCCTCACTCCCACTCATTGACGAATTCACACGGAAATTGCGTCGCCATGAAATACTATGGGTTCTATGACTTCTCCTTCTAAATCGAGTATCGTTTCTATGGAAACGACTGGCTTTTCTTTTGCGATACGACAATCACATTTCCGATCCACTAATCCGTCTTTACTGCATCCCTCACTAATACACATTGACGAAATCATACGGAAATTGCGCCGCAATGAAATACTATGGGTTCTATTCACTTCTCCTTCTAAATCGAGTATCGTTTCTATGGAAACAACTGGCTTTTCTTTTGCGATACGACAACCACATTTCCGATCCACTAATCCGTCTTTACTGCATCCCTCACTAATACACATTGACGAATTCACACGGAAATTGCGTCGCAATGAAATACTATGTGTTCTATGACTTCTCCTTCTAAATCGAGTATCGTTTCTATGGAAACGGCTGGCTTTTCTTTTGCGATACGACAATCACATTTCCGATCCACTAATCCGTCTTTACTGCATCCCTCTCTAATACACATTGACGAAATCACACGGAAATTGCGTCACCATGAAATACTATGGGATCTAGGACTTCTCCTTCTAAATCGAGTATCGTTTCTATGGAAACGACAGGATTTTCTTTTGGGATACGACAATCACATTTCCGATCCACTAATCCGTCTTTACTGAATCCCTCACTAATACACATTGACGGATTCATACGGAAATTGCGTCGCCATGAAATACTATGGGTTCTATGACTTCTCCTTCTAAATCGAGTATCGTTTCTATGGAAACGGCTGGCTTTTCTTTTGCGATACGACAATCACATTTCCGATCCACTAATCCGTCTTTACTGCATCCCTCACTAATACACATTGACGAATTCACACGGAAATTGCGTCGCTATGAAATACTATGGGTTCTATGACTTCTCCTTCTAAATCGAGTATCGTTTCTATGGAAACGACTGGCTTTTCTTTTGCGATACTAGTATCTCCCTCTCGATGCACTAAACCTTCTTTACTGCATCCCTCACTCCCACACATTGACGAATTCACACGCAAATTGCGTCGCCATGAAATACTATGGGTTCTATGACTTCTCCTTCTAAATCGAGTAACGTTTCTATGGAAACGACAGGATTTTCTTTTGGGATACGACAATCACATTTCCGATCCTCTAATCCGTCTTTACTGCATCCCTCACTAATACACATTGACGAATTCACACGGAAATTGCGTCGCCATGAAATACTATGGGTTCTATGACTTCTCCTTCTAAATCGAGTATCGTTTCTATGGAAACGACAGGATTTTCTTTTGCGATACGACAATCACATTTCCGATCCACTAATAAGTCTTTACTGCATCCCTCACTAATACACATTGACGAATTCATACGGAAATTCCGTCGCCATGACATACAATGGGTTCTATGACTTCTCCTTCTAAATCGAGTATCGTTTCTATGGAAACGACTGGCTTTTGTTTTGCGATACGACAATCACATTTCCGATCCACTAATCCGTCTTTACTGCATCCCTCACTAATACACACTGACGAATTCACACGGAAATTGCGTCGCCATGAAATACTATGGGTTCTATGACTTCTCCTTCTAAATCGAGTATCGTTTCTATGGAAACAACTGGCTTTTCTTTTGCGATACGACAATCACATTTCCGATCCACTAATCCGTCTTTACTGCATCCCTCACTAATACACATTGAAGAATTCATACGGAAATTGCGTCGCTATGAAATACTATGGGTTCTATGACTTCTCCTTCTAACTCGAGTATCGTTTCTATGGAAACGACTGGCTTTTCTTTTGCGATACGACAATCACATTTCCGATCCACTAATCCGTCTTTACTGCATCCCTCACTAATACACATTGACGAATTCACGCGGAAATTGCGTCGCCATGAAATACTATGGGTTCTATGACTTCTCCTTCTAAATCGAGTATCGTTTCTATGGAAACGACAAGATTTTCTTTTGGGATACGACAATCACATTTCCGATCCACTAATCCGCCTTCACTGCATCCCTCACTAATACACATTTACGAATTCATACGGAAATTGCGTCGCCATGAAATACTATGGGTTCTATGACTTCTCGTCCTAAATCGAGTATCGTTTCTATGGAAACGACTGGCTTTTCTTTTGCGATACGACAATCACATTTCCGATCCACTAATCCGTCTTTACTGCATCCCTCACTAGTACACATTGACGAATTCACACGGAAATTGCGTCGCCATGAGATACTATGGGTTCTATGACTTCTCCTTCTAAATCGAGTATCGTTTCTATGGAAACGACTGGCTTTTCTTTTGCGATACGAGTATCTCCCTCTCGATGCACTAATCCTTCATTACTGCATCCCTCACTCCCACTCATTGACGAATTCACACGGAAATTGCGTCGCCATGAAATACTATGGGTTCTATGACTTCTCCTTCTAAATCGAGTATCGTTTCTATGGAAACGACTGGCTTTTCTTTTGCGATACGACAATCACATTTCCGATCCACTAATCCGTCTTTACTGCATCCCTCACTAATACACATTGACGAAATCATACGGAAATTGCGCCGCAATGAAATACTATGGGTTCTATTCACTTCTCCTTCTAAATCGAGTATCGTTTCTATGGAAACAACTGGCTTTTCTTTTGCGATACGACAACCACATTTCCGATCCACTAATCCGTCTTTACTGCATCCCTCACTAATACACATTGACGAATTCACACGGAAATTGCGTCGCAATGAAATACTATGTGTTCTATGACTTCTCCTTCTAAATCGAGTATCGTTTCTATGGAAACGACTGGCTTTTCTTTTGCGATACGAGTATCTCCCTCTCGATGCACTAATCCTTCTTTACTGCATCCCTCACTTCCACTCATTGACGAATTGACACGGAAATTGCGTCGCCATGAAATACTATGGGTTCTATGACTTCTCATTCTAAATCGAGTAACGTTTCTATGGAAACGACAGGATTTTCTTTTGCGATACGACAACCACATTTCCGATCCACTAATCCGTCTTTACTGGATCCCTCACCAATACACATTGACGAATTCACACGGAAATTGCGTCGCCATGAAATACTATGGGTTCTATGACTTCTCCTTCTAAATCGAGTATCGTTTCTATGGAGACGACTGGCTTTTCTTTTGCGATACGAGTATCTCCCTCTCGATGCACTAATCCTTCTTTACTGCATCCCTCACTCCCACTCATTGACGAATTCACACGGAAATTGCGTCGCCATGAAATACTATGGGTTCTATGACTTCTCCTTCTAAATCGAGTATCGTTTCTAAGGAAACGACTGGCTTTTCTTTTGCGATAAGAGTGTCTCCCTCCCGATGCACTAATCCTTCTTTACTGCTTTCCTCACTCCCACTCATTGACGAATTCACACGGAAATTGCGTCGCCATGAAATACTATGGGTTCTATGACTTCTCCTTCTAAATCGAGTATCGTTTCTATGGAAACGACTGGCTTTTCTTTTGCGATACGACAATCACATTTCCGATCCACTAATCCGTCTTTACTGCATCCCTCACTAATACACATTGACGAATTCATACGGAAATTGCGTCGCTATGAAATACTATGGGTTCTATGACTTCTCCTTCTAAATCGAGTAACGTTTCTATAGAAACGACAGGATTTTCTTTTGGGATACGACAATCACATTTCCGATCCACTAATCCGTCTTTACTGCATCCCTCACTAATACACATTGACGAATTCACACGGAAATTGCGTCGCCATTAAATACTATGGGTTCTATGACCTCTCCTTCTAAATCGAGTATCGTTTCTATGGAAACGACTGGCTTCTCTTTTGCGATACGACAATCCCATTTCCGATCCACTAATCCGTCTTACTGCATCCCTCACTAATACACATTGACGAATTCATACGGAAATTGCGTCGCCATGAAATACTATGGGTTCTATGACTTCTCCTTCTAAATCGAGTATCGTTTCTATGGAAACGACTGGCTTTTCTTTTGCGATACGAGTATCTCCCTCTCGATGCACTAATCCTTCTTTACTGCATCGTTCACTCCCACTCATTGACGAATTCACACGGAAATTGCGTCGCTATGGAATACTATGGGTTCTATGACTTCTCCTTCTAAATCGAGTAACGTTTCTATGGAAACGACTGGCTTTTCTTTTGCGATACGACAATCACATTTCCGATGCACTAATCCGTCTTTACTGCATTCCTCACTAATACACATTGACGAATTCACACGGAAATTGCGTCGCCATGAAATACTATGGGTTCTATAACTTCTCCTTCTAAATCGAGTATCGTTTCTATGGAAACGACTGGCTTTTCTTTTGCGATACGAGTATCTCCCTCTCGATGCACTAATCCTTCTTTACTGCATCCCTCACTCCCACTCATTGACGAATTCACACGGAAATTGCGTCGCCATGAAATACTATGGGTTCTATGACTTCTCCTTCTAAATCGAGTAACGTTTCTATGGAAACGACAGGATTTTCTTTTGCGATACGACAGTCACATTTCCGATCCCCTAATCCGTCTTTACTGCATCCCTCACTAATACACATTGACGAATTCATACGGAAATTGCGTCGCCATGAAATACTATGGGTTCTATGACTTCTCCTTCTAAATCGAGTACGTTTCTATGGAAACGACAGGATTTTCTTTTGGGATACGACAATCACATTTCCGATCCACTAATCCGTCTTTACTGCATCCCTCACTAATACACATTGACGAATTCATACGGAAATTGCGTCGCCATGAAATACTATGGGTTCTATGACTTCTCCTTCTAAATAGAGTAACGTTTCTATGGAAACGACGGGATTTTCTTTTGGGATACGACAATCACATTTCCGATCCACTAATCCGTCTTTACTGCATCCCTCACGGATACACATTGACGAATTCATACGGAAATTGCGTCGCCATGAAATACTATGGGTTCTATGACTTCTCCTTCTAAATCGAGTAACGTTTCTATGGAAACGACAGGATTTTCTTTTGGGATACGACGATCACACTTCCGATCCACTAATCCGTCTTTACTGCATCCCTCACTAATACACATTGACGAATTCATACGGAAATTGCGTCGCCATGAAATACTATGGGTTCTATGACTTCTCCTTCTAAATCGAGTAACGTTTCTATGGAAACGACTGGCTTTTCCTTTGCGATACGAATATCTCCCTCTCGATGCACTAATCCTTCTTTACTGCATCCGTCACTCCCACTCATTGACGAATTCACACGGAAATTGCGTCGCCATGAAATACTATGGGTTCTATGACTTCTCCTTCTAAATCGAGTATCGTTTCTATGGAAACGACAGGATTTTCTTTTGGGATACGACAATCACATTTCCGATCCACTAATCCGTCTTTACTGCATCCCTCACTAATACACATTGACGAATTCATACGGAAATTGCGTCGCTATGAAATACTATTGGTTCTATGACTTCTCCTTCTAAATCGAGTATCGTTTCTATGGAAACGACTGGCTTTTCTTTTGCGATACGAGTATCTCCCTCTCGATGCACTAATCCTTCTTTACTGCATCCCTCACTCCCACTCATTGACGAATTCACACGGAAATTGCGTCGCCATGAAATACTATGGGTTCTATGACTTCTCCTTCTAAATCGAGTAACGTTTCTATGGAAACGACAGGATTTTCTTTTGGGATACGACAATCACATTTCCGATCCACTAATCCGTCTTTACTGCATCCCTCACTAATACACATTGACGAATTCACACGGAAATTGCGTCGCCATGAAATACTATGGGTTCTATGACTTCTCCTTCTAAATCCAGTAACGTTTCTATGGAAACGACAGGATTTTCATTTGGGATACGACAATCACATTTCCGATCCACTAATCCGTCTTTACTGCATCCCTCACTAATACACATTGACGAATTCACACGGAAATTGCGTCGCCATGAAATACTATGGGTTCTATGACTTCTCCTTCTAAATCGAGTAACGTTTCGATGGAAACGACAGGATTTTCTTTTGCGATACGACAATCACATTTCCGATCCACTAATCCGTCTTTACTTCATCCCTCACTAATACACATTGACGAATTCACACGGAAATTGCGTCACCATGAAATACTATGGGTTCTATGACTTCTCCTTCTAAATCGAGTAACGTTTCTATGGAAACGTCAGGATTTTCTTTTGGGATACGACAACCACATTTCCGATCCACTAATCCGTCTTTACTGCATCCCTCACTGATACACATTGACGAATTCACACGGAAATTGCGTCGCCATGAAATACTATGGGTTCTATGACTTCTCCTTCTAAATCGAGTATCGTTTCTATGGAACGACAGGATTTTCTTTTGGGATACGACAATCACATTTCCGATCCACTAATCCGTCTTTACTGCATCCCTCACTAATACACATTGACGAATTCACACGGAAATTGTGTCGCCATGAAATACTATGGGTTCCATGACTTCTCCTTCTAAATCGAGTATCGTTTCTATGGAAACGACTGGCTTTTCTTTTGGGATACGACAATCACATTTCCGATCCACTAATCCGTCTTTACTGCATCCCTCACTAATACACATTGACGAATTCACACGGAAATTGCGTCGCCATGAAATACTATGGGTTCTATGACTTCTCCTTCTAAATCGAGTAACGTTTCTATGGAAACGACAGGATTTTCTTTTGGGATACGACAATCACATTTCCGATCCACTAATCCGTCTTTACTGCATCATTCACTAATACACATTGACGAATTCACGCGGAAATTGCGTCACCATGAAATACTATGGGTTCTATGACTTCTCCTTCTAAATCGAGTATCGTTTCTATGGAAACGACTTGCTTTTCTTTTGCGATACGACAATCACATTTCCGATCCACTAATCCGTCTTTACTGCATCCCTCACTATTACACATTGACGAATTCACACGGAAATTGCGTCGCCATGAAATACTATGGGTTCTATGACTTCTCCTTCTAAATCGAGTATCGTTTCTGTGGAAACGACTGGCTTTTCTTTTGCGATACGACAATCGCATTTCCGATCCACTAATCCGTCTTTACTGCATCCCTCACTAATACACATTGACGAATTCACACGGAAATTGCGTCGCCATGAAATACTATGGGTTCTATGACTTCTCCTTCTAAATCGAGTATCGTTTCTATGGAAACGACTGGATTTTCTTTTGCGATACGACAATCACATTTCCGATCTACTAATCCGTCTTTACTGCATCCCTCACTAATACACATTGACGAATTCACACGGAAATTGCGTCGCCATGAAATACTATGGGTGCTATGACTTCTCCTCTAAATCGAGTATCGTTTCTATGGAAACGACAGGATTTTTTTTTGGGATACGACAATCACATTTCCGATCCACTAATCCGTCTATACTGTAACCCTCACTAATACACATTGACGAATTCACACGGAAATTGCGTCGCTATGAAATACTATGGGTTCTATGACTTCTCCTTCTAAATCGAGTATCGTTTCTATGGAAACGACAGGATTTCCTTTTGCGATACGACAATCACATTTCCGATCCACTAATCCGTCTTTACTGCATCCCTCACTAATACACATTGACGAATTCTCACGGAAATTGCGTCGCCGTGAAATACTATGGGTTCTATGACTTCTCCTTCTAAATCGAGTATCGTTTCTATGGAAACGACTGGCTTTTCTTTTGCGATACGAGTATATCCCTCTCGATGCACTAATCCTTCTTTACTGCATCCCTCACTCCCACTCATTGACGAATTCACACGGAAATTGCGTCGCCATGAAATACTATGGGTTCTATGACTTCTCCTTCTAAATCGAGTATCGTTTCTATGGAAACGACTGGCTTTTCTTTTGCGATACGGGTATCTCCCTCTCGATGCACTAATCCTTCTTTACTGCATCCCTCACTCCCACTCATTGACGAATTCACACGGAAATTGCGTCGCCATGAAATACTATGGGTTCTATGACTTCTCCTTCTAAATCGAGTAACGTTTCTATGGAGACGACAGGATTTTCTTTTGGGATACGACAATCACATTTCCGATCCACTAATCCGTCTTTACTGCATCCCTCACTAATACACATTGACGAATACACACGGAAATTGCGTCGCCATGAAATACTATGGGTTCTATGACTTCTCCTTCTAAATCCAGTAACGTTTCTATGGATACGACAGGATTTTCATTTGGGATACGACAATCACATTTCCGATCCACTAATCCGTCTTTACTGCATCCCTCACTAATACACATTGACGAATTCACACGGAAATTGCGTCGCCATGAAATACTATGGGTTCTATGACTTCTCCTTCTAAATCGAGTAACGTTTCGATGGAAACGACAGGATTTTCTTTTGCGATACGACAATCACATTTCCGATCCACTAATCCGTCTTTACTTCATCCCTCACTAATACACATTGACGAATTCACACGGAAATTGCGTCACCATGAAATACTATGGGTTCTATGACTTCTCCTTCTAAATCGAGTAACGTTTCTATGGAAACGACAGGATTTTCTTTTGGGATACGACAACCACATTTCCGATCCACTAATCCGTCTTTACTGCATCCCTCACTGATACACATTGACGAATTCACACGGAAATTGCGTCGCCATGAAATACTATGGGTTCTATGACTTCTCCTTCTAAATCGAGTATCGTTTCTGTGGAAACGACTGGCTTTTCTTTTGCGATATTAGTATCTCCCTCTCGATGCACTAATCCTTCTTTACTGCATCCCTCACTCCCACTCATTGACGAAATCACACGGAAATTGCGTCGCCATGAAATACTATGGGTTCTATGACTTCTCCTTCTAAATCGAGTAACGTTTCCATGGAACGACAGGATTTTCTTTTGGGATACGACAATCACATTTCCGATCAACTAATCCGTCTTTACTGCATCCCTCACTAATACACATTGACGAATTCACACGGAAATTGCGTCGCCATGAAATTCTATGGGTTTTATGACTTCTCCTCTAAATCGAGTATCGTTTCTATGGAAACGACAGGATTTTTTTTTGGGATACGACTATCACATTTCCGATCCACTAATCCGTCTTTACTGTAACCCTCACTAATACACATTGACGAATTCACACGGAAATTGCGTCGCCATGAAATACTATGGGTTCTATGACTTCTCCTTCTAAATCGAGTATCGTTTCTATGGAAACGACAGGATTTCCTTTTGCGATACGACAATCACATTTCCGATCCACTAATCCGTCTTTACTGCATCCCTCACTAATACACATTGACGAATTCACACGGAAATTGCGTCGCCATGAAATACTATGGGTTCTATGACTTCTCCTTCTAAATCGAGTATCGTTTCTATGGAAACGACTGGCTTTTCTTTTGCGATACGAGTATCTCCCTCTTGATGCACTAATCCTTCTTTACTCCATCCCTAACTCCCACTCATTGACGAATTCACACGGAAATTGCGTCGCCATGAAATACTATGGGTTCTATGACTTCTCCTTCTAAATCGAGTAACGTTTCTATGGAAACGACAGGATTTTCTTTTGGGATACGACAATCACATTTCCGATCCACTAATCCGTCTTAACTGCATCCCTCACTAATACACATTGACGAATTCACACGGAAATTGCGTCGCCATGAAATACTATGGGTTCTATGACTTCTCCTTCTAAATCGAGTATCGTTTCTATGGAAACGACTGGCTTTTCTTTTGCGATACGACAATCACATTTCCGATCCACTAATCCGTCTTTACTACATCCCTCACTAATACACATTGACGAATTCACACAGAAATTGCGTCGCCATGAAATACTATGGGTTCTATGACTTCTCCTTCTAAATCGAGTAACGTTTCTATGGAAACGACAGGATTTTCTTTTGGGATACGACAATCATATTTCCGATCCACTAATCCGTCTTTACTGCATCCCTCACTAATACAAATTGACGAATTCACACGGAAATTGCGTCGCCATGAAATACTATGGGTTCTATGACTTCTCCTTCTAAATCGAGTATCGTTTCTATGGAAACGACTGGCTTTTCTTTTGCGATACGAGTATCTCCCTCTCGATGCACTAATCCTTCTTTACTGCATCCCTCACTCCCACTCATTGACGAATTCACACGGAAATTGCGTCGCCATGAAATACTATGGATTCTATGACTTCTCCTTCTAAATCGAGTAACGTTTCTATGGAAACAACAGGATTTTCTTTTGGGATACGACAATCACATTTCCGATCCACTAATCCGTCTTTACAGCATCCCTCACTAATACACATTGACGAATTCAAACGGAAATTGCGTCGCCATGAAATACTATGGGTTCCATGACTTCTCCTTCTAAATCGAGTATCGTTTCTATGGAAACGACTGGCTTTTCTTTTGCGATACGACAATCACATTTCCGATCCACTAATCCGTCTTTACTGCATTCCTCACTAATACACATTGACGAATTCACACGGAAATTGCGTCGCCATGAAATACTATGGGTTCTATGACTTCTCCTTCTAAATCGAGTATCGTTTCTATGGAAACGACTGGCTTTACTTTTGCGATACGACAATCACATTTCCGATCCACTAATCCGTCTTCACTGCATCCCTCACTAATACACATTGACGAATTCATACGGAAATTGCGTCGCTATGAAATACTATGGGTTCTATGACTTCTCCTTCTAAATCGAGTATCGTTCCTATGGAAACGTCTGGCTTTTCTTTTGCGATACGACAATCACATTTCCGATCCACTAATCCGTCTTTACTGCATCCCTCACTAATACACATTGACGAATTCACACGGAAATTGCGTCGCCATGAAATACTATGGGTTCTATGACTTCTCCTTCTAAATCGAGTATCGTTTCTATGGAAACGATTGGCTTTTCTTTTGCGATACGAGTATCTCCCTCTCGATGCACTAATCCTTCTTTACTCCATCCCTAACTCCCACTCATTGACGAATTCACACGGAAATTGCGTCGCCATGAAATACTATGGCTTCTATGACTTCTCCTTCTAAATCGAGTAACGTTTCTATGGAAACGACAGGATTTTCTTTTGGGATACGACAATCACATTTCCGATCCACTAATCCGTCTTAACTGCATCCCTCACTAATACACATTGACGAATTCACACGGAAATTGCGTCGCCATGAAATACTATGGGTTCTATGACTTCTCCTTCTAAATCGAGTATCGTTTCTATGGAAACGACTGGCTTTTCTTTTGCGATACGACAATCACATTTCCGATCCACTAATCCGTCTTTACTACATCCCTCACTAATACACATTGACGAATTCACACAGAAATTGCGTCGCCATGAAATACTATGGGTTCTATGACTTCTCCTTCTAAATCGAGTAACGTTTCTATGGAAACGACAGGATTTTCTTTTGGGATACGACAATCATATTTCCGATCCACTAATCCGTCTTTACTGCATCCCTCACTAATACAAATTGACGAATTCACACGGAAATTGCGTCGCCATGAAATACTATGGGTTCTATGACTTCTCCTTCTAAATCGAGTATCGTTTCTATGGAAACGACTGGCTTTTCTTTTGCGATACGAGTATCTCCCTCTCGATGCACTAATCCTTCTTTACTGCATCCCTCACTCCCACTCATTGACGAATTCACACGGAAATTGCGTCGCCATGAAATACTATGGATTCTATGACTTCTCCTTCTAAATCGAGTAACGTTTCTATGGAAACGACAGGATTTTCTTTTGGGATACGACAATCACATTTCCGATCCACTAATCCGTCTTTACAGCATCCCTCACTAATACACATTGACGAATTCAAACGGAAATTGCGTCGCCATGAAATACTATGGGTTCTATGACTTCTCCTTCTAAATCGAGTATCGTTTCTATGGAAACGACTGGCTTTTCTTTTGCGATACGACAATCACATTTCCGATCCACTAATCCGTCTTTACTGCATTCCTCACTAATACACATTGACGAATTCACACGGAAATTGCGTCGCCATGAAATACTATGGGTTCTATGACTTCTCCTTCTAAATCGAGTATCGTTTCTATGGAAACGACTGGCTTTACTTTTGCGATACGACAATCACATTTCCGATCCACTAATCCGTCTTTACTGCATCCCTCACTAATACACATTGACGAATTCATACGGAAATTGCGTCGCTATGAAATACTATGGGTTCTATGACTTCTCCTTCTAAATCGAGTATCGTTTCTATGGAAACGTCTGGCTTTTCTTTTGCGATACGACAATCACATTTCCGATCCACTAATCCGTCTTTACTGCATCCCTCACTAATACACATTGACGAATTCATACGGAAATTGCGTCGCTATGAATTACTATGGGAACTATGACTTCTCCTTCTAAATCGGGTATCGTTTCTATGGAAACGACTGGCTTTTCTTTTGCGATACGACAATCACATTTCCGATCCACTAATCCGTCTTTACTGCATCCCTCACTAATACACATTGACGAATTCATACGGAAATTGCGTCGCTATGAAATACTATGGGTTCTATGACTTCTCCTACTAAATCGAGTATCGTTTCTATGGAATCGACTGGCTTTTCTTTTGCGATACGACAATCACATTACCGATCCACTAATCCGTCTTTACTGCATCCCTCACTAATACACATTGACGAATTCATACGGAAATTGCGTCGCTATGAAATACTATGGGTTCTATGACTTCTGCTTCCAAATCGAGTATCGTTTCTATGGAAACGACTGGCTTTTCTTTTGCGATACGACAATCATATTTCCGATCCACTAATCCGCCTTTACTTCATCCCTCACTAATACACATTGACGAATTCACACGGAAATTGCGTCGCCATGAAATACTATGGGTTCTATGACTTCTCCTTCTAAATCGAGTATCGTTTCTATGGAAACGACAGGATTTTCTTTTGGGATACGACAATCACATTTCCGATCCACTAATCCGTCTTTACTGCATCCCTCACTAATACACATTGACGAATTCATACGGAAATTGCGTCGCTATGAAATACTATTGGTTCTATGACTTCTCCTTCTAAATCGAGTATCGTTTCTATGGAAACGACTGGCTTTTCTTTTGCGATACGAGTATCTCCCTCTCGATGCACTAATCCTTCTTTACTGCATCCCTCACTCCCACTCATTGACGAATTCACACGGAAATTGCGTCGCCATGAAATACTATGGGTTCTATGACTTCTCCTTCTAAATCGAGTAACGTTTCTATGGAAACGACAGGATTTTCTTTTGGGATACGACAATCACATTTCCGATCCACTAATCCGTCTTTACTGCATCCCTCACTAATACACATTGACGAATTCACACGGAAATTGCGTCGCCATGAAATACTATGGGTTCTATGACTTCTCCTTCTAAATCCAGTAACGTTTCTATGGAAACGACAGGATTTTCATTTGGGATACGACAATCACATTTCCGATCCACTAATCCGTCTTTACTGCATCC
Source organism: Schistocerca piceifrons (assembly GCF_021461385.2). Lineage (NCBI taxonomy): Eukaryota > Metazoa > Arthropoda > Insecta > Orthoptera > Acrididae > Schistocerca > Schistocerca piceifrons. Next base: position 1,460,638 of record NW_025727551.1, read on the forward strand.
CTCACTAATACACATTGACGAATTCACACGGAAATTACGTCGCCATGAAATACTATGGGTTCTATGACTTCTCCTTCTAAATCGAGTAACGTTTCTATGGAAACGACAGGATTTTCTTTTGGGATACGACAATCACATTTCCGATCCACTAATCCGTCTTAACTGCATCCCTCACTAATACACATTGACGAATTCACACGGAAATTGCGTCGCCATGAATTACTATGGGTTCTATGACTTCTCCTTCTAAATCGAGTATCGTTTCTATGGAAACGACTGGCTTTTCTTTTGCGATACGAATATCACATTTCCGATCCACTAATCCGTCTTTACTACATCCCTCACTAATACACATTGACGAATTCACACAGAAATTGCGTCGCCATGAAATACTATGGGTTCTATGACTTCTCCTTCTAAATCGAGTAACGTTTCTATGGAAACGACAGGATTTTCTTTTGGGATACGACAATCATATTTCCGATCCACTAATCCGTCTTTACTGCATCCCTCACTAATACAAATTGACGAATTCACACGGAAATTGCGTCGCCATGAAATACTATGGGTTCTATGACTTCTCCTTCTAAATCGAGTATCGTTTCTATGGAAACGACTGGCTTTTCTTTTGCGATACGAGTATCTCCCTCTCGATGCACTAATCCTTCTTTACTGCATCCCTCACTCCCACTCATTGACGAATTCACACGGAAATTGCGTCGCCATGAAATACTATGGATTCTATGACTTCTCCTTCTAAATCGAGTAACGTTTCTATGGAAACGACAGGATTTTCTTTTGGGATACGACAATCACATTTCCGATCCACTAATCCGTCTTTACAGCATCCCTCACTAATACACATTGACGAATTCAAACGGAAATTGCGTCGCCATGAAATACTATGTGTTCTATGACTTCTCCTTCTAAATCGAGTATCGTTTCTATGGAAACGACTGGCTTTTCTTTTGCGATACGACAATCACATTTCCGATCCACTAATCCGTCTTTACTGCATTCCTCACTAATACACATTGACGAATTCACACGGAAATTGCGTCGCCATGAAATACTATGGGTTCTATGACTTCTCCTTCTAAATCGAGTATCGTTTCTATGGAAACGACTGGCTTTACTTTTGCGATACGACAATCACATTTCCGATCCACTAATCCGTCTTTACTGCATCCCTCACTAATACACATTGACGAATTCATACGGAAATTGCGTCGCTATGAAATACTATGGGTTCTATGACTTCTCCTTCTAAATCGAGTATCGTTTCTATGGAAACGTCTGGCTTTTCTTTTGCGATACGACAATCACATTTCCGATCCACTAATCCGTCTTTACTGCATCCCTCACTAATACACATTGACGAATTCATACGGAAATTGCGTCGCTATGAATTACTATGGGTACTATGACTTCTCCTTCTAAATCGAGTATCGTTTCTATGGAAACGACTGGCTTTTCTTTTGCGATACGACAATCACATTTCCGATCCACTAATCCGTCTTTACTGCATCCCTCACTAATACACATTGACGAATTCATACGGAAATTGCGTCGCTATGAAATACTATGGGTTCTATGACTTCTCCTACTAAATCGAGTATCGTTTCTATGGAAACCACTGGCTTTTCTTTTGCGATACGACAATCACATTACCGATCCACTAATCCGTCTTTACTGCATCCCTCACTAATACACATTGACGAATTCATACGGAAATTGCGTCGCTATGAAATACTATGGGTTCTATGACTTCTGCTTCCAAATCGAGTATCGTTTCTATGGAAACGACTGGCTTTTCTTTTGCGATACGACAATCATATTTCCGATCCACTAATCCGCCTTTACTTCATCCCTCACTAATACACATTGACGAATTCACACGGAAATTGCGCCGCCATGAAATACTATGGGTTCTATGACTTCTCCTTCTAAATCGAGTATCGTTTCTATGGAAACGACAGGATTTTCTTTTGGGATACGACAATCACATTTCCGATCCACTAATCCGTCTTTACTGCATCCCTCACTAATACACATTGACGAATTCATACGGAAATTGCGTCGCTATGAAATACTATTGGTTCTATGACTTCTCCTTCTAAATCGAGTATCGTTTCTATGGAAACGACTGGCTTTTCTTTTGCGATACGAGTATCTCCCTCTCGATGCACTAATCCTTCTTTACTGCATCCCTCACTCCCACTCATTGACGAATTCACACGGAAATTGCGTCGCCATGAAATACTATGGGTTCTATGACTTCTCCTTCTAAATCGAGTAACGTTTCTATGGAAACGACAGGATTTTCTTTTGGGATACGACAATCACATTTCCGATCCACTAATCCGTCTTTACTGCATCCCTCACTAATACACATTGACGAATTCACACGGAAATTGCGTCGCCATGAAATACTATGGGTTCTATGACTTCTCCTTCTAAATCCAGTAACGTTTCTATGGAAACGACAGGATTTTCATTTGGGATACGACAATCACATTTCCGATCCACTAATCCGTCTTTACTGCATCCCTCACTAATACACATTGACGAATTCACACGGAAATTGCGTCGCCATGAAATACTATGGGTTCTATGACTTCTCCTTCTAAATCGAGTAACGTTTCGATGGAAACGACAGGATTTTCTTTTGCGATACGACAATCACATTTCCGATCCACTAATCCGTCTTTACTTCATCCCTCACTAATACACATTGACGAATTCACACGGAAATTGCGTCACCATGAAATACTATGGGTTCTATGACTTCTCCTTCTAAATCGAGTAACGTTTCTATGGAAACGACAGGATTTTCTTTTGGGATACGACAACCACATTTCCGATCCACTAATCCGTCTTTACTGCATCCCTCACTGATACACATTGACGAATTCACACGGAAATTGCGTCGCCATGAAATACTATGGGTTCTATGACTTCTCCTTCTAAATCGAGTATCGTTTCTATGGAACGACAGGATTTTCTTTTGGGATACGACAATCACATTTCCGATCCACTAATCCGTCTTTACTGCATCCCTCACTAATACACATTGACGAATTCACACGGAAATTGCGTCGCCATGAAATACTATGGGTTCTATGACTTCTCCTTCTAAATAGAGTATCGTTTCTATGGAAACGACTGGCTTTTCTTTTGCGATACGACAATCACATTTCCGATCCACTAATCCGTCTTTACTGCATCCCTCACTAATACACATTGACGAATTCATACGGAAATTGCGTCGCCATGAAATACTATGGGTTCTATGACTTCTCCTTCTCAATCGAGTAACGTTTCTATGGAAACGACAGGATTTTCTTTTGGGATACGACAATCACATTTCCGATCCACTAATCCGTCTTTACTGCATCCCTCACTAATACACATTGACGAATTCATACGGAAATTGCGTCGCCATGAAATACTATGGGTTCTATGACTTCTCCTTCTAAATCGAGTAACGTTTCTATGGAAACGACAGGATTTTCTTTTGGGATACGACAATCACATTTCCGATCCACTAATCCGTCTTTACTGCATCATTCACTAATACACATTGATGAATTAACACGGAAATTGCGTCACCATTAAATACTATGGGTTCTATGACTTCTCCTTCTAAATCGAGTATCGTTTCTATGGAAACGACTTGCTTTTCTTTTGCGATACGACAATCACATTTCCGATCCACTAATCCGTCTTTACTGCATCCCTCACTATTACACATTGACGAATTCACACGGAAATTGCGTCGCCATGAAATACTATGGGTTCTATGACTTCTCCTTCTAAATCGAGTATCGTTTCTATGGAAACGACAGGATTTCCTTTTGCGATACGACAATCACATTTCCGATCCACTAATCCGTCTTTACTGCATCCCTCACTAATACACATTGACGAATTCACACGGAAATTGCGTCGCTATGAAATACTATGGGTTCTATGACTTCTCCTTCTAAATCGAGTATCGTTTCTATGGAAACGACAGGATTTCCTTTTGCGATACGACAATCACATTTCCGATCCACTAATCCGTCTTTACTGCATCCCTCACTAATACACATTGACGAATTCACACGGAAATTGCGTCGCCGTGAAATACTATGGGTTCTATGACTTCTCCTTCTAAATCGAGTATCGTTTCTATGGAAACGACTGGCTTTTCTTTTGCGATACGAGTATATCCCTCTCGATGCACTAATCCTTCTTTACTGCATCCCTCACTCCCACTCATTGACGAATTAACACGGAAATTGCGTCGCCATGAAATACTATGGGTTCTATGACTTCTCCTTCTAAATCGAGTATCGTTTCTATGGAAACGACTGTCTTTTCTTTTGCGATACGGGTATCTCCCTCTCGATGCACTAATCCTTCTTTACTGCATCCCTCACTCCCACTCATTGACGAATTCACACGGAAATTGCGTCGCCATGAAATACTATGGGTTCTATGACTTCTCCTTCTAAATCGAGTAACGTTTCTATGGAAACGACAGGATTTTCTTTTGGGATACGACAATCACATTTCCGATCCACTAATCCGTCTTTACTGCATCCCTCACTAATACACATTGACGAATTCACACGGAAATTGCGTCGCCATGAAGTACTATGGGTTCTATGACTTCTCCTTCTAAATCAGTAACGTTTCTATGGAAACGACAGGATTTTCATTTGGGATACGACAATCACATTTCCGATCCACTAATCCGTCTTTACTGCATCCCTCACTAATACACATTGACGAATTCACACGGAAATTGCGTCGCCATGAAATACTATGGGTTCTATGACTTCTCCTTCTAAATCGAGTAACGTTTCGATGGAAACGACAGGACTTTCTTTTGCGATACGACAATCACATTTCCGAACCACTAATCCGTCTTTACTTCATCCCTCACTAATACACATTGACGAATTCACACGGAAATTGCGTCACCATGAAATACTATGGGTTCTATGACTTCTCCTTCTAAATCGAGTAACGTTTCTATGGAAACGACAGGATTTTCTTTTGGGATACGACAACCACATTTCCGATCCACTAATCCGTCTTTACTGCATCCCTCACTGATACACATTGACGAATTCACACGGAAATTGCGTCGCCATGAAATACTATGGGTTCTATGACTTCTCCTTCTAAATCGAGTATCGTTTCAGTGGAAACGACTGGCTTTTCTTTTGCGATATGAGTATCTCCCTCTCGATGCACTAATCCTTCTTTACTGATCCCTCACTCCCACTCAATGACGAATTCACACGGAAATTGCGTCGCCATGAAATACTATGGGTTCTATGACTTCTCCATCTAAATCGAGTAACGTTTCCATGGAACGACAGGATTTTCTTTTGGGATACGACAATCACATTTCCGATCAACTAATCCGTCTTTACTGCATCCCTCACTAATACACATTGACGAATTCACACGGAAATTGCGTCGCCATGAAATACTATGGGTTCTATGACTTCTCCCTCTAAATCGAGTATCGTTTCTATGGAAACGACTGGCTTTTCTTTTGCGATACGACAATCACATTTCCGATCCACTAATCCGTCTTTACTGCATCCCTCACTAATACACATTGACGAATTCATACGGAAATTGCGTCGCCATGAAATACTATGGGTTCTATGACTTCTCCTTCTAAATCGAGTAACGTTTCTATGGAAACGACAGGATTTTCATTTGGGATACGACAATCACATTTCCGATCCACTAATCCGTCTTTACTGCATCCCTCACTAATACACATTGACGAATTCATACGGAAATTGCGTCGCCATGAAATACTATGGGTTCTATGACTTCTCCTTCTAAATCGAGTATCGTTTCTATGGAAACGACTGGATTTTCTTTTGCGATACGACAATCACATTTCCGATCTACTAATCCGTCTTTACTGCATCCCTCACTAATACACATTGACGAATTCACACGGAAATTGCGTCGCCATGAAATTCTATGGGTTTTATGACTTCTCCTCTAAATCGAGTATCGTTTCTATGGAAACGACAGGATTTTTTTTTGGGATACGACTATCACATTTCCGATCCACTAATCCGTCTTTACTGTAACCCTCACTAATACACATTGACGAATTCACACGGAAATTGCGTCGCCATGAAATACTATGGGTTCTATGACTTCTCCTTCTAAATCGAGTATCGTTTCTATGGAAACGACAGGATTTCCTTTTGCGAAACGACAATCACGTTTCCGATCCACTAATCCGTCTTTACTGCATCCCTCACTAATACACATTGACGAATTCACACGGAAATTGCGTCGCCATGAAATACTATGGGTTCTATGACTTCTCCTTCTAAATCGAGTATCGTTTCTATGGAAACGACTGGCTTTTCTTTTGCGATACGAGTATCTCCCTCTCGATGCACTAATCCTTCTTTACTCCATCCCTCACTCCCACTCATTGTCGAATTCACACGGAAATTGCGTCGCCATGAAATACTATGGGTTCTATGACTTCTCCTTCTAAATCGAGTAACGTTTCTATGGAAACGACAGGATTTTCTTTTGGGATACGACAATCACATTTCCGATCCACTAATCCATCTTAACTGCATCCCTCACTAATACACATTGACGAATTCACACGGAAATTGCGTCGCCATGAAATACTATGGGTTCTATGACTTCTCCTTCTAAATCAAGTATCGTTTCTATGGAAACGACTGGCTTTTCTTTTGCGATACGACAATCACATTTCCGATCCACTAATCCGTCTTTACTACATCCCTCACTAATACACATTGACGAATTCACACAGAAATTGCGTCGCCATGAAATACTATGGGTTCTATGACTTCTCCTTCTAAATCGAGTAACGTTTCTATGGAAACGACAGGATTTTCTTTTGGGATACGACAATCATATATCCGATCCACTAATCCGTCTTTACTGCATCCCTCACTAATACAAATTGACGAATTCACACGGAAATTGCGTCGCCATGAAATACTATGGGTTCTATGACTTCTCCTTCTAAATCGAGTATCGTTTCTATGGAAACGACTGGCTTTTCTTTTGCGATACGAGTATCTCCCTCTCGATGCACTAATCCTTCTTTACTGCATCCCTCACTCCCACTCATTGACGAATTCACACGGAAATTGCGTCGCCATGAAATACTATGGATTCTATGACTTCTTCTTCTAAATCGAGTAACGTTTCTATGGAAACGACAGGATTTTCTTTTGGGATACGACAATCACATTTCCGATCCACTAATCCGCCTTTACAGCATCCCTCACTAATACACATTGACGAATTCAAACGGAAATTGCGTCGCCATGAAATACTATGGGTTCTATGACTTCTCCTTCTAAATCGAGTATCGTTTCTATGGAAACGACTGGCTTTTCTTTTGCGATACGACAATCACATTTCCGATCCACTAATCCGTCTTTACTGCATTCCTCACTAATACACATTGACGAATTCACACGGAAATTGCGTCGCCATGAAATACTATGGGTTCTATGACTTCTCCTTCTAAATCGAGTATCGTTTCTATGGAAACGACTGGCTTTACTTTTGCGATACGACAATCACATTTCCGATCCACTAATCCGTCTTTACTGCATCCCTCACTAATACACATTGACGAATTCATACGGAAATTGCGTCGCTATGAAATACTATGGGTTCTATGACTTCTCCTTCTAAATCGAGTATCGTTTCTATGGAAACGTCTGGCTTTTCTTTTGCGATACGACAATCACATTTCCGATCCACTAATCAGTCTTTACTGCATCCCTCACTAATACACATTGACGAATTCATACGGAAATTGCGTCGCTATGAATTACTATGGGTACTATGACTTCTCCTTCTAAATCGAGTATCGTTTCTATGGAAACGACTGGCTTTTCTTTTGCGATACGACAATCATATTTCCGATCCACTAATCCGCCTTTACTTCATCCCTCACTAATACACATTGACGAATTCACACGGAAATTGCGTCGCCATGAAATACTATGGGTTCTATGACTTCTCCTTCTAAATCGAGTATCGTTTCTATGGAAACGACAGGATTTTCTTTTGGGATACGACAATCACATTTCCGATCCACTAATCCGTCTTTACTGCATCCCTCACTAATACACATTGACGAATTCATACGGAAATTGCGTCGCTATGAAATACTATTGGTTCTATGACTTCTCCTTCTAAATCGAGTATCGTTTCTATGGAAACGACTGGCTTTTCTTTTGCGATACGAGTATCTCCCTCTCGATGCACTAATCCTTCTTTACTGCATCCCTCACTCCCACTCATTGACGAATTCACACGGAAATTGCGTCGCCATGAAATACTATGGGTTCTATGACTTCTCCTTCTAAATCGAGTAACGTTTCTATGGAAACGACAGGATTTTCTTTTGGGATACGACAATCACATTTCCGATCCACTAATCCGTCTTTACTGCATCCCTCACTAATACACATTGACGAATTCACACGGAAATTGCGTCGCCATGAAATACTATGGGTTCTATGACTTCTCCTTCTAAATCCAGTAACGTTTCTATGGAAACGACAGGATTTTCATTTGGGATACGACAATCACATTTCCGATCCACTAATCCGTCTTTACTGCATCCCTCACTAATACACATTGACGAATTCACACGGAAATTGCGTCGCCATGAAATACTATGGGTTCTATGACTTCTCCTTCTAAATCGAGTATCGTTTCTATGGAAACGACTGGCTTTTCTTTTGCGATACGACAATCACATTTCCGATCCACTAATCCGTCTTTACTGCATCCCTCACTACTACACATTGACGAATTCATACGGAAATTGCGTCGCCATGAAATACTATGGGTTCTATGACTTCTCCTTCTCAATCGAGTAACGTTTCTATGGAAACGACAGGAATTTCTTTTGGGATACGATAATCACATTTCCGATCCACTAATCCGTCTTTACTGCATCCCTCACTAATACACATTGACGAATTCATACGGAAATTGCGTCGCCATGAAATACTATGGGTTCTATGACTTCTCCTTCTAAATCGAGTAACGTTTCTATGGAAACGACAGGATTTTCTTTTGGGATACGACAATCACATTTCCGATCCACTAATCCGTCTTTACTGCATCATTCACTAATACACATTGACGAATTCACACGGAAATTGCGTCACCATGAAATACTATGGGTTCTATGACTTCTCCTTCTAAATCGAGTATCGTTTCTATGGAAACGACTTGCTTTTCTTTTGCGATACGACAATCACATTTCCGATCCACTAATCCGTCTTTACTGCATCCCTCACTATTACACATTGACGAATTCACACGGAAATTGCGTCGCCATGAAATACTATGGGTTCTATGACTTCTCCTTCTAAATCGAGTATCGAGTCTGTGGAAACGACTGGCTTTTCTTTTGCGATACGACAATCACATTTCCGATCCACTAATCCGTCTTTACTGCATCCCTCACTAATACACATTGACGAATTCACACGGAAATTGCGTCGCCATGAAATACTATGGGTTCTATGACTTCTCCTTCTAAATCGAGTATCGTTTCTATGGAAACGACTGGATTTTCTTTTGCGATACGACAATCACATTTCCGATCTACTAATCCGTCTTTACTGCATCCCTCACTAATACACATTGACGAATTCACACGGAAATTGCGTCGCCATGAAATACTATGGGTGCTATGACTTCTCCTCTAAATCGAGTATCGTTTCTATGGAAACGACAGGATTTTTTTTTGGGATACGACAATCACATTTCCGATCCACTAATCCGTCTATACTGTAACCCTCACTAATACACATTGACGAATTCACACGGAAATTGCGTCGCTATGAAATACTATGGGTTCTATGACTTCCACTTCTAAATCGAGTATCGTTTCTATGGAAACGACAGGATTTCCTTTTGCGATACGACAATCACATTTCCGATCCACTAATCCGTCTTTACTGCATCCCTCACTAATACACATTGACGAATTCACACGGAAATTGCGTCGCCGTGAAATACTATGGGTTCTATGACTTCTCCTTCTAAATCGAGTATCGTTTCTATGGAAACGACTGGCTTTTCTTTCGCGATACGAGTATGTCCCTCTCGATGCACTAATCCTTCTTTACTGCATCCCTCACTCCCACTCATTGACGAATTCACACGGAAATTGCGTCGCCAAGAAATACTATGGGTTCTATGACTTCTCCTTCTAAATCGAGTATCGTTTCTATGGAAACGACTGGCTTTTCTTTTGCGATACGGGTATCTCCCTCTCGATGCACTAATCCTTCTTTACTGCATCCCTCACTCCCACTCATTGACGAATTCACACGGAAATTGCGTCGCCATGAAATACTATGGGTTCTATGACTTCTCCTTCTAAATCGAGTAACGTTTCTATGGAAACGACAGGATTTTCTTTTGGGATACGACAATCACATTTCCGATCCACTAATCCGTCTTTACTGCATCCCTCACTAATACACATTGACGAATTCACACGGAAATTGCGTCGCCATGAAATACTATGGGTTCTATGACTTCTCCTTCTAAATCCAGTAACGTTTCTATGGAAACGACAGGATTTTCATTTGGGATACGACAATCACATTTCCGATCCACTAATCCGTCTTTACTGCATCCCTCACTAATACACATTGACGAATTCACACGGAAATTGCGTCGCCATGAAATACTATGGGTTCTATAACTTCTCCTTCTAAATCGAGTAACGTTTCGATGGAAACGACAGGATTTTCTTTTGCGATACGACAATCACATTTCCGATCCACTAATCCGTCTTTACTTCATCCCTCGCTAATACACATTGACGAATTCACACGGAAATTGCGTCACCATGAAATACTATGGGTTCTATGACTTCTCCTTCTAAATCGAGTAACGTTTCTATGGAAACGACAGGATTTTCTTTTGGGATACGACAACCACATTTCCGATCCACTAATCCGTCTTTACTGCATCCCCCACTGATACACATTGACGAATTCACACGGAAATTGCGTCGCCATGAAATACTATGGGTTCTATGACTTCTCCTTCTAAATCGAGTATCGTTTCTGTGGAAACGACTGGCTTTTCTTTTGCGATATGAGTATCTCCCTCTCGATGCACTAATCCTTCTTTACTGCATCCCTCACTCCCACTCATTGACGAATTCACACGGAAATTGCGTCGCCATGAAATACTATGGGTTCTATGACTTCTCCTTCTAAATCGAGTAACGTTTCCATGGAACGACAGGATTTTCTTTTGGGATACGACAATCACATTTCCGATCAACTAATCCGTCTTTACTGCATCCCTCACTAATACACATTGACGAATTCACACGGAAATTGCGTCGCCATGAAATACTATGGGTTCTATGACTTCTCCCTCTAAATCGAGTATCGTTTCTATGGAAACGACTGGCTTTTCTTTTGCGATACGACAATCACATTTCCTAATCCACTAATCCGTCTTTACTGCATCCCTCACTAATACACATTGACGAATTCATACGGAAATTGCGTCGCCATGAAATACTATGGGTTCTATGACTTCTCCTTCTAAATCGAGTAACGTTTCTATGGAAACGACAGGATTTTCATTTGGGATACGACAATCACATTTCCGATCCACTAATCCGTCTTTACTGCATCCCTCACTAATACACATTGACGAATTCATACGGAAATTGCGTCGCCATGAAATACTATGGGTTCTATGACTTCTCCTTCTAAATCGAGTATCGTTTCTATGGAAACGACTGGATTTTCTTTTGCGATACGACAATCACATTTCCGATCTACTAATCCGTCTTTACTGCATCCCTCACTAATACACATTGACGAATTCACACGGAAATTGCGTCGCCATGAAATTCTATGGGTTTTATGACTTCTCCTCTAAATCGAGTATCGTTTCTATGGAAACGACAGGATTTTTTTTGGGATACGACTATCACATTTCCGATCCACTACTCTGTCTTTACTGTAACCCTCACTAATACACATTGACGAATTCACACGGAAATTGCGTCGCCATGAAATACTATGGGTTCTATGACTTCTCCTTCTAAATCGAGTATCGTTTCTATGGAAACGACAGGATTTCCTTTTGCGATACGACAATCACATTTCCGATCCACTAATCCGTCTTTACTGCATCCCTCACTAATACACATTGACGAATTCACACGGAAATTGCGTCGCCACGAAATACTATGGGTTCTATGACTTCTCCTTCTAAATCGAGTATCGTTTCTATGGAAACGACTGGCTTTTCTTTTGCGATACGAGTATCTCCCTCTCGATGCACTAATCCTTCTTTACTCCATCCCTCACTCCCACTCATTGACGAATTCACACGGAAATTGCGTCGCCATGAAATACTATGGGTTCTATGACTTCTCCTTCTAAATCGAGTAACGTTTCTATGGAAACGACAGGATTTTCTTTTGGGATACGACAATCACATTTCCGATCCACTAATCCGTCTTAACTGCATCCCTCACTAATACACATTGACGAATTCACACGGAAATTGCGTCGCCATGAAATACTATGGGCTCTATGACTTCTCCTTCTAAATCGAGTATCGTTTCTATGGAAACGACTGGCTTTTCTTTTGCGATACGACAATCACATTTCCGATCCACTAATCCGTCTTTACTACATCCCTCACTAATATACATTGACGAATTCACACAGAAATTGCGTCGCCATGAAATACTATGGGTTCTATGACTTCTCCTTCTAAATCGAGTAACGTTTCTATGGAAACGACAGGATTTTCCTTTGGGATACGACAATCATATTTCCGATCCACTAATCCGTCTTTACTGCATCCCTCACTAATACAAATTGACGAATTCACACGGAAATTGCGTCGCCATGAAATACTATGGGTTCTATGACTTCTCCTTCTAAATCGAGTATCGTTTCTATGGAAACGACTGGCTTTTCTTTTGCGATACGAGTATCTCCCTCTCGATGCACTAATCCTTCTTTACTGCATCCCTCACTCCCACTCATTGACGAATTCACACGGAAATTGCGTTGCCATGAAATACTATGGATTCTATGACTTCTCCTTCTAAATCGAGTAACGTTTCTATGGAAACGACAGGATTTTCTTTTGGGATACGACAATCACATTTCCGATCCACTAATCCGTCTTTACAGCATCCCTCACTAATACACATTGACGAATTCAAACGGAAATTGCGTCGCCATGATATACTATGGGTTCTATGACTTCTCCTTCTAAATCGAGTATCGTTTCTATGGAAACGACTGGCTTTCCTTTTGCGATACGACAATCACATTTCCGATCCACTAATCCGTCTTTACTGCATCCCTCACTAATACACATTGACGAAATCATACGGAAATTGCGTGGCTATGAAATACTATGGGTTCTATGACTTCTCCTTCTAAATCGAGTATCGTTTATATGGAAACGTCTGGCTTTTCTTTTGCGATACGACAATCACATTTCCGATCCACTAATCCGTCTTTACTGCATCCCTCACTAATACACATTGACGAATTCATACGGAAATTGCGTCGCTATGAATTACTATGGGTACTATGACTTCTCCTTGTAAATCGAGTATCGTTTCTATGGAAACGACTGGCTTTTCTTTTGCGTTACGACAATCACATTTCCGATCCACTAATCCGTCTTTACTGCATCCCTCACTAATACACATTGACGAATTCATACGGAAATTGCGTCGCTATGAAATACTATGGGTTCTATGACTTCTCCTACTAAATCGAGTATCGTTTCTATGGAAACGACTGGCTTTTCTTTTGCGATACGACAATCACATTACCGATCCACTAATCCGTCTTTACTGCATCCCTCACTAATACACATTGACGAATTCATACGGAAATTGCGTCGCTATGAAATACTATGTGTTCTATGACTTCTGCTTCCAAATCGAGTATCGTTTCTATGGAAACGACTGGCTTTTCTTTTGCGATACGACAATCATATTTCCGATCCACTAATCCGCCTTTACTTCATCCCTCACTAATACACATTGACGAATTCACACGGAAATTGCGTCGCCATGAAATACTATGGGTTCTATGACTTCTCCTTCTAAATCGAGTATCGTTTCTATGGAAACGACTGGCTTTTCTTTTACGATTCGACAATCACATTTCCGATCCACTAATCCGTCTTTACTGCATCCCTCACTAATACACATTGACGAATTCACACGGAAATTGCGTCGCCATGAAATACTATGGGTTCTATGACTTCTCCTTCTAAATCGAGTATCGTTTCTATGGTAACGACTGGCTTTTCTTTTGCGATACGAGTATCTCCCTCTCGATGCACTAATCCTTGTTTACTGCATTCCTCACTCCCACTCATTGACGAATTCACACGGAAATTGCGTCGCCATGAAATACTATGGGTTCTATGACTTCTCCTTCTAAATCGAGTAACGTTTCTATGGAAACGACAGGATTTTCTTTTGCGATACGACAATCACATTTCCGATCCACTAATCCGTCTTTACTGCATCCCTCACTAATACACATTGACGAATTCACACGGAAATTGCGTTGCCATGAAATACTATGGGTTCTATGACTTCTCTTTCTAAATCGAGTATCGTTTCTATGGAAACGACTGGCTTTTCTTTTGCGATACGAGTATCTCCCTCTCGATGCACTAATCCTTCTTTACTGCATCCCTCACTCCCACTCATTGACGAATTCACACGGAAATTGCGTCGCCATGAAATACTATGGGTTCTATGACTTCTCCTTCTAAATCGAGTATCGTATCTATGGAAACGATTGGCTTTTCTTTTGCGATACGAGTATCTCCCTCTCGATGCACTAATCCTCCTTTACTGCATCCCTCACTCCCACTCATTGACGAATTCAAACGGAAATTGCGTCGCCATGAAATACTATGGGTTCTATGACTTCTCGTTCTAAATCGAGTAACGTTTCTATGGAAACGACAGGATTTTCTTTTGGGATACGACAAACACATTTCCGATCCACCAATCCGTCTTTACTGCATCCCTCACTAATACACATTGACGAATTCACACGGAAATTGCGTCGCCATGAAATACTATGGGTTCTATGACTTCTCCTGTTAATCGAGTATCGTTTCTATATAAACGACTGGCTTTTCTTTTGCGATACGACAATCACATTTCCGATCCACTAATCCGTCTTTACTGCATCCCTCACTAATACACATTGACGAATTCACACGGAAACTGCGTCGCCATGAAATACTATGGGTTCTATGACTTCTCCTTCTAAATCTAGTAACGTTTCTATGGAAACGACTGGCTTTTCATTTGCGATACGAGTATCTCCCTCCGATGCACTAATCCTTCTTTAATGCATCCCTCACTCCCACCCATTGACGAATTCACACGGAAATTGCGTCGCTATGAAATACTATAGGTTCTATGACTTCTCCTTCTAAATCGAGTATCTTTTCTATGGAAACAACAGGATTTTCTTTTGCGATACGAGTATCTCCCTCTCGATGCACTAATCCTTCTTTACTGCATCCCTCACTCCCACTCATTGACGAATTCACACGGAAATTGCGTCGCCATGAAATACTATGGGCTCTATGAGTTCTCCTTCTAAATCGAGTAACGTTTCTATGGAAACGACAGGATTCTCTTTTGGGATACGACAATATCATTTCCGATCCACTAATCCGTATTTACTGCATCCCTCACTAATACACATTGACGAATTCACACGGAAATTGCGTCGCCATGAAATACTATGGGTTCTATGACATCTCCTTCTAAATCGAGTATCGTTTCTATGGAAACGACTGGCTCTTCTTTTGCGATACGAGTATCTCCCTCTCGATGCACTAATCCTTCTTTACTGCATCCCTCACTCCCACTCATTGACGAATTCACACGGAAATTGCGTTGCTATGAAATACTATGGGTTCTATGACTTCTCCTTCTAAATCGAGTATCGTTGCTATGGAAACGACTGGCTTTTCTTTTGCGATACGAGTATCTCCCTCTCGATGCACTAATCCTTCTTTACTGCATCCCTCACTCCCACTCATTGACGAAATCACACGGAAATTGCGTCGCTATGAAATACTATGGGTTCTATGACTTCTCCTTCTAAATCGAGTATCGTTTCTATGGAAACGACTGGCTTAACTTTTGCGATACGAGTATGTCCCTCTCGATGCACTATTCCTTCTTTACTGCATCCCTCACTCCCACTCAATGACGAATTCACACGGAAATTGCGTCGCCATGAAATACTATGGGTTCTATGACTTCTCCTTCTAAATCGAGTATCGTTTCTATGGAAACGACTGGCTTTTCTTTTGCGATACGAGTATCTCCCTCTCGATGCACTAATCCTTCTTTACTGCATCCCTCACTAATACACATTGACGAATTCACACGGAAATTGCGTCGCTATGAAAGACTATGAGTCCTATGACTTCTCCTTCTAAATCGAGTAACGTTTCTATGGAAACGACAGGATTTTCTTTTGGGATACGACAATCACATTTCCGATCCGCTAATCCGTCTTTACTGCATCCCTCACTAATACACATTGACGAATTCATACGGAAATTGCGTCGCTATGAAATACTATGGGTTCTATGACTTCTCCTTCCAAATCGAGTAACGTTTCTATGGAAACGACTGGCTTTTCTTTTGCGATACGAGTATCTCCCTCTCAATGCACTAATCCTTCTTTACTGCATCCCTCACTCCCACTCATTGACGAAATCACACGGAAATTGCGTCGCTATGATATACTATGGGTTCTATGACTTCTCCTTCTAAATCGAGTATCGTTTCTATGGAAACGACTGGCTTAACTTTTGCGATACGAGTATCTCCCTCTCGATGCACTAATCCTTCTTTACTGCATCCCTCACTCCCACTCATTGACGAATTCACACGGAAATTGCGACGCTATGAAATACTATGGGTTCTATGACTTCTCCTTCTAAATCGAGTAACGTTTCTATGGAAACGACAGGATTTTCTTTTGGGATACGACAATCACATTTCCGATCCACTAATCCGTCTTTACTGCATCCCTCACTAATACACATTGACGAATTCACACGGAAATTGCGTCGCCATGAAATACTATGGGTTCTATGACTTCTCCTTCTAAAACGAGTATCATTTCTATGGAAACGACTGGCTTTTCTTTTGCGATACGAGTATCTCCCTCTCAATGCACTAATCCTTCTTTACTGCATCCCTCACTCCCACTCATTGACGAATTCACACGAAAATTGCGTCGCCATGAAATACTATGGGTTCTATGAATTCTCCTTCTAAATCGAGTAACGTTTCTATGGAAACGACAGGATTTTCTTTTGGGATACGAATAACACATTTCCGATCCACTAATCCGACTTTACTGCATCCCTCACTATTACACATTGACGAATTCACACGGAAATTGCGTCGCCATGAAATACTATGGGTTCTATGACTTCTCCTTCTAAATCGAGTATCGTTTCTATGGAAACGACTGGCTTTTCTTTTGCGATACGACAATCACATTTCCGATCCACTAATCCGTCTTTACTGCGTCCCTCACTAATGCACATTGACGAATTCACACGGAAACTGCGTCGCCATGAAATACTATGGGTTCTATGACTTCTCCTTCTAAATCGAGTATCGTTTCTATGGAAACGACTGGCTGTTCATTTGCGATACGAGTATCTCCCTCCGATGCACTAATCCTTCTTTACTGCATCCCTCACTCCCACCCATTGACGAATTCACACGGAAATTGCGTCGCTATGAAATACTATGGGTTTCTAGACTTCTCCTTCTAAATCGAGTATCGTTTCTATGGAAACGACTAGCTTTTCTTTTGCGATACGAGTATCTCCCTCTCGATGCACTAATCCTTCTTTACTGCATCCCTCACTCACACTCATTGACGAATTCACACGGAAATTGCGTCGCCATGATATACTATGGGATCTATGACTTCTCCTTCTAAATCGAGTAACGTTTCTATGGAAACGACAGGATTTTCTTTTGCGATACGAGTATCTCCCTCTCGATGCACTAATCTATCTTTACTCCATCCCTCACTCCCACTCATTGACGAATTCACACGGAAATTGCGTCGCCATGAAATACTATGGGTTCTATGACTTCTCCTTCTAAATCGAGTAACGTTTCTATGGAAACTAGAGGATTTTCTTTTGGGATACGACAATCTTATTTCCGATCCACTAATCCGTCTTTACTGCATCCCTCACTAATACACATTGCCGAATTCACACGGAAATTGCGTCGCCATGAAATACTATGGGTTCTATGACATCTCCTTCTAAATCGAGTATCGTTTCTATGGAAACGACTGGCTTTTCTTTTGCGATACGAGTATCTCCCTCTCGATGCACTAATCATTCTTTACTGCATCCCTCACTCCCACTCATTGACGAATTCAAACGGAAATTGCGTCGCTATGAAATACTATGGGTTCTATGACATCTCCTTCTAAATCGAGTATCGTTTCTATGGAAACGACTGGCTTTTCTTTTGCGATATGAGTATCTCCCTCTCGATGCACTAATCCTTCTTTACTGCTTCCCTCACTCCCACTCATTGACGAATTCACACGGAAGTTGCGTCGCCATGAAATACTATTGGTTCTATGACTTCTGCTTCTAAATCGAGTATCGTTTCTATGGAAACGACTGGCTTTTCTTTTGCGATACGACAATCATATTTCCGATCCACTAATCCGCCTTTACTTCATCCCTCACTAATACACATTGACGAATTCACACGGAAAATGCGTCGCCATGAAATACTATGGGTTCTATGACTTCTCCTTCTAAATCGAGTATCGTATCTATGGAAACGACTGGCTTTTCTTTTGCGATACGAGTATCTCCCTCTCGATGCACTAATCCTCCTTTACTGCATCCCTCACTCCCACTCATTGACGAATTCAAACGGAAATTGCGTCGCCATGAAATACTATGGGTTCTATGACTTCTCCCTCTAAATCGAGTATCGTTTCTATGGAAACGACTGGCTTTTCTTTTGCGATACGACAATCACATTTCCGATCCACTAATCCGTCTTTACTGCATCCCTCACTAATACACATTGACGAATTCATACGGAAATTGCGTCGCCATGAAATACTATGGGTTCTATGACTTCTCCTTCTAAATCGAGTAACGTTTCTATGGAAACGACAGGATTTTCATTTGGGATACGACAATCACATTTCCGATCCACTAATCCGTCTTTACTGCATCCCTCACTAATACACATTGACGAATTCATACGGAAATTGCGTCGCCATGAAATACTATGGGTTCTATGACTTCTCCTTCTAAATCGAGTATCGTTTCTATGGAAACGACTGGATTTTCTTTTGCGATACGACAATCACATTTCCGATCCACTAATCCGTCTTTACTGCATCCCTCACTAATACACATTGACGAATTCACACGGAAATTGCGTCGCCATGAAATTCTATGGGTTTTATGACTTCTCCTCTAAATCGGGTATCGTTTCTATGGAAACGACAGGATTTTTTTATGGGATACGACTATCACATTTCCGATCCACTAATCCGTCTTTACTGTAACCCTCACTAATACACATTGACGAATTCACACGGAAATTGCGTCGCCATGAAATACTATGGGTTCTATGACTTCTCCTTCTAAATCGAGTATCGTTTCTATGGAAACGACAGGATTTCCTTTTGCGAAACGACAATCACATTTCCGATCCACTAATCCGTCTTTACTGCATCCCTCACTACTACACATTGACGAATTCACACGGAAATTGCGTCGCCATGAAATACTATGGGTTCTATGACTTCTCCTTCTAAATCGAGTATCGTTTCTATGGAAACGACTGGCTTTTCTTTTGCGATACGAGTATCTCCCTCTCGATGCACTAATCCTTCTTTACTGCATCCCTCACTCCCACTCATTGACGAATTCACACGGAAATTGCGTTGCTATGAAATACTATGGGTTCTATGACTTCTCCTTCTAAATCGAGTATCGTTGCTATGGAAACGACTGGCTTTTCTTTTGCGATACGAGTATCTCCCTCTCGATGCACTAATCCTTCTTTACTGCATCCCTCACTCCCACTCATTGACGAATTCACACGGAAATTGCGTCGCCATGAAATACTATGGGTTCTATGACTTCTCCTTCTAAATCGAGTATCGTTTCTATGGAAACGACTGGCTTTTCTTTTGCGATACGAGTATCTCCCTCTCGATGCACTAATCCTTCTTTACTGCATCCCTCACTCCCACTCAATGACGAATTCACACGGAAATTGCGTCGCCATGAAATACTATGGGTTCTATGACTTCTCCTTCTAAATCGAGTATCGTTTCTATGGAAACGACTGGCTTTTCTTTTGCGATACGAGTATCTCCCTCTCGATGCACTAATCCTTCTTTACTGCATCCCTCACTAATACACATTGACGAATTCACACGGAAATTGCGTCGCTATGAAATACTATGGGTTCTATGACTTCTCCTTCTAAATCGAGTAACGTTTCTATGGAAACGACAGGATTTTCTTTTGGGATACGACAATCACATTTCCGATCCGCTAATCCGTCTTTACTGCATCCCTCACTAATACACATTGACGAATTCATACGGAAATTGCGTCGCTATGAAATACTATGGGTTCTATGACTTCTCCTTCTAAATCGAGTAACGTTTCTATGGAAACGACTGGCTTTTCTTTTGCGATACGACAATCACATTTCCGATCCACTAATCCGTCTTTACTGCATCCCTCACTAATACACATTGACGAATTCCTACGGAAATTACGTCGCTATGAAATACTATGGGTTCTATGACTTCTCCTTCTAAATCGAGTATCGTTTCTATGGAAACGACTGGCTTTTCTTTTGCGATACGAGTATCTCCCTCTCGATGCACTAATCCTTCTTTACTGCATCCCTCACTCCCACTCAATGACGAATTCACACGGAAATTTGCGTCGCCATGAAATACTATGGGTTCTATGACTTCTCCTTCTAAATCGAGTAACGTTTCTGTGGAAACGACAGGATTTTCTTTTGGGATACGACAATCACATTTCCGATCCACTAATCCGTCTTTACTGCATCCCTCACTAATACACATTGACGAATTCATACGGAAATTGCGTCGCCATGAAATACTATGGGTTCTATGACTTCTCCTTCTAAATCGTGTACCGTTTCTATGGAAACGACTGGCTTTTCTTTTGCGATACGACAATCACATTTCCGATCCACTAATCCGTCTTTACTGCATCCCTCACTAATACACATTGACGAATTCATACGGAAATTGCGTCGCTATGAAATACTATGGGTTCTATGACTTCTCCTTCTAAATCGAGTATCGTTTCTATAAAAACGACTGGCTTTTCTTTTGCGATACGAGTATCTCCCTCTCGATGCACTAATCCTTCTTTACTGCATCCCTCACTCCCACTCATTGACGAATTCACACGGAAATTGCGACGCTATGAAATACTATGGGTTCTATGACTTCTCCTTCTAAATCGAGTAACGTTTCTATGGAAACGACAGCATTTTCTTTTGGGATACGACAATCACATTTCCGATCCACTAATCCGTCTTTACTGCATCCCTCACTAATACACATTGACGAATTCACACGGAAATTGCGTCGCCATGAAATACTATGGGTTCTATGACTTCTCCTTCTAAAACGAGTATCATTTCTATGGAAACGACTGGCTTTTCTTTTGCGATACGAGTATCTCCCTCTCAATG